>NC_136060.1:222744179-223363085 GCF_964261635.1 Lissotriton helveticus
CCAGTAGGTGTAAGCCTGGGTGAGAGACCATGTTGAATGCAGAGGTTGTAGGGAGATGGAGTATCCCCTGCGAATTGCTGAGTGTAGTAGGAGAATTGATGTGTCCTTCTGTAACCCTCAATCAAACAAGGCCTAGCAGACAGTGCACCTGGATGGTGCGGGAAAGGCTCTCCAATTAGGGGTACAGTGTGGTGTGACCACACAATCTTTGGTGGAGCACACATGATAGGGGTACAGGATTATTTATTGAGTTCTCCTGAAGAGATATCATCATTTAACCCAACCGTATGTGTGGATGATCAGAAAATCCACATTTACTCCTTTCTGAAAAGTGTTTCTTGTCATATCTGGGGGTTTGACCCCAGGACAGTCCATTTGAGATCATCAGAGGTATGCCCGACAGTGGTGAAATGGGTACACATCTTGGTATTGGACTTTCTTCTACTGATGTTACTGCAATGTTCAGTAATTCGTACCTTAACAGCTCTAGTGGTCACCCCTAGGTATTTTGACTGGCATGGGCAAGTAATCAGATAAATGCAATTGTGTGTGTTGCAGTTGGTGTGCTTTTGATGTGTCCATGTCAGGGTGTCAGTAAGTTGGACCTTCTTTGTCAGTTGTGTTAAGGGACAGATGTTGCAATGGCCACAGGAATGGTGGCTCACCACCAGAGACAATTTCCAAAGTTGTCTCTGTGCGGGAGTCAGTGTGTCTTTGGCCTTGTATTGATGAACATATCTTTAAGGTTTGATGTTCTTCTGAATGTGAATCTTGGTGGTTAAATGTGAATTTGCCACTTTGCAGGATACTCCAGAGTTCATTGATTAATTTCCTAATGAAGTTAGACTCTGGGGCATACGTGGTAACACACGCCAATTCATCAGATTGGGGACTCTCTCGTGGTTCTATGAAGGACTCTCTATTGTTGTTACCTGCTCTCTTTTTGTGCAGTTTGATGTATCTGAGTGGGTAATCATGTCTAGCAAAGTGTGCCACTAGGTCATTGGATTGTTCTTTGTAGTCACTTGTGTTACTGTAGTTGCGGCGCAAGCACAGAAATTAGCCATACGGAAGTTTCTCCCATAGACCTCTTGGGTGATGACTGCTAAACAGTAGTAATAGACAATGGCTGTCAGTCAGCTGTTTTTAAGTTTTTGTATTCAATTCTCCTTCAGAAAGATTGATCAATAGATCTAGGAAAGGGAGTTCTCCCTCAGAGACAGCGGTAGCGAATTTTAGGTATCGGTTCTGTAGGACAGTAGGATCTGCTTCCGATGATTACCCCACTTTTTGCTGTGTTTCACAGGTTTTTCGACTTTAGCTTGGCTGTGGCCCTGCTAATCAGGACCACAGCCTCGCTGTTCTCTCTCTAAATTGATTACATGTACTTTAGGTACATACCAGATTGGTTACTGGGTCACCCTTATGAGTCCCTAGTATATGGTACCTTGGGTACCAAGGGTATAGGTACCCCAGAAGCCTACCAGGGGCTGAAGCATGTATTATGCCACCCCTGGGAAGCCTTCCAAAATGGCACCAAAGGTCTGCACTTGCAGCATGGGTAAGGTGGTATAAGCACCCCTTAATGGGATATAGTATACCTATAGCCACCATTTAAAACAGACACATACTAACCTATAAGTCATTCCTATGGGAGGCGTTGACAATCCTGAAGGCAGAGAGGGTGCCCTTGCATGAGCTGAGCCCCTCTGCAGCTTTCGGAATCCCTTATTTATAGCTGTTCTGTGATATGGCCATACCATATACTCTTTAGTGCATTATAATCCTAGCGGTTAATGCTAACTTTAGTTTGGCTTTATCAAAACATGTTGTGTTTGGTGTCAAACACTTTGGAATACTACGCCCCTCCCTCCCTGGGGATAGCATTCCACCCTTCTAGAGGGAGAAGACATGTACACACTCACTTACCTGGTAAATGTTTAAAAGTGCCTCAGCATCACAAAATGATGTTGCTGCCACAGACGCGATTCTGACTTCCTGCTGCTGATGAAACTCCAGCAGGGGAGGCCTGGACAGTAGGTTTCCTGTCCGCGGAGGTGCCAGCACCTCCCCAGACAGGCTGTAGTGTATTGGGGCAGGGTGGGTTGCATTCAGTGAATGCTTTTCAGACACTGCCCGGGGCACACAAGATGCCACATGCATTTCCCAGTTCAAACCGGTTGCTGGGGCACTCATCCCCAGCTCTGGTGCAAAACTGGACAAAGGGGAAGGGGTGTAACCACCCCCTCCCCAGGTCCTCCCATAGGTGGAACCCTAGAGTTAGTTCAACCCCTAAACTTAGTATAAGTATAGGAATCCGGTCACTAGGACTTTAGATTACCCTGGACGAAACTCTGAAGAAGAAATCTTGGACCTTCGACATTCCATATCTACTGGAAGATGGAAGAAATCTCCCTTGGGGTCAAGAAGTGACTCCCCTGTTCAAATATACACCAAAGAAGCATCTTGCCGGTCTGCATTTTTGAGGCTCCCACCAGATCCCAAAGAATCTGCGACACAGGACATGGACTTTCAGACATCTCCAAGGCTGACACTAGTCCCCAGCAAAGCTGAGACCTGTAGCTATCACGAGAGACGTGGGACCAGGACTCCTGAACATCCTGCAAGTTTGCATGTGCACCTACTTCCCAAAGTTTCCCGAAGTTGTGCATTGGGCTATTTGTTGCCCGAGCCCGAGTCCCTCTTGCTCCGAAGCTGAGAGGTCTACACTCGTGGAGTGTTCCGTGGGTCCGCTTTCTTCACTGCAGCTCGAGGCTGTGATCTCTAGTCCATTGGCTAGTGGGTCCCCACGAAGGACCATCCTTTGCTTCTTGGTTATTCCTGGTTGCTCCTGATGTGCCCTGACTTCCTTCTAAAGGGTGAGTCCCTCAGACCTTGCTGGTCTACATAGAAGCCAATCTTGTCATCTTGCATAGGTTGCTTTTGCCTTGGCTTGGTGGATCCAATCCGGATACCGACGCTGCAGCACTCAACATCCTACATGGGACAAATCAAATCCAGATCCTGGTTGTCGTCGACGCCTCCTGCATCTCGTGGCTGAAGAGTCAAACTTCACCTTCTTCACCTTAAAGCACCCGAGATTGGCTTGCATCTTCCTGTCCCCATCCTGGTCACTGGCTAGAGACCCAGACTCTGTCCCGTATGCTTTTAGGTTCTTCAGATCTCCAATCCACCCTTGGATCCATCTGGACACTTTTACTCTGGTCGCCTGCAGCACTTCTTCACAGCTCTCCATTGGAATCGACGTCGAAATTCGACACAAAAAGACACCTATGCACCCGGCTTCCCTGAGTGAGGTAACACGAGTACTTCATGGCTCCCGTGGGTCTTGACTCTTGAAGTGTCTAGTTCTGAAGGGGTTTCACCGCAGTCCACTCCTAAGTGTCCTAAAACTTTAAAACTGTAACTTGAATTTCCTCTATAGAAGTCAATGGTGATTTGCGGCTGTATTTAGACACTACACACGTCCCCCGTGGGTCTCCTGTGCCCCTACCTTGGGTGGTTCCTGGTTGCCCCAGCAGTTCTACAGGCCCTAGACCTAACTTCTATCCCTCATGTGGTTCTTATACCACTTTCATAGTATATGGTTTGTGAGGCCCCTAGGGCAAAACGTATACTGTGCTAGTTTAATGTGTGCTATTTAAGTTCTTGTATTGTACTTTTGCCTCTAGCCTCATAAAGAGACTGTCACAGGGATTCTGCTCATACTCAGAACTGTGCATAGAGACTTAGAACCTCAGTGAGTTAGGGTGTACCAAAACTCATCTTAGTATCCTACCAGACTAGCAATCAGTGTCTTGTTGGTTCTTCCATACCCCAATGATTAGACAACCCAGAACAGGTAACGTGGAACACATGAACACTCTTTCGTTATACTAACATACCAGTCCAGAACGAGGAGTAAATGAGGACACGTGCAAGTTTGAAATATTTATTTCTAATGCGGTGTTCTCAAGCACAGTATCTTAGCTAATACAAGCAAACATATTATAAACAACAAGGTTATTAGCATAGTTACAATTCCATAAAATACAAAGTGAGAAAGCATGTTAAAATGCTAAAGAGAAGAAGGCTAAATGACACCTCAGTCTTACCCTCCCTTGCTAGTATATTATATTATATCTACAGAAGGTCTCTTTGGGTTTTAGAAGGGCGGCCCGTACCTCTGGTATTTAGTAGAAAGGGATCACATCATCTTCTACACCAGCTCTCTGCATGCGAATATCCATCAAGTGTGTGTGCATGCTCTGCGCAGTGCATTATTAAACACGCCAAAAGCCAGAGTTGGCCACAGCTGTATATATGATATGTCTAAGACGTGCGCTGATCGGACCGAACAACAACCACCTTGAAGGTCTCGGCACTCACTGTTCAGACATAGCTTACCAAGCAAAGCTGATACTATAGGAAAATATATTATTCTCGTGTGAAGCAAAATATTCAACTAGGCTCAAAGCATTAATAACAATATGTGCTGTGTGCAGAAGCAGCAAAAAGGAAAAATGGCGGTTAAACTTCTAATAAGCTCATGCTAACTTAACACAGTGTGAAGGCAAAGCCTATCTACATGACACCCTCCCTTGATCCGAGCACAGATAAGATAAGATAAGATAAGATAAGGGGCAAATTTAGGAATGCAGAGTTCAACAACAATAGTTAGAGCAAGTTTCCAATTTGCACAAGGAGGACAGGAAAAAAAATTTGAAGAAAAAACTTTATAGTTTGTTAATAGTTCAATGTTATAAAAACATGTAGCTTTTGTACATAGTGAAGCCAATAGTTCTGGGCCAAAATAAATGATGAAAAAGTTAAAAAAATTATCTTGATGTCCAATAGGTGGCGTCGGTCATGGAAGAGAGACAGAAGATACATCTCATTCCAACAATGAATATGCAAAATATGCAGCAACGGTCTCCAACAGGAAGTCATTGTTCTCATCCAAAAAGAAATCGGCCATCCAATTTAACAAAGGGAAAGAACATACATGTTCTTCAATTACTAAAACCTCTAGCACCATCAGAGGACAACTCGGTGGGTTTTCAAGGAAGCTGCCAGCCAAGAAATCCTGCGCTGCTGCGAACACATTCCAACGACCCAATACTCCATGCATCGCTGCAATGGCCATAATCCCTCCATCAGAACAAAGCAATTCATGAGCAACTAAGGGGCTCATAAGTTGATTATAATCCGCATCGGGAGACACTGTATTGCAGAGACACAAATTCAGGGCCCATTCGAAGTCGCAACTCAGGCAATGAAAGACAGGCTGGACGCAGGTAAAGTAGGAAAATCGAAACGATAATCCATAAGCCGCACTCAATGTAGCAAGAGGCAGCGCTCCATAGTACTCAAGCATTCGGGCGCAAAGCAGCCCCAGCCGAGACAGCTCGTCTTGTAACACAGGATGTGCATCCATTTTGAAACAAGCCAAACAGCAAAAGCACACCGGCAGCCAGAGCCAACAGTAAGGGAAATCCACCAAATAGGCTGGAAAAAATCGAATGAAAGAAAGCCGGGAAGACACCGAATATAGTTTAAAAAGAAGTTACAAGGCCACTGCTTACAACTTCAAAAAAGTGAGCCAGCCCAGTTGTGGAGGATGCATTGATGATAGTGTGAATCAACTCAACGAAATGCAAGGGCAAATCAGTACTTAATAAAGCATGCACATCTGTGCGGGTGTTTGCCACGTGAAGGAAGAATGTCACACAAGCAGATGTGAGGGCAACTTCTTTCTGGGACAATAGAGCTCTCATGCGACTCATTTTGTTGAACTCTGCTTTCAAGGTCGGAATCGTGGGCCAGGTGGAAACATCAAGCTTCCCATGCGGGGGAGGATACATTACATTCTTACAGCAAACCACACGTTCACTGATGGTAAATACATAAGCAATTCCTTTTATTAACCCACAACAATCTTCATTGTTCAAAAGTAAATAACTCTTGTTTGCCAGTAATGTAAATGTGGGCACGATTGCAGGCACAGGTGTACCTTTCAAAATACAGGCTAAATTTGGCTCATTCTGGTTACAAGAGCCATGTAATTGGATATGGCTGCAGATTAATGAGTGATCTGGTGTTTCAGTGCAATCTTCACCATTCAAATAAACTTCCTTACCCTCCCTAAGGCATCTATAGGTAAATGGAAGCGACCAAGCTTCATGGAGATAAGCACTTCCGAGAGGTTCATATCTACCAATTGCAAAGTACTTCATGCACCCCTCGAACTTGAAAAGAGGGAACGGGAGAGTTATTAACCCGTGGATAAGCCACGTTGCTGAATTGGCCTCTGCCACAAAAAACGGTAATGGTTCCAACCTCTCAATGTGTAACATAGTAAAGGAAGCATCTTTCATTGGCAGTAGACACTGCTTATCAGTCAAATTAAATGGAGCAAACAATGATGATGTGTTCATGCAATGCCATGGCACTTTGCCAGCTTTTAAGGTTTGTAAAGTCCATGCAAACTGCATGATGGAACGCAATTGATTTTGACCATGGTACAAAACAGACACTTCATCCTGCACAATATCAACAACAGATGATACAATATTGTCTAACGTGTAAGTGCGGGAAGAAAGCGTATTAATGCTGTTATCTACAACTGCTAGCACTTTCTCTAAATTATCCTGATCTATAGCTCTAATGCGGGTAGCCGCCTCAATCTGGACGTTTTCCAGACTTCGTTGTAAATAGTATATATCCTTCTTTTAGATCTACCGTTAGCCGGGCCCTTTATAAAATCATTCAGATCAACATCGTCAGTCAGTTTTGATAAATGCAGCCTAACTGACGCCAAGGTGGAATGTTTGAGCCAATTCTGACATAATGTGCCTACAGAATAGGAAGCCACTTTCAAAACGGGGATCCACCCTGACCTGTGTAAAGCCATGAGCCAAACCCAGAAAATGATGCTGGCAAGAATCAGCACTTCTGTGCCAGAGCAACCAACCCTTGGGATTCAAACTGGATATGTTAAAGGAAGAATTTAGCAACAGAGTTTGTAACTCTCTGATCGAAAATTTAGTGACATTATTCCAGCCGGAATATTCTTCTACTTCAGGAAAAGAAGGAGCATTTAATCTTTTAGTAGTAGCCAATCCAAAGCATGTTGTCTGTGAAATTGTAGAATTCAAGCTCAACATATGGTTCGGGATGAAGCATGCACGGTGCAAAGCCTCAGTGCCTTGCACTTGCCAGCTTTTAGAACCCCAAACTGATTTAAGGTCAATTGTATCCTTCCACAACTCTTAGCCACCTACAGCTAACTGGTCCAGAAAGGACTTCGAATACAATAATTTAGTATCGGTAAGTCTAACCTTGGATGTGAACTTTTCGGTCATCCTAAAATAAAATGCATTGGGATTTGACTGATAAAATCGGTAAAATAAGTGAACATTTTCAAAAAGGAAGCAGAACTGCCTTGTATAGGAGCTGGACAATGTTCCCATTGCATATAATTTACAGTGTTCCTCCTGGTAATAGTTTTATGCAGATAGTGATTGCCAAAATGTTGGTAACAATATAAATCACCGTAATTAGCAGATTCTAAATACAAATCTTCAGCATCAAAGGCAGCATAATATTTCAAACCAGAAAACAAGGCTTCTACGGCCAGAACATCCCAATCATTAGAACGTAAATTTTGTTTAATTACAATACCCCATAGAAACAGAGATCCTTGAAGGGTCCTCGATATTTGTGAATCTGTGTCAAATGAAAATCTAGATTCTGTAGCCAAGCGAGTTTGCAAATCAGGCATCGATAAGTCAGTTGGGTAAGTGTAGTCAGTTTCATCAAGTTGAGTACCAGGCAGTGTACTCAATAAAGGACTAGAAATTGCAGGCATCTCGAGGGCAACATCAGGCACTAGATCAGAAGCCGGGGCCAAAACAGAATTTCTCAAAATAGAAGGACATGAGACTGCCGGTGTTACACAAAGAAGAATCAGCCACTCTGTGTATCTTGACATTGTCAATGGAGATATACCTGTTTTCTTTACGACCTGGAAGTGGTGGTAAAATGACTGTTCTTGTGCCCTTCACACCAAGCACTGGAACTGGAGCTCGATAAGAGTGACCAAATTCTTTCTAGTTTTCGATCTTCTCTCGAACCAGTTCTCCAACTTGGGGTAGCCAGCCAACTACCGGGATCTGCAACGCATCATCCGAGGTGGAGGGCAAATGTTCCTTTGCAAGACTATCTCTCGTCTTTTGTAGAGTCTGTAAAACATTGCAATGTTCATCTATGTCAAAGGAGGCAGCTACAGCCGCCTGGTCTAGACCGTCAAGGTCCGGTACAAACATCTTGATACCAATGAGCATTTCGTATGGGGTCCGCCCACCCAGAGACCTTCTAGGGAGATTATTTAGAGCACACTGCACGCTATTGAGGTGGGCCAGCCAGTTCCTGCCAGTGCCTATAACTCTAGCTGTCAAAGACTGCTTTAAATCACGGTTCATTCGTTCCACAACACTATGACCCTCAGGTCTGTATGGAGACGAAAACTTGACTTGGACCCCCAACGAAGTCATGGTATCCTTATACGCCTTAGAGGCGAAAGCCGGACCCTGATCCGAATGGAAGGTAACACAGGCAAAAATCTCTACAAAGACACGCAAGTCTCTTATGACAGTTCGTGAATCAGCGCTGCGGTGTGGCCACACCCACACAAAGCGTGTGCATGAATCAACTGCTACTGAGATGTACTTATACGCAGTATCAGAGGAATAAGGACCACAGTGATCTAAGTAAACATAACCAAGTGGTTTATTAGAAATGTACAACTGTGTCTGGGGCGGACGCGCAGCAGTTGAAGGTTTAATCTGCTGGCAAATGTCACATTGAAGGACATAATCACGCGCCTGTTTGTACAATCCTCGCCACCAGAAACGTTGTAACTGAGATACAGTAGCCGAAACGCCCGCATGCGCAGACGCAACACCTTCATGGGCAGCTGTAATCAGAGCTGGCCTGCGGTCCGCATTGGGAATTAACCTTTCACCAACGTCAGGAATCTTCACATAAGGAACTTTATCAGGACCTAAGTGGTATGAATACTTTGAAGGGAACCCCTTAGGATATTTACTTCTTTTCTAAGTCGCAGCAACGGCTGCCAAGATTTCGGCATCAATCTTACTTTTGGAACGTGTAACTGCTGCAACTAAACATGTCGATACTGCTGATTTTGTGGCCTCATCGGCCAAAGAATTGCCAATAGCGTGGACTCCTACGCGCTGATGACCGAGAGTATGAATTACAAAAACGAGTGTCAACTGCTCTTTAAGCTCAGCCACTCGGACCCAGGTCATTTTATGTTCTATTGTGCTACCCTTGGAATCATGAAAATCATTCTGAATCCAAAAGAACAGGTTTTCGTTGTAATACTGGACACCGTAGTAAGAATCACTCACAATAAGAGTCGTCACACTAGGATCAGCGTATTCCAATGCAAGCATCAGAGCACGAAGCTCTGCCAATTGTGCGGTGCAGTCCCCTTACATCTGCGTGTGCACGACCCTGGATTTGAATTCATCATTCACCATGGCACCTACCACAATGGCGCAAGCTGAGACGTATGTGTGTTTAGACCAATGCACAACTTGCCTTGAACCATCAGTGTAAATGATACAATGGAAATCCTCCAAAGGCCACATAGCCAAAGGGGCAGGATGAACAAATTCATACTGCAAAAACTCTTGCGACTGTAGGGAGGCATCAAAAATAAATGTGACATGCGGAGACATGTTTGGTCTTTAGGGCGCTGCTTGGACAGGGTCCTGTTTTGTTGCAGAATCTTTTTTCCTGGTACACTGTCTCGCGAACCTTGCGCTCTTCCTCTGCATGCCTTGTTACGGTTCCCAGGTTCCAGAGGTCAAGAATGGGCGGTCATTCTTTCAGCTTTGCTGCCACCAGTCTTTGGAATTCTCTTCCACTCCAATTGAGGAGCCAAAGCGAATTCCCTCTCTTTAAGAGAAATTTAAAAACGTATCTCTTTCTTAGAGTAGCGTGATCCCTGTGACCGTGTGCTTGTCTGTCTTTCAAAGCGCCAGGATACCCTCTGGGTGGCAGTGTTTTGCGCTATACAAGACTGGAATACAATACAATACAAATGCCGTTAATCCAATACCAAGCTGTGCAAGCCTTCTGGCTTGGTCACATTAAAAAGGGGTTATCAGTGACATACAAGTTTCAATTACACCTTGATATTCCAATCGTTCAAGGATTTCCGCAACGGAAGCCTTAGCTTTGCGTCGGATGGGATATTGAGGTTGAGGCTGTGGCATAAACCGTAAGGGAATCTCGTGGTGTGGGGAAAATGTATCCCAACCACAGTGTTTACGGTACAGAGCCGGCGCAAGGGCTTTAGCCCACTCATCTGCAAAATTCAGCGCATGCTCCTTTGAGACAGTGTGCGCGAAACTAGGGAGGATTATCTCCTCCCCTCTCGGAGCAGCGAGGACAAAAGGTGGGGGCCAGTCAGCCTCCACTAACAAAATGTCATAGGTAGTCGTAAGATTTTCCAAAAATACCCCTTTTATGCTACGCTGTATGTCACCTTCAATTAAAAGGACAATGGTATAAAGTCTATCAGGGGGATTTACTCTGGTATCAGCTGTCTCCACAACAACATACTGGTCAGTCGCTGTCACCTTCAGTAGTGGACGCAGGGCCTCTCGCACTATGGTAATCTCCGTCGAGCTGTGCAGCAAGGTCTGAGCCCATGTCAGATTCCGAAGCTGCGTTCTCACTATCTGTGGCATATCTCGCTGTTAAAGCGGTCACTTTCTTTTACTGAAACTGGGGTCTTTTCGGTGTAGAATCGTCCTGCTTGCCTTTACCGTCTTTCGGGCGGGGCTGGTTGCGTCCCTGCTGGCCACCCCGACCTCTGCCGCCTCTTCCACCACCGGTCGATGAGGCCGATGTATCCTGAAAAGAACGAGGAGAGCGTTGTTCTGAAATCTGAAAACGATCAGGAGATTTTATCGTCGCGCGATTGCGCAAGTCATAAACACGTTCTGTAGGTGCAGGCACTGGTGATGCAGGACGTGACCCCTGTGAGAAGTTGGCCTGATATATGATGCTCACTAGTTCTAGTGATCACCTTGTATCATGCCAAGCAACCCTTATGGTGGAGGTTGTAAAGTCAACCTTATAGACAAGCTATCCTAGGGGTAGAATGGACTAAGCAGTCTTAGGCTAAACTCTGTAAAGGCATGTGAAGCAAGCTGTTTTACCATACACAATCCCCTTGAATACCAAATGAAAGGACACCACACAGATATATATTGAAAATATATATAGATTTATTTCTACAATTAT
Source organism: Lissotriton helveticus (assembly GCF_964261635.1). Taxonomy (NCBI): domain Eukaryota; kingdom Metazoa; phylum Chordata; class Amphibia; order Caudata; family Salamandridae; genus Lissotriton; species Lissotriton helveticus. The sequence continues at coordinate 222,755,523 of NC_136060.1, forward strand.
CCCCTATACTCTTTATGAGCACAGAAGCAAATGCGTTAAAACAAAACACAGTTTAAATATACAAAAGTTGCACAAATATGGATGAGCCTTAGGGGCCACCTAAACCATATACTAAAATAGTGGTATAAGAACCACTATGGGGAAATTGAAGAGGCCTAGGGCCTGGGGAATCGCTGGAGCTGTTCAGGACTAACAGTGATGAAGTCGGGAAAGGCCCGCGGGACTCGGGTGCAGTGCTTAAAGTGCACGCATACACCAATGCAATGTCAATGGTGCGTAAAAGTTACAAAGTTAGTGTTTAAGGAACCTTCCGATGGACCTACAAGGATAAAACTTTAGACACAGGCGCTAGAGGTGTACACCAGTGTGGGAACACTGGCGTTGCTGAGTTACCTCACCCACAGGAAGCGGGTGCACAGGTGCGAAGTAGTGTCGGGTTTCGTCACGCAGGTCGATGGTGCTTGGAGCTGAAGATGCTGCAGGCGGGTCGTCGTGAAGAGTTCCGGTGGATCCAAGGGTGGATCTGAAGAGGTGAAGACCTGAAAGCAGAGGGGACAATGTTCAAAGTCACTAGCCAGTGACTACCGTGGAACCAGGATGGAACCAGGCGATGTTGGGTGCAAACAGGTGATGAAGTGAAGATTGTCTCTGCAGCCACGTGGACACGAAGAGGTCAAGGACGTGCAGGAGTCGATCACGAGCTGTCCCATGATGGCTCTCGCTGATGGCGGTGTTGGCAACTTGATTGGAGCAAACAGGCCTTGGCAAAAGCAATTCAGAAAAGGGGGTGGTGATGGACAGATCATCTGAGTTAAACAGAACACTCATACCCAGTCAAAAGATCAGGGCTTGATCCATCACCGTTTTTTAGCTCACTGCACCATCCCAGCTCAGAACCTGGCTACATGCAAATTAGTCTGTCCCTGGCCCAGTGCATCATGGGAACAGGGCAGACCAAACTACCAAGCCAATTTTTTACTGGAAAGGAAACAAGCTTCCGGGGACCGGTTTCTGGCATTGCAGCCGTCTTCGGCCCGGCTTGCTTGAATCCTGATGGTGCAGTGAGCAAGGGACTCATGTCTGAGCATACCCTGCCACTCCTATAGTGGCCAAAACGATTCAGAAAAGGGGGTGGTGATGGACAGAGCATCTGAGTTAAACAGAACACTCATACCCAGTCAAAAGATCAGGGCTTGATCCATCACCGTTTTTTAGCTCACTGCACCATCCCAGCTCAGAACCTGGCTACAGCAAAAGCAAGTCACGCAGGAATCGATTCAAGCTTCTCACTCGGACCAGCAAGGTCAGAGCGGGTGCTCCTTTTCAGGGTAGCAAGGGCCAGTCTGGAGCAACCAGACCAGTGGTGTAAGTTGTAGATTTCGCCACCAAGATGGCCACTAGCCGCGTGGCAAGTGACCGGGATGGTGCGTCAAGTGGCAAAGTGCAAAAGGGCCCCACGCAGATCGTGGAGATGCTGGGGGGCTGATCTTCGGTGCAAATGCTGCTCGGTGTTGGGGCTTCTCAAACCTTAAAGCACAGCATCGAGGGTGCCTCAGGTGCTGCGCAGTCAGCTCTTCGGCGGTCTTCCAAGATGTCCGGTCCCACGTCTCTCGGTGCCTCCACGGGTCTCTTCTTTTCAGGGACTGTGGATCGGGCTCTGAGATGTCTGGGAGTCTGGGTCTTGTCAGGCTCTGGGCTCAGGCTCCGGCGAGAGGCGGCGGCAAAGCAGACGTCGAGTTGCTGGTTGGTGCCTGTATTCACAGGGTGGTCACTCCTTGGCCACAAGGGAGATTCTCTTCAGTCTTCTGTGCAGCAGAATGTCGAAGTCCAAGTTTCTTCTGTATTTCAAGTCGAGTTTAGGATGATCTGAAGTCTAAGGACACAGCTCCTACTCTTATTCCAAATCTGGGGGCCGGATCACCTACTAGGTCCCTCCTCTGGGTGGGACCAGGAAGGGGGGTGGTTACACCCCCTTTCCTTTGTCCAGTTTCGCGCCAGGACTGGGGCTGGAGAGCCCCAGGACCGGTTTGAACTGGCCTATGCACAGGGACACCTTGTGTGCCCCAGGAATGTCTGATTCTATTCAGCCCTGTCCTACCCAATACACAAAATCCTGTCTGGGGTGGTGCTAGCACCTCCCAAAGCAGGAAACCCTTTGTCCAAGCTGCCCTCGCTGGAAGGACTCCCAGCAGCAGGAGGTCAGACTTGTGTCTGTGGTGGCAGCATCCATTTCGTGATGCTGATGCTCTGTTTAACTTTAACAGGGGTTCAGGCTAGGTCCATGTCGTGTCCCTCTAGAAGGGTGGAATGCTACCCCCGTTGCCAGAACTGGCGAGGGGGTAGTATTCCAATTCGTATGACACCTTACTCGACATGTTTTGATAAATCCAAACCAAAGATAGCATTTAACCGCAAGGTTCATAATGCACTTAAGAGTATATGGTATGGCAGTATCATGAAACAGCTAAAGGACATGGTTCCGAAAGCTGCAGACAGGCTCAGCTCATGCCAGAGCACCATCTCACATATTTCCAAGCACTCTGCCTCCAGGATTGATGAGGCCTTCCATAGGAGTGGCTGATAGGAACATATGTGTCCATTTTAGGTTAGGCATAGGCATACTACACCTAAGTAAGGGGTGGTTACACCGACTTACCCCAGCTGAGTGATCAGCCAGTTGTGTCAAATATGGAGGCCAGGCCAGGGGTGGCACAATATGTGCTGCAGCCCCTGGTAGGCCTTGGAAGCACCTATGCCCGGGGTACCTGGGTACACTGTTACAGGGGCCAATAAGGTGAACCAGTTCCAATTTCGTAATGCACCTAGAGTACATTGGCAATAATTTAGAGAGAGAACAGCAGGCTGTGGGTCTGATTAGCAGGCCCACAGCCACACTAAGTCATAAACCAGTGAAGCAAAAAGCAAAAATTTGGGGTGATCATAGGATAGCAGACCCTACTCTCCTACAACCCCTGTTTCTGTTGCTGTTGTTTACCCTGTTTTTGTTTTTTCAGCCAATTTTGCTTCGTGGCCTTGGGCTGGTCGTCTGTTTCCGACTTCTGCCCTTGGTGTTGTTTTTTCTCTTTTGTAGAGAAAGGCTTGACACCCAAACTATTACGGCCCACGGTCTTATAAGCTGCCGTAATAATTCTCGGTAACTGGCGGGGTTTATCTGCATCGGGAATAGCCTGCAAAGCATTAGACACCTGAAAGCTTACCGCATCTCCCTTGACATTCGCAAGTACAAGATCGGAAACTACGTCAAAACTGCCGCATAGCTGCATACCCAATTCAACCGTTGCCTCAGGTCCGTGCTCATCTTGAACATGTTTAATGACCGAGGGAAGGATGGTCATTTTCGGAGTGCCGAAGCACCTCGTGTACACCACCGCAAAAATCTTTCCCCAAGACTCACAGTCACCAGTTTCTGGTATGAAGTCTTTCGGCAAACTAATTGTCAGAATCCTGTGTTTCTCAACAGGAGTCATGTTAGGAAATACTGCTTCCAGCTGGTCAAATTTCTCGGCAAACCAGAAAGGCATATTATCCTTATCCTGGGGGCGCAGGCCCATCACTGCATTAACCATGACAGGACTAAGCTTCATCTGCTCGATCCGGCTGGAAGCGCGCAGCACCCAGGGCCCCGCCGGGGAGATTGCGGGTAATGTATTGCACTAACGACCGAATGACACTAATTGCGACTGTATTTTGCAGCCGTTAATCCGCAATGGGAACTGCTCCATGTTGAGGATGCGGTGTAAATCCAGCCAAAACAGGCTAGGTAGCGCCTGGAATGGACAAAGGACCTAACCTTGAGACTAACAAAGTGTGGGGTAGGGCGCCAATAAACCAAACTCGGTGCTGCCAAGCGTTAATCGGAACTTCCTGTGTCCTATATGGAACATATTCCTGAGGCACGACAGTAGCAGTATAAGTGTCAAACACACCAGTATTTGCGTTCACAGGAGGGAAGGTCACCCACGAATAGAAAATTTCATAAGGGTAAGCTACTTCCTCACTCACTTCCATAATAACTGCCATGCCCTCTAATCCGACGTTATAAGCCTGCAAATGATTGCGAACCGCAATTCGACTAAGTTGTGGTATGTCAACGTCAGCCATAGTGACACAGTAAGAAAGAGGTACAACAAAAAACTACGTAGCACAACTGGGTAGTAATTCAAAAGGAAACCGTGTGAAAAGATTCAAGCTTGAAAAGACCTATGTAACTATAGGTAGGTTTGTCCGACACCACTGTCTTCCGGAAACAATAGTGAAGGGGTTAAGGACTGATATAAGCACTACTCAAGTGACATGTAATAAGACCACCAACGATTGGGTGCCATGTTGCAGGGATTCTGCTCACACACAGAACTGTGCATAGAGACTTAGAACCTCAGTGAATTAGGGTGTACCAAAACTCACCTTAATATCCAAAATCCCCTACCAGACTAGCAATCAGTGTCTCATTGGTTCTTCCATACCCCAATGATTAGACAACCCAGAAAATGGACTTAAAACACCTCAGGTAACATGGAACACATGAACACTCTTTCGTTATACTAACATACAAGTCCAGAACGAGGAGTAAATGAGGACATGTGCATGTTTGAAATATTCATTTCTAATGCGGTGTTCTCAAGCACAGTATCTTAGCTAATACAAGCAAACATATTATAAACAACAAGGTTATTAGCATAGTTATGATTCCATAAAATACAAAGGGAGAAAGCATGTTAAAATGCTAAAGGGAAGAAGGCTAAATGACACCTCAGTCTTACCCTCCCTTGCTAGTATATTATATTATATCTACAGAAGGTCTCTCTGGGTTTTAGAAGGGCGGCCCCATACCTCTGGTATTTAGTAGAAAGGGATCACATCATCTTCTACACCAGCTCTCTGCATGCAAATATTCATCAAGTGTGTGTGCATGCTCTGCGCAGTGCATTATTAAACGCGCCAAAAGCCCTTCTCTGAGGGATAGACAGCTCCCTTCTGGAGTGTCCATGAGAACCTCTAGAAGCTTGCGAGGCATTGGACTCACCTGAGTGATTCCTTCTCCTCCTTTGCTCCTGGTTAAGTCCACTTGGGGGTCTGAATGGGTTGGACCCACTTTCAGTCCCAAATGTGCTTAAGTTAGCCAGGTTAAGCCTGCTGACTAGCACCTGACTATTTCTCTCATCATCAGACCCACTTTCCTCCTCCTCCCCCTCTTCTTCCTCATCCTCTGGCTGAGTATCTCCATTGACCTGTTCTTCCTCATCTATCTGGATGACAGGGGCAGGGGTGTCAGTGTTGTCATCTTCAGTGGGAGAGCCTCCCTCTCCAGTCCCTGAGGGGCCTGGTTTGGAGGTCTTTAGAGCTTCAGACTGGTCTAAAAGCTCTCTGAGGTGACTTGCTGTAGGGCTAGGACCCGTTTTGATTCCTCTTAAGGAACACAGCTGCCTCAGTTCTTTAAAAGTAAAGATAGCAAATTTGGATGGTGCCCTTGGAGGGTCACTCTCAACAGAGATAGGTCCAGTGGATCCCTCTGCTCCAGACATTGCTCTAGTGTGGGTGGATGTGTTGCAATCTACCTACACTGGTATTTGCCTACCAAACCTATCTAGTAGTTGTAGTCAGGGTGTGCTACTCCCTATCCTCTACAACAACTAAGTTCAGTAGAACTTAAGTATACTAGTCTTGTTTTAGTGTACCTATCAGGTACCTGTATGATCTTTCAAATGATACTCTCCAAAGATTGTAATGGTAAAACAACAGCAAACTCAAATCCCAATCCGCTGCTCACCAATGTGAGAAGTTGGCCTGATATATGATGCTCACTAGTTCTAGTGATCACCTTGTATCATGCCAAGCAACCCTTATGTTGGAGGTTGTAAAGTCAACCTAATAGACAAGCTATCCTAGGGGTAGCATGGACTTAGCAGTCTTAGGCTAAACTCTGTAAAGGCATGTGAAGCAAGCTGTTTTACCATACACAATCCCCTTGAATACCAAATGAAAGGACACCACACAGATATATATTGAAAATATATATAGATTTATTTCTACAATTATCCCCTATACTCTTTATGAGCACAGAAGCAAGTGCGTTAAAACAAAACACAGTTTAAATATACAAAAGTTGCACAAATATGGATGAGCCCTAGGGGCCACCTAAACCATATACTAAAATAGTGGTATAAGAACCACTATGGGGAAAGTGAAGAGGCCTAGGGCCTGGGGAATCGCTGGAGCTGTTCAGGACTAACAGTGATGAAGTCGGGAAAGGCCCGCGGGACTCGGGTGCAGTGCTTAAAGTGCACGCATACACCAATGCAATGTCAATGGTGCGTAAAAGTTACAAAGTTAGTGTTTAAGGAACCTTCCGATGAACCTACAAGGATAAAACTTTAGACACAGGCACTAGAGGTGTACACCAGTGTGGGAACACCGGCGTTGCTGAGTTACCTCACCCACAGGAAGCGGGTGCACAGGTGCGAAGTAGTGTCGGGTTTCGTCACGCAGGTCGATGGTGCTTGGAACTGAAGATGCTGCAGGCGGGTCGTCGTGAAGAGTTCCGGTGGATCCAAGGGTGGATCTGAAGAGGTGAAGACCTAAAAGCAGAGGGGACAATGTTCAAAGTCACTAGCCAGTGACTACCGTGGAACCAGGATGGAACCAGGCGATGTCGAGTGCAAACAGGTGATGAAGTGAAGATTGTCTCTGCAGCCACGTGGACACGAAGAGGTCAAGGATGTCCAGGAGTCGATCACGAGCTGTCCCACGATGGTTCTCGCTGATGGCGGTCTCGGCAACTTGATTGGAGCAAACAGGCCTTGGCAAAAGCAAGTCACGCAGCTTCTCACTCAGACCAGCAAGGTCAGAGCGGGTGCTCCTTTTCAGGGGAGCAAGGGCCAGTCTGGAGCAACCAGTCCAGCAGTGTAAGTCATAGTTTTCGTCGCCAAGATGGCCACTAGCCGCGTGGCAAGTGACCGGGATGGCGTGTCGAGTGGCAAAGTGCAAAAGGGCCCCACGCAGATCGTGGAGATGCTGGGGGGCTGATCTTCGGTGCAAATGCTGCTCGGTGTTGGGGCTTTTCAAACCCCAAAGCACAGCGTCGAGGGTGCCTCGGGTGCTGCGCAGTCAGCTCTTCGGGGGTCTTCCAAGATGTCCGGTCTCTCGTCTCTCGGTGCCTCCACGGGTCTCTTCTTTTCAGGGACTGTGGATCGGGCTCTGAGATTTCTGGGAGTCTGGGTCTTGTCAGGCTCTGGGCTCGGGCTCCGGCGGGAGGCGGCGGCAAAGCAGACGTCGAGTTGCTGGTTGGTGCCTGTATTCACAGAGTGGTCACTCCTTGGCCACAAGGGAGATTCTCTTCAGTCTCCTGTGCAGCAGAATGTCGAAGTCCAAATTTCTTCTGTATTTCAAGTCGAGTTCAGGATGATCTGAAGTCTAAGGACACAGCTCCTACTTTTATTCCAAATCTGGGGGCCGGATCACCTACTAGGTCCCTCCTCTGGGTGGGACCAGGAAGGGGGGTGGTTACACCCCCTTTCCTTTGTCCAGTTTCGTGCCAGGACTGGGGCTGGAGATCCCCAGGACCGGTTTGAACTGGCCTATGCACAGGGACACCTTGTGTGCCCCAGGCATGTCTGATTCTATTCAGCCCTGTCCTACCCAATACACATAATCCTGTCTGGGGTGGTGCTAGCACCTCCCAAGGCAGGAAACCCTTTGTCCAAGCTGCCCTCGCTGGAAGGACTCCCAGCAGCAGGAGGTCAGACTTGTGTCTGTGGTGGCAGCATCCATTTTGTGATGCTGAGGCTCTGTTTAACTTTAACCGGGGTTCAGGCTAGGTACATGTCGTGTCCCTCTAGAAGGGTGGAATGCTACCCCCGTTGCCAGAACTGGCGAGGGGGTGGTATTCCAATTCGTATGACACCTTACTCGACATGTTTTGATAAAGCCAAACCAAAGATAGCATTTAACCGCGAGGTTCATAATGCACTTAAGAGTATATGGTGTGGCAGTATCATGAAACAGCTAAAGGACATGGTTCCGAAAGCTGCAGACAGGCTCAGCGCATGCCAGAGCACCATCTCACATATTTCCAAGCACTCTGCCTCCAGGATTGATGAGGCCTTCCATAGGAGTGGCTGATAGGAACATATGTGTCCATTTTAGGTTAGGAATAGGCATACTACACCTAAGTAAGGGGTGGTTACACCGACTTACCCGAGCTGAGTGATAAGCCAGTTGTGTCAAATATGGAGGCCAGGCCAGGGGTGGCACAATACGTGCTGCAGCCCCTGGTAGGCCTTGGAAGCACCTATGCCCTGGGTACCTGGGTACACTGTTACAGGGGCCAATAAGGTGAACCAGTTCCAATTTCGTAATGCACCTAGAGTACATTGGCAATAATTTAGAGAGAGAACAGCAGGCTGTGGGTCTGATTAGCAGGCCCACAGCCACATTAAGTCATAAACCAGTGAAGCAAAAAGCAAAAATTTGGGGTGACCATAGGATAGCAGACCCTACTCTCCTACAACCCCTGTTTCTGTTGCTGTTGTTTACCCTGTTTTGTTTTTTCTGCCAATTTTGCTTTGTGGCCTTGGGCTGGTCGTCTGTTTCCGCCTTCTGCCCTTGGGGTTGTTTTTTCTCTTTTGTAGAGAAAGGCTTGACACCCAAACTATTACGGCCCACGGTCTTATAAGCCGCCGTAATATTTTTCGGTAACTGGCGGGGTTTATCTGCATCGGGAATAGCCTGCAAAGCATTAGACACCTGAAAGCTTACCGCATCTCCCTTGACATTCGCAAGTACAAGATCGGAAACTACGTCAAAACTGCCGCATAGCTGCATACCCAATTCAACAGTTGCCTCAGGTCCATGCTCATCTTGAACACGTTTAAGACCGAGGGAAGGATGGTCATTTTCGGAGTGCCGAAGCACCTCGTGTACACCACCGCAAAAATCTTTCTCCAAGACTCACTGTCACCAGTTTCTGGTATCAAGTCTTTCGGCAAACTAATTGTCAGAATCCTGTGTTTCTCAACAGGAGTCATGTTAGGAAATACTGCTTCCAGCGGGAAACAACCTTTACAACTCAACTTTTACAATGCACTACCATTACAACGCAACTTTTACAATGTAAAATCCATTACAACGCATATTTTTACAATGCTGTCATTACAACGCATGACACTACATCGCACACCACTACAACGCATGTCATTACAACTCAGTTATTACAACGCATACCATTACAGCGCATAAAATTACCATCCAACACTTACCCTACTGTTGCACCCCCTGGAGTTAGAATAGTAATTTTTACCCCTACACTATCCAAAACCTACCCTACTGTTGCACCCCCCGGAGTTAGAATAGTAATTTTTACCCCTACACTATCCAATACTTACCTTACATGCAATGTAATGTAATGTGTTGTAATGGTATGCGTTGTAAATGTAGTATGCGTTGTAATGGAATGCGTTGTAAAGGTAGTTTTAAAGTATTCGTTGTAATGGCATGCGTTGTAATGGTGTGCGTTGTAGTGGATGTTGCGGTGTACAAATTGCGTTGTAAAGGTAGGCTTTGTAAAAGTATGCGTTGTAACGTCATACATCCGCTTCCAGCTGGTCAAATTTCTCGGCAAACCAGAAAGTCATATTATCCTTATCCTGGGGGCGCAGGCCCATCACTGCATTAACCATGACAGGGCTAAGCTTCATCCGCTCGATCCGGCTGGAAGTGCCGCAGCACCCGGGGCCTCGCCGGGGAGATTGCGGGTAATGTATTGCACTAACGACCGAATTACACTAATTGCGACTGTATGTTGCAGCCGTAAATCCGCAACGGGAACTGCTCCATGTTGAGGATGCGGTGTAAATCCAGCCAAAACAGGCTAGGTAGCGCCTGGAATGGACAAAGGACCTAACCTTGAGACTAACAAAGTGTGGGGTAGGGCGCCATTAAACCAAACTAGGTGCTGCCAAGCGTTAATCGGAACTTCCTGTGTCCTATATGGAACATATTCCTGAGGCACGACAGTAGCAGTATAAGTGTCAAACACACCAGTATTTGCGTTCACAGGATGGAAGGTCACCCACGAATAGAAAATTTCATAAGGGTAAGCTACTTCCTCACTCACTTCCATAATAACTGCCATGCCCTCTAATCTGACATTATAAGCCTGCAAATGATTGCGAACCGCAATTCGACTAAGTTGTGGTATGTCAACGTCAGCCATAGTGACACAGTAAGAAAGAGGTACAACAAAAAACTACGCAGCACAACTGGGTAGTAATTCAAAAGGAAACCGTGTGAAAAGATTCAAGCTTGAAAAGACCTATGTAACTATAGGTAGGTTTGTCCGACACCACTGTCTTCCGGAAACAATAGTGAAGGGGTTAAGGACTGATATGAGCACTACTCAAGTGGCATGTAATAAGACCACCAACGATTGGGTGCCATGTTGCAGGGATTCTGCTCACACACAGAACTGTGCGTAGAGACTTAGAACCTCAGTGAATTAGAGTGTACCAAAACTCACCTTAATATCCAAAATCCCCTACCAGACTAGCAATCAGTGTCTCATTGGTTCTTCCATACCCCAATGATTAGACAACCCAGAACATGGACTTAGAACACCTCAGGTAACATGGAACACATGAACACTCTTTCGTTATACTAACATACCAGTCCAGAACGAGGAGTAAATGAGGACATGTGCATGTTTAAAATATTCATTTCTAATGCGGTGTTCTCAAGCACAGTATCTTAGCTAATACAAGCAAACATATTATAAACAACAAGGTTATTAGCATAGTTACGATTCCATAAAATACAAAGGGAGAAAGCATGTTAAAATGCTAAAGGGAGGAAGGCTAAATGACACCTCAGTCTTACCCTCCCTTGCTAGTATATTATATTATTTCTACAGAAGGTCTCTCTGGGTTTTAGAAGGGCGGCCCCATACCTCTGGTATTTAGTAGAAAGGGATCACATCATCTTCTACACCAGCTCTCTGCATGCAGATATTCATCAAGTGTGTGTGCATGCTCTGCGCAGTGCATTATTAAACGCGCCAAAATCCAGAGTTGGCCGCAGCTGCATATGTTATGTCTAAGACGTGCGCTGATCAGACCGAACAACAACCACTGTGTTGAAATAACCTTGAAGGCCTCGGCACCCACTGTTTAGACATAGCTTACCAAGCAAAGCTTATACTATAGGAAAACATATTATTCTTGTGTGAAGCAAAATATTCTACTAGGCTGAAAGCATTAATAACAATATGTGCCATGTGCAGAAGGAGCAGAAAGGAAAAAAGGCGTTTAAACTTCTAAAAATCTCATGTTAACTTAACACAGTGTGAAGGCAGAGCCTATCTACATGACAAGACTAGAGCGGTTGTGTTTAGAATACATACATATATTTTATATATATACCTGGGGTGGTGCTCTTTCATTTGATCATTCAAGAGATTATAGACTGGTAAAACAAGGTGCATTACATTCCTTCATAACTTAGCCTGAAGGCTGCTCTCCACCGCTACCACTAGGATAGCTTTCTATAAAGGTTGTCTTAACCTACCATCAATAGGTGTCATTTGGACTGGTGCAAGGTGCCCACGAGAATAGTGGACATCATATGCCTGGCCAACTTCTCACAGGTTCAGATTGTTAATCCACCTAACAAATATGTTGACCTAATAGTGCAAATCCCCACTTATGGTCAACTGGTCATGCTCGACTGGGAGAATGTAATAGGTGCAGGCCAACTGCGATGCAGGGCAGATACAGGGACCAGGCTAGTCCAGCTGAAAAATGACCTTCTCAAAGTCTGTCGCAAAGAGCCCAGTTTGTGGTGGAGGTGGCTACAAGGACCAGGTAGAACATCAGTGATGGTCGTCACAGTATCACGCAGAAAAGGATCGCGGATGGTCATTCCTTAAGCTATTGGCAGTCACCGTAGGCTGTCGATGCTGTAGTACGAAGTGCAGATCTCACATTACCAGTCACTGCTGGCAGTCGCTGTAAGGCAAACAGTCACGTTCATCAGAGCTTCGTGTTGGCCGTCTGTGTAGGAAGCCATGTCTTGGCACAAACAGGCTGCTTCACAGTCGCTAACAGCCCAAAACATCAATATTTTTCCTTTAACTTCAGATAAGTGCACTCTGATGCCAACTAAGGGTCCAGGACCTGGGGAGGGGCCTCCTAGGGATCAAGAACTTAGTCTTATAGAGGCCAGCGGGGCTCAGGCAGGTCCAGGCAGGTCCATTGCAGCAGGTCACCTGGACAGTTGCAGGAAGGCTTCCGGAGCTTGTTATGTCCCTGTAGCTCTTAACAGGAGGTCACTCAGTACTTCTTTGGAGTCACTTCAGGTAGCCTGGGATGAAGGGAGCAGGTCCAGACTTCCTTCATAAACAGGAGGGCAACCCTTATACTTTAGTAGCCACAAGGTCAGAAGAATACTGAAGAGTGAGTTTGAGGATCCTAAGGTCAGATATATGTAGGAAACAATTTTTGATTACTACATAGTGAATTGCGATTCGCTATTTGGTAATCGCAAACACCCATGTACAAATGTGTGTTTACATATTTTGCAATTCCCAGTGGATTGCAAATAGACCTTTCTCATGAATATTAATGAGGTGGGTCTCAGTTTGCTAACCATTGGAAATCGCAAAAATCACAGGGATGGTGGTGGTCAGTGGTCACCAGACGACCATGTCTGTAATTGTTGTTCAATAACGCAATTTGGTTTTTGAAATTTCAAAAAGAAAAATGAAAAGTATTGTTTCATTTTTAAGAGAAGGCAGTGGTCCGTAGGGCCTGCCTGCTCTCGAAAAATGTTTTTATAAACGTTCACAAAGCAGATGGGGTCTCTTAGGGACCCCTTCCCATTTGCAAATGGGTTACCACCAACTTGAAGTTGGTGGTAAACTGTGAATGTTTTGTGACCACATTTCATTCGCAAAACATTCATACATGCCACTCTGATTCAATAGTAAGGAAAGACGTTCTAAACACGCCCATTAATAATACTAATTCACATACCCAAATATGTGATCCGGGAACAGGTTACTGAATCGCAATTGGGCCTGTGCACCTTTAAAAATGCCTTTTTGCATTCACAAACAGTCCAATCCTGTGACTCGGGCCATTGGTAAACGTAAAAAAACTGTACATATGGCCCCTAATTTTATACCTCGTGCCAACTTTGAAATGGAAGAAAATTCTGGAGTCCTCCCCCCACAGAAGTGTCTGGAATTTCATGCCTCCCTCTCTTGGTTCCAGGATGTTTGGAGTAACAAAAGGCTAGTCTGAATTTATTTGTCTGTGAGCGAAGCAGTGTCTTTGATGTGCAAGTGGGGCTGTGCACAGCTATACCCATTCTATCCTGCCAACAAAGAATCCCCATATTGACTTAAAATATGAATTTACCAATAGAGAGGATTTTAAATTACAGTTCTTTATAAACCAAACATGGTTTTCTACATGCTCCTAAACAAAAATCATCACTTAATAAATGTAATGTGGTAAACTTATGTTATCCGATTGGAGAGATAGGTCTCAAAACTAGTAAAAAACAAACTTGGGAGTGTTTGCTACCAGGACACATAAAACTTAAAAGTGCATTGCCAACATTTTAAATACAATGCATTCTGTTCTATGGAATGTTCAGGGCCTACCTTAGGGGTGATATATATGCATTAAGAAACGGAGCTTTATGCTTGGCGAAGATTTATTTTGCCACAATAAATTTAAAGGTTAAAACTGCACATTGGCTGTATTAATGGCAGACCTGAGATGCTTTAAAGCTACTTAAGTGGGTGACACATTAAGTACTACAGGCCCACTAGTAGCATTTAATTTACTGGGCCTGGGTATATTATATACCACTTCACTAGGGACTTATAGGTAAATCAAATATGCCAATCAGGTGTAAAACAATTTTACCAAGTTTAAGAGTGGTCAGCAGTTGTAAAGTGTAAAGAGTCATAAGTCCGGGAAATAGGAGGGGAGAATACTAAATGTTTGAGGCTTACCTTGCAGAGAGGGTCTAGCCCAACAGTCTAGTTGAAAAGCAACCATGCAAGTCTCAGTGCTACATTGGCAAACCCAGTAGGTCAAGATGAAAAGTAAAAATAAATATGGGCCTACTGGCTTTGCCAATGCTTGTGACTGTGTACTGTGGCCGATTGTACAGGTGCAAAAGTGCTATGGTGGCACTTGTGCAAGAACAGCCATTGTTGTCATTGAGATTTGGTGTCAACACATGCTTGTGTTTGGAAGGGCGGTCAGATGGTGGCTTAGTTACGTATTTAAATATATGTTTTTAAGGTTTTTAAGTACATACTCATTGGCTATTATTCAGTCCTATTGATGCAATCATTGCAAATTCAATGCAAATTTAAATTTCATCTTTCCGCTGGGTTCCAAATTGCTATATATCAGATTTTGTGCTGTTGATAATGTTGGCAGTACTTTTTGGTTCTTCTTATTGAATTGGCCAGGACCCACAACTTGCTCGCTGGACAAAATGTAAAAAAAATAAAGTACTGTTAAAAATATGTTTTCCTTTTGCAACATTTGTTTTCATTGCTGGTCAATGATAAAAAAAAGCGACCCTAACCTCAAAATACGTAGGAAAAACACAGCATACCTCAATTTGATTTTGACTGGAAGAATGCACAGAATGTTATGATGGCTTGTAAGTATTTTTTATCAGTATTATTCTTGTGAATAATTAAACACATGTATACGTGTCTTATGTAAAACATCAAAGAAATTGGAACAATAACAACCTTCACCATCATTTTCTCATTTGCATACATATGCAATTCCTTTCAAGTTTGTTGCACATTAGCCTAATACTCTTGGAAAATAAACAACACACATTCTTAAGACGATGTTAAAGCTTTCCTTTGAAAAGCATGCACTTTCATTTTCTGGCAGAACAGAATAAAGGCAAATAGAATCGAAATCAGATCACATTTGATGATCCAACCAAAGGCACAGTGATAATATTTTTTCAGCTTTTCAAACCGAGAGATAAGCCATACTCCGGATTTTGAGAATAAAACTGGCGCCCATCACAGCATGAATGCATGGCATGTAATAAAGGTGTAGTCGACAATAATTATGAAACCATTTTGTTGCTAGTTATAAAGGAACCCTGCTCCCTGAGCTCTAGAGAATCTGTTTACCAAAATATCTAATATGATGAAAAACAGCTAGCTGCAGCTGAATTTTGAAGTCAATAGTCCGTAGTTTATTGTTAAATAAGGTAAACTAGATTGGCTCAGCACTACCAATTAGTTGTGCTAGAAAATAATTAGCTTGATGTCATGTTCTAATTTTATTTATATTGTAGAAATAAAAACAAAGAGGTCGGAAAGGAATAAATAAAGAAAATAAATGAAAGCCTGTTACCAGCAGTACTATACTCCGTGAACACGTGTACGCAAAGCGCATGACGTATTGTGAGTCACGAGGTTAAATCCCATTTAAGGAAGTTTCATAAAGGATTGACAAGAGAGGGCAAGCAAAGGCACTTTTGCCCTCGTCCCGACATGGCTGATTACTAGGGCTGGTAATGACAGACCAACGTTAC
This sequence comes from Lissotriton helveticus, assembly GCF_964261635.1. Classification (NCBI taxonomy): domain Eukaryota; kingdom Metazoa; phylum Chordata; class Amphibia; order Caudata; family Salamandridae; genus Lissotriton; species Lissotriton helveticus. The sequence goes on from NC_136060.1 coordinate 222,771,126, forward strand.
CGATTTTATTCAGCTTTAACTTGTAAGGTACTGGCCATCATGAGATGTTGTTCCAGAATGGGGAAGAATAATATACGTGATTCATGATAATCGGATATTTTTCGAATTTTTGATGGTTATTAAAATTAAGGCAGTTAATTTCAATTTATGCAGCGTTACTGATGGTACAAAAATACATCTTAAATAATCATGGTCCTTGGTGTAACTTTCCCGCCCTTTTTCATTTATTGTTTTTCAGGCAGTTGGGCAGCCTGGAAAGCCGTTTTGATGATTAACTGCATTACATAGGTATTTCAGTGACATTGCCATAATAACATTGTGTACACGCACTTTCGGTGCCTAATTCTTGCACTGATTGGTGTTGCCACACAAGATCACACTAGTCCTCAAATGTCTCATTTTTTTCAACCCCACCATAATTCTGCCTTCGGAGGTCTCTATGCCAAAACACTGGACCAACTACATATACTGCAGTAACATTCAGTTTTGGGTTATAAACTGATTAACCACGTGACCTTTTGACTAGTGCCATTCCTCTGGATGTCAGAAAATCCATGAGATGGTATGTCTACATGGAATTAAGAATAGTAGTTTCATCCTTGCCTTGCAATGTAGTGGTAGGTGAGTGTAGATGATGCAATATTATTGCCATCCACGGTATCGTAAGTGATAGATATGGACACCTCCGACCATATAAACTTGACTATGCACAGCCTTTTTCAATGGGCTGTATTTTGAATCTCTTCTGTGCAAACAACCTTATAACTAAGGTTAGTCGTTAGACTATCATGCTGCGTGCTCATATGCACATGTTTTGGAAGAGGGCATCATCCTGATAATGATTATTCCTAGTACAATAATTTCCCCTAGAGGTAGGCTGAGGATAATGCACAAAATGACCACAAATATATCACCAAACATTCAAATGATCAATTATTTCACAACTTTTACAGTTTTGCATACTGTACTCTCCTTATACCTTGCTGCATTCCCCCTCCTTTGTTGGTACACAGAACCAGCATGAACGTTAGCAGAAATCAAGAAATACAAAAAGAAAATGAACTTGATTGTGAAAAAATACATGAGCACACCATTGAAGCATCACATTTACACATATTTTGGAGTGTGCAGCATGAGATTGAGACAGGAGATAGACAACGTTAAAAATGTGAAAGATAGGAAGAGAAAGCAAGTTGGGGAAGCTAAGGGGTTATGAGTGTTCGACGCATAAACACGATAGACAAGTAGTAAGGTTTAAAGCAGAAGTAGTCAAAGTGTGCACCATCACCATGTCAGAACTGTAACTGTGTGACCGAAGATGTGAGATTTAGTATTCTATTAATTTCGTACCAAACAAAAAACGTCAGAAGAAGTAGCCATAACAAATATTTTGGTAAACCAAAGATTAGAGTAATGGAAACTTACACTAATATCTCCCATTATGTAGCACAGGGTAGCAAATTGCTAAGCACTTGGGTAAATAGGTCTTGATGCAATTGATTTCCCACAAGCCTAAACGGTTTAGCCCACAAAGTTAGCCTGGTTTGTATGAAGAATCTCCGGCTCCTACTTTATCGCTTGGAACAGTTAAAAGGATTTTCTTCAGTGAGTGGTACAACCAGGCAAAAGCGAAGCACATGAAGTCATGAACGCAAAATTTTCAAACTGCATAACTACTAAAATGCTACAAAATATTGTTTTTAAATGATTCTAGGGATCAACAGGTAAAGCAAAAAAAAAAAGTGTTCCACTTTATGTGGTTATGTATATCAGGGACCGTGACCAGGAAAATATTGGTGGGTCATCTAGGGTGAAGATATTTGTGGGATAAACCAAATATCTAAAGACACAATTGGCTAGACGTGCTTGGATATATATCTTTGGTGATCCAACAGAGGCCTCCAACTTTCCATCAAACAAAACACTGAAAGAAAGCCTCGGAGATTATTCGTTTTTCTCCTTCTCCATGTCTTCTACTGATAAAAGTGATCTTTACTTAAACTGGTCAGTAGCAGTATTACAGTGATATAAAGTCATCAAATATTCTTGAGACACCAGTCCGCGGGATCCCTTGCAGGAGACTTTCCAAAACCCATGTTTCAGGTCCACAAAAAAGTGAGCATTTTCAAATGGCCCTCGAGACTTTCTCTGCAGCAATAACAGTTGCATGTGCCTACATTACATTTGCACTCTACATCCTCGGACAGACATCTTGGCAGGCAACATTTTTTTCTGTTCTAGAACCAGTTGCAACCCAAACTATTGGAAGAAAGCTTTGAAGGTAAGCAGGTTTTCTAGGACATTGGCCTTCTTTAGCTATGAGGGGACAGCATCATGATAATGTCACTCCTCATAGAGACAATTATGAATCAAAAGAATCACTACAAAGGTTCAAGAAAGTTCACACCAATGCTTAAGCAGATTACTAAAGATCCTTCAATGGAGCATGAAGGCTCAGCTTCGTTTTTGATTCTGCTCTCTGTGATTCTCCCCTTGGAGCGGGTCAAGCATGGAATTTTAGATTGTGAAACCACCAAGCTATCAAAATAAAAATCCAAGGCTTCCCCTTAGAACTTTTTACACCACGGTGATCTCATTCCTTTGTTGAGGATATCCTTTCTGCAACAAGATATTCCAAAGTCAAAGGCATCAAAAACCAGTATGTGATTAACAGAGTAGTTACTTTGATAGTCTTTGCAGAGCCCTTATTTCGCAACTAACTCCCTTTCAACCCATTCCAAATCACTTTAAATCAAAAACTTCTCCACTGTGCCATCTTCTTCTGCATGCCTCCTATGTTTTTGGGATTCAGCGTTCTCATCCTGTCCTACAACATTATGCTACACACTCTTCTCACTGCATATTCTTCATTTGCCCAAACTGATATATAAAATTTAGATCATAAAACACTAACATTGCAGATGCGGTCATACTGAGTCCTTGACTCTGGTTTAAACATGTTGTATCAGAGGTCACAATAATGAACTAATGTGTTGGTGTGCAGCTGCTGCAGTGCAATGTGCACATGTGGCCAATCATGCACATTTCCGACCGGTCACAGGCATTCCCTTACACCGTATTGAATGTGTACCTCCATGTTCAGCACCATGTCCATCTCCATGCTGTAAGGTGTCTAAATTATTGCTTTGGCCGTGGTGAGGGTTTTGTTTACAAGAGCCCCAAATACATGTACTTCATTGTTCGGAATTCAGTTCTCTAGTATGATTGGCTCCTAACAGATGTACCTATTTTCTAGTATCTAAGGGGCAGATGTATCAACATCCTGATTTGCGAATCTAAAATAGCGATTTTTTAGAAATCGCTATTTGAGATTTGCAAATAGGGATGTATGTAGAAAATCACAATTATTTAGCGATTCCTTAAAATTCCTTTATTGCGATTAGAAGATTGCGAATCGCAATTAAGTAATAATTTCCCATTCATTTCTATGGGACAGGAGGCCCATAGGAATTAATGGGAAGTTATTCTCAATTTGCGATTCGCAATTTGAGAATCGCAAATTGAGAATAATTTCAAGGATGCAAGGGTGTCATAAGGACACCCTAATGCACCCTGAAATGAACATGTCTGAGCATATGGCGCACATACATGCCCTAAGGGCATGTATGTGCGCCATATGCACCTTCACAAATGTCAAAAAGTGCATTTGTGAAAGAAATCGCAAATTACCATCAACTTGAAGTTGGTGGTAATTTGCGATTTCTTAAGGAGAATTTGCAAAAATTAAATGCTTGTTGCATAGCATCTAATTTGAGATTCCTTAAATGCTTACGCAAAATTAAGGAATCGCAAATTTTGCGATTCCTTAATTTTGCGATGCGATTCCCCTAATACATACCATTTAGCTAATTTTTTGTCGCAAACGCTGCTCTTTTGCGAATCGCAGCGTTCGCGACTAAAATTTGCCTTGATACATCTGCCCCTTACTGCCATCCTGAGGGCCTGCCGGCGAAGCTGGTCTGCTTGAGGTGATATGAGTATCTGAGTGACCATGAAGTATTTATAAAGTAAGGATAGGGATCGATGCTAGTAATGTGGAAGAAAATAACATTATTTGGAATAGAGCCTAGTGTTCAAACTGCACACGCAGAGTGACCTATTGTGCTGATGACTGTGCTCCCTGCATGGAACTAACCCATTAAACCCAGCACGAAAAGCTCAGGCATTTCTGGTCCTATCACTGTTCCCAGTCTTGGAAACAATGCCACATTTAGGATAAGACTTTACAGAAGGCTATGGGGTTCAATAGGTTTAACATTTATGTTCAGTTTCTGCCCTTTTCCTGCACAATGCAGCTGTTCATTATCCCATATTTTCCCCACTATATACAGATAGTACTGATGCAGGAAACATTGTAAAGTATGGAATTATTCTTGAATCATCAGTTCATCCATCCATGTACCAATGTGCACGCCACATATAAATTCATTCAATAATTCATACTTATATGTTCTGGATTTTTACGTCAAAGTGTATCATGCCCCATTCCGGTTTCCAACAAACCCACTGCAAATGGTACAACAAGAAAGACTACTGAAAGTTAAACAAAGTGCCTGTACCGAGAGTCTAGGACAGCCAACAAAAACAAATAACATGTTTTTCATAATTGAATGTCCATTACTCCTTGCATTGCCGCTAATCTAAATTGTGTTCCAATTTGTCAAATATCACCTATTAGGGCCTTTATAATTCATGTACCTTTGTTTTGGCTCACTTTCCACAAAGTATGTCGTAAACCGAACGTAAGGTTCTTGAGCAAAAGATTAATTAAAAAGGGCTGTAAAAACAATCATTTCAACGAGCAAACAAAACTACCATGACAACAATTCTTTACAAAACAAGCAAAATAAATTATGTGTACTTGGTTATTATAGCAAGCCTGATGTATAACCGAGCAGCCCTGCGGCTTAGCCAGCTGTGTAACGACACCCTCAGTCACTCGGGCTCGGTGATTAGCTCGGAGCTCAGTATGTGCTCTCCCAGTACACAGTGTTTGCTCAAAAACGACTCCAACCACATTACAGGCACGTCCATAACAACACCGTCCAGTCTGCAAAGACGCTGTGACAGGCAATTGCCTAATCTGCTTAGTTTCCTGATCAGATTCAACCATTGCGCAACTATCATATAATTTAGCGATGCATGCCTAGGGGTGACAGGGAGCTGATTACGTTACTTGGTTTTATTTCTGTAGTGAACGGTTTTTACATTGTGTTTGTGTAGCACTCATGGGGCTTGAAACGAAGTAGTTCACAAAACACAAGGCACAGACAGTCAATAACCTCTTACAAGAAGAGTATCTGTTCAGGCTCTCTTTGCACGTTGTTTGCATCCATAAATCCTGTTCCCTTTTAAAGCATTGTCCAATTCATATGGTATACGGTGCCAGATTGCTTATGAATACCACATGTAATTGTTAGGAAGTATAGAAGAAATGTTTTCTGTGTTTTATTTCAATATCACAGTATGCAGTCTATTCCCTTGACGAGCAGTACTGCAGAGAAAGACATGCTTTTTTGCTCTAAAATTCAACAATAGCTTTATGAAAAAGGCGCAACATACAGCCCTGCCTGCTGAAGAAAATGCTTCTATCAGTCCAAAGGCGGTATAACGTTTTAATCTGATCTTGCTGGTTCAATGAGAAAATGGATTTTAAAAAAAGAAGGAAATTGAAAGCAGGCATCTTTGAAGGAAAGGCATATGTGTTGGTTTCTAGCGAGGCATATGGTTCTGGAATGTTAACTTCTGTTTCCAAAGAGAAAGGCCCACAGAGAAAATGCATCCTTTTGAGATTATGCATCGTGTCCAAGTGTGATGATATCAATGTGTTCGGCGAGGACCATGAACACGTCAACTGCAGCATTTCACAGATTGCCAGGAACATTTTAAAACAACAATATTTCCTGCGCTGAAATCATTCAAACAGAAAGGAATGCCTGCCTTGAAATGCCCTCTTGGTTTACGTTTCTCAGTAGTCAGCAACAAACAGCCATTTGAAGTACTTAGACTGAAGAAGTTTGGATGGTGGGGTGATTTAATTTAAAGTGACTTACAAAACAACTGTTAGTGGTCAAAAGTATGAATAACAAGGAGAGAGGTAGGGAGAGTACACTGACACTCTTGTTCCCCGGTCAGTAATCAATAATCAAAAGAAGAGTGTCTATGGAGAAGGCTAAGCCGTTCTAGGGAGCACAAAAACCATCCACACTGGGATGTTGAAGAAAGCCCTCACTCACCACCTAGTGATGACATGCTTCATCATCAGGCCCCACCAAAGAGACCGAGTGTCTCTTTGGTGTGCTACAACGCCAGGATTACTGCGGAGCGGGATGGTGAGTTTAGGGCGTGTTGAGTGCAATGGAAACTAGTGAATGGTGGGGGTATTAAAATAGTCAGTAGTGTATCTGAGATAATAATTTTATTAAATGATCACTAAAGACAAAAGATATTAAAATATGTGAGGAAACAGTCCACTTTAATTGAGTGGTGGGTTCCTAAAGGGTAGTCGACATGTTTCTTGCCATCGAAACGGTGTTAATTTACCCGGCAATTCATCAGGACTGTGTGTGGTAAACCCTGGAGGTATGGGCACACTAAGGCCCACCCTTACCTAGGGACGTGAGTGTGAAAATTAAATAAAGGTGAAAAAAGTGCAAAAAAATTAGGGATGATTAAACTATTCCTCATTACTCCTGGTTTAGGAGGCTTCTACTTATCGTTTCTGCACTTTATAGGTGTAGGGAATAAACACCATGGGTCTCAGGAGGGGGGTGGAAGCGTATTCGGCACACCGCCCTTGACGCTCAGCACCCGCAGTCTACCTACGTCGCCCTCGAACCGGACCCCGGGGTCCGGTTCGAGGGCGACGTAGGTAGACTGCGGGTAAAAAACAACAGATATTTTTTTTCATAATTAAAGTATTTGCTAAGAGACGTTTTCAGTAGTAGAGGAGCGAATCACTACAGTGCTGTGAACAATACTACACTATCAGATGCACTAAGTAGGATTTTTTCATTTTGATTAATATATTTTTTAAAAGATAATCGTTTTACGAAGCTCCAGAACCCAGTGCCTCGCTCCCAGACCTGCCGGACTGATAATAGAATCACTACTTCATTTGCCAGGATTAGGAAGATCTCCACATCAGGAAGGCTTCCAGTGCTTCGACCGTCCGTGAAGTATTAAAAACTCACGAGATCTTTTTAACTAATATAAAGGGTCTAGGGAGCAAGTGCCTGATTACAAAAGATTACATCAGGAAATTGATTGTCTTTTAAAGAATATATTAATCATCAATATTTAAAGGAAACACGAAGGTGAACAGTATAAATCAGCTCTTTATCCTGCTATCATCATCTTAGTAATTATCTCATTTCGATGTGCTCTTTTTACGAGTGACATACGTGGCTACTCCAGAAGAAGGCGCTGGTCGCCGAAACGCGCGTAGAGAATTATTCTTTTATGCCACTTTTTAAATTGTGATTATATTTCCTTTTTATGTATTGATTGTCTTTTATGCCTTTTATTAATTTGTTGATAAATAATTTGTTTTCAACTTGATGATTTATATCATATAGTTTATAGTATTGATTATTTTTTATGTCTCTATTAACTTGCTAAAGAATATTTTGTTCACAATGTCAAGATTTGATTTATATATTTTGTATGATTGACTTCTTTTTTTCATATAAATTCCAATAAAAATATTTTAATTAGACCTACTCACACTACTTCGTTTTATATGATTATTCTATTGTGATAAAAACAGTTGTTTGGTTAAAGTGCCTTGGTTGTTATCTCTCATGCTGAAAAGGATTGGGCCATAGATCTTTCCCTTTTGAAAGTGGGATGTTCAAGCAATACATTTTCCGCATTGCGTGATGGTCTAGAGCCTCTAGAGAGTTTCAGTTTATTTTTTATTTATTTATTTTCGATTTTTGTAGAGCGCAACACTTCGGTCTTATGCAGAGCCCGATGGGCATGGCTAAGCAATTTAAAGGCAGCCCTCTGGCGCATCGGGAGCCAATGGAGTTTCTTCAAACATTCCGATGCCGAGTCTAGCTTGCCTTTGCTGCAAATAAGTTTGGCCGCCGATTTCTGTAGTACCTGTAGGTGAGAGAACAGATGTTCAATCATCCCTACAAACAGCGCATTGCCATAGTTTAAATGACTAACCAATAGGGCCTGTGTGACGGAACGTCTGCAGTCCAGGGGTGTCCAGGGAAATTACCTAGTGAGAAGTTTTAGGATGGCGAAACCCTTGCCACAGAAGGATCGCACATGATCCTTCATGGACAAGGTGTTATCCATGATTATCCCCAAGTTCCTGGTATGTTGTTTCGGAGTGGGGGCTAAGCCCAATGAGGGTGGCCACCACGAGGCATCCCACACATGTTTGGCGCCACCAAACAGAAGAATCTCAGATTTTCCTGCATTCAACTTTAGACAGTGTGAATGCATCCACTGGGCCATTTCTGAGAGGCAGTCGTGTAATTTGCTTTTAGTGATATCAGGCTTCTCATCCAAGGCCACCATCAGCTGCGTGTCATCCGCATAAGAGCAGATGCCAATGCCCCACTTCCTTCCAATGTCGGCAAGAGAAGACATATAGACATTGAAATGGGTGGGGCTCAGCGAGGCACCCTGAGGGACCCCGCAGCCGATGGAATTAGGCCTGGAATGGAACTGACCCATATGTACTGCCTGAGTACGGTCGCTCAAAAAAAAGTGCAGCCAACTCAGTGCAGTAGATTGAACTCCTTTGCTCCAAAGTATATTCAATAGGCAATTGTGGGATACCGTGTCAAATGCCGCTGACAGGTCAAGCAGTATCAGTGCCACTGCCCCACCATGATCGGTGGAGGATCTGATACTGTCCGACACTGCCAGCAACGTAGCCTCGGTGCTGTTGTTAGCTCTGAAGCCTGTCTGGGAGGTATCCAGAAGGAGGTTGGTTTCCAGGTACCTTGTCAATTGTACATTGACCAATTTCTCCAAAACTTTGGAGAGGTAAGGAAGCTGGGAGATGGGTCTATAATTCTCCTGGTTGAGAATGTCAGATCCAGCTTTCTTCAAAAGGGGGATTACCGAAGCATGCTTCCAAGCATCAGGGAAAATGGCAGTTCTTAGTGATTTATTAAAAAGTTGTGTGATCAGGGGACAGAGCGTGGACGCAATCTCTGAGAACACAAAATGGGGGCAGGGTTCCGAGGGGGAACCAGATTTGACTGTGTTCATGGCTGCTAGGACCTCGTCCACTGAGAGTTGTTCAAAACCAGCTAAAAGGGGTGTAGTTCCCAAGTCTGGTGGCGGGGCGGTTGATGCTTCTGTTATGATCACAGTGTTTGAGGGTTTATCTATGTTGCTGTAAGCGTGTCGGGGGGTAAAGGTAGAGTAGATTTTCTTAATTTTCTCAGAAAAGAAGGTAATAATACGGTTACAGGCCTAAACCGAGGGGGTTAGTGTTTGAGAGATGCTAGAAGGTTTGCTAAGCTCCTTCACTATTTTGAACAGTTCCTTAGCTGAGTTACTTTTATCTTGGATGCGCTGGGTAAAATGATCTTTCTTTGCATTTTTTATGGCAAGGGTATACAGTTTTCGATTAAGGACATAATTTAGTCTGGCTACACTGTCCTTGGACTGTCTCCAAAGACGTTCAAGTTTTTGACACTCCCTTTTAAGACTTTTTAAATGAGGGGTATACCATTTCTCTGTTTTAGCTTTTTTCCTAGATTCCCGCATCGGGGCTAGTTAGTTTAATATTTTCAGTATTCCAGCGTCTAGCAAGGCGACATCTGTACAAACGGAGGAATCGTCCGGGAATTTAAAATGGAGCTCTTGGAAATGGTTATCAAAATTAGAATTATTAACCGACCTCCATGCTCGTTTAGAGATCTGAGAAACTGTTATTCGTTTCAGGATTTGCAGGGAAGGTCGAGTGAAAAGGATATGAGGGAATGGTCCGACCAGGATAGGGTCTGGACCTCACGTTTGTTAGTGGATTCAACCTTGGTAAAAAAGTAAATCCAGTGTATGGCCAGCTATGTGAGTGGGGCCCACTACCCACTGCTTAAGGTTAAGGATCTCCATATCATATTCCAATTGGGAAGCTCCCAGAGCATCTATTTTCTCATAGTGGATATTAAAGTCGCCCACAATTAGGTAATTTTTATATTTTAAACAGAGTGGCAGGAGTTGATTGAGTAATTTAGCGCCAAGATTGGCTTGTTGTCCAGGGGGGTTGTATATTACTGCTCCGGCTAAGATGGTGAAACCCTCATGGAGTACTTTGAAGGGTAGGGTCTGATGTTCGTAGTGGGCAGTTATTGATTCCACAAGGCATGTTAAATGTTCCCTGAATATTACAGCAACCCCCCTCCTCTTTTACCAGATCTGTCTTGCTTAATCATTTTATAATTAAAGGGGAGGGCGTTTGCTAGGTCCGGGGCATTGGTATCAGATAACCAAGTTTCGGTGATGAATACCAGGTCTGGGGTTTTGGACGTAAGTAAATCCCAAATATCCAGAGCATGTCTAGGTAAGGATATGGCGTTAAGATATAAACAGTTAAGGTTCATGTGATTGTTAACATGGATTGTGTGATGGCCCAGTGGGAATTTACCCATACTAGACCAATGACAAGCGAGGCAGGAAATAGGTCCATAGGATGATCCTGGGCCAGTTTGAATACATAGCCTTTCATTATTACCCCTTTTATCAGCATAGGCAAGCAACTCGCTACGAGAGTAGCGGATAGGCGTGGACGAGTTTTGACTGAAACCAGCAGGGGGTATGGCCCCTGGTCACGGACGGGCGCAGACAGGCTTACCTTAGGCGCACCTTCGGCACGCCATTGTCGTGCCTGCAGCACCCGTCCGCTGCGCCTCGGCCAGCACATGGGGGTAAATAGGGGGGGAGCGCGGGCTCGTGGCTCCACCCTCTGGCTCGCGGTGGATGGCCCCCGATTGGTCTGCCTACCTCCCTATAGGCTCTCCACGCAATCAGCACTCAGCCGTGGTGGAACGGAGCCCGGGATTTGGCAGCCAAAAATGCTGGGGTGAGAGGAGCAGCCTGACTCGCGGTTGTCCTCACAGTGTAATAGGCAATATTAAAAATATACCGAGGAGCAGCCTAATTCGCTGTTGTTCTCACAGTACGAAATAGAAATGTTAAAAGTAACGAGGAGCAGCCTGACTCGCTGCCGTCCTTGCTGTGCAAAATAGGCAGATTTAAAAAATGACGAGGAACAGCCTAACTCGCTGTTGTCCTCACAGGATCAGTGCAAGTAACAAATCACAAGGTGACAAATAACAATTAGCAGTTTTAAAGTGCGAGCAGTGCGAGCGTTTTTGTGCAATTGCTAAAATCGAGGCACAGCGCTGAGGCTGCAACGGCAGTTTCAACAGGGTATAGTTTATTCGCCAAGTAGCGAAGAAAGTAGGAATGCAAGGCTTTTTAGGTGATAGAGACCGTCTTGTAGATAGATCTTGCCTCGATAGGAAGCCAACGGAAGGAAGATAAAATAGGTGTTTTGTGGTCGCTTCTTTTGGCCCCATATTTGAAATGAGCTGCAGAATGGAAAACAGATTTGAGGGGGGGGGAGTGAGATTTGGGGAGGCCGGTAAGAAGAGAATTGCAGTAGTCCAGAGAACCAGCGATTGGACCAGAGTTTTTAGGTCTTGTTCCGGGAAGAAGCGTCGGATACCCCAAAGAAGGCACATTTGGTATCGAGCAGACTTTGCAATGGAATTGATGTGGGAGAGTAGATTGAGTCTTTTGTCGAGTATGACACCAAAGGATTTTGCGCTGTCGACAATGATGGGTTTATTGTTAAGTAGATTTATCTGAGCCATCCGTGATTGAACTGGAGGAGGAGAGAGTGAGGAGGAGAGGTGGAGGAATTCAGTTTTAGAGCGATTCAGAATGAGTTGACATCCAGTTTTGAATGGAGTTGAGAGTAGACTTTCGGATGGAGAGATCGTGTGTAGAGGACACCTTAAGGTAGATTTGGGTGTCGCCCGCATAAAGATGATAGAGGATCCCAGATTTACTTAGGAGATTTCCAAATTGTTCCACATAGAGGTTGAACAAAGGGGGTGCAAGTATAGAGCCTTGAGGGACACCTTGACCTACCGCCAAAGGAGATGAAAGACTGTTCTCAATTTTGTTCATTTGGGATCTATCAGAGAGGAAGGAAGCAAACCATTAAGTACTGTGTCTTCCACACCCATTCTCTGTTGAAGATTGTTAAGGAGAGTGTTGTGATTGACAGTGTCAAAGGCTGAAGAAAAGTCAAGGAGAAGCGAAAGACAAGACTCCCCTGCATCGAATATCCACAGCGTGTCATCAATCACTTGCAGCAGGGCTGTTTCTGTGCTGCAGTTTTGCATGAAGCCAGACTGGAAATTGAGATCATTGTCTTTGATATGACGGGAGTGTTGTTTCGCTACACATCTTTTTGAGATTTTCACCAGAAAAGGTAGGTTAGTGATGGGGGAAGTTGTTGAGGTTGTTCGCATCAGCGGTCGTTTTTTTAAGAAGAGGGGTAACCTGCCCAGTTTTGAAGGACACAGGAAGGGAGCCTTGACTGAGGGAGCGGTTAACCAGAGTGGTCCAATAGGAAAGAGAATAGATGTAGAAGTCGATGGCAATGTCACTAGGGATGGGGTCAAGAGATTGGTTGGAGGGCTTTGTTTCAAGGATGCATTTGAGGGGGGCATCTTCAGAGATGGTGTCAAAGTTCTACCAAATGGCTAAGGATTTGCGCTCCTCTGGAGGGGTAGGATGAATGACCTGCTCCATAAGGGAATTTACTTTTCCGTCAAAGAATATAGCGAATTCTGCTGCTTTCTTTGTAGAGTCTTCCAACTTGGGGGTTGGGAGAGAGCAGTTTGGATTGTTGATGAGGTCGAATAGTTTTTTGGGTCCATTTTTGGCTGAATCGAGGAGGGTTCTGAAGTGTGATGCTTTTTCAAGAAAGATGTGCTTGTGGTACTTGGATCTTGCTGAGCGAAGCATAGCAAGATTATTGGTGGAGGGCGCTTGTCTCCATTGTTTCTCCAGGATTTTTAGGTACTTCCTTTCTCCATAAAGAGGTTTGATAAACCAAGGTGCAGAGGGAGTTGGCCTTTTCCTTTTGCTTTGGAGAGGAGTGACATTGTTTATTTCGACTGCAAGGACTGAGAGGCATTGGGTGGTGAGTTTGTTGACATCCAGGTTTGGGTCTAGCCTTGGAAGTTTACTACATACTTGGAGGCAGCACCAGGGATGAAGTCACAAATCGGCCACTTTATTTAGAAGGTTCTTTATTGATCTTCATAAAAACACAGGACAAGCCTTGGAAGTTATAGCAGAGCCGAATCACGCTGAGGTCAATATTTTTAGTGTTGCGCAACCAGGTGGTAGTCCTATTGGGTTGGCCGAGAGTTATAGAGTGTGATAGGTGAAGAGAGAAGGGGATGAGGAGGTGGTCAGACCAGTCTGCATGAATAGGGATAGCGATAGTAAGCATATCTGCTTTAGAAATAATAATCGGGTCAGCAGCAGGTAAATCTAATGAAGGAGCTTCTGTTGACGAAGCAGTTCATTACCTCCTAAACCGTCTTCCTCGCCACAGTAATGACACATGAGCATTCTTATCCTGCAGAAACTCCAAGTAAAATTAGTTATCTTACTAGTCTCTCTATCCCTCCAACATGGCCCCCATCGTCCTCCACCAATCCTATGAAAGGAGAACAGTCATGAACCATGACCTGCTTTTTTTTTGCTTCTGCACTACTCAGAGTGCCTGTTTCCTGGTTCAGATAAGTGGGGGCTGCAGTCCTGCTGTAGCAGACTCTTTATGCCCCAGGGGGTCTTGGTTTGCAAGGCATTCGATGGAGGTCTCTTCCACCGTGCTCGTTGTGTCATGCTCTAGCGGACTTCCAGAGTACGCAGTATTTATTTTAATGGTGACTTAATTACTGCAGCCTGCCGTGTCCTGCTCTAGTGGACTTGCCGTGTTTCGGCACATTTGTCTGCATCTTTTTCCCAGTCGGTTGCCCCACTATTGGATGCCTCTTTCCCCTGCAGGAACGATATGGTTTTACTCACTGGCATGACTTAGCTGCAGGGTCCGGGTGCTGTTGGTGTGTTGTGCGGCGGCTTGGGGGGGGCGAGGCTATGTGCCGGCATGGTTTTTCAATGCCGCACGAGGTACCAGTCACCATCTTTGTAGTACTTGGATCCACCCCATTGGCCTGGGACAACTCCTGGTGGCGGACTGCACTAGGAACACCCCCAAAACCCACCAACCATGCACGCAACTTCGAGGTCATCCTCGACTCTACACTCTCCATGACGAAGCAGGTCAACGCACTCTCATCCTCCTGCTTCAACACCCTCTGCATGCTCCGCAGGATATTCAAGTGAATCCCCATCAAAACAAGAAAGACGGTCACCCAGGCCCTCGTCAGCAGTAGACTGGACTACGGGAATGCCCTCTACGCAGGAGCCTCGGCCAAACTCCTGAAATGGCTCCAACACATCCAGAACTCCTCTGCACGCCTGAGCCTTGACATCCGAGGCTGCAGCCCCATCACACCCCACCTGAGAGACCTGCACTGGCTCCCGGCCAACAAGAGGATAACTTCAAACTCCTCACCCACGCACACAAGGCACTTCACAACTCCGGACCAGCATACCTTAACAACCGACTCAGCTTCTACACCCCCACTCACCAGCTTCGCTCCGCTGACCACGCATTCGCAACTGTCCCCCGCATCCGTAGAGTGACCGCTGGCAGCAGATCATTCTCCCACCTTGCCACCAAGACATGGAACACCCTCCCCATCCGCCTACGGCAGACCGAAGACATTCTGACCTTCAGAAAACTTCTCAAGACCTGGATCTTCGAACTGTAGCAACTCCCCCCAAGCACCTTGAGACCCTCACAGGTATGTAGTGCGCTTTACAAATGCTTGATTGATTGATTAATTGATTGTACATGCTTTAGACATGCTGGGGCCGACCTGAGGCATTATGGGTGTTGTCATGGGCAACAAGGACGTATTTGAGCATACTGGCTTGCCGTAGTGCTTTTTCCTTCCAGTTGTACTATGGATATTATGGAGGAAGGTGCTGCTTTGGATTTGTCTCAAACTGGGAAGTCTTCCAGTCTTGCTGAGACGTTCCCTTCTCTAGCTGTTATAACACAAATGATCCAGACCGCTGTTGCTGCTGCTTTTCAAGATAGCAAGGCTGTTCCTCCTTCAAAAAACTCACGGTGTGATCCTGTTCCCCCCCATTACTCTGATGGGGAGGAGGATGTGGAACTTAAGGGTCGGTTTGTGCAGGGGTCTGATCTGAAAGACGTTGTTCAGCATATTCGCTCTAACCTATTGTTTCCGGATTCTGGTGTTGATGTAGAGGATGCAGATTTCGTTTCTCAGTATCAGAAGAAGGAGCCTGAGTCGTTGCCTTTTCACTCCTCTATTTTGAAGGTGTTGGATTCTGAGTCGAAGGATGTTAATTGAAATGGTTTTCCCTGGTTTCTGGCCATGAGACACCCCTTGCAGGACTTTGCAGTTAAATTTTCGGCCTTGGTGAAAGGTTGATTCTTTAATGGCTGTCTTCTCAGGGCACTATTATTTCGGCGGATGCTTCTCCTGCAGACCCTGTGGATAAGAAGGGTGATGCGGCTGTGAAGCGTACTTTTGCTGCCTTCAATTTTTCTATTAGAGCTGCTACTTATTCCTCTATGTCATTCAGTCATTGTTGAAGGACTTGCAGTCGTTTGCTGAGTTGTTGGGCCAGGGTGAGGACGTTTCTCCCACTCTCACTCTGATGGAACAGCAGGTCTGGCTCCTTTCTGGCATTTAATTTGATTCCTTGAAAGAAGTGGCCTCTACGGCTGGGTCTTCTATTGCGGCTCATCGCAAATTATGGTTGCATTCCTGGAAGGCTGATGAGGCTCAGAAGGGCTTGCTCATGAAGTTTCCTTTTTTCTGGTGTTAAGATCTTTGGTGCTCCCCTGGAGGAGATGGTCAAAAAGTCTTCAAAAGATTGTAAGCTTTTGGCCCCAGAGAGATCAGCACACTCCTGATTTTTGAGGCATGTAGAGTATTTGGTCTGGCTCATCAAAGGAGGGTTTCTCAACCATTTCGTGGAAGGGGGCATGGGCGGGGTGCTCCTTTCTCTGACAAATCCCAGTTCCTTGCCGCTTTTTCCACATCTTCTGCCCCCTCAAAATCTTGACTGGGTTGCTCTGGTCGTGGGGCCAGTGGGAGGGTGCCTGTCTCTCTTTGTGGACAGCTGGATGAGAACTGTTTCGAATCAATGGGTCCTTCAGGTAGTGTCAGAAGGATTTTGCATTGGGTACATCCTGATGCCCCCAGCCTATTTTTGGGCACTCTCTGCCCAAAGATGAGTTGAAGAGGGAGGCACTCGTGGAGGGGGTTTGTTGTTTTGTGACCCAGGGTGCTGTGGTTCCAGTGCCCCCCTAGCAGAGGGGGCTAGGGGTCTACTCTATTCTCTTTCTGGTGGAGAAGCATACCTACGACATCAAGCCGGCGTTGGATCCAAAGTGGTTGAATTAGTTCATTCCTCTGGTCAAGTTCAAGATGGTGTCCCTACAGGTGACCCTTCATTTGATCAATTCACGGGATGTTCTGGCTTCCATCGACCTGCAGGATGCATATCTCCATGTCCCTGTCCATCTAGAGTCCCAGAGGTTTCTCCACGTCTGTGTGTTGGGCCTTTCATTATCAGTTCAAGGTATTGTCCTTTGGCGTGTGTAGGTAAATTCAATTTAGCGAGTCCTTAATAGTGATTTTTACCGAATCGCTATTAAGGACTCGCTAAATTAAATTTAGGTCGGAATTGCTCAAATATTAGCGATTCCTTAAAATTCCTTAATAACTAATTGCAAATTCAGATTCGTTAATGAGGAATACTTACCCATTCTATTCTATGGGCTAGGAGGCCCATAGGAAAGAATGGGAAGATATTCACTATGTGCGATTCGGTAATAAAGAATCGCACATAGTGGGAGCTATTTCAAGGGTGCCAGGATTTCAAAAGGACACACTGTTGCAACCCTGAAATGTGAATGTGTGCACATGTAGCGCACATACATGCCCTAAGGGCATGAATTTGTGCCACATGGCACTTTAAAAAAAGCTAAAAAGTGTTTTTTTACAGGAAATCGCGAATTACCACCAACTTGAAGTTGGTGGTAATTAGCGATTCCTTAAGCCTAAAGTGCACTTTCTTTTGTGCTACCTACATTGTATTTAACAAATCACAATTAGCGATTCCTTAAATGCAAGAGCAAAATAAGGAATCACAAATTTAGCGATTCCTTATTTTGCTAGTAGGTTTAAACTCACCTACATGGCTCTCAGCCAAATACCAGTCGGTAATGCAGAATTTCTGCGTTAACGCTCGGTATTTAGCTACCTACATCTGTCCTGAATTCTCTATTTAATCAGTTCATACAAAATATGACCGTCATGATCAAACCTTGAGCCATCTTCAACACAGCAAGAAGCTGAATTCTGGAACTGCCTGCAACTTTATAATCAAGGTGAGACACTAATAAATGTAGGTCACATTAGCGTAATCAAGCTCAGAACCAATTAAGGCCTAAGTTACCATATGCTTTTTATACCAGTATAAATTAAGTGAATTTCTTTTCCAAAATGTGTCATTGGTAGGTGCAGGCCAACACTGTTGATAACAAGCTAAGATCAACAAGGCAAACACTACTGCCTAACAGTTATACTCAAACTGCTATTCGTCACTGGTCTATATACACACACTGCAAGAACGAGATCCCCAGAGAAGCTGGACACTGAAATAAATGATGAACTACATTAAATGTATTATATTGATTCCAAACAACTCACAAACAACTGCACACCAATTCAAACAAACCAATACATATTCATTCACATGTATCCTACGATAACACACAAATCAACAAAATCTCTATAAGATAAACATTCAAATAATGGTACCCCGCATGTGTCTAGTTGAAGAATGATAGTATCAACACAG
Source organism: Lissotriton helveticus (assembly GCF_964261635.1). Taxonomy (NCBI): domain Eukaryota; kingdom Metazoa; phylum Chordata; class Amphibia; order Caudata; family Salamandridae; genus Lissotriton; species Lissotriton helveticus. The sequence continues at coordinate 222,789,183 of NC_136060.1, forward strand.
TGTCACTTTATATGTTGAACACAAAAGTTTTAACAACTCATTTGACATAGATGTTATTACATTAACATAAGTTGACAAACTCAGGCGGAAGCAAGAATGTGCGTTTTGGTGCATGACCCAAATACTGGGTCTCCCCTTCTTCAGGAACAATAACTTGCAATGGGAGAAACGCCTAGAAAGCATAAAAGTAACATTTCATATATATATTCAAGATATAATCATAAGATAAGACTGTCTGGTAGACATGTACATCGATAAGGCAAGGAAAAGGGGAGGTTCTTGTGTGCAGAAAATATTCTAAAGGATGCAGGGATAACAAAATAAAAAGTGGAGAACGTGCACAAGATCCGAAGAGAACCAGTAGTAGCCAGGTCCCAAATAATAAAAAACCATCGGAGAAAAAATGACATAGAGTTTATCTACATATCAGATCCTTGATAAGGTGAGAGAGGGAAGAAAAAGAGAAAATGAAAAGTGAGGACGCTGCTAGGATACGTCAACCTGTCACCAGTGTGGGTAACATCCAGGAGATAAAACAAGGTCCTAGGCTTTACCTGGACTGAACAACAAAGGGATCCCATCCAACTGAAGAAGGAAATAATGTAAAAAAAAGTCTGCTGGAGGCCAGAAGAGCTGGTCTCAAATGGAAAGACAGGAAAATAAACATTGTAATTAGTCCAAAATAGAAATGGGAAGTATGACCGTCCAGACTTGAAAAGTCGCACAAGGGAGAAAGATCCACTGACTAAACTAGTTTGTAACCCTGACTAATTGGCGGATATCAACATGGTTATATAAACATAGAGTACAGTGGTAGTCGGCGACCTGCCAGAGATCAATAAGGCAGTGGACCAGTGGCTGGGCTGGTGCCAGGCCGGGGGCCGGATATGTGATATGCAACTACTTTAAAAGTGCTTCACGGTAGGACAAGTCTGAAAAACAAAATGAAAAAAGTCTCTAGAGGCTGTCTAGAGTAAAACCACAAAGCCCTCTGTCACCCATCCCACACATGACATCTGAGACAGGCAGCATGCACCAAATGATTCAGGTAAAAAATGGACAACTTTCCAAAAGTGTAATTTTAAGAATCCAACTTCACTATCAGTTTGGATTTTCAAATAGTGATTCCAGAGACACCAAACTTGAAAAGTCTATCTTATCACAATTGGGAATTACACTCAGACAATGGAATAAGGTCATTCCAATGTTATCCAATGGGAGAGATAGGCCTTTCAGTAGTGAAAAACGAATTTAAGAGTTTTTCACTACCAGGGCATGTAAAACTTAAAAGTACATGTCCTGCCTTTCAAACGGATAACCCAAAGGCACTTTGCCTTCTGGGTTATCGAAGGCCTCCGTTAGGGGTGATATATGTATAAAATGGAAGGTTTGGGCATGGCAAAGGGTTTATTTAGCCAGGTCATAATAGGCGTGTGACTGTAGACATAGGCTATGCAGGGGCAAGGCTAAGGCATGGTAAATGGCTTCTTAATGGGTGGCACAATCAGTGCTGCCTCCACACTAGTAGCATTTAATTTATCAGGTAGTGCACTTTACTAAGGACTTATAGGTAAATTAAATAAGCCAATTTGATATGTACCTATGTTACCATGTCTTTGAGAGAGAGAGAACATGCCCTTTACAACTGGTTAGCAGTAGTAAAGTGCTCAGAGTTTTAATGCCAGCAAGAACAAAGTCAGTAAAAAGTAGAAGAAGGAAAGCAACAAGTTTGGGGGTGACAGAGGGCCATTTTCCAATGTACCTGTGCTACCATAGAAGCTGGGAGTCAGCCTTTACCCCAGGCTTTTGTAAGCCGACGGTGGGATAGGTGGTGTTTTCAGTTCCAGGGGCGAATAATTGTCCAACCAAAGACCACAGTTAATATTCATAATGAGGACTTCTATTTCATTGCATTAAGGGTCAACTTATGGCTCAAAATTCAATACCAGATGAACTATGTACTCTGTTAGAACCTCCAAATAAGAGTCCACTTCGTTGTCCAACATCAGCAGCATCTGCGTACATGAATGCCCTAACTCCTCTTTAAACAAGAATTATCATCAGTGGTCACACATAGGCATTGGTGAAGATGTTAATTTTTAATGCTTTGCACATACATTTACGCTAATCTGCAGCACACATACATTTTCACTGTGTATCATTCCCGTTAAAATTGACCATATTTAACGTAGGCCTCAATTCAAAATGGCACCTTTAGTTGCCATATTTTTTGTTTGTTGTGTATTTGTCCTCCTCGTTACAGGAGCCAAGCTGTACCAGCTAATGTCAATTAAATGTGTTTCTTGTTTAGTATTTGTGTGAATGTTTATCTCTGTATGTTTCTTGCAGAGTGATATAGTTGCAGGCAGCTGAGAGTGGGCAACATCCTCCCTGAATTGTATCATCCCACTTCAGATATCAAGTGAAATGTTTTGCAGCAGAGCCTCCATTGTGTGGTCGTCATCGAAAATAACTATTCTCATTGTTTTCCTTAATGGGAACTGTATGGAGTTGTATCTTTCTGTAAAAGAAATGATTTAAACTATGCAATGCTAGGCTAGCTACATTCAGATGCCCTTTCTACTCTCCTTCGAGGAGATGCTTCCTTGATTTGATTAGGGAAGATGTCGTTTTCTCTCACTCAAGTTAGACTCCTGGGCAGATCCCTCTCTACATGTCTGAATCTTTATTTGTTTCTGCCTTCAGAGTATTTACTTGCTGAGACCTTCTGCCTGACTTCTCTCCAACTTTACCGACTTCTCTAGCTTAGCAAATTAGGGAGTTTTCCTTCATTGGAAACTGTGCCTGATTTGATTTACTTTATGGCCCTAACAGGCTGCAAAACAAATAGTCCAAGCCCTACTACTTGGGAGCGACCCGTGGAACCATTGCTAAATTGTGGCCCATTTCCCAACCTCTATGATGCAATCCAAAATAATGGCATGACTGATCATATCATAGGCAGCTGAGAAGTCTAACAAAATCAGGGGCCTGTTTATGAGTCGATTTATGTCTCTCTTGCACAAATCAACATGTTGTAAGAGCAATACAACCCTTATATGTGATTTATGAAGCCAAGAAAGACCACTTTGCGTGGCCCTGAGTGGATCTATAGATCTGGAGTAAGGCAACAAAGTGAAAATCTCTGCATTGCCTTACTCTGCCCTGGGAAGGCATACTGTGGGCATACTGTGGGTGTTGCATGGGTGTTCCCACACAACTCACATGGTTTTTAATCCAATCCCAGAACTGGTAGACCTGGGAATACTCAAAAAAGATGTGCCTTGTCAGGTGAGGCATAACAAGGAGAAATATCTTTATTTCTCTTAGTTACTTTGTGATGTATTCCTATAGGTCCTGAATCGATCCCCCTATTCCTGACCCTATTCTGGTTAGTAAACTAACAAGTTAACTAGTAATCAGCCCATGAGGCAAACATGGACAGGAGAAACTTGTTAATCGCAGACGCACATATGGGCGAGGGTCTCAGACACCTCAAACTAAAAAATTCTCTGGAAGAATTACAATCAAGGTACTGGTGGCCAGGCATGATCCTGCGTCACACCATGTTTGTAAAAAACTGCCCAGACTGCAACAGAGATCGCAGTGGGGAGAGAAACAGGTTAATACCTCGTCGTTCTACTCCAGAAAAAATCAGGAGTAAAAAGGAAGGGTTGCGATTAACATATACAGGCTAGTTCCACTTATAATGTAGATCAACAGCACTCGGCTGACGTCCGGACTGTTATACAAAGATTTGCGAGTCTAAATGGCATATACGCTAAGAGCATGATACGTTTGACCATTGTCTCCACTCTAGCCCTCAAGCCTGAGGGGAAACATGACCAAATGAGCATAGCCCAGCGGGAATCTTCTCATTTCCTTCCTGAGGGTACGGGATAGTGTAAAGAAAAAACCAAGGCATAAAGCAATCTATAGCGGAAAGGATATTAGGTTCGGGAGCTGGGTGGGTCAAACATCTAATAAGTGTCCAACGTAGTCTCAATAACTTGCCAAGAAATTCTCTGAAGGGATTCAGTGCGTACGAATTATTATTTGGAACTAGGATGATGATCTCTGACATTGATAGTCAGACTTCAGTGGTGAAAGAAAAAAGCTTTGATATCAAAGACCGTTTGGCTATTTTGCAGGACTTAAACAAAACAAGAAAAGACCTGAGCAACATAAAGTTGAAACAACAGCCAACAACCACTGAAGAACCACCACCTGTCCCAGCAAGACCTGTCTGGATTCCAAAAGTCGGGGATCTAGTCAGGGAGAAGATCGCGGTAAAGAAGGAATTTGGGCCTTCTTACAGAAAAGCAGTTCCTGTCTTGTCTGTCAACGGGACAAGATCAGTTGTACTACCGCCACTTGCTGGTAAAAAGGAGAACCGAGTTGTATCCATCGACCTGGTAAAACCACAATCATGTGGCCGATAACAAACAGTAGGCCAAGTGGACTCCCAATAAGTAGCAGAACACCAAGGTTTGCTACCAGTACAGAGGTCCTAACAAAGAGGCTCATCACATTCGAAACGCCTACAGAAGAACAACATGGACTATGCAACAATGCAATAGAACTAAGACCTCTGAAATCCCAAATAAAAACATTTAGCAGAGACACACCAATCTATAATGAAGTACCAAACGAAAATGCAAGAAACAGAAATCCTGAAGCAATTGGAACAATTGACAGAACTGCATCCGGCTACTTCATAAACTTCGATGATTCCTCTGAAGGCTTCAGTGAATCAAAGACACAGCCATCATCAAAAACCTTTAAAGATAAAGCTAAGGAACTTTTGAAACAACTGAAAGAAACATATCTGATTTCTCCATGGATTGAATTTTGGGTGGGTTTTGGTGCATTTATCCTCATACTTTGGCTCATCATGATACTAACATTGGGAGCTTCATTGAGGGAAAATACGCTAAAATGGACACAGCAAGTCAGAAAATCAACTTGATCCTCAAACCACACACATCTTCACACGTCGAGAAAAGAGAACTTTCTTCAGCCAACTTCACAGCCAATCCGATACCTGGTGGGGTAGCTTGGGACAACACTGACTATGAAATTCATGGTCCGGTCGAGATCCTGAAATATCCACACCAAATTAAGATCTCCTTGAGTGACTTTGTAAAACCAAACTCATTTGCTGATGATTGGGACTTCGAAAGCATTAATAATATGATGTCTGACTTAGGAATGTCTGCTAAATTTACCAAACATGATTATTTGCAGGGTTCTACAAATTATGATAGTATGTACTGTTATAACCACTATGGTAACCATTTTTTACATAGATCTGCACAACCTAGAAATGTTTTAAATTATAATCAATGTGAACATTGTGCAACACCTCCAAAAGGGAGCTCAAGAACCGTTTACGACAAATATTCATATTTTTCAGATTTTAACACAAGTAATGCTGAAACATTTTATTTTAAATTGTCAAACAAAACAGGGACCAAGACCATGATAACCAACACAAAATTGTTATATTCAGACTCATTCTTTGAAAAAATGAATACTTTTGGTTTTGATTATTGGGACAAAAATGTTGAATTGAAACGTGTTTGGGGTACAAAAGAATGGCAAGTACAGGGTATAGAAGCTTTGTTTAGAGCCTGCATGATCCCAGAACAAATGATATTTTTAAATGACACTGTTCAACAAACCACCTGTCTTGGCCTAGCCAAAATCAAAGATTTAAATAAACCGTCTATTCCAAAGCCAACAATGTTTAGCAACACTTCTACAGATGAAGAGATAGACGTAAACCATATATTAAACCAAAACAGAACACATCCTGATTGGAAACAGTGGTTGAACTGGCCCACAGATACTAATAACTGTCAAGACAGATTCCTGAACAAAACACAGGGGTTCAAAATGACCAGGCCAGACCCTAGATATCCTCAAAGACATCACCCAGGGATAATAACAACCTACAGTGTGGGCAAATTATGCCTTCAATGGCTACAAACTTCCACACTGGCAGAAATTAAGCAACACCTAACTTTACTTACTGATGGTGCTGACTTGCGTGATTTCACTTTGGGACCACGCAAACAGCGTCAAAAGCGTTTCATAGCAGCCTCTGTATATGCAGCATACAATGAGGCCTGGAAGGTTACTCAAATTGAAACAGCAGAGAGAATACGGGAAATTGACCGTATTAATTTGGAAAAATCACTTTCTGTAGTGGACAATGGGTTAATGACTCTGTCCTCCAGAATTTTTTCTTTGGACAGCATTGTGTCTTCAGCAATCGACATATTATCGCAGGACTTACTGTTATTACAACACGGTCAGTCACAATTGCGTTCTATTGTACAGCTTGGCTGGACGTTACAAAATCTGCGTTCAGGCTATGTGCCTTGGCGTTTAATCAACACAACGTCACTATTCCAAATCTTTAACCTTACTGATAGACAAATCAGTATGGCACAAAAGGGTGCTGATTATACAATCCTGAGCATTGAGAAACTTGAAAGATTACCAGTGACAATGTCAGAACGACCTGTCAGTGAATGGATAATACATGGGATAATAAATATTCCAATCTCAACCTTCAGGTTTCAATACTGCCAAAAATATATACAGGCTGGCATGTACGAGAAATTGGGAAAAGGATACCTTAAAACAACATGGAACCTACCCTATTCACATGCATGTGTCAGTAATAAAGGACAGAAAGTGTTTCTTAGTGGCAATAATTGTGCGATGTCACTAAGCGGCACGCTTCTGTGTAACGGAATTAGTTTGCATGGAGCCTGTGAAGGGAATTCACCAGCAAGGCGCACCTGCAACAGAAATAGAACCATTCTTTCAAAGACTCTATAATGGGAGTTACATTCTTATTGTAGACCGCAAATGTTGTAGTCTTATGCCCGGGACTCCTTATCTAGTAACTACGACTGCGAAGGTCAAGTGCTGTGGACGCTCATTGTTCCCCAGCTCCTTCCCAGACAGGGAGGCAAGGGCATGGCCCGATTTGAAAATTACTTCTATTCGAATAGATACTTTAAGCAGAATGAAAACAGTGCTTCTTCAGACGCCTACCAGGCTCTCGTCATCAAAAGAAACGTATGATCTACAAGTCGCAAGGACGACTGCAGAGATACATACATTATTATCAACTAATTCCCCCGTACATTTCGCGGAAATCCTGAATGAAATCTTAAATATTTCTGATACCAATGGGGTCTCAAAGGTATTTAAGACAGTATTTTCGATGGCATTAACACCATTCAAAGCCATACTGGGTATTTTTCCAGATTTCGTCCATTCGATTTTTGGCGGACTTCCCCTGATCTTGGGACTAATTGCAGGAATCCTATTCTTAGTCCCTATTTTTCGTTATGGCAACCCATGTCACAGACAAAACTCTTGCGACAAGGGAAGAAACAATCCTAGCCATTGGATACCGGGACCGGATATCAAAAATCCTGGGACTCTCCCGGCTTAGAGACCTGAACATGACTTGGTTTCTATCATTTCGACCAATGTGGCAAAGATGTGTTTTACCTGTATTGAGGTGTCTGCTATGTGGAGAAGAATGCGTGTTAGACACCTGTCTGACGCTACAATCGGATGCGCCAATGGATGCAGAAACATTGTTGAGCCCGATCAAGGTTCATGCTTTGTGCTGACCTCAAAGGCTACCAATCCTGATGACGGCATTCGTGGAAGCTTCACCACTACGATTGATGGGTAGTGAAGTTCAAGGTGAAAGCAGCATCGAACAGGTACGACCTTCTGTCAGTAATACAAATCAGAATGTCAATGGAGACAATCATGCGCAAGAATGCATGATTACACCTATTTCCGAGTTAGTGGAACTTTCCCAGGAAGCTGTTGACAGTTTTTTCGAAAGCCTAAATGATATGATGTTCTCGCCAGAACAGAAATAGAGACTTTTTAGCAAGCTCGCACACGGCGTTCCCTGAATTCGGCCTTCAACTTCAAAAATAAAGTCACATGAACAGATTTTCCCTCCAGTTCACGGACAGCAATTTTTCAGCAGCCCCAAATATTTTTGCATATTTTTCGGGACACTATCTTCTGCTTAAAGTAGGAACTATTCTTAAAGAACTAAGGTTTCTAAATTTTAGATAGCTTATAGACATTAGCTGCCCGCTGATATGTTCATAAATATTTTATTCTGTGATGGAATGGTCTCGAACTTTTTTTCTGTATTAAGAAGCCATTTCATGTGTGATTCTCATATACCAAATAAGCAATAATGTATACAAATGCGATTACTTTGGCATTATTCTACAGCTTGAGTGCATACAATACATATGTCTGCAATTTTTCCGTATATTTGAAAAATTTCAAAATGCATTTATGTATTTTGGGGTGGTGAGGTATACACTATACTCTATAGTATGTTGTACTATGTTATACTATGCATAGATTAGTAAATATGTACATAGTTAGCGTGGAGTGGGTGTGATGTATTCCTATAGGTCCTGAATCGATCCCCCTGTTCCTGACCCTATTCTGGTTAGTAAACTAACAAGTTAACTAGTAATCAGCCCATGAGGCAGAAAATCCCCATGATGCAGATACCGTTATCTGACGCAGTCACACTACGGCACAGGAACGTGTTATCTGATTAGGTCATAACGCTTGCGATCTAATTAGACAAGCGATATTCCTCCAGCCCCTGATAAGGCATACGGAGTTCTCATAACAAATCAAACCTATGACAACCTGGGCAAAACCCTGCGGCCATTGTTTTGATTTCACCGAGAACTTCAGTAAAAGAATGTGCTAACGAGCAAGTCGTATGACATCCTTATTGACGTATCTATGTCCATCCTTACGTCAATCTCGGCACCTTAAAGGTATAAATATTACCGATCTTGCCCTATGCAAACACACGCGTGGTGACGAGACGGAGCAGCCATACTTGCCGAAGCCAAGAGCAGAGCAGACCCCGCTGGCAGCAGCCCCGCCTTCCTGACGCGCTGAGAGACGCGCTGACTTCTCCTGCCGAGAAATCCAGCCCCGGCGTTTCTGGGTAGCCCTCGCAAGCAGCCTGGAATATCGAGACCAGAGAGAGAGATACCATTCCTCATTCACCCTAACTTCCAGGTACAGAACTGAAGAACCCCTCACAGAGAATTCTTAAGTTATTCACTTGGCAAAAACAAACTTAACTTAAACTGTAACTTTCTATTCCCGCCCTCGTATTAGACTTAGGTCAGGTACACGGGGTAGGCGTATCTAGAAACACCAGTTGAGTACGTTTAGTCAAATGTATATGTGTATGTAATATATTTTATTCATTTTAAAACATCTTATGGCTTAGAAACCATATCAATGTTTTTACAGTATTATTTTATACTATTGCTTTTAATGTATGCACTTTACTTAACTATAAGTATTGCAATAATATCGATCCATTTCTCTTGTACGAGAAAAGAGACTGATCAATAAATAACACCTTTTTATTGAACACGCCCGTCTCTTCCTTTTCTCTACATTCTGATGAGACTAAGAATGCACGTACTGACTGAGTAAAATAAATTGCCTTTTGTTCACACGACTCTCGAGATATACTCTTGATTAGGGGAGAGCAAAGTTGTCATGTTCTATGGTTGTCAGAAACTAAATCCCTTCTTGTCTAATCAGGGGAGTTAATTCTTTCCTGAACATTCGAGAAAGTTTCTAGTGAACTCTGAGCTAAGCTGGCAAACCCAAAACTTTAAGTCTAGTATCGACAGTAGTAGACCTAGTTAAGGTCTGGTTTAGGCCTTTACTGCTGTAGGTATTATTCCAATGCGCAGAGCCTATTGGGATGATAGGAACTACACTACAACTTCCTCTTTTTAAGTGTGCTGCAGAATGCAGCACACATAGAAAGAAGAATATGCCTCTCAGGATTGTTTTTGTGCAGGAATGTGGCCCTTCCGGCACAAAAACAATCCTGCATGTAACACAGGCACTGTTGCATCATGGGGCAAGGGTTCCTGTGTAGGTGCTAAGCTACCAAAAGGGCGCCAGCACTTGAGAAAATGCAGAAATGCACATTGTTGCCTTAAATACAGTGCATTCCTGCCTTTTCCTTGTCATACAATGCAGTGCAGCAAGGTGACTTGCTGCACTGCATGCCATTCTCGTAAATAGGCCCCTCAATGTACTGGTATAACTACTTTCAAATCTCTGAGCTCATTTACAGGGCATCAAGAATTTCCCAGGGAGGCTGGATGGGTGAGGGCAGATTTTGCAGTGGTGAGGGCTGTTTTTGTTACTGGGGGCAGGTGTTGCTATATCGCCCCCAAGTAACAAAAGCAGCAGGAGACTGCTCTGTCAAAAATGCCAGGGCTGTATTAGGTTCCCAGTTCGGCCTTGCCAATTAAAGATGAATACCAAAAGAAATGTCATACTATGCCCCAATTAAAGCAAAGCTTTCACCTCATTTAATCAACTATGAGCCTGGAGATGGTCAAAGAGATTCTAAACCACATCTTTTTTTTCAGCACCTTTGTACCATAAGGTTGTAGTGAGTTGGGGTGAAAATGTTTAAAGGCTGAACCATCAAGCCCAGTTTTTAATTTTTTTTTTTACTTGCCTTGTTCAAAACAAAGGGCACCTGGACTATCTTTAGCAAGGAATTGCAAGGAATTGTGGTATAGATTGATGGGGATGAAAGTCGCACCCAGCCAACAATCACAATTTATGTTAAGGAAATCCACAAAAGTCACTGAATTAACCTGTGCTTATCCCTCTGGTAACTTGCCACAAAGCTGTCAGGCTTCACTTAGAAAACACATGGAGATGATGGACGGAGTGCCGAAACTTTTCAGACACTCACCACCAGTCACAGATCTGGGTTGAATCCATCATCTCTCTTTAGCTCACTTTGCCAACCCAGTTAGGATCCAGCCATATGCAAATCAGTCTTGACCCTGTGCTTAATGGGAAGTGTCCAGCCCGAACTGCCAGGTCAAGTCCTCCCAGGACTGGAAACAAGCATCCTGGGACAGGTTTCATGGTAACACCCCTCATCAGCCAGGCTAGCTTGAATCCAGTGACAAAGTGAGCAAGGTTCCCACGTCTGGGGATACCCTGCCATCTAAGGGCGAATGAAACCAAACACTAGGAGTTGATGGACTGAGTGCTGAAACTTTTCAGACACTAACCCCCAGTCACAGATGTGGGTTGAATCCATCATCGTTCTTTAGCTCACTTCACCACTCCATTTTGGACCCAGCCATATGCTTATTTCCGGTTAAGAGAGGACCTGGCTTGGAAATTCGGTCTGGACTGTTCTCATGAGGCACAGGGTCAAGATTGATTTGCATATGGCTGTGTCTAAACTGGGGTGGCATGGTGAGCAAAAGAACAATGGATTTAACCCAAATCTCTTGACAGGGGCTGAGTGTTTGATTTGCTCTGCATTCCATCCATCATCTGTGTGTCTTTTGCTTTCTCGCCCTACGTGCGCCGGGTATGCCCAGACGTGGCTCCCAGGCTCACTGTGCCACTGGATTCACGCTAGCCAGGCTGATGAGGGGTGCTACACCAAAACAGGTCCCAGAATGCTTGTTTCCGGTCCACAGACTATTCAGGAACCATCCTCCTGTTCTTGGTAACCACCTTTATTTCTTTCAACTCGTGTACTGCACTTTGTGGTTTATTATCTCCAAGTAAGTGAGTCAGCAAGCACAGCGAGCGTGTCTTAAATTGCATGGGATTTAGGCTTGTTGAGGCTCCCTCGCAGTACTTGCAGTCTCGAGTGGCTTCTAATTTTTTTAATGTTCCCTATTAAAGCACACGCTCCTTATAAATCAGGAGGATTTAGAACTGTTTTTATGAGGTTTGAGAGTGTCTTCTCACAAATATATCCTTGCAAATAAATTAAGCTGTGTCTTTTAATAAATCATTTTCCGAAACATTACTGAGGTGGGTACAATTGGTGAGGTGCTTAAATGCCTCTAGAATCATTCTAGTACTGGTGCGTTACATTGATTACCAATCATAGTAAGCAATACATATAATAGGCTAGGACATCGGGCCATCAAGGTTACAGCACATTTAACAAATCTCACTTCTAAGTCTGCCTTCACATTGGGCATCATAGTGCATTGGTGCAAACATTCGGCAGATGCACTTTAGAATGATTGTGCTATATAGGATGGTGCAACCAGACTTTGTTTCATTTCCTTGTCAAACATTAAGCAAATATATTGTGAGACGCCTGCAAAAATATATATTAATGTGGTTTACATTGGAACATTCAAGATGTCAGACGAATAATCGCATTATGGTAGAGACATCAAATTTCTGTGGGACGAATGATGTTCGGGTAAAAAGAGAACAGGCGAGTTTTTTCTTCTTTCCTTGATGACAGGAAGATGGATGCAAGTCATTCTTCAGATGGAATAAAAGCAGATTTATCTTTTGTAGAGTAAAAAACAATGTCTTTAGCCAGGTCTTCTGGCTCAGTGGGCTTATACATCCTCTCCAGGAAGCTGTGCTCGTTGTCAAAATGTCAAATACTCAAGGATACACTAAGCCTAATTTATGGACCTCCCTTATCGAGGTCAAAAAAATGAGCACCATTAATTTGGAAACCATAAATCCCGTTTTCTCGTGCCAATATGCACAAAGGCGTTAACCAGTATTCTTCAACTGCACGTTATGTTACTGCCCCTTTTCTTATTAAATAACTAAGCACTGTAAAAATGGAATGAACTCAGTGTGTGCCCTATTCTGCTTATTTGCAAAAAACTCTGTTTAATATAGACCGACGCAGTTTCCCTTTACTCAACTCACTATTGGGAATACATAAAATGGTGGTTACAACAAGGTAAAATTCACGTATTCTTACATGTGTTTGTTCATGGGTGTACATTGTGTTAAACTGGGGAAGGTAGTGTTAGATCTGGGGGTCTCTAATTGGGAATGGTATTCACCTTTGTCCAAATAGGGATCCTTACTTCTAAGTCAGGATAAGGGGATTACACTCCTTAATAACCCCTACTCACCCCCTTGGTAGCTTGGCACGGGCAGACAGGCTTATCTCTGAGACAGTGTGTTAAGCATTTGTGAGTATGCACAGTATTACAGTGAAAACACTACGGATGGACACAACACAGGTTTTATAAAAATAAATATTCTTTATATAGGCTTAAACACAAGACCACAAACGACAAAAATCCACAATACTACACTTAAGATTGCTTTAAAGATGATAAAAGTTACTTAGTTCAAGTTGATGATCAATGCGACAAAGTTCTCAACAAAGTACCTGGATGCGTAACACAAAGTAAACAAAAGGGGAGATCTGTCGGTTCCGTGATCCAGGGGAAATGATGTGTTGTGCCTCAATGCTTGCGCAGAGTAGGGGATGCGTTGTGATCCTTACCAGTGCGGAGGTGAAGCGTAGGTTCTCGGCCTGCGGGCCCTTTGTGGTACGCAAGATGGCGCCGTGATGCGATGCGATGATCCGGTTGCGATGCAAGAAGATGGCGCCCCTGATGCGCCAATGCGATGTCGCTGTAATGATGATGCGTATGCGTCCTGGCAGCCTTGCGACGACTCTGTACTTTGGAGCCGCGAAAGGCCCTGCGACACGATTCTCTGGTGATGCTATGGCGACTCTCTTGATGGCGTCATGCTTCTCCAGTGATGCAACAGCAGGCAGCTTCAATGAACACACGCTTCCAGGGAGATGCGGCGAAGGCTCGCTGCTCCGGCAATGCGATGATTTCAGCTGCGGCGGCAACACGCTTCTTCTCGATGCGTCGCGCTTCCAGCTCCAAGCGGCACGCAAGTGACTGGAGTCAGAATTCCCAGCAAGGAAATTCAGGAGGGAGCTGGATGTGAAGTCTTTTGGCCCTGAGACTTCAGCAGGAGGCAAGCACAGTTCAAGCCCTTGGAGAATATTCTGTAGATGAAAGTCCTTACAAAGTTCCTTCTCCTTTCCCTTGGCAATGAAGCAATCACTGCAGGCCAACCCAGCAAACAGCACACTGGCAGAGGGGCAGTCCAAACTCCTGCAGCTTCCTTGGTTTTTCTCCTTGGCAGAAAGGTTTCTTGTTCCAGAAGTGATCTAAAGTCTGTGGGACTGGGTCCCAATACTTAAACCCAAAAATCCTTTGTTCTCTGAAGGCAGAGAGGCCTCTGCCTAGTTTAAACCAGTTCCGGAGCACTGTGTTTACATGTCTCTTCTCTTCCTTTCACTCTGCAGGGCAGAAACATCAGACGCCCCACAGGAGGTGGAGCCAGCACAGGGGAGGGAAGATGCAGCTCTGGAGTACTCTGTTGACAAGATTCCCCTTCTCCTTTCACTGTGCAGGGCAGAGACATCAGACAAGCCACAGGAGGTGGAGCCAGCATTGTAGAGGGAAGACCCAGCCCTATTCAGGTCGCAGGTGCAACTCCATCCATCTAGATGCACATCTCTCTATTCACCAATGGGCTGCCCCAGCCTGTCTCCTGGATTCCCCCAGCCCTGTCACTCACAAACCCAGACAAGGAATACACAAACTATCAGAGGCAAGCCCTGGTGTGTTAAAACACAGAATATTAAAAAAAACTTTACTAAAAGATGTATTTTATTATTCTGAGTTCAGGCATACTAAATTCGAGTTTCTACCATGTTCCCTGAGTCAGTTAGGATTATAAGAATGTAATAATCTAACTGCCCATTCTAGCCTATGGAGAACAGGTAGCCTTGCAATAGTGAAACACGAAAATGGATGTAGTTTACTATTAGGATATGCTACATACACCAGAGAATGTCCTACTTATACTTACAATGCACCCTGCCCATGGGCCTACCATAGGGGTGTCTAACATGAAGCAAAGGGAAGATTTAGGGACTGACAAGTGGCTGCACTTGCCAAGTCGACATGGCAGTCAGAGACTGCACACAGGCCTTACAATGACAGGCCTGAGACACACTTTACAAGCTGCTTCTGTGGGTGGCACAACCAGTGCTGCAAGCCCACCCACAGCTTTTGATTTGAACGCCCTGGGCACACATGGTGCACTGTACTAGGGGCTGACAGGTAAATCAAATAACCCAATCAGGAAATAACCAATTAGTACATCAATTTAACATAAAGAACACTTGCACTGTGGCACTGAATGGCAGTGGCACAGTGCCCAAAGCATATAACCCCTTCGGTGCTCATGACGAGCATATAAAAACAGAGGAGGCAATCCTTCAAAAATGGAAGGGAAACTCACGCCAGTTATGCCAGATCTAATACGTAGCATCTGTAACTCGGCCTTTGTTGATTTTATTTGGGGAGAACGTGTGTGAGAGAGGTGGTGTTTGTAAAGTCATGGGCTCTAGGCCCACATACTTTGTAAATGACAGCTGCAGACACAGGGTATATGGTTACTAGAACTGGCACTCTGGCTCTTGTATAGGCCGGGTCACCTGACCAGTGACGCCTGTGTTGTTAGGGTGTGCAGTTGGTGTAAGGGCCAGCGCTCACTGGAGGGGCTGGTTAAAACACTACACTGTGTCCAGCAGGACACAACCGTACTGTGGAACTTGTGTGGAGTTTTGATCTTAGGAACCTAACTAAATCTTTGAAAGTTGGCCATCATTTACTTGACCATCTGCCAGGCAACGAGACTTGGAGACCAGCTGTTTGGAATGAAAGGAGCGAGGTGTGTATATATTGAGGGGGAATAGTGCCAGCCTGTGCTGTACTGAACTATCCTCGCCACAAACAGATCTTGCATCCAACAACAACAGCTGGGCACTTTGATGAAGGCATGGTCAGAGGAGTTTGAAACAACATACATACACTTCGACCTGAAAAACCCTCCCTCAGCATCCGGACCACCAACATCTACCTCAACAATTGGTTCACTCTGGACACATCACAACATTCAAAACCAGCATAAGATCACAGACAAGATTGTTACATGAAGTGAAAGATCAGCTCAAACACACCAGCCTTAATCTCATACGCCAAAAGTGGAAACTCGAGAAATTCAAATTCCAGTGAAGTAGCTAGAAGAAAGTCACAAAGAACAGCAACTTGGCTTACTTTGGCAACCATATAAGTGAAGCACAAAGTAAATCAGAGAGATTAATAACATCTACCATTAGATTAATAGATTAAAAGCCCTAAAAGTGATATCCCATTCGCTACCTAACATCACTATAAAGACGCTGAGGTATTTTTATGCTAAATCTTCAAATTCAAGCGAATCCATCATTAGCAGCCTTGAACTGTTTCTATACCCTCCCAGGAACCTGCCTCTGATTCAGTGAAATAAACTGAGAGTCATAGGCCCAATTTCAAGCAAGGAAATGGCTTCAGATTCCTCATTCTTCCTGTCTTTCCTTCTCGTCTCCCTATTTATATCCCTCTGTCATCTATTCTCCTTCATCTCTTTCCCATTCTTCTCCTCTCCCTTTACTCCGTCTCTCTCTTTTGTTTTGTGTCTCTCACCCATCCTCATTTCTTTCATCCCGACATCCTTATTTTTAGCCTCATTCTAGTTCCCTATTTCCTCTGCCTACTTTGCACATCATTATCTCCTTTCTCTTGCTTGCTCATCCTTACTTCCTTCTTCAATTCTTTCCCACTCCTCCGCTCTGTTCTTTAACCACCTCGTTTTCTTTCATCCCTTTTCTCTCTCGTCTCTATTTCTCCCTTATTCTCTGCCCTCTGTGTATCCTCTTCCCTTCAAGTCTCCCCTTGGAATAAAATAGACAGCTTCTAAAATAACTTCAGCTGATGCAGGACAGACTGGGCCTCCTTCCAACTCCGGCCCCGCTGCCACTGATAGTTGGGCCCCTGCTCTTATTTTGTCCTCCTACAATTCTTTCCACTCAATGACAAAGCGGCAGTAACTATTCTATTAAGTGCGCTGGTGCAGCTCGGTTATATTTGTTTGCTTCATATTTGCACCGGTAAAATATGCCCCTAATGGTATTCATCTATCCCAAACAAACATATAGGACAATTCAATTATTCCCTATGCTTCTCCACAAATAAGCCCCATGGTTCTACAAAATACGCATGTGATGCGACTCAATAATGACCTGTAGAACAGATAAAATAAGCCCATGACGTGCTCACTATTTTCACAATTAGCTTTTAATAAATGCCTCCAATGCTTCTCCAATTTGTCTCATTTGCAGATGAAAAATGCTGTGTGGTGCTGCTAAAATTAAACACAAGGCTACTTTGATTTTAGTCTATAATTCTGCGCAAATATGTTTCTAGTTGGGTTCAATGATGATTTGTATTTCCGCTCAATTTCAAACAACTGGAACAAAGTGAAACCCAGCTGATGAGCCCTAATAAGAGGCAAATAGGTCTGGGGTTGCTTGTGTTCTGATTCAGGGAAGACCTGGCCAGGCAGTTCGAGTTGGGGTATTCCCATTGGGCGCAGGGTCAATACTGATGTGCATATGACTGGGTTCAAACTGAAATGGCATAGTGTGAAAAATAGCGATGGACTGTGATGTGGCCACAAATAATTACCAGTGGTGGAGATTAATTTAAGCATTCCGTTGACACCCTAAGTGGGATGGGCACGCCCAGATGTGGGTCTAGTGCACAATGTGCCACTGGAACCAAGTTATACCCTGCCAGATCAGGCTGGAATGTTCCTACTGGACTGATTTCAGTGGGGCAGAAAAACCTACATTGCATGATGTGCAAAATAATGATGGACTGGGATGCGGCCCGAGTAATTACCAGTGGCTGAGATTAATTACAGTATTGCATCCATCACTTTTTTGTATACTTCAGAGTGATGCTCTAAGTAGCATCAGTATGCCCAAACATTGGTCCTGTGCAGTGGCGGCTGGCATGAAAGGAGAGTAGTGGAGCGGGAGGGGAAAGAAAGTTATTAACAAATAAAAATAAAATAAAATACACTTACATTTGATCCTACTGCGATGTCCTTCTCGCTTGGGTCCAGGCAAGCAAGCAAGTTCTAAGCAGCGAGACCAGGAAGCTACAGTAACCAATCCTGGAGCTACTTTCATGAAGCATGAAAGCAGCACGTTTCACCACTCCTGAGGGTACTGGAGCCCTATGCACTCCCCAATCCAGCTGTCTTGTGACAGCAGGGTTAGAGAGGTTTAAACTATGCATGTTTGGCTGATCGTCACAAGACTGCCAGCCAAAAAGACATGTAAGTTTAAAACTAAGTCTGCTGCCTATCACTGCTTTCTGCTACTGCCTGACTGGCATCAGCAGAAACCAGAAAGCTGCCATCCTGACGCTCGGCTCGGGATGGTGTTTGGAAAAATAAAATGGTAATAAATAAAGTTTATTACCATTTTATTTCTCCATTTCTGGAGGCAATTTGGTTAGTGGGGCAACGCTCCTCCTCCAATAAAGGAGAAACTGATTCTAGGTGGCTTGTGTTGTGGTTCAGAAAGGACATGGTCTGCCAGTTCAGGCTTGACTGTTCCCATTTGAGCAGGGTCAAGACCGGTTTGCATATGGCAAGGCCTTATCTGAGATGGCATGGCATGGCAAAATAAATAACGATGGACTGGGATGTAGCCCCAAGCAGCTACCAGTGGCTGAGATTAATTCAAGCATACCAATCATCACTTTTTTGTATGCTTCACTTTCAAACCATGGCACTCCTTAAAATGCCCCTCAGGCTGCTCATATACTTTCTGTGCTATTGCTGGTTAATACATTTAGTCTCTTCCAGCACCCAAGCACTATCAATTTACGATCCTAGGCATGCATTGTTGAAGCTGTCTGAGCAGGATTTAAGCTGGACAATGTGCTCCAGTGATGGCTGAAATTATTGAATCCCATTTTACCACCTGTGTGATTGAAACTTTAAAAGACGAGAGAGAAGTAGCCTGACCATTGTACGCTGCCTGTGCTTGAGTGGAATAGAAAGTTATTGCTGTGGAAGACGAATAGTCCTGGTGCACGGATTGCATGGGCAGAACCTTCCGGTGGCCATTTCCTGGCTGGGAGCTACTGAGGGTTATACTAGGTTCTGCTATGATGACACCAAAGTGTGGCCAAAGAGTGCCCCACAGAAATTATAGCAGTTATTCTTTGAATGTTGATAGCTGTCTAAATACAGATTACTACAAAAATACTCAACAAATACGAAAAACATGTACCTGCAATGTATTCTGATCTTACGTAGATGTTAGACATGTACGAACTGATAAGGCTACAGTCTGCAAGAAAGAATTTAATCTGATTTAGAGGGTCTCCAGTGAGGAAACACCCAAAAAACTCTCAAGGAAACTCATGATGAACTGACATGAATAATGTCAGAATTAATGTTATTTGCAGTGAGCATAACTCTGCCTCATTTGGAAGCAAGTGACAGAACCAAAAAGTGCCTCTTGGTCAAGTCCATAAACACATTCAAAATAAACAAAGATGAGTATACAAAATAGATAAGCATACAACAGACAACTGGTCAAAAAGAAACAGTTAAAATGATGCATATATCAATCACACATCTTATCGCATAACTGTACAGCCTGCCAAATATATTTTGTATAAATTAAATTATTGTGACTAAAATACGGTAGAACAACATGGGCACAGTATGATGATCTGGAGAAGAATCACACGTGTTATTATAAAGCACAAGGGGCACAGACAAGTTAATCAATATTTAAATAATAAAATATATGCATAATTAGACACGCCTTAAAAACACACAAAATAGATGCAAATATATATATGAAGGATAAAACAATTAAGTTATAAAAGAGAAACCCAACAAAGTCATATCGGAGTATTATAGGCACTTTGTTAAGGAGGATTTGGGGCAAAAGGTAAAGGACAAGCAGAAGAAATGGGATAAAAATTATTTTGTGCATTATGAGGTAGTGAGAATCAAAATGATCTAAAGTGACTGTGGTGGGTGAATCCAACGCTGAAAGGAATATGCAAAATGTATCTGTTAAAGAGAGGGAGTCAGACAGAGAAAGAGAGAGGGTGTTCGATTTGGCCCTTTCTGCTGAGTCGTCCCCAAACATTTTCCTTTCACTTCCATTTTTGCTGATCTAGTTTTTGCTGGCCTTAGGACTGCTAACCAGTGCCAAGTTGCATGTGCCCCCTCCTTAAAACATGGTAGAAATTGGCTTACACTCAATTGGCATATTTAATTTCCTTGCAAGTCCCTAGTAAAGTGGTACTGCATGTACCCAGGGCCTGTAAATTAAACACCACTAGTGGGCTTGCAACAGTGATTGAGCCACCACTTAAGTAGTCCTTTAAACATGTCTCAGGGCTACCAATTCAGCCTGTGTGCAAAGTTTTAAACTGACATTTCGACTTGGCAATATAAAATGTTTGCCAGGCCCAAGCCCAAGCCATCCTTTTTAATACATATAAGCCACCCCTAGGGTAAACCCTGAACAACCCAGAGAGCAAATGGTGATGTATTTAAATGTTTCATCAATAATTAATAAGTTTAACATGATTCCTCAATTATGCATCCTCCGTAATGTGAGGTTAAATACATTTCACAATGAGAAAGACAACATTACAATGTGTACAAAAAAGAGAAGTTCTTCTTAACAGAATAATCTCTAGTCAACATGATATGTGCTATTTTATTTGCAATTTCCAATATTCAGTTTTCAATTCTTCAGCACAGCATCCAACATTTCCCAATGCATTTCGGTGCTGGCCCCTTCATCAGGGGAACACTGTGAAAACATATATGTACAATCCCTGTATTCCATGTCTAACAAAGTTTTCAAAATG
This sequence comes from Lissotriton helveticus, assembly GCF_964261635.1. Classification (NCBI taxonomy): domain Eukaryota; kingdom Metazoa; phylum Chordata; class Amphibia; order Caudata; family Salamandridae; genus Lissotriton; species Lissotriton helveticus. Next base: position 222,809,900 of record NC_136060.1, read on the forward strand.
ACAAAAATTAATTTAAAGATACAGTTGTTTAACAAAATTATGTTTAACAGGATTATGTGAGAACACCACTAGCCAAAGTAGAGGAACATGAAGTTAGTTCCCAAACTGATGTGACATTTCTCAAAACACTATGTAACCAAAGTGTGCATATGACCAAAGTTTTTTCTGTTTTTTCAAAAAGACACGCAAAGTGAAATAAGTGACATGAGAATCTCCAAAGTTGTGTAGTGTAAAAGAGTGCATGTATGTGATGCTAATTCACACAGGGTGGCATACTTAATGTGCTTTTAGAACATAAGTGGTTTAAAGTACCTAATAATCTTCGGACAGCTCACTCACCTAAGATGCTTATGGACACAGCCCACTGTGCGGTACTGAGAGGTCGGAGGAGCGTATCTGGCGGTTGGGGATGTAGAAGGAGAGCTGTCTGTTGAGGTAGGCTGGGCCGGTCTTGTGGAGTGCCTTGTGTGCGTGGGTGAGGAGCTTGAAGGATATCCTCTTGTTGATGGGGAGCCACTGCAGTTTTCTCAGGTGGGGGGGATGTGACCGTGGCATGGTATGTCGAGGATCAGTCATGCCGAGGCATTTTGGATGCATTGTAGTCATTTGATGAGCTTGGTAAGGGCTCCCGCGTAGAGGGCGTTTCCATAGTCGAGTCTGCTGCTGACGAGGGCCTGTGTGACTGTCTTTCTTGTATCTGTCGGGATCCATCTGTAGATCTTGCGGAGCATGCGGAGGGTGTTGAAGCAGGAGGAGGAGACGGTGTTGACATGCTTGGTCATTAAGAACATTGAGTCAAGGATGATTCCCAGGTTGCGTGCATGGTCGGTGGGAAAAAAACACTTGAAGCTTAGGAAGCTTAGGAAGCCCACTCTACGGGGCTTCCTAAGCAGTAACCAAGTAGGTTTACCGCTAGATGACTGCATACCGCAAACTTCCCCAGATGACGGACATTTGCCGTCTTGGTAGCTAAGAAGCCCATGAAGCGACAATCATCGCTTCGAGTGTTTTTTTCCGGAACCAGGATAAAAGACACACCTTTTTAAGCTAGACCACAATTTTGTGGTCTTCATATTGCGCGAGGGCTGGGCGCACCTTAGCGTGTGTGTACCACCCCGTGCAATCCCCATGGTCCTGACGAAAACCATAGAATTTTTACGATGGTTGAAACATGTAGACCTTATTATTATTTTTCTTGGTAAATATGCACATAGTACACTTCGCTATTTTTAGTAAATACATTACACTTTTTGAGACACCAAAGCCTTCCTAATTAGGCACAGGTGCCACACTGGTTTTACAGGGGTTCAGGCACTCAGGAATAAAGTCTTGAAGTGAGTAGTACTGGCCCCTTTTAATACACCTGTTCACTATAATTTTAAGCACACATAAAAAAGAAACAAAAACCCGCTCCACTGTAGTCAGGTGTCGTAGCACACCCTATGGGAACTCGGCCTATGGGGTGGGACCCCGATGATGAAGCATGTCACCAACTAGGTTGGTGAGTGAGGGGTCTTCTCAAAGGACATGTATTGCCTTGTAAATGTTGAACAGTGTCGGGCTGAGGGAGGATCCCTGGGGTACGCCGCAGATGATCTCAGAGGCCTTGGAACGGAACGGGGGAGGCTGACGCTCTGGCTTGCCCGGTGCAATCCTAAGCAGGGGCAATCCAAAGCATAACCGACTCATCGCCTCTGCTGCAAGTGTTCTCTCAATGCAAGGACCCTGCATCGACCTCGCGGCCTGCATCGAAACAGCAGCCTATGTTAAGCTTTCTCGATGCAGGTACTCGCCCAGCAAATCTCTGATCGACAGCAGATTCGACAATGATGCACGTTCTCACATCACAGCCTCACAGCTTTTTGGTACCAATGCACCGCCTCGACTGCATGATGAATCCACAATGCCGGACTTTGCATGGCAAGCCCTTATCAATGGGATCCTCGATGACGAGGTAGGATCTGACATCTCAGCTTCTCAACCCATTGGAACCGACAATCATCTCTGCTTCACGATGCATCTCTGGAGAGGGACCTTGTAAAAATCCACAACTAGGTACTCTTATTCACCAGGGTTAATTGTGTCCCTGTAGCTGGCCCACGCTGCCCACGCTACATCATGATTGACATAAACTAGTGATGGTACCCAGATCCGGCATATCCAGATATACGCAGTTGGTGCTTTTTGCATTTTGGTGCGATTTTTACTGAAATCTCAAACATTTCACATCTCTAGTTCTTGCTTTAAATATTCAGTTCACTCTATTTTTCCAGTCTGGTGTAGGATCCATTTGTGGTGTGTTTTCACTGTGTTACTGCTTGCAGTGTAGCACAAATACTTTACACATTGCCTCTAACTTAATCCTTCCTGCTCTTTGCCAAGATACCAGAGGGTTGAGCGCAGGTTAATTTAGGGAACGCTTGTGAATTCACCCTGAGAAGGACTGTGGTTCTTGCTTGAGTAAGGTTTATCCTCCTCAACCAGTAACCCAATTGCTTACAGCCTTTAGGGTGTGAAGACAATTGCAGCCAACAATGATAGGAGATGAGTGAGGGACAAAGTGACACAAATTGTGAAAAGCAAAAAGTATGAGGCCATTCATTTGTTTAATAAGTGAAATCTGATCTCTTTTGCATCCACATCCTGAACCACATATTTCCACCCCTAATAACCCCAAATTGTAGTAGGAATATGCCTCCTTGTTCTTAGGGAGATGTTGAAAGGTGATAGGAGTGAAGCAGGGAGAAAGCTGACTATCAGTCTATAATTTTTGTGAAAAAAACAATCAGAGACAAGTGAGCATGATAATCTGGGAACAGAAGATGAATAGTATCACTAAAAGGAAACAATACAGAATGCAAGCAATGTCCTGCGGATGCGTTAAGGGAGAGGATTAAGAACATTAACTCAATGTTAACTTGCAGAAAGAACCCCAAGGGAACACGAAGTTGCACAAAGACAGCAGTTGCTGATGATTCTGAGATCCTGAACATTTATACCTGTGTCAGCTGACAACTCATCACTAAGGGCCAGATTTCCAAAGTATTTTTGCATGCGCAAAGTGGTTTGCGGGTCGCAAAAATACCTAAGGACCATGTACGAACTTTAATTAGCGAGTCGCAATTAGGAAGGAGCGTTCCAAGGGCGTCCCTTCCTAATTGCACATCTGTGCCCTATGTATGACTGTTTTGCGACTGCAATTGCGGTTGCAAAACAGTCGCAATTTACCACCTACTTCAAGTAGGTGTTGAAGCATTCGCAAAAGGGAAGGGGTCCCCAGGGGACCCCTTCTCCTTTGGGAATGCATGGAAAAATTATTTTTAAGGGCAGACAGTGGTCCCAGGGACCATTGCCTGCCCTTAAAAAATGAAACGAAAACGTTTAATGTTTTATTTTTTTAATGCATCCCATTTTCCTTAAGGAAAACGAGATTCCTTTAAAAGCAGTCCCAGACATGGAAGTCTGCTGAGCCCAGCAGACCACCATCCCTGGGTGGGCCAGCCATTACCAACTCATTAATATTCACGAGCCTCGCTTTTTGCGACCCCATTGGGAATCACTAACAGTGTCTATGACACTGGTGTACATTTGCTTTTGCGACTTGCAAATTGCGACTCACAATTTGTCACAATTTGTGAGTCACAAAATAAAAATGGTCGTACATCTGACACTAAATGAGCAGCCCTCTTTGTCATTAAAAGAATGGGAAAACTAAAATGTAATCTCTAGCTCCAAACAACAGACAAAGAAAACTTAATTTCACAGCTAGTCTCCCAAAAAGCACCACAATTATTCACAGTCAACAGCACCTATATTTATACTATTATGATTGACAATGGCAAATAAACCTACTGCTGAAACAGCGGAAAGACCAGTACTAAACCACACACCATAACAAACCATATCAACCACAAAGAGATGCATAGATGTCTGTACAAATTAAACTTAACCACCAAATGACAACAATCATGGGTGTTGTTCTGTAGACATGTAAATAAAGTGTAGCAGTACAAGATTAGTTTTCATTTTGAGTGGTTTCTACATTTATTTCTGTGTATTTTTTTTCAATGTGTTATTACCCTCCCATCTAGATGTCGAGTTAGTTATGAAATAGCATTACTTTCCACCACTAGGATGCCCTTAAATAATTCCTCAACATATTTTTTCTGCAAGCTCTCCTTCTCACTGTATTAGCCTGCAACAGAAAACATGTCATAGCTCCAAGTTCCTTACATAATTCCTCATGATAATGTTTCTCCAAGCTACCCTAGACAGAGCCCAAAACATGTACTACACCTTCAAACATAGGTGCAGATTTACGAATTCTGCGCATCTCTGCAAATCAGCAGGGATGTGCCAGAAAAGATGCAACACGCAATTCCCTTCCTGCGCCACCACAAATGCGTCACATTTACAATGCAGCGCACCGTGGCGCAAGGATAGGGCGATGCGTGTCACATCCTGTGGCGTACGGGGTGTCGCATTGCTGGAGTCGTGTCGCAAGCGTGATGTGGCTCCAGCAATGCTCAAGGATGCCCTATGCCTAACATGCTGCGTCACTCCTTATGCCTGCTTCAAGCAGGCGCAGGGTTTTGACATAGCATAGATGTAAAAGTGACTCCGTGAAATCTTGTAGATTTCACTGTTTCACTTTTACAAGACGTTTCTGCGGCGGAACGCCCACCCTGCGCCGGAATACTCACATGAAACCTAACGCAGGTTTCATGTGGCGCAGGGCTTTACAACGTAACACATCTCCCTAGATCTAGATGCATCACGTTGGAGATAAGGCACAATGTTGCGCACGGTTTACGCTGCTGCTGCATCAGAGAAGTGATGCAACGGCGGTGTAAACGTGGATCATGGGGCTTGTAAATCTCCCCTGAATCTTTTTAACAATGAAAGACTAATGCCATAGGAGTATAAACACAATAAATAGGTATCTGTATTTGTTTTTTCCTAAAACAATTTACCTTACCCAGATTGGTTGTGAGCCAACATCGGATCCCTCTCCCTAAAGTTTGACTATCTCATTTTATTAATCACATTGGGTATTCTTTTTTATAGTAAATACATAATGAGGATATCACCTCAAAAGACTCACGCTGAAAGAGAGATAGGCAATGCAGGATGAAACTTGTCTCACTGCAGAAGGATAACCCAGTGGCAAAGCTAGACCTTTTGCCACACGTGGCAGCCCCTGACCATGCCGCCCCGCTGTGGCTGCATGTAAGAGGGGGAGGGCTGGCGATTCCTGCATTCACCGTCCACGGTGGCTGCAAATAAAAGTGGGGGGAGCAGGAGTGGAAGGCCTCCACCCCCAAAACTTGTGCCACCTCAAGCAGACCGCCCCTCCCACCCCAAAGATGCTCTGATAAACATTCATCTGAAAATAATTAAGGGACGCTAAAGCAGCTATGAATCCACCACTGAAGCTGAATTAATGAGGCTACACTCCTAACTATAAAGCTGCTTACAATCATCCATGGGATCCGCAGCCCTAAGCTTCTAAATAATGAGTCACTCACATCAAAAGAATACTGTGCATACCTCTTGGAATTTTACACCTTAAATATTGTGGGACTTATTTATGAGGCCCTTACGCGACCATTGCATTAGTTTGTGTGATTCTGCGGCAGCGTAAACAATGGGCCACATTGTGCCATATTTACAAAGTGACGCATTTAGGCAAATGCGTCACTTTGTAAACCCCAGCGATACATTATACCTGCGACAAGTTTAATGTACGCAGGGTGGGCGTTCCAGCGCAGAAAAGGCTTGCGTGTCAAATCCTCAAGCCTGCTTGAAGCACATGTAAGAGGTGATGCAAGGCTTTTCTCATGGAGCTTGCCCCTTGTGAAATGACACATTGCTGGTGTTGCGTCTGTTTCCAGATCCACTCCAGAAATGGGCATTTTTTCCAGCGACAGATATGTCCGGATGCCAGACATATCTGTCAATCTTTGAGACATGGAGCACATTACAGCAAATACGGCGCATCCATGGTGTCGCAAGGAGGCAGATTGAAAAGTGTTGCATTGCTGTTTTACAGCCGTGATGCAACACTTTCCATAAATGAAGCCTGTTAGAAATGGGGGTCTCTAGTTGGCAATGGCTGCCGCCAATGTCCAAATAGGGACCCTTTTTCTAAGTTAGGGCAAGTGGGCTACCCCCTTTGATAACCCCTGCTCAACCCTGTGGTAACATAGAATGAGCAGTTAGGCCTATCACTGAGGCAGTGAGTTAAGCATTTATGACCATGCACAATAAGGCAGTAACTACACCACAACAGGACACAACTCAAGTAGGTATAGGAAACAAGTATCTTTATCTAAAGTTTAACACAAGACTCTCAAAGTGTTTTAACAAGCCACAATGCACGTAAATCAGTATGTACTTAAAAATGCACTCACGTATTCACCAGAACGTGGGACTGACTGAGTTCAAGGCCTGGGTCTACGCGACTCGTTGCGCACCAGATACTTGCCGTTGGAAGGGTACACAGCACGCAGCTTCTCGAAGAAGCGGAGACGGTGACAGGCAGACTCCCAGCGACCACAACTCTTGGCTGCAGTGATCCGCAGCGTTCACTCACAATGATTCGGGGACAGGCGGGCTCTTAGCAGCACCAGCACATGGCTGTGGCAGCCTGGGCTGGTGGTGGCGATGACTCTCGTCATGCAGCTCTGTGGTGGGCTCATAGCATTAGCAGCTCTCTCTTCGCTGTTGACTCACGATGATGCAAAGGTGGCCCACAGGACAAATTGAGATGATGCACATTTGGCAAAGTTGCGGGCACTCAGCGGCAGCAGCTTTCTCTTAGCTGCGGCAGCCCACAGGACGGATCACAATGATCCAAAGTTGGCAAAGGTGCGGGCACTCAGTGGCAGCAGCTCTCTCTTAGCTACGGTGGGCCACAAGATGAATCACGATGAAGCAAAGTTGCCAAAGGTACGGGCTCTCAGCGGCAGCAGTTCTCTCTTAGCTGTGATGGCCAACAGGACAAATCACGATGATGCAAAGTTGGCAAAGATGCGGGCACTCAGCGGCAGCAGCTCTCTCTTAGCTGCGGCAGCCCACAGGACGAATCACAATGATGCAAAGTTCGCAAAGTAGCGGGCACTCAGTTGCAGCAGCTCTCTCTTAGCTACGGTGGCCCACAAGACGATTCACGATGATGCAAAGTTGTCAAAGGTGCAGGCTTTCAGCAGCACCAGCTCTCTCTTAGCTGCGGCAGCCCACAGGACAAAATATGATCTCGACCAGGCTAGCACAACGGCGGGCACTCAGCTGCCACACAGATTCAGCGAAAGTTCAGAAGATTCAAATTAAGACGGGCTCTCAGCGGCAGCAGCTCTCTCTTAGCTGCAGCGGCCCACACAGAGTTAACAAGGGTCACCAGTCCGTGTTCCTCACAGTAGAACTAGAGGCTCTGGATTACTCGACGGGGGCCTCACCTGTAAGTAGAATCCCTTGCACAGGAATTCATATGGCTGACGGGGTGAAGTCTAATGTCCCTGAGACTTCAGCAGGAGGCGCTCTCAATTCAGGCCCTTAGGTAGTTTCTTCAGGAAGCTTGGTGAAAGTTTCAAAGTCCTTTCCTCTGTTCACTCGGACAGATTTTCGTCTTGACATCCAGAAGGAACACACTTGAAAAAGGTTTCAGCCTAGTGTTTTATACCTAAAAAGTCTTTGTTCACTAAAGTCACAAATCACTGAATCCATCCAGAACCAGTTTGGTGGGGTCGGGGAGCAGTTGGTTTATGAGGCGACATCCTGCCCTTTGAAAATCAGGGGCTCTGCTATCAGACGCCCAGTGAGAATTGGAGCCATCATTCACCTTGCCAGGCACGGACCTGCTCAGATCAGAGAGTTGCCCCTCCCCATGCTCAGAATGCCGATTTCTCTCTCTAGCCAGGTCTGACCCAGCTGGCCCGGCTGCTCCAAAACTATATGCCCAATACACATACTCGCCAAGCCTACAGGAAAGCTTAAGAGAGAAAATACCTCGTTTCTAGAAGAGGCATTTTCGAACACGGGATGTACAAATGATCCTTACTAAAAGATGTATCTCAATGTCCTGAGCTTAAACATATCAAATTCGAATTTCCTATCAGGTTCCTGGGGGCAGGTAGGATTATGGAATGTAATACTCAGCCTGGCCTTTCTGGCCTATGAGAGCAGATAACCTCACAATAGTAAACAGTGAAATGGAGTGTAACTCGCTATTAGGACATGCTGCACAGACGTAGGCATGTTCTTCCTGTCACAGACGACGCACCCTGCCATAGGAGTGTCTTACATGGTGCTAAGGGAAGGTGCAGGGACTGGGAAGTGGGAAGTGGGTGCACCTCACAGTTACAAAGAAAGTTTTGGACTGCTGGTAGACTCTGTAATGGCAGGTCTGAAACATACTTTAAAAGCTGCTTCTGTGGGTAGCGCAAATCAGCGCTGCAGGCCCACCAGCAGTATTGGGTCTACCAGCCCTGGGCACACACAGTGCACTTATACTAGGGACAGACAGGTAAATCAAATGAGCCAATTATGGTTATCCCAATTCATACAGTCATCTTTACACAGGGAGCATTCGCGCTGTGGCACTCAGCAGTGTCACAGCGCCCAGAGCATCTAAATTCAGCCAACCTAAAAAGATAGGAAGCGAAAAGAGGAAGGGAGACCTGTGCCAATGATGCCAGGTCTAACAAAGCCCAGTGAATATTGATGAGGGAGTAATGAACTAACTACTCTATGCTTACTCTCACTAGCCACCACTTTTTTTAAACTGAGTCCCTGGGTCCTGTACTACACCCAGACAGTGTGATAGAATTTCCTCCATTTAAAATTCTGAGAGGGCTTGAGCCTTACAGCAAACATAATTTGTGTTGGTTATCTAAGCAAAGGCTGAGCGATTGGTCTCCGGATAAAGTCAGATTAAATATTTAAAAAATTGAAAGATGCATATAAGAAATACTATAATAGCAAACATGGTAAGTCCCATTGGGGGTCAGGTGAAAGTCAAAACTCCCAAGGTATTGTTGTCCTAGGGAAATATGCTGCTCCCTTAAACAATGGTAATATACACTAATTCTGCCAAATTGAGTGAAGGGAAGGTTTGGCATTTCAGTAAGTTGTCTTAATGTAAATTTGGAATTTGTGAAGTGAATGACGATGTTGGGATCAATGGTAGCAAGCTTGATGAGGGTTGTCAGTATGGTTTTGGAATTCCAGACCAGAGAAGCGGAGAGTGGTGGGGGAACACAATGATTCTTTGCTGAAGATGATGCTGTGAACAGTGGTCAGAATTGAATGAGGGGTGAGATGGAGAGTGAGCAAGTTGTGAGTGAGGGTAGAGGGGGAAAAAAAGAGAGCAGTCGTTCAATTGAACGCCCAAATGAATTGAAAGGCTTTGTATGTCACGTACATTCCATGTCCTGATGATAACGAGGGACTGTTTTTCTTTTGTGATCAAAAGTTGTAGTTATTTTGCAATGTATGCACTCCATTGTGCTGTTAATTTCATATGTAAGTATTAGTAACAGTATAAGTGTGAGTAGTTTGAGCATATATTGTGTGTCCTGTTTGGGTGCATTGAGTAATGAGATTTTTTTTGCATTAAGGGGGAAGATGTATTGAGTCTTTAGCTTCATCATAATTAGGTAGAATGTGAGCACCCTGGGTTCCTCCTGAGAGAATGTTAACTCTTGGGGATTTTTGCGACTGTTGGTGGGCAGTCGTGGCCGGCATGACTTGCGGGTAGGAGCACAAGGTCGCTCGGGGAGGGGGTAGTGCGGGGGGAGGTTTAATTAAAATATTTTTTTTTAAATTTAACTTACCTTTGCCGGCCTGGTCCGGTCCCGGGTCGCGTCTCCTTCTCTCTCTGCTCCTGACAGGAAGCAGGCAGCCTCCCTACCCTCCCCTAAGCCAATCACAATGCTCCAATGGCAGTGTTGGGATTGGCTGGGACGCTGACCACACAGGTGTCTATGGGGAGGCCATTTTCTCCATGTAGGCAGCATACAGCCTACATAGAGAAAATGGCAAGTGTGTATGACAGGTTTGGTCGGCCCTGGGGCTGACCAAATAGTCAGCATCATCAGAGTGGGCCAGCCACTCCTCCCCTGCTCTAGAGCAGGACTGCCCACCCCCAATCAAACCCTTCTGTTTTCTCGCAGGGCGACAAGCAGAAACAATAAATGTTATTTATAATAGCATTTTATGTTTCTACTTCTCGCACTGCAAGAAAGCAGTGAGGCGACGCTCCTCCGTCCACATGGAGGAGCCGCCCCTGTTGGTGGGAGAAGACTAGGGAGGGGGTCAGCAGGCCTTCTCAATAAAGTAAGATTTACTTCTCTACTCTGCAACGCTTTGTTCTTACAACAATAAAGGAAGGAAGCAGCAAGAGAAATATAAGGGACATCTAAAAATTACATTACAATAAAAATAACAGTTAACAGCTACATCAACACAGTCCTGAAGACAACTGCTGCAATCAAGGCATTTTGCCTGTAAACTAGAACAACGCACCAAAACATTATTAAAGAATTTATCTGAAGGCTTGCAAGTCACACATAAACATGCTGAATTCTGGAGAATCCCATTCAAGTCAAAAGGACTTAATGCAAATCTCACATTTCTAGTAAAGACTCTTGAGAAGGCTGTCACAAATTAATGGCTTAATTAGAAGGAAACCAGCAAAGCTTTCGCTAAAATAAGGTCTTAGGTCAGACACTGGTGTTCTTATAGGACCATGTCGCTCTATATATAGAGACAAGTCACAACGTTTATCCAGAAATATTTTCAGCCTACAACATGGCACAACAAGATATGTTTTGTATTTCACCATGAACCTTTTTTTCTCATATTACACCAATTTGTTTTATCCAATATGCAGTCTTATTTTCTTAGCATCCTCCTTTGCATTTTTATACACAAAATGATCAGAGTGAATAATTAGTCTAAGGTTTTCCAAACCTAACAATACTTTACCTGTAGATCTCTGAATTCCGATGTTTTCTGTAAGGGAAGCTATTTCTGCTTGATGGAAATCTTTCAGAGGTACTATAAATATGTTAGGGCTGATATCAAAAATGGAAATTTCTCTGCAGAGATCACTTCACACAGAAATTCCTGTATACATTCAGGTGGAGATGTCCTCATCTACTATAACCCCAAATTCTCTGTGAAGAGCCCCACATAGCTTAACGTTATGATCCAATCACACAAATGTAGTGTGCAAAGCCACATAAAACTGAATTTATGATTGTAAAACTACTAAGTAATATTACACCTGTTTGAGGAGTTCTTTGGCACCAGGGCAGGAGATCTCCATCCCTGGAACAGAGATCTCTAAATGGATGGTGTTAGAAATGGGGTTTTTGGTTGGATAGGGTATGCACCTAAGCCAGGCAGAACCCACCATTATGTACCAAACCAAAATTAGACATCAAAAATATTCATCCTGAAATGGCTGATCTGATTTTGTTGGTAGATTGCTTTTATTTGAGAGACCATCATGGGATACTGAAGGCTGCTTATGCAAATTGTTCCATTTCTGAATCTGCTGCAGTATCAAACTTGGCCAACATAACTTCAGCACAAGTGGCGGAATTGTCTGCATTGAGAAGAACTTGGTATATTGCAGAAAATGTAAATGTGATTGTTTATACATGCAGCAAGTGGTCACAAAGGGGTCTTGTAAAGTCATGTGGTACTTCTGTGGTACTCCCATCAGGAAGGGTTAAAATATTCTTGATTTGTTGTAAGCGATTCAACCAGGTAAAGGAATGGCAATGGGCGAGTAAGATGCCTAAAAGGACAGTGATGATATTGTTGGATTAGGTAATAATTATGCTGAGCAAATGGTGTGGATATTACGTACTTGAAAAAACAACTGTGAGATTAAATGAGTAGATTGTAATGCAAGTAACAGAATGGAAGAATTGAGTGAAAGTTATTTTAAAAGAACAGAAAAAGTAAGTTATTTCTTGTTAAACCAAATGCAGCCTTCATTAAGTGAATTGAGGGACCGTCAGGAGGAAGTTTTAGAGAATGAGACACAAAGGTGGAAAATGTGTTTTTTAAAAGTTACAGGGGCATATTATCAAGAATGGGTGTTACATTATCGCCGCTTTTATCGGCAGGAAACTGCCGATAAAGTGGCAATAATGGGCTTGATAATATGCTCTATGAATTCCAATCGAAGCCCATGTTAGATGTGAAATCGAAATTAAAATTACCTACTACTGATTTGATTAAATATCAATTTCTATGTAACTCAATTTTAGACTCATTCCCTAATGGTCTTCCTTCCACGGTCACAACTGATTTGATAATTTATCATAACGCTATTTCTAAATCTTGAAACGCTGTTTCCATATTATACAAAAAATGTGCTGCCTCAATAGGTACTAATATCAATGTAATTTCTACATTTTGGAACACTGAGCTTTCCATTTCTATATCCAGTGACTCTTGGAAAGTTATTTGGCTCAATGGCATTTCTGGTTGGTTACCGGTGTCTCTTTATCAAACTAATGCATACATTTTGTTCAATTCATTATGGACACCAATAAGTCTGCATCGTGCTAAGTTACTTCCTTCAGATATTTGTTGGCACTGTAAATTACATGCTGGGTCCTTACAGCATATGTTATATGATTGCCCCATAATTGTGAAATTTTGGTCTGAAGTTTGGGACATAATATCGAAAATATTACCTATTCAAGAGGCTCTTTCTTATAAATTGTTAATTTGTAAATCAGTTCTACTTACATACCCTCTTACTGATTCTGAAGCAAAGTTGGTTAATTTCTCAATTTCTGCTGCTCTAAAATCGATCACATTTTGTTGGAAGGATGCTTCATCTCTATCTGTTCATGCTTGGTGGTCATGGATTATCTTTACAAGAAGAGGTGCCCACCTGTCACTACATGGAATTAATCATAATATGCTTTCTTATCAATCCTTCTGGTTACCTACAGATTCATATTTGTTGTTATAATAATAATTTTTCACTATTATTCTGTTTTAGGTTCACACTCTGTATATACTCAATTTTGAATGTTAATAGTAACTCTACGTTTCATATAAGATGATTTAATATGCACTCTACCTCTCATCCATATGTCCTTTTTCCCTCCCGTGAATTTCTTTGCCCCTTGATTAACTATTATTTTATCTTAATCCAATGATCTATTCTATTTTAGTGATAAATTGTATTAAGCAATTAATGAGATTGTATTGCTATTTCAAGTATTTATGTATTGTTTATGTATGTCACTTTCTAAAAATTTAATAAAATTATTCTTAACTAAAGGTTTACACATTATTGCCCAGTCTTAAAACAGCTTTATCAGACCCGCAGATATTGTTGTTTGAAAAAATTATTATTCATGCTACTAGGTGATGTTAATAGGCATACAAATATTTAAATCGGGCAAATTGTTACTTTTTAAATCTTTAAGATGTTTGCCTTTTTAACCAAATGTACCTTCTGCTAACAAGGGTTCAGATATATTTAATATTTGTCAATGTTTGTCGAAATGTAAAGAGTTTAGAGCATTTCAGTAACATTTGTGTTTTCTCATTATGCCCTGATGTTATTCCACAGTGCTTATATAAGGGTCAAACAATTTGTGAAGTTCTTATTGTGTGCAGTGTATTTGGAAATTCTGTTTCAATTTTATCCATCCCAAAGACAAGACTACAGATACTTTAGTAATGTTTGCTATGGCAATAGTCCATAGTTTCTCAATAGCTGGATGTGATTAACTCCAAGGTCTAAGTTTCTTTTGATTGCATATTTATGTTGAACCAGAACTATTTTGTGAACAATTAAAAGGTTTCTCACATCTCATTTAAGCAACTGATAGGCAACATCTGATTCAATATATGAATGTTTTTATTTTTGTTTTCTTGATTTTACTATACTGTACTAAACTATACAGTGCTACTCTATACAGTACTATACTATACCGTACTATACCATACTATACAAAAAAATCAACAAAACATTTGACCTTTGAATTTGTTACCCTCTCTGAAGGAATTTCTGTTATCATGCAACACTAAATGACGGAAGAGATGGCCAAGTAATAAAAAGATAACTGGCTATAAAGTAAAGATGAATCACCAAATGAAACGTGCAGCGAAACAGTAACAATATATACTGTTTTGGAGATCAAACTGAACAAACATGCCCCGAGATGGCAAAAATACTATCTTCATTAGCCAGGATGTAAGCAAGGCTCATAAAGTATTTCCACATATTCCTGGCACAGCCAGGGCCACTCACAAATATGGACATTTCAATCACAGAAGGCAGGAAGATATACTATCAAAAACAGGTACATAGCACAAATAACACATAAAAGGCAATGGGTGGTAAGTTTAACCCCTGGCAAACGTTTACACTCGATCAACACCCAGCGCCTGTAAAAGTGCGAAAAGTTAGATTGCGGCAAAAGCTTCATAATCAATCAAGAGCTTACACCCAAAAACTATTTTCGATGAAAATCAAAGCAGAACACATATGTGCCTACAAAGCCAACTCATATATTTATTGAATGCAACTTGAAAAATATAAGGAAAAAAAGCAAAAATATACTGTGACTTGCATTCAGCAGCATACATAGAAAGAGAAAAACGCCTCTCAGGATTGTTTTTGTGCAGGAAGGTGCCCCTTCCTGCAAAAAAACTATCCTGCTGATAACACAGACACTCTTGCATCATGGTGCAAAGGTGCGTGTGCTGGCACTAGGCTGCTGAAACAGCACTATTGCTGTGGGAAAGGACAAGAATGCACCATATTAGATAAATATGGTGCATTCCTGCCCTTTCACTTTGGGCATTTCACTTTGATGTAGGGCAGCACAGCATTGTTACTTGCTGTGCTGCCCTTTGTCAAATGTCCATGAATGAGGCCCATATTTGTAGCATACGAATGCTAGAGTGTAAAAGCTGGAAAAGCTCACATTGGCCCTCATTTATGGGATTTTGGCATTGGGCAGCACAGCAAGACACCTTGCTGGGCTGCATTCCCGGCTTTTCTCCCCGCGCTGATGCCGTTTTGGCAGCCTAGTGCCAATGATGGAACCGTTGCATGCAGGATTGTTTTGGAGCAGAAAGGGACACCTTCCTGCACATAAACAATCCTACGAGGTGTTTTCCTCTTTCTATGTGCACTGCAGAATGTAACACACATTGAAAGAGGAAAAAAAACAAGGAGAAATAAAGACATTTCTCCTTGGGATACCTCACCACCTCAGCAGGTGTAAGGATTTTGCGCTCCCCAGGTTTACATGATTTTGAAAATCTGGGGCAGCGTCAAAATCCATGGGTGTTCTATGGGAAAATCGACTGCAACACCCATGGAACACCTCCTGGGCATAGAGGAAGGCTTTACAGTGGTTTGCGCTGTGTTACTCTTCTCAAGAATTATATGGCCACTCTAAGCCACGCAGGTTGGCTTCGCATGGCTTTATACATCGGATTCAGAGTGCTGCACCATGCACATACCACTTTATTTGGTGCAAAAGTGATGCAAGGCTCTCATAAATATGCCGCAAAGTATTTGAAGAGTTGTGCTGCTCATAGGTTGCACTCAGTATGTTTTATACTGTGTCATGAGTGAAACTGTATGAACAGACATTTACTCCCTTAAATACGTTTTGGAAAGTATGTGCTTGAATTTTTTAATGGCTTGGATGAGCTGCTCATCTAGGGGTAGAATGGAGAATTTAGAATATCAATTTTAATTTATTTCTATAATGTGCAATTTTGTAATCGGATTAGGTCACACACTTCTCAGAAGTGTTTGACTGCGAGAATGGTAATGATTATTTATATTGCCAGTGGTTATTTAATCCCCTCTTCTTTGCGGACTGTGCTATGGGGTAGAATTACATTGGTGTATTCTTTTTTAATACTGTTTTGGATACTGCTGATAATTGAAGTAAAACTTAATGACTAATCAAGCCTTACCTTCCAGTGATATCATATTTTATTGTGATGGCTACTTTGGTTTTACTCTATTCTCTTACAATTTAAATGACTCACCAAACTTATCTTGCGGCCTTGGGTTGTTCATTTATGCTTAAAATGTACATAATTAATATTTGCATATCATTCTGTGGTGTAAAAAGCTTATTGGCCGTTCTTAGTTTATTATTTCCAAAGGCCTTTTTCTACTATTAAACCTCCCCTCTTTTTCTCTCAGCATTGCATTTGATAGTATTGTGTTGTGGAACAGGAATATGGGTTCCTGTTTCCTGTATTTCAACCAATAGCACATTTATTATTCATGTTGGCAGATCCAGCGAATCGCCAGGTTTGTCTGCCTGATGTAATTTAGATGCGTCATGGACCTAATCTTACTTTAGTATTTAAATATTTCCAAAGGGTTCTATATGCAAATATACATATCATACGTTTTCTTGGATAAGGCTCGTATGCTAATCTTCCTCCAGATGCATAGTCCAAGGACAAATATTCCATCTCTTTAAGGTGATGATGTAAATTAAGTCTTGTACTTTTCATAAACTCGTTTTGTTCTCTACAGTTTCTTTTGTGAAATCCTCAGTCCTCCACATTACTGAAATATAGCCTTATGTCACTGGCCTTTCCACCATGGAAACAAACTTACTCCTCGTATTTTCAGGATGTAGATTGATGTTCAAATATTTTGTAGCTAGCCCAAATGCTCCAACTGTGTGTGCAACCATATTACACTGTTTTACATCCTTTGACCCTGATTTACACCTATCGGAGTCCATCAAGAAACTGACTTTCTCTACACAGAAATCTTTATTCTATAAATCAAGTTTTCCTTTTTCATGATCAAGTATTGACTTTCAAGGCAATAGGTAACTACAGCGTGTTTAAAAAAAAACTCTGGGGCATATTTACAAGCCCCTGTCACCACAACAACCTCACTTTTACGGATGTTGTGGTGACGATAGGGGCTATGCCTTATGTACAAGGCAGCGTTAAGCCACTTAACATGGCTAACGCTGCCTTGTACATAGGTTATACAAAAGGAGGGGTTAGGCCCTAGGGATTAGAGGGTAGCCTGGGCCATATATTTATGCAGCATAGAAAATGTAACTAACCCTCAATATTACTTCAAAAGTCTTCTAGTATACGAAAAGATAAACAAAACTTTATACGTTTATCTTGGCAATTATGTATGCCTTTTATTTTGATGCTTATTTGTAATTTTGATTGACACATCATCCTTACCACAGGATACCACATTATTACAAAATATTCACAAACAAAAACAGTAAATTGTGCATTATCAATCCTATAAATAAATCATACAAATGTTGAATACATTTAGAAAACAAACAAAATATCACAAACATTTCTTACAAACATATTTTTAGAAAGTCTGAAATCTTTCATAAACAGTTGCCTAATAAACACAACTTTCTGACAACTAAACAACCCTATTCATAGCCTTGTTATAAGAAACCTGTTGATTGTCTCAAATTCATCAAGGAATTTTAGGAATATGAATCCTATTATCTGATTATTCATGGAATGAATGCCATTGCCGAAATGGCATTCATTCCATGAATAATCAGATAATAGGATTCATATTCCTAAAATTCCTTGATGAATTTGAGACAATCAACAGGTGTCTTTCTTGATGAATTAAAACATCAAAATTATAAATAAGCATCAAAATAAAAGGCATAAATAATTGCCAAGATAAACGTATAAAGTTTTGTTTATCTTTTCGTATACTAGAAGACTTTTGAAATAATATTGAGGGTTAGGTACATTTTCTATGCTGCCTTGTACATAAGGCACCCTTTCAAACTATGGTTAGTGTGAAAGGGATGTGCAATGAGTGTTGTGGAGGGCGTTCTACCGCAACACCCATTGTATTTGATGCTGCCCCCTATGTACAAGGGCAGCGTACATAGAAGGCAGTCCAAAATGAAGACCAGGAAAATACTGGTCTTAAGTTGGTGAAACGAGGAGAAATGCATTATTTCTCCTCGTTTTTGCTTTTTCCATGTGTGCTGCCTTGTGCAGCACACATGGAAAAAGCAAAATGCCATGGTTTGTTTATGTACAGGAAGGTGTCCCATCCTGTACATGAACAAATCTTTTTTTTAACACCTTAGCTGCGATGGAACGTCCAGCTCCAGTGCTGGACGTTCCATTGCGCAGGTGCAGTTGGAACGTTCAACGGCCGACGGCAGCACTACGGAGGTAGTGGTGCCGTTGGCCGTTGGTCGTGCGCAGCACTTATGAGGTTAAATAAATGCCAATTTGTATCTTTCATGTGTGCGCATGAAACAGCACACATGAAAGTTACAAAATGGCATTTTAGGATTGTTTATGTGCAGGAAGGGCCACTTTACTACACAAAACCAATCCTCCCCTGCGCAAAGACACCCTTCCACTCTGAAGCAAGGGTGCCTGCGTTGGCGCTAAGTTGTTAAACGTAACGTCATCGCAGGGGGATATGCAAGGCTGCACCACATTCTTGTACATATGGTGCAGCCTTGCGTTTCCGAAGTGGTGAAGCGTGTTGTTAAGCCAAGGAGGCTAACGACATGCTCCGCCACTTCATTGTACATATCCCCCTTTGTTTTTCCATCTGTATGCCTTACGCAGGATTTGTACACATGGAGTACCTACTGAAAACAGATCGGCATATCCCTGCTATTTCACATGTGCCTGTGCAAATGAAAGTCAGACAAAGTCAGCAACATATGTTTTGTGAGAATTCTGCCCTGTCTCCATGCGTCTTGCAGCGTGCCTCCATTGTTTTGTGAAATGTCTTTACAGTGGGATTTGTTCCAAAACAAATCAAGCTAACAGTTTACGCATGTGTTTTATGGCAATAGTCCATATTTTCTCACTTGTTGGAGCGTTCCTTCTGCCTAGCTCTGTGTTTCTTTGCTCTCGCATATTTCTGTTGACACCGAATGACCTCCCATTAGCAGAAATCATTTCTTAAAACAGTATATATGAGCCTGCTTTGCTCACAATCACAGTTTGCAAATCGAGAATGCAACCAAGAGGGCCTTATGGAGGACTGTACTCGGCCTGACCTTCCAAGTGATGCATTAAGGATTGGTGCAGACGAGTCCCATTAAAGAGGAGATATTATTCGAATCTTCAGTTAAATCAGTCACATCTTTTTACTAGATTGTCCAGCTGCCCCCGCTCCTCTTAGGAACACACATAACTGGGCGCAATGTCCCGTCCCCTTCACAGAGTGATGCGGGCTATATGCAAAAATCATGGGTAGCATACTATCCCGTGCATCACAAAGGGATATACTGTCAAAGGTCAGAGCCAGTAGTCAGAGCAGGAAACCAAAGGAAAAACATTACATAGTTCAGGGGCATATTACCAAGGAGATGTGATAATTATCGTAAATCGCGCTTAGCACGATTTACTTTATCGCTGTATTACATCGCCGTGTTAGCAACGTATTATCAACATTTTGCTAGCAGGTGAAGTAATTCCAGCGATATTGGCCTATTATCAGGAATAGTGCGTGAAATCCAGCGATGATTGCACAGCGCTAAGGAGAAGCTTGCTGATAGGGGAAATTGGACCTAACCTGAAAATCCACCTCCCATTATCAGTATGCCTAAGTCAATTTAAAAGTAGGCCTTACATTCCTGCGATAACTGTAGTTAGCGCGGTTATTTTTATTGCTCAGCGGGTCTGCTGCATGGCTTGTAAATATCGCAAAGCCAAGTTAGCGAGGATTCCCATGTTGTTGTGCTCAGGAACGTCTACTTTGCATGTCATTAGCGATATTGATCGCTGACATGCAATGTCGCAAGGAAACAAGCGCTAATGGTTGTTACCGTGTCCTTGTAAATAGGGTGTTAAAAAGTTGCCGTTTTTTCGTCGCTATGTGCCGAAAAAGCTGCAATGTTTCCCTTACTAATATGCCCCTCAGTTTGAATAGCAGCCAATCGACGGGAAATGAAATATGCTTCTCGTTAATACATCGATCAAGCATCACATACAACTAATACAAGTAAAGCCAGTGTCAAAGTAAACAAGCTAAATTGAAAACTGTTCCTTAATCCCATAAAGCAGATTTAAAAAAAAATGTATCAGCAGTTATAGTTTTGTCCTGAGTTTGCGGGTTGGGATTAGACTTTAGAGCTTTTGTATACTCTCTTTACCTTGAATTCCATCTAGAGTGGGCATATTTTGAAAGCAAACGTAAACATTTGTGGAAATAGTCTCTTTTACAAGCCCACTGTAGGATTTGTAAAAGCCGGGAGTACCAACTTTCCTCTTTCACTGAAGCTAACTTCAGAGATGGAGCACTGTCAATGATGGTACAAGAAAATCCGGAAGAAGCAACGTGACAGTAGTCATTGCAGGAATGCGTTAATAAAGAAGGTATTGTAAAGGTGCGAATCACAAGTAATGTGGGGAAGAGCCTGGAAGAAGCATTGCAAGGAATTCCATCGGTCCAAGGGATTACCCAGCATTTTGATGTCTAGATCTCTTTGTGCTTAATGACTGGCCTCAGAGACATGTGCTGTATAGTGGTTGAGGCACCTTCAATTAAGGCCTTATTTAGTGTTTTCCTGAATAGGAGCCTGGAAAATAGAACAGCTGATCCAGGTTGTTGAAGTCATGCATGCTGTAAAAAATCCTTCTATTAACATATCATGCAAACAAACTAATCCCTCCATTGGTTGTGCCATCCACCATGTACTCCCTCCACCAGCATTTTCTTCTGTGGCTGCTGCTCTTGGGGTCCCTACATTTATGAACTCACAGCAGCTACCTTTCCTGCTCACTCTATTTTGCATTCTGATACTTGTGATCTTGGGTTTAAAGCAAAAAAAGCAAAACCATAAAAATCGGAATACAAAAATCTGGAATAGAGTGGATGAGCTAGTCATCCAGATGTGATGCAACCGGAGATTTATTTTGAGGTCTTTAACCAGCAGTGCCTTTTCAACTCACATTTCTTTGCAACCTGGCAGTCGTAGGACTGTGTCTTATGACAGAGAAAATAACTTGCAGTTTTGTATACAATAGAACCTGTCTGTCTAGCTCACCGAAGCTACTTGATATTTCTGCCTGATGATGAGCTGTGACTCAGTTCTGTCCTGTTAGTCCTGATTAGTAGGGCAGTATTAAGACACCCAATCTGACATGAAATTAGATGAAGTTTACAGTGAAAAATATTATTAATATAATCGAAATGTCTTTTTGGCACTTTGTTCATAAATGTCTTCACTGAAATAAATGATGATTTAATAAAGAGATGCCTCCTAATCTGAATATGTAAAGATACAAGGCACACATTTCCTTTCAACACTGCAGTATAACCACAGTTTGTAATATTTATTTAAAAAATCCAGTTCAGTGGTGAAGTTGAATTTGTGACAGGGAACAGATTAGGCCTGCTGAGAATTGTACCTTATGGCCTTGATGTAGGGTGTTGTGCCATGCAGCAGTGGTTTCGAGGATCTATATGAGGTCTGAATCAAGTAGTGTTGTGCTGCATCGGTACCAATGAGAAGCCATGAGGGCTGCGATGCGAGGCCCAGGCCGAGTTTCATTGCGTTGAATTGGTTCTAACAGGGAGCTCTGAGTGGTGCAATGCGAAGTCTAAATTGAGTTGCATCATACTACGTCGAGTCTGATGGGGAGCGTTGAGAGCTGCGCTGAGTTGTGTCACAGTGCGTCAGTTCTAATTGGGACCACAGCTAAGGTATCAGAGCACATTTAGCATCACGTACAAGGGTTCGGGACTAGAGAGGGATCACTTCGAGGGTCTGGGCTCACTCAGGTGTGGTCCAGACATGAGGACAAGATGATTGGAGCCATTTCTGTCCCTGAGGCTCACTCTAATCAGGGGGCCAGCCGACTAGTCCCTGGAGTCACTCTGGAGGTCCTGGGTTCACGTTGAAGTGCAGGGGTCAAGCAGCAGGGCAGACCTCTGAGGGTTCAATGCAGGCTTCATGCAGCAAAGCCGACCTTCCAGGTACAACAAAGTAGTCTTGCAGATTGCACAGCAGGTCACAGCAGCAGGAAGGCCTCTGAGAGTGCTTCCACAGGTCCAGGAGTGAACTGAAGATTGGGTCTGAAGGTCCAATCTTTATACCCAGTTCTTACCTGAAGTTAGGAGAAGTTTATAGAGTTCAACTTTTAGATTAATGGAACTTTCTGACTCCCCTGCCCGAGCTCCAAGCTGGCTGCAGTCACGATGTAGAGGTGTGTAGTCATTTGTGTGAAGGCAGAGCACAGCTGATTCAGGTGCAAGTGGTGCTGTCCTCAGCTTCGCACCCCCATCCTTTCAGCAGATGCCCCATTCAGGCACAACTAGTCCCTCTATTGTGTGACTGTCTTGGAGGAACACACAAAGTCTGTCACTTACACCCATCATGTGACCCTGGATAGGCTGCAGGCACCAAGTAGCTAAAGGCAGGAAAATGCCTACTTTATAAAAGTGACCTTTTTGGAAATTGCAATGTAAAACCCAACTTTGCCATTCAAGAGGTGAGGAGCAAGCTTGAGGCAGCAGATCAGTCCTTTTTGGTGGAGAATAGCAGTTTTCTGAAGTGCACAGAAGGCCACAGCAGTGGGCAGTCGTCTGACAGTCCTGCCACATGTTCAGAAAGTAAACTGAAAGTAAACTGAAGAGTGGATCTGAGGGTTCAATTATTTTTCCTTGTGCCTTCTTTGAAGTGGGAAAAATGTCTGGAGGCTTCCCCCACCGAAGTGTCTGAAATGTCCGTTCTCCCTACCCCGGCTTCAGCCTGGCTACAGGTACAAAAGGCGCGTGTGAAGTCCTTTCTGGGTGAGCAGGGCCCAGTCTATTGAGGTGTAAGTGGGGCTGTGGACAGCCCTAACCCCATATCCTGCCAGTAATGGCCCATTAGTGCTCAACTGTCCCACCATTGTGTGGCTCTCTGGGCGGTATATTTGAAGGCCAACTGCCACACACAGCTAGTCATGGTAGGGCAAGAAAGTGCCAATTTTATAAAAGTGATATTTTCAAAATTTTGATTAAAAATAATTGTGAATTAATTGTGACTTAAAATAAAAGAGGACTTCAAATTAGAATTCCTCAGATACAAAACATGACTCTGGTACTTGCTCCCATCAAACGTTAGTACTGATTATATGTAATAAGGTAACCCAATGTTATATTATGTAAGAGGAATGCCTCACAGTAGTGAAAAACAAATGTGGGAGTTTTTCACCACCAGGAAATGCATAATTTAAAGTACTTAGCTAACATTTAAATTACAATGAACCTTGCCCTATTGCAGAGGTCTTCAAACTTTTGGATGCCGAGACCCCCCTATCAACATTTTCAAACGTAAGGACCCCCTCCTGACAAAAATTTCTAAACCTCTAGGTTATGAGGAAGGTAAGGACCAAATTATGCGACAGGCTTGACTAAATTGTGTGAGTAGAAAATGTAAATAATGTTCTGTGATGCTGCGTATTTTGGGGTAGCATTGCTTTATTATTTAGAATTTTTTTAAACATAGTAATACTGAGGAAAGATTTCACCCCATCAGTACCAGTTTATAACCAAAATACAGCAATTAACATCAGAAAGATGTCTAGTCAACCTCTGTGAAGGGCCTCCCAATCCGCAGGAATATGCGCTGCCACATTAGAAGCTCACCTGGCCATGGCCGAGAGCGGCAAGGGTGCATTCAAACCGTGGCGGTCTTGTGCAGAGTTAAGCAGTTTACCCATCCCCCTTTCCTCTCACCCCCTTCCTTCTATCCCTCTCTTCTCTCCCCTCCCAAACCCGGATCCCTCTCTCACATTGCAGGCAGATGGTTATTAGCCCCAGGACACCTTTTGGTAACAGTAGCACACTACAAATGGAAATAATAGGCAGCATCAGGGGATCCACTAGACCCGAACTTCGGGGGGGGGGTTAACACTCCCAGCCAGGGCTTGTCCAAGCACTGGTCGCACACGGTGCAACAGTCTTTCCACCTTCTCCATGAATTCCCTCACTACCACTCACCAACAATACACCTCATCTCTCTATAGCACCTGTCTGAAATACATTTCATTTTTTTTATAGCGCTACTCATAGTTTACTCACACTCAGTTCTGTGATGTGCATGGTACATCTTCTTTGTACCAGGCACTTTAACCTTCTGCACTGTGTGGGTGACAAGAGTGCCCCCATATGATTGCACGGTGAGCAATGCAACAGTGTGAGAGTATGGTAAAAGGAGTGACTGCAGGGTGAGTGAGGTGACCATATGAATTTGGGTTCGGCTGTAAGTGCAGAGTGGGACGAATTAGTGCATGGTTAGTGATGGCCTTGTTTGAGTGAGCTACAGATTGAGCAGTAAGGGGGGGACAGTTGAGTGGAGAGTCATATGAGTGCAGGATGAGAAGTGTGCTCGTGTGACTGCAGGGTGAGGTACAGAGTGAACAATGCAAGCAAAGTTTTAGTGCAGAGTGATCACTGTGAGAGCAGGGTGAGCAGGTGAATCATGGTGATCAGTGTGAGTGCATTGTGATCACTGTGAGTACATTATGATCACTGTGACTGCAGGGTGAGTGGGTGAATGGTGTGAGTGCATTGTGATCAGTGTGAGTACATTGTGATCAGTGTGAGTGCATTATGATCACTGTGAGTGCAGGGTGAGCGGGTGAATGGTGTGAGTGCATGGTGATCAGTGTGAGTGAATTGTGATTCCGGTAAGTGTAGGGTGAGCGGGTGAATGGTGTGAGGGCATGGTGATCAGTGTGAGTGCAGGGTGAGCGGGTGAATGATGTGGGTGCATAGTGATCAGTGTGAGTGCACTGTGATCAGTGTGAGTGCATTGTGATCACTGTGAGTGCAGGGTGAGCGGGTGAATGGTGTGAGTGCATGGTGATTGGTGTGAGTGCATGGTGATTGGTGTGAGTGCATGGTGATCAGTGTGAGTGCATGGTGATCAGTGTGAGTGCATGGTGATCAGTGTGAGTGCAGGGTGAGCGGGTGAATAGTGTGAGTGCATTGTGATCAGTGTGAGTGCATTGTGATTGCTGTGAGTGCATGGTGATCAGTGTGAGTGCATTGTGAACAGTGTTAGTGCATTGTGATCGCTATGAGTGCATGGTGATCGCTATGAGTGCATGGTGATCAGTGTGAGTGCATTGTGATCGCTGGGAGTGCAGGGTGAACGTGAAAGTGAAGGCAAAAATGAGAAGTGAGTAGTCTGAAAGCAGGGTGCATTCCCAGAAACTTGAAGCGTAGGGTTTCAGATATAAGTTAAACTATTGCTATAATGGCATTAATCAGGGTTCGAGGGTGGAGGAAATAAATAATGTGCTGATCCTACAACAAACTTCCTGTCTAATGATTAGGGTTACCAGCTCATTATTCTGATGGCCTAGAAATAAGCAGTCACCCACAGCTGTATTTTTTGCACTTATCTGTGAATACTTAGAACAACAAATATAAATAGAAAGCACTTTTAATTGTATTCTAGGGATACCTCAATGATCCATGACTAAATATTAAAGAGAATAAAGACAGAAAAGTCACATAACTAAGTATTACATACTTTTTTATTTATAACTCAATTTAGTGTCAAGAGTAGGTCTCTGCAGGATCTTTAAACAACACATGGCAGGCATGTTTATTTTGGCAACCCAACTTTATATGTCTTTTCATTAAATGCATTCTCACACTACAGCAGTAAGTGTAAAAAGACAAATGTAAGGAATAGGCAGGGGGGGGGGGGTGGGGGGGTACTGGAACCATAAAAAAACTAAGCTTTGGTAATCAGTTAACAAAGACATGTAAATATGCTAATGGTCTTTAAAGACCTGTGAAAAACTCGGGCCGGGGATAAGACTCCAGACACTGCCCAGCCCAGGCCCCAGGAGCACGAGCTGCACTGCAGCAGCCCGGGCTGAGACACAGGATGGGGCAGGTGGGGGGCTGAAGCCCAGGAGGCACTGTGAAGGCGCGACCCCCTTTGCATCGCTCCACGGTCCCCCTGGGGGTCGCGCTCCACAGTTTGAAGACCCCTGCCCTATTGGCTGTGTATGCCCAACCTTAGGGGTGGCTTATAGGTAATACAAAGAGAGTTTTAGGCTTTGCAAGGTTTTTTTGCAAAGTTGAATTGCAATTGCAAGCCTGAGACATGTTTTAAAGGACTACTTCAAAGGGTTGGCACAATAAGTGCTGCAGGCTCACTTGCAGCATTTAATTTACAGGTCCTGGGCGTATGGTGACCACGTTACTAAAGACTTTTATGTAAATGATATATACCAATCAGGTATAAGCCAATTTTACCATGTTTTAAGGAGTGAGGACAAGCACTGTAGTACTTGTTACATTGGTAAAGTTCACAGAGTCCTAAAGTCAACAGAAACAAATTGAGTGGTGATGGCTAAAGGTTTGGGGGAAGACCACCCTAAGGCTGACAGATTTAACATAAAAGCTCAAGGTTTGAGTGTTTTTCAAAACTTTAACAGCTATGGCTCCAAAAAATAGTTTATGTTAAATATTTTTAGTGAATAGAATATGACCCTATTAAAACTCTTAAACTAATCTGCATTTGTTTGAATTTAGAAACATATAGAAGTGGTATATTCCATATAAGTTCACCCTTTATAGGCTCGGTTACTAATTGCACCTTTCACCTACATTGCCCTCATATTGCACTAAATAACGGTTCTTAGGACTGATCTTTTACCTAGTTGAAAAAATTACTAGAGGGCCAGGGGTTTTCTCCGAAAGGCTTAATCCTCATTCATTATGCATGAGGATTCTTCGAATCACTGCTGGACAGCAGGCCGAACATCTCCTGCATAAAAACCATGTACAAGGGTCATTCCTTCCGTCATCCTAGTTCAACATGACACAGCAATGTTTATCCCCAGGGGATATCACTGTGGGTGTATATACACCATCTCTTGCTAAGGTAGAGAGAGGAGAAGAGGACTTCCATGCCGACACACTGTTGCGAGATGTTGAGGCTCCTGCATGCAGATACTCCAGCTCGCAGTGGACTGACATCCCTTGGGGGTGTCCACCTCGAGACCAGAACGGGTTCCCACAGTCTCTCACTTCAGGTAAATGGTTGACTTTATCCTAGAGGGATTCTTGGCTTCCACACCTAAAATACATGCAAGGTACACTTAGGGGCATCTAGTTAGGGTTGTATCGTAGGAGTACGCTTTTATTACTGTCATGTATTTTTATACTTGCCTGAATTTATCGTCTTCGTACTATGGTGGAAATCTACCATTCTTTTACTCTGTTAGTTATTATAATCATCTATTTCTGTTACTGTCTAATGATTGTGTCAGCGCATCTACTTTACACTAGAATGACACTGGTTCAATATATACTCTTTGGAAAACGTTCCCATCGTTTATTCTGTGTATCTTTCTCAGAGACAAAGTGAGCATGAATAACTGAGCGGCTAGTAGCACAGTTTCCACGATTCTGAGGGATCAGGCTTGTCATGTTCGATAGTTGCCAAAAACTATTCTCTCCTTGATAAGTGGGGTTTCAAGTGGCACTGTGAGCTAGCTGTTATCCAGGCTAACATATGCGGTGGGGCTGTTCGCAATCAGTTTAGACACCAAACCCTAAGTGTATGTTATCTTAATGTGCAGATCCTATATAGGTTTATAGGCACTACATGACAAAATAACATTGTCAGCAGATCATAGGCTGAGACAGGGGCAGTGGCAATTAAAGCATTTAGACAGATGAGTTTAACTGAGGATATTGATGGCTTTTCTAAATTAAGCCCTTATATTTCACCAACAAAGCACCTTAGATAATATCTACTTCAGAATATCATACTACCGAAATATTGTGATGAAAATATTGAGTACCAAATAAGTACCTATGGGCAAGCTCTCTCTAGATGGGGAAGGCCACGTTTTAGGGGTGGGCAAATTAGGGAAGATTTCTGTTATTTTTCATAACGTGCCATCCACGTTGGGAGTTATCATGAGGGAAGGACTCCTTTGAAGCAGTGGTTGCATAAACCCCAAATGTTTCTATTTGAAATAAGTAGTAGTTTTGCTCGATTTCACTGATAATATATCTGGAAGGTAGGACCAAATGTGAATAGGCACTTTTATGTATAGCTTTTCAGAGAGATTTGCGATGAGATTGTGAACGGTTGTAATTTACAGTTTTTCGGTCTTATACACAGGGGGCCGGATTTATAACCCAGCTTGCTTTACTCGTGCACCACGTAACGTGGTGCAAGAGCAATGCAAACCTTCAGTCATTTTTTTGAATCCACGCAAAAGCACTTTGCAAGGCTTTGAATGCAGAATGCAGCACACAAAGAAAGAAAAAACTAAGAGGAGAAATCTAGATATTTCTCCTTGTTATGCCTTTCCTGGGAGGGGCAAGATTTTGTCACATTCCCATGTTAACAGGTCCTTGTAAACACCCACTGCAACACTGATGGAACGCCTCGCTTGCATAGAGTAAGGGAACACAGAGATTTGTGCTGTGTTGCCTTACTCCAAATTTTTGAAGCCATTACATATTTTCTTATAATCAAGACCGCAACAAAGGCCTAAGTTGTTTTGATTTTGTTGTGAAAATTAACATTTTGTGCACATGAGTCAAGGTATACAATTGCATTGTTGTGTTATATGTTATTGATCACAATGGTGCTATTACACATATGATGAAGAAGAAAGAACTTTGTTACGGATCAGGTGCATTCACACTGGTCTACATAATTGGTGCTGTGCCAATTGATGTTTGGCTGTACCGAAAGCTTTTATAGTTCCTAGAACTTAAAAGGATAACAGTGCCATCCAGCAACATGATGCCATTGTAACCTATCAGGTCCAAAATTAATTTTTAATTTCCCATCCCCAAAAGCGATGAATGGAAGGGTCATGCGATCCAATAAGCAGGTCATAAACACTGCAATTTAGGCTTCCAAAAATTGTGGTTAGCTGCAATATGTAAAGTAGGTGAATTGCTTACTTATCTCTTATTAGTTTCAGAGGAATTGGTCACTGGCCTTCATTCAGTTTTCTGGTTTTTGACTTCTCACTTTTAGAATAACAAATGTATTGAACAAATATGATGGAATGAATGAATGTATGAATAAATGAGTGAACTATTTTCTATAGTGCACAGCTACTCCAAGGAGTGTCCCAGTGCTTTTTTGCATCCAGCAGGGAATTGCACTGAATGGTTGTCCCCCCAAGAATCACTAGACTCTGAATGAAATTGTTTTCAATTATTTTTTAAATTTAGCTTCATGAGATATAAATCTTAAGTATTCAGGCATGTTCCACAAACCTGCTGCTTTGGCAGTAAAGGATAAGCCTCCCCTCCGCTGTTTCTGAAAACGGGGAACCACAATAACACCCGCAGTACTAGTACACCGAGGGCTCCCAGGGCTATATGCTACAATGCATTTGTTCAGGAACGTATGTCCTCTTTTATGGAGAGCTTGGTGTGTTGTAGTCAGTGCTTTCTACCTAATACATTTCCAGAATGGTAACCAATGAAGTCTTTTCTGAAATGGTGACACTGAGGTTCATTTTGTAATCTTAAAGAGTAGATGGATTTGCTTATTATAATACGCCAAAGTATGGATACGTGGGCACATTGGTTAGCACTCCACCTTTACAGGGAAGAGATTTATTCCCCCTTTTGGGGTAACCCATTGACATAATGTGTGATTTTTTAAAATTAACTGCAAGATCCAGGGCTACCATAAAATCAATAAAAGTGTTAACTAAGGATTTCAACGCATTTGGAGTCCTAGCAATTAAAACTGCGTCATCCGCATATAAAAGTGCTGGAATCCTAGCAATTAAAACTGCGTCATCCGCATATAAAAGTGTTGGAATAGATTTAGAACCTACCTTAGGAATGTCTAGTCCAGGAGTTAGACAGTACAGCCTCCAGTTTATTGATATACAGAGTAAATAATACCGGGGCAAGGATGCAGCCCTGTCGTACTCCTCTTTGTACCTTCCAAGCATTAGATAGGGAGCCATCTTTGTTATGTCTCACGGAGGCAGTTAGATTGAGATGGGACCAATGCAAGAAACTTACTAAATTCATGTCCATCCCAGTATCTATTAATAGGTGCCATAACTTACACCTGTTTACCCTGTCAAAGGCGGACGTTTAGTCCATAAAAGCCAATGACATACGTCTTTTTTGGCTAGTTTATATTTACTGGTAATAATTAGTAGGTTCATGCATTGCCCTACTATGCCTCTCCCTTTACGAAAACCAAATTGTAGTTCAGACAACACACCCCTTTCTTCCAGCCAGGTAGCTAGGCGGTCTAAAATAACTTTTTCTATTATCTTTGCCGCAATAACATACCGGGTCTTCCCTGGCTCCTTTTTTAAAAATTGGCAATATCTCCACTGTTGACCATGAATGAGGTTGACCAACCCTTTTGGCTGCATTAAACACTCCTGTTAAAATGTTTGCCCATACACCCGCATCTTATAAAGGCCCATCAGTATCCCATCAGGACGGGGGGCTTTCCTGGTGGACATAACCTCAATAGCATTCTGAAACTCTTTTATATCCACAGTCAAGTCGAGGAGTAAAGGGCTCAATACCCAGGAGGGACCTATATGTTCTGCAACAACCTCTGAGTAGATTTGCTCAAAGAGGCCAACCCACCTATCAGCTGGAATTACACACTCTACTTTTGTTGTATTGTTGTCTTTAAAAAATGAGCTGTTTACCACTTTCCAGGTCAGCTTTCGAGCACGCCTGTGGTAGGGCGTCCCAAGCCTGATCCTGTAGCGAAGCCTTTCTTGATTTTAAAGCTAAATCATAGGCTTTTCTATAGGATTTAATCAGATCGGGGTCTTTGGGTATGCCTTTTATGGCAACCATGAGGGCTTTATGAGTTTTGGAACACTCGGCGTCAAACCACTTTGCCTCATTTGTTGCTGCCTTGGACTTTGTACCTATTAACTTATTACCAATTAGCTTACTTAGTCTATCATAAGGCTCCAATACTTATGTTGGCTCACTGTGTGTATTTAGACAGCACTCAATTTCCTATTTGCCCTCAGTATGTAACTCAAGTAAAAAAAGTTCTGGGACAATTTTCTCCCATCTTATCTTTCGGTCCTGGGCCGTAGGCTGAAAAACTCCATTAGTCAAAGCTTTTGGCTCCCCACCCCTAAAAACCAAGAAGCCTTTAGTTTCCACAATAATAGGATTGTGGTCACTAAAACTGGTTTGAGCCGCCCTGACCTCCCGCATATGTTTGTATATGGGGGCTGAGATTACAACATACTGGCAGATGCATCAAAGTTATGTTTTGCGCGTCCTTAATAGCGAATTTTAAGGAATCGCTATAAAGACTCGCAAAACGGGATGCATGTAGGAATCGCAATGTTATTAGCGATTCCTAAAAATTCCTTATTTGCAATTCGGTAATAGCTAATTGCTAATAAGGAATGGGACTCCCATTCATTCCTATGGGCATAAAGGCCTAAGCTATTACCGAATCGCTAATGTTCCGCTATTTCAAGGGTGCCAGGGTGTCCAAAGGACACCCTGTTGCACCCCTGAAATGGACCTGTGCACAAATGTTACACACACACACATGCCCTAAGGGCATGTGTGTGCGCAACATGTAACTATGAAAAATGCACAAAAGTGCGTTTTTCAAAGTTTTTGCAAATTGCCACGAAGTTCAACTTCATGGTAATTTGCTCCCCCTATTAGCGAATTCGCAATTTTTTTGGGTTTCATGCATTGCTTTTAAGGAATCTCATTTTGGGATTGCTTAAATGCAAGAGCAATTTAAGGAATCGCTATTTAGAGATTCCTTATATTCCTGATGCATTCCAAATGCAAAAATACCGGGAGCAAACGGCCAGATTCTGAGAATCTGCCCGTTTGCTCCCAGTATTTTTTTTGATGCATCTGCCTGTATGTCTATAGGGAAACTGCAACCTCTACCAAAGAAAGATGGTATCACCTCTTTTTCTTCCCCAGGCTCTAGACAGTACAGATTATTGTTTGCTAATAAACTTTCCAGCCGTGTGCCTTGCATTGAGTGTTCAAAATGGGCCGTTGGTGGTAAATCTTCATCGGGCTCCCTCTCTATCACACAATTTAATTTACATCAATGAATATTAAAATCCACCATTATAAATAGATAGTAGGGAGTGTGTCTCCTCTGTGCAAGTTCCTCTAAGAAGACATCAAGACCAGTCAAGTGTTCACTATCAAAATCTCTCCAAAACGAGTTATACAAATTTAGAATCACCAGAGTTGCCCCACTTAAAAAGGTCAGTTCTACTGCTAGAATGTTTGGCGATGAGCTGGGGAGACCCTTGATGGTACAGGATAGTTTAAGAGAAATTAGGGTGAGTAAACCACCCTTCGCTCTACCAGCAATCGAGATAGAGGCAGCTTTGAAGAAAGGGGCAAAGCCATCCATTACAAAAGAATCAGAGGTATCCCAGCTCTCTTGGAGTGCAATGATGTGGGCCGCTCTTATTACCATTGACCACTGTTCGTCCTCTTTTTTTGCCTTCAAGCCAGCAATATTCCATATCATAAGAATGTATGCCAAGGGATCTGTCACTTTGTCACACAGTGATTCAGGCGGGCCAATCGGTTGCACTCTTGCTGAATGACTTGTAATGACTGTGGTCACTGAAGGAATTGGCGGTCAATCTACACTGTCCAGGTCCCTTAGTGGAGCAAATCTATTTGAAAGTGGAATTAGTGTGATCCTGGCAGGGCTGACTTAATTGATTTGCGGTACCCTCCCTTGGGCCTGAGTGTATCTATTGCCCTCAAACCGGGGTTGTAATGGCCCTTCTGGATAGAAAAAGCAGAGTGGGAATATTTGTATACCTGTGGATGCGACGGCTCTCATCTGGTCTTGTAACATTGCTCTTGCATGGGCAGTTTGAGTTACATTAACAACAATGCAATCCCCACTCCTTTCTTTTCTTATGGTTTTCCCTACCCAGCCCACTCGTCTGGCCATGATAATGTGAGGGGTAAAAGTATGATCATATGGTTGGGTTTCCCCCAACTAGTGTGTTACCTTATGAATTAGGTCCCTTGTTGTCTCTTTACTATTTTCCAATAAGGGTGGGACTCCTACTAGCACAGTCACAAGCGGAGCTGACTCAGGGGGCAAGAGTAGGATATCAGTGCTCGGATTCACCGGATTCACCAGATTCACCGGGTTATTGGGCTTGGTCATTCTCGACTCTCGACTCATTACAGTGCATCTATCTTGTCTTCACAGTTGCCCCCCTAAGAGGATTACATATGGCTAGGGCTGTATCTGGGGCACTTCCTTGAGCGAAGCCATTTATTGGTTGACCAGTCATTCCTTGCGGATCTCTACAACTTAGATTCTTTTTATTATCTGTAGAGGTCTGCTGTGACTCCTCTACAACCCTTGGATTACTACTATTAATTATCACCCCAGTATTTTGAGATTGACTGCTACATCCATTTACCTTAGATTGCCCACTTTGTGCTAAACCCGTGCATGCCAGAGAGCTCATAGTAAGACATTCATTTGTCTGAAGTAAAAGTGAATCAAATTTATCCAGCCCGGTGAAAATAGGGCCAAGCTGCAGTTTCATAAGTTCTTCGATTTTCAAAGAAAAGCAGTTGACAATTTGACCCAAACCCACATTAATTTGTGGGTTTGGGTCAAATTGTCAATGGTTAACATAGTCGTTTTTTTTGCCTGGGGAGCCGTTTTCCTGCCTCCGCCTCTTTTCTTTTTTACTGGGCGTTCAAGTAAAGAAGGTCCCTCCTCTTGATTGCCTTCTGTCTCCTCAATCAGAGGGAGCCCATTTTGCACAGTATGTAATAAGGTGGTAGGTATTGACAGGCTTCCCGGCCGGCTAGTCAGTTCCATTGAGAGTCTACGTTCTGTTACAGCGATTTCATTGGACAGAGCGTTGGCAGCTCTGGATAAATATGAATCTAAGGTAGTCACTGCTACGCCCCCTCTAAGGCCTTTCATTGGTTGCTTCCTCTTAGCCATACTTTCCCCAGGTAATGACCAAAGTGGGTTATTCACAGCTAACTACAAAAGCTAACATAGTATAATATAGTATAGCTGTAACCTAATAATAATCAACATCAGGTGGTAAGGACATGTGAGGGAAGGCCAGCCAGTTCTCAATAACAACAATATGTACAGCACACAATGTAAACTTATTTGGTTCACTTAACATGCACTATGAAACCCATAACCCTCACAGTCTTTGTATTATCCCCACAGTCTCAAACTCACTTATTTTATAGGTGGGCAGGAATCCATGAAGGGAGTTCTGTAGACTTGGTCAATACTCGTCCCTGCAGCCCGTACGTCGAGGCAAAGCAGGGTGGCCGAGACCTGCTACTTCCTGGCACTGACGGACAAGGACGGGCCCGCCCTTGGCCTGGGCTTTGCCCCCAGTGCACCCTCGGGCTGTGAGTCCTTGCCCCCTCCATTCCCGCCTCGGCTTGTTGGCACTCTGCATGGGCTTCCTACGCTGCGGGAGCCCGCTTAGGACTTTATCCTCGCGCCTCCTGGTGCTGCTGGTGACATGGGGTGTGCGCTCTGCCAGACGCACGATGCACCCTGGGGCTGTGAGTCCTTGCCCCCTCCGGTCCCGCCTTGGCTTGTCGGCACTTCCTGCCCTGCTGGAGCCCGCTTAGGACTTTATCCTCGTGCCTCATGGCGCTGCTGGTGACGCGGGGAGTGTGCTCTGCCAGACGCGCGATGCACCTTGGGGCTTTGAGCCCTTGCCCCCTCCGGTCCCGCCTCGGCTTGTCGACACTCTGCATGGGGTTCCTGCTCTGTGGGAGCCCACTTAGGACTTTATCCTCGTGCCTCCTGGCGCTGCTGGTGGGCTCTGCCAGACGTGCGAGGCACCCTGGGGCTGTGAGTCCTTGCCCCCTCCGATCCCACCTCGGCTTGTCAGCACTCTGCACTGGCTTCCTTCTGTTTAATATTTGTCCAATAATTCATGTGTACGGACTACTAAAGATTGTACATTTTCTTTTTCTGTTCTCCTGGTCTAATTTCTGGTTATAATATCTAATGACGTGTTGCTTGTGGACTTTGAATTTTACGCACTGTTAAAAAATATTAGACACAAAACATGTGTGTGATCGTGGAATCTAGGGGGAACATGGCTTGTGCAGATAAGATGGCAGCTGATCTCTGATGAAGGTCTGCATCAAACCCTATAATCCTTCAATATTCCCTTGGGACTGCCCTGGACACCATCGAACCCTTGAGCCTACACAATACACACCCCTGATGGCGGTCCTGGGGCACCGTTGCTTAAGCAGTGCACTCATGGTGGGCACCTACCATTGCCTGCATCCTGGGCAGCCCTGTGCTGGACTAAGCAGCGGTATGGAGGTGGACCTGGTTACAGCGGACTGCAGCAACACTTTGACCATGACGGATGATCGCCAGCCTTTCCTGATGCCGGGGACACGAGCGGAGGGCCAGCTCGCTGGCACCTCACCACGCGCAGACTCTGGGAAGTCCAGTGGGCCATGGAGTCGCGTCCTGAGACTTAGGGCTACCTGGGCACCCCTGATGCCAATAGCCTGACCACTTGGGCCCCAGGCCCTGGCTTGAGAATGGAGAACTGCAACCAAGGTGGTGATTAGTGTGACTGGATAACAAGGAGCGCAATGGAGCTGGGTGGTGGCTGTGCTGTCTGGGGCCCAATACATGATGAGGCCTTCATCTGAATGACATCAGCCTGAGTGCATCTGGAGTTGCAGGGATAGTTCAGGACCCACCTACTCCATGTAAGTTGTCTTGGAAGGAGGACACGTGTTGTTGGGTCACAGAGGCACACCTACACCTACACACCTACACTCACAGCAAATCTGGTCCTACACCTTCCTGACTGACCCTGGCTGCTGGGAATATCTGTGGTGAGGATGGGGCAGTAGCAATTTGCTCCCTCCGTGACACACTAGCACCCTGGGATGAGCCATAGACTGGATAGACACTGATTGGAGCACAAGACCCAGTGCTGCACAGTGGTCCTGGTTCCCAATCATAGTAAACCGAGCCTGACCTGCGGTTGTCCTTTCGGTGGCTGGCCGTACATTGTCTTAATAGCAAAGCCCATGCGTCTGTTAGGTAGCCTACCTGTGTTACAGGTCAAATTGGTGGGGTGTCCTGATCCTATCCTGCTAACAAACCTAACATTGTTCCTTGCAGCAGGCTGCACATCATCTGGAGGCCTGGCAGCACGTGGCTGCTCATGCATCTCTCACATACTGTAACTGGGAAACTGATAGCTATCCTACACCCAACAAAGAGGAGAAAGTGGCGGGAGATAACTCAACCCATATGTGGGCAGCTCGGCTGCACAACATGGCACTGGTTTGAAGTGCGTGCAAGTGAGCCCTTATCCATTGCATTCCCCTCTCAACCTATGGTCATTCAGAAATCTGATGGACACCCACTTATTTACCTGATCTGCATCTTGCTCCCTGGAATCCACTGGCTTGCTTGTGACCCCTGCACTGGACGCTGAGTTGTGCTGTGGATCATTCTATTGGCTGGGCTGTTTGAGATGTGGTGTCCTATGTCGCCTCTTGGCACTTGTAAGTGGGCCCTTTTGTGCCAAAGAGCTCTTTCTACTCCCTGACACCCAGATCCCTTGGCAGACATGGGACGCCTATGTTCAGGCGCCCAACCTGCACCCCCACATCTGCCAGCCCTGCCCGCACCTGCTCCTGAGATGATAAATCCCCCGGGCCACCTTGGAGGACCCCCACCAGTCGAGGACACACAGAACATTGTCCTGCTGGCCATGGAGAAATTTCATGTCTCACTAAGACTGACACACCTCAACCTACTGCATGATGACCATTGCAAGCCGTCTGAAAGAGTTCACAGGATAGAGCAGATCATCAAAACACTTCAACGGCTAGCACATCTGGGCACACTGCATGACCAGGTCCACACACTGGAAGAACTGCAGAGGATGCTGAGGGCCACTCCAGCAGAAATAATATGCCCCCAGTGTCAGGATGCAGTTAGCTATCTTGAACAATGGTTCTGTAGTATTGTTCTCTCCGATGCACTCTCATCCTTCTTCCACATTGTACAGGCACATCGAGACCCGGAGAGGAGACCCCCTGCTGATGCTACTCCAAGGCCACTTGTGGTCCATATTCTATATTACAGGGATCGTGATCTAATCCTAAAGGAGGCTCGCAAATACAATAATCTGGTGGTTGACAATGCAGAAATGATGATCTTTTTGGGCTACACACTGGTAGTGTTCCTTGCTGTTATGCGCAGACTCCTGGACTTCAACGTCCAACTATTTTCTCCTTGTCTCTGAATTATTGCAGAAGGCAAAATGTTTTTCTTTGTGGACCCCAAGGAGACCTGGGATTGAGAAAACCATTGTGTGAGTGTGTCCCCTGCCCCTTCCGGCAGCAGAAAGTTGATTAAAAGACCATGGGAAAGGCTGGTCATTGGCAGGGCCACCATGCAGCATGTACTATCAAACAATGACCTTACCTGACTTGGCACAGGTAATTCAGGAGCGAAGGCATGCACTACAGGTGACAGTGGTTCTATGGGATGCAGACTTAGACGGTGTAGGTACCAAGTCCTCCAGTGACAATGGCTCCTCGACATCCTGCCCATTTCAGGTGGGTTCCACCACACCACCCATTGTGACTCCTCAAACTGCCGATGATATCCTCTAATCCTCATCAGGGGCTCCTATGTAATTCTGAGTGTTTTTCTCTTACAGTACTGCCACTGAAGTTGTATTTTTTCCTCCACTTTAAGCAAACTTCCTATTCTTGCACCCAATGGCAAAAGTGTTTCCTCACCATCCCTGCAATGTTTGCGATATGTGCACATTAAACGCAATGGCTATGTGCCTAGTGGTGGCCAAGCAATCAATCAATCAGGGGAATTATCAGTGCACTACTCACCTGTGATGCTCTCAAAGCACTGGAGGGGGGTCAGCAGTTCCATATTGGTTGAAGAGACAGGTTTTTAGCACCTCGTTGAATGTTTTCAGGGAGGGGGCAAGTCTGATGTCACTGGGGAGCTCATTCAAGTTCTTGGTCGCGATGTAGGAGAAGGATCGTCCCCCTGCTCTGCGGATGCGCAGGGTTTCGGCGAAGAGGAGGCTGGTGGAGTTGAGGTTGCGTTTGGGCACGTGGAGGGTGATTCTGTCATTGAGGTATTGGGGTCCGGTGTTGTGTAGGCATTGGTAAAAATCTTGAAGGTGACTCTTTTCTAAACAGGGAGCCAGTGGAGCTTGCGTAGGCGTTGGCTGATGTGTTCGTGTCGAGGGACCCAGAAAACAAGTCTCGCGGCGGTGTTCTGTATTGTCTGGAGCTTGCAGAGTAGGGACTTGTTGATGACGGCATAGAGGGCGTTTCCGTAGTCCAGCCTATTTATGATGAGTGCATTGGTGACTGTCTTCTTTTTCTCGGGGGGCACTATTTGAAGGTCTTACTGAAAATGCAGAGGGTGTTGAAGCAGCTGGAGGTCACGGCGTTGACCTCTCAATTCATAGAGAGAGAGGATTGAGTACAATGCCAAGGTTCTTGGCATGGTCTGTGGGGTTTGGGAGCTGTGAGGGCAGTGGGCCACCAGGTGTTGTTCCAAGTTGAGTTTTAAGCAGCTCTTGTTCATCCAGGCTGCAACGTCCTGCATTCCTTCCTGGAAGCTGAGTCTCGTGGTGGTGGGTCCTTGGTGAGGGAGAGGATGAGCTGGGTGTCGTCGACGTAGGAGACTTTGCTGAGGCCATGCCGTCAGATGATGGCGGCGAGGGGGGTCCATGTAGATGTTAAAAATGGTTGGTCACAGTGATGATCCCTGTGGGACTCCACAGGGAGAGGAAGGGTGGAAGGGAGGGAGGGTGGCAGTCTGATTCTTTGGCCTCTGCCGGTGAGGAACGATCTGATCCAGTCAGGGAGGTGCCTTGTATGCTGGCGTTGTGTAGTCTGTCTGTGAGTGTGCAGTGGGAGATGGTGTCGAAGGTTGCTGACAGGTCGAGTAAAATCAGGGCTGAGGTGTGGCCTTGGTCGAGGAGTGCGTGGATGTCATCAGTAGCGATGAGTAGGGCGGTCTTGGAGCTGTGATTGCTTCGGAATCCAGATTGGGAAGGGTCGAGGATGGCGTTGTCTACAATGAACCTTGACAGTTCTGCGTTGACAGTCTTTTCTGCGACTTTAGCTGCAAAAGGGAGGAGCAAGATGGGCCGGTAGTTCTTGATGTCCGTCATGTCTGAGGGCTTCTTGAGCAGGGTCCTGACTTCTGCACATTTCCAGTGGGAAACAACCTTTACAACACAGTCATTACATCGCACTACATTTACATAGCAGTCATTACATCGCAACATCCTTTACATCGCATGTCATTATAACGCAGCCATTACATTACATGTCTCTACAACGTATGTCATTACAATGCATGTCACTACAACGCAGGCATTACATTGCAAGTCATTACAACGCATACCATTACAACGCATAGTACCCTTACACTATCCAACTATCCATCACTTACGCTACTGTTGCACTCACTGGAGTTAGAAAAGTAATTTTTAGCCCTACACTATCCAAACCTTACCCTACTGTTGCACTCACTGGAGTTAGAATAGTAATTATTACTCCAATACTATCCAACACTTACCTTAAATGCAATGTAATAGTATGCATTGTCAAGTATGGGTTGTAAAGGTATAATGTGATGTAATGGAATGCGTTGTAAAGGTAGTTTCTGAAAATGCGATGTAATGGCATGCTATGTAAAAGAATGCGTTGTAAAGGATGTTGTGATGTAAAAACTGCGTTGTAAAGGCATGCATTGTAAAAGAATGCATTGTAACGTCATACATTTGTTTCCAGCAGTCGAGGAATGAGCCGGTCTTGAAAGTGGGGTTGATGGATTGTGTTGTAATGCGGGTGCAATGGAGGTGGTTGCTCTGTGGTATATGTGGGGTGGGCAGGGGTCTGTGGGGGCCCCAGAGTGGATGCCTTTCATGGTCGCGGCGGTCTCCTCGGTTGTGATTGGGGTCCAGACGGAGATGGCGGTCTGGCTGGTATTGTTGCTGGGTGGGCTGATTGCGGGTCGGGCGTGTGGTCGTTGGAGTTGTCGTAGAGGTTCTTTATCTTCAGGTGGAAGTAGGAGTTGAGTTTGTTGCAGAGGTCCTGGGCAGGAGTGATGTCAGTGGT
This sequence comes from Lissotriton helveticus, assembly GCF_964261635.1. NCBI lineage: Eukaryota > Metazoa > Chordata > Amphibia > Caudata > Salamandridae > Lissotriton > Lissotriton helveticus. The sequence goes on from NC_136060.1 coordinate 222,850,089, forward strand.
TTCGTTGCGGGGCTTGGTGAATTCCTGGATGACGCTGAAAAATTCCTTGGAGTTGCCGGATATCCCAGATGCTGACGCATACTCCCTTGATAGTTCGCCGCCTCTGGCACAGGATTATGGCACGTTTGGGTGGACACACATTGAACCTCCACTTCCTATGGTATTTTCAGTTTAATTGTGTTAATCTTCATTGGTACCTTGTTACTTCCCGCACTTGTCCTACGCATGTACTGCTGAAAGATCATCATGAAGCCTTCCCAGCTGGAGCCGGATAATATCCAGTAGTTGATTACCACAATGCCTAGCACTAATATACTCATCTAGAAGGTTCAAGGCATGCATATACCCTCCTCAAGCTACTCAGCTTACTCTTATTTGCGCTGTTGTTCAATCCATATAGCATTTTTGCAAGAGTTGCATCCCATCTAAACAAAGGCTGCGCAACTGCAGAGATGCTGGCATGGTCAGGTGTACTCACTTAAATATTCCACTTACGCATGCAGCATCCTGGTGTTGATCAAAGCTGTGTTCTTTTCATTGCAGACTCTATGTTTTCAGATCCGAAGGGTCGATATTCAATTGTAGAGGGTCGACTTGAAGGTCCTCATTTACTGCCTCAAACCATATATGCACCCAACTCTGAACAGAAGGGATTCATGGATACCTTGTCCGGAGTGCTGTCATGTTGGTATGGGATATCCTGGTTATTGGGAGGTAACTTTAACAGCATCCTGAGGGTGACCTTCATTTCTCTTTTCCCCCTCTTCCCCAAGCATTTTCCACATCAAACGCCTTGGCATTAATCGACTGGCTGAGTCACTGATATTTATCTAATATATGGCACTCGTGCAATGCCCTTGAGAGGGTGTACTTGTTCTATTCACATGCACACGCCTTTCACTACTGCATAGACTGCCTTGTCCCACACATGACCTATTTTGACTTCCTTGGTTGAACCCACTTGGACCATAATCCCCAATACCTGCAGTTAAGTTGGGACCCCCGGGGACATCCCCATCCCCACTTGGAGGCAACATCTTGCATCGCTGAATGATCCCCCATTTTGTAGCTTCCTCAGTAATAACAAAACAGAATACTTTGACATAATGCTAACATTGCCACCTCCCATTTGATTGAATGGGACACATCCAAAGTTGCAACCAGAGGTCATTGCCGGGGCATCACCTGCAACATACACTATCAGCTCGATCAAGATATCTGCCAAGGTAAGGGGGTGCTGCTGAGCTTTGAATCACAGGTGCTGTGAACCATGGAAGGCAGGAAACTCCATGCACAGGTGCACCAGGAGTATACTGCATTACCGCAGAGGCTGCACTTTCTTAACCACATGGCTCACTCCACCAAGACACATGCTGAGGCAGACAAATCAGGGTGACTCCATGACTGGCTCATGCTCCAGGAACAGCTTTGACATTCCATACTGACACACAGTGCTACCTTCGGAACCTTTCTGCATACACAGAAAGACAGTCATGCTGAGCTTACGCACCATTATACTTCTTTATACACATTAGTAGAGGCTGCTCAAAGGGGGAGTTTGACTCCTTCCTAACTAATGTTATCACTAGAACAGCGAGCAGATCTTGTCAGTGACATCACAACCCTTGAAATTCAGGTAGCTATCTGTGCCCTTGCCACTGGCAAGACTCTGGATAAGGACAGGCTTCCACTTGAATTTTACAAAGTCTATGCCTCCTTTGTAGCTTCTCATATGAGGAGTTTATATGACGAAGCTCTGTCGGCTCCCTGCCAGCCACGCGTTGTGAAGCAATGCTCACCACTCTCCAACAAACTGATAGGGACACACAGCACTAGGATCTTACCTGCCACTGGCACTCCTTAATATGGACTACAACATACTTGCCAAGATTCCAGTGGATCGTTTGGCTTCTTTGGTCCAAACTCTGGTGCATATGGATCAAAACAATTTGTACTGGTCCAAAGCACTTCCCTCAATATGTGCAGATTCTTTCGGGTCGTGGTGTACAACCCTCTTGTTTGACACTAAGCAGGGTGCCAGGTATAAGATCTGGAAAAAACCCTGTGGTTAGCTGTAGTGGGCCTTTCTGTTTTGAGGCTTCCGCGATATGGTCTTGGGCTCATTTTATTTCACTGGTCAAATTTTTCTATAATCAGCCACTGCTATGGGCAACCTTATTTCCGACCGCATTCTGATTAACAGAGGCACCCATCTGGGATGACAGCTGTCCCCACTACTCCTCTCTCTAGCCATAGAGCCACTGGAACATTGCCTTCACACACAAGGACGGAGCTGGGAAATTCTACTAGTCAACAGTTTTCACCTAGTTATTTTATGCAGATAACCTGCTCCTCTATTTTAGGGATGTCTATGACATCCCGGGAAACATAGCCCTGCCACTCAATACCTTCTCAGAGCTCTTGGTTCTAAGGGTTAACTGGACTAAATCCTGATGCTTTCGGCTTTCCGTGTCAATACCAGATCCTGCACGTTGACTTAATAGTACTCTACTGACATAGCAGCCCATCATGTTTTACTACCTGGCCTTTCATATTTACCACAGGCATGCTGACCTCTAAGGCGGCAACCTCACTATGGTGAAGTCCTTGTTGTGGACGCAGATGGTGTTCTGGAGGTTCCTGCTGCTCTCAGTGGCTGGACAAAGATCACTCACAAAAATAGTGATGCTGCCTCATTTATTATACTTCTTTACTAACCTTATCCTTTATTTCACAAATCCTTTTTCCGCTCTCTTGAACAACAGATAAGCATATCTTTATTTGTCATGGCACATATCACAGGGTGGGTCCAAATAAAACTATACTTACCAAAGGATCAGAGAGGGCTCGTAGTGCTGAATTGTAAGCACTATTGACTAGCCTCTCAGCTGCAGTGGGTGGCCTGCTGTTTATCGGGCCTCCAGCTGGCAGACACTGTGACAGATGATGGGCTCCCCCGGCCAATTCCTGCTATAAAACTTCCTCATCAGTGAGTTGGGAGTACTCTGAGGGAAAATGCAGCAGGAACACCAACTTCACCTCACTATCCAATACTTGCACGCCATGGCAAAAGGTCGCTGTTGGAAAATGGCTCTCTCTAAAGGGACATCCTAAAATGTTTGCCTTCCCCCACCTCTTTTTCTGACCCTCTTTTTGTTGGTTTACAACTCTGGGCACTTAACTACTGTTGACCAGTACTAGAGTTCATGTGCTCTCTCCTCTAAACATGGTATAATTGGGTTACACCTGTTTGGCATATTTGATTTACTTGTAAGGCCCTTGTAAAGTTGCATAATATATACCCAGGGCCTGTACTTCAAATACTACTAGTAGGCTGCAGCATTGATTGTACAACCCACAGAAGTAGCCTTTCAGACCTGTCTCAGGCCTGCTACTGCAATGCCTGCGTTTTCAGGCATTAAAACTACTTGTCAAGCTTGACACTCCACTTTTATTGAACTCCAAAAGTTGGCCCTGTGTAGTGCTATGTGCAGGGTGCTGTGTACATGTTCTGGAGGTTTTGCATGTCCTAGTAGTGACAAACAACCTATTACATTTTTAACTAATGTGAGGCCTACTCCTCTCATAGGCTAACATTGAGGATTCCTTAAAATACCTTAAAGCTGTAATTCCTGATTGCAGAGCAGCAGCTGCTTTATGTTTTAAATCTCTGTGTTGGTAATGGCAAATCCTCTTTTTTTTTGCAGAGTTTTATATAGCGCGAACTAGACCCGAACCAAATCAGGTATCAGAGCGCTTTACATATCACCAGTTACGTTACATGAGAACTCATTTTAGGCACGGGGAGATTAAGTGATTTGCCCAGAATCACAGGAGGTTTTGGCGTCGTTACCAAGACTCGAACCCAGATACCCAGGTCCGAGGTCGAGCGCCCTAGCCGTTAGGCCAACTCCTCTCCTCTCTCTTGACTGGTAAATTGGGATTTGGCATTACTAGCTTAGGAGTGACACTTTTAGAGAGTGGGTATTCCTCTGCTCTTAGCTCCTTTGTGTGCCTTACAACCTGTCTCCAATAGACGCCTGGGGAAGGGTGACAACTACACTTTGTGCATTCCCTCTAGACAGCCACAAATATAGGACACTTCAGAGCATCTGCATTCATCTGCATACTAATGAGTCTTCCTGGACAAGAGAGAAGGAAGAAGCTGACACCTAGACTACTGTCCTGTCCTCACACAAAGCACTGATCAACTCCCCACAGAAAGGCTGGCAGACAGGACTGGGCTGAAAGGGAGCCTGGCACTTTAAAGGCTTTGCTTCCACCTCAAAGGCATTTTTGTGTATGAGTACTGCATCTCTAACCCCCTAACGTCAAGCTCTACTAGGCTTGTAACTCAGCTCTGCCAGAGTAGCTGCTGTGCAGCCTAAAGGACTCAATTGGACTGCTTTTCTGGAAGGACTGCTGCCTGAAGCTCGCTGACTCTGTTGAAGGAAAGATGGACTTTGTCTTCTGCCAAACTGATCTCCAAGGGCTTGCTGGCTTGATCCCTGTTCTTGAAGTCTGAGGAACATCAGTAACCTGCCTACTGTTGCAGTTGGACACTGCCACTTGTGAGTCCGGCAGCTACACAGTTGCCAAAGACCAGTGCATGGTGGGTAGCCAGTATGCTCTGGGAAAAGAACAAGCATTTCATTTATTAAGGATCGAGTGGCTGGTTTTAGCAAAACACGCCACAGCGTTTTGCCATTGTGCAACATTCCGTCCATCATCTTGCATGTTTTGCAGTTCGCCCTATGTGGGAAGGGTATGCCCAGACGTGCGTCCAGTGCTCACTACACCACTGGAGTCAAGCTTACCTGGCTGATGACGGCTGATAGCTAGAAACAGGTCCTAGAATGCTTGATTCCGGTCCAGGGAAGACATGGCTTGGCAGTTTGGGCTGGACTGTTCCCATGAGGCACAGGGTCAAGACTGATTTGCACATGGCCATGTCTGTAATGGGGTGGCGTGGTGAGCAAAATAACGATGGATTAATCCCAGGTCTGTGACTGGGGGTGAATGTTTTGCCATTTTGCAACATTCTGTCCATCATCTTGTATGTTTTGCAGCACGGAGAGAAGCCCCTTTCCAGCGTGTCCCTTCCTGGCTGCCTTGGCCAAGATTGAGCGCTCTGTTTTTGTGGGACTGAATGCACTGTTTCTGCAACAGATGGGTAGCGCTGGGGAAGCCCATTCAACAAGGTTGCGCAGAGTTGCCTTGACAACAGGAAGCTTCTTTGTGTCAGCTCCAGCCACTCACGTGATCAGAAACAGGACTGTACACCGATGTGGCCCCGCTGCATCAGAGGAAGGTACTGTGAACAATGAGACCAATGAGGTCTCAGCAACCGACCTGCATGAGATTGTGGGTGGCTAATTCTAATTCAAATATACTGGTCTTGAGTGACCTGTCATAACGTATTCCCACAGACTTTTGGAGTACTGCTTGCTCACTCCAACATTAAGAAAGCCCAGTTGCCTTATTCTAGCAGTACAGTAAGGAACCGAATACAAATGAATGGGTTTCCCCCACTGTGTTTACTTTTATACCTATTAATGTCGTAATTTGAAAAATCTTCAGTGGATTTTTGTTGTTTGGTCTTGTCTTGTTGAAAATACAATAACCTATTTTTATTGACCCATGTGTAGTCTTTTTGTGATGCATTCTTTGTGTTTCTGTGTATTTGTGTTGCACACATGCTTCACACATTGCCATTTAGATAAGCCTGGCTGCTCTGTGTCAAGCTAGCAGAGGGTGAGCACAGGCTATCTTTTAGTGTGTACAAGCTTACCCTCAGTAGTGAAAGGGTCAGTTCCATAAGAACCAGAGCTCTTCTAGAGTCAGGATTCAATGGTTCTTTTTCACAGCGTAAAAGTGTAAAGGGGAGAAAGATGTTTTTAATGCCAATCAATTAGTCACTAATTCTTTGAGGCACTAGGAGCCCGATGTAGGTAAATTAGATTTACCGATTCATAAATACCGAATTTTACCGAATCGGTATTCATGAAGCGGTTAATCTAATGTAGGTAATTTTTCGGTAAAAAATACCGAATCGGTAGGATTCGGTATTTACCGATTCTGTAATTACAGAATCGGTATTTGTCATTGATTCCTATGGGCCTTGAAGCCCATAGGATTCAATGGCAAATACCGATTCGGTAATTACAGAATCGGTAAAATTACTGAATTGCCAAGGGGGACAGGGTGTCACTTTGACACCCTGTTGCACCCCTGTTTGTGGCTTGTGTGCCATGTGACACACATACATGCCCTTAGGGCATGTATGTGTGCCACATGGCACAGGTGTACATGCACAGATGTGCATGTACACAGGTATTCGTTATTTACCATGCAATAGTATTACATGGTAAATAACAAATCGGTAAGGGCCTGTGGCACTGTTTTCAGTGCCACCTACATATTGATTTACCGATTCGGTAAATTTACAGAATCGGTATTTTACCGAATCGGTAACTTTACCGATTTGGTAAATATACCGAATCTGTACATATTAAGGCCCCTACATCTCCTTTTGCAAATACCGGTCGGTAACGGCCTAAATCGGCCGTTACCGACCGGTATTTGCCGACCTACATCTGGCCCATAGTAACCACGAACAACTACTTAAGATTAAGTTGATTTATTACAAAGCCAAAAATAACTGGACATAAAGACATCTCAATACGAGTATGTAGTAATGCATCAGAATTAGCATAATGCCAAATCTGTTCTTACAAATTAGACTATGCAACATGAGTAAAACAATTAGTTCAAGAAGGGAAATGCAAAAGATCAGGAAGCATGAGTCCAAATTTCCCAGCATCAAGGCTTGGTGAACGGAAAGCATTAAATATATCCCTACTCTAACACTAAGATGGCATCCCTTCTCAAGCTTTTCAAGATAGAAAGTAAGAGGTGCAGCATGTGGAGTCTTCCTCAGAAGTCTCTCCACTATCAACGGGTCATGTAGCATAAAGCTACCAAGACAGAGCTCGTTCTAAGATGCTCTCTCTCTGAAGAAAAAGGAAATGTGGGGAACTTCCCCTGCTCCCAACAACACATAGGGGCTCATTAGGATGGCGGACGGAAGAGGCACCGCGGCCCTGGAGTAGGCGGAAAAAGCCTTTTCCGTGTCCGCCTGCTGCGGATACTCCGTCCGCCATATCAGGATAGGAAAACGTGTCAAATTTCCGTCCGCGACGGAAAAGCACGCACCGCCGCCGAACTACACACGACCACGTGGCGGACGGAACACATCCGGAGGCCCCGCCGTACGTACTGACGTCTAAGACCGTCCCCCAAATCAAGATGGCGGAAAACACACATAAAACCGCAGCGGAAAAACAACCTGTCTGAACACGGCGGAATCCCCACAGCGAACATAGGTGACATAGCAGAGATACCCACCGCAAGCTGACCACCACCATGGACCCAGCGCTACAAGCTTTCCCGATGCTCTTCGCGATCCACCACGTCCTAGTCATGGCCCACTATGGACGACGACGCAGGTAAGGCACAAACCATTGGCTGTCTGGAGGGGAATACCAGCAAGGGACGTGACGTAGGGAGGGGGAGTGTCATGTTACCGAAACCACTGATGAGAAGCATATACGAATACACATTTGTAGTACGCAAGCAGGAATGACAACGACAGACCATGAGACTTGATAGACGACCTTTATTGTACAAAATAGGGGTATAATCACAGTGTATGCGTGAGCATGGGCAAAGTGGGCACCAGAGCAGCCACATCATTGGCAGTTAACGAGAGGGCAGAATGCAGTATCAGAGCTTCAACAGGGCATTGTGCAGTACCGAGCAGGTACATCATAGGCAGGTAACGAGAGGGCAGTATGCAGTATCAGAGCATCAACAGGGCATTGTGCAGTACAGAGCAGGTACATCATAGGCAGGTAACGAGAGGGCAGAATGCAGTATCAGAGCTTCAACAGGGCATTGTGCAGTACAGAGCAGGTACATCATAGGCAGGTAACGAGAGGGCAGTATGCAGTATCAGAGCATCAACAGGGCATTGTAGAGTACAGAGCAGGTACATCATTGGCAGGTAACGAGAGGGCAGTATGCAGTATCAGAGCATTAACAGGGCATTGTAGAGTACAGAGCAGGTACATCATAGGCAGGTAACGAGAGGGCAGAATGCAGTATCAGAGCATCAACAGGGCATTGTAGAGTACAGAGCAGGTACATCATAGGCAGGTAACGAGAGGGCAGAATGCAGTATCAGAGCTTCAACAGGGCATTGTGCAGTACAGAGCAGGTACATCATAGGCAGGTAACGAGAGGGCAGTATGCAGTATCAGAGCATCAACAGGGCATTGTAGAGTACAGAGCAGGTACATCATAGGCAGGTAACGAGAGGGCAGAATGCAGTATCAGAGCATCAACAGGGCATTGTGCAGTACAGAGCAGGTACATCATAGGCAGGTAACGAGAGGGCAGTATGCAGTATCAGAGCATCAACAGGGCATTGTGCAGTACAGAGCAGGTACATCATAGGCAGGTAACGAGAGGGCAGTATGCAGTATCAGAGCATCAACAGGGCATTGTGCAGTACAGAGCAGGTCCATCAGAGGCAGCATGTGAGAGGGGCTAAGTGCATCAACAGTCCATTGCACAGAACAGGTCCATCAGAGGCAGCACGTGAGAGGGGCTAAGTGCATCAACAGTCCATTGCACAGAACAGGTCCATCAGAGGCAGCACGTGAGAGGGGCTAAGTGCATCAACAGTCCATTGCACAGAACAGGTCCATCAGAGGCAGCACGTGAGAGGGGCTAAGTGCATCAACAGTCCATTGCACAGAACAGGTCCATCAGAGGCAGCACGTGAGAGGGGCTAAGTGCATCAACAGTCCATTGCACAGAACAGGTCCATCAGAGGCAGCACGTGAGAGTGCAGAATGCAGTATCAGAGCATCAACAGGGCATTGTGCAGTACAGAGCAGGTACATCATTGGCAGTAAACGAGAGGGCAGAATGCAGTATCAGAGCATCAACAGGGCATTGTGCAGTACAGAGCAGGTACATCATAGGCTGCACAAGTACGTGTCCCTACCAACCCGTCACAGGAACCACAAGAGTGCCACGCAGTTCTCAATGGACACACCAAGTGAAATAACATTTGAGTGAAGTGTTCAGCACCTCACATCACAGAATCAGGGGGACTGCGTGAACTACCTGCCTCGGACACACTGGCAGCACCAGCAACAGGAGTGTGAGACACAGCCACAGCCCGAGTGACACACACATGGGCCACGGACCCAGACACACTGGCAGCACCAGCTACAGGAGTGTGAGACACAGCCACAGCCCGAGTGACACACACATGGGCCACGGACCCAGACACACTGGCAGCACCAGCAACAGGAGTGTGAGACACAGCCACAGCCCGAGTGACACACACATGGGCCACGGACCCAGACACACTGGCAGCACCAGCAACAGGAGTGTGAGACACAGCCACAGCCCGAGTGACACACACATGGGCCACGGACCCAGACACACTGGCAGCACCAGCAACAGGAGTGTGAGACACAGCCACAGATGTAGTCACTGACACGTGAGCCACTGACCCAGACAGACTGCCAGCACCAGAAACAGGAGTGTGCAACACAGCCACAGATCTTCTAACTGACACGTGAGCCATAGACCCAGATACACTGCCAGGACCTGCAACAGGAGAGGGCACAACTGACACTGTGCCACCATCTGATACATGAGAGTCAACTGCACCAGCACCACTGGGACAACTGAAATGATGAGCCACAGCGCTGTATAGGCCAGGAGGCAGGGTGGGCCTGGGAGCTGGGGATAGCTGACCTAGAGCCAAATCGGGGTTGGCAGGTGTCAATGGTGTGTGTCTGCGTTTCTTAGGGATGTGTGAGTGCACCCTGGACAGGACAGGACTGCCAAGTGGTGGGGACTCCAAAGAATCACCACCCACCATAGGTGGAGCATCTGCTGCCGGGGATCTGGTTTCTGGGGACGTGCTGGAGCCTGCTTGTCGTTTGCTCTGTGCCTGCCGCCTGGACTCGGAATCATGTGTAATGGGGGATGCAACTACAGGGGACACCCTCCTCTGCTTCTGACTGGCCAGGATGGGAGTGGAGGTATGGGGGGACTCCGCCGCGGAGACATCAGTTTGGCGTTTAGTAGAAAACATCAGCCTCAGTGCAGCCAGGGGTGAAGTATGCCTGTCCTTGATTGCGCCATTGTCCATGCTAGATGCCTTGTCCGTAGGATGTGCCTTATCCTTAGGTGGAGTGTTGTCTCTGGATGTAGCCTGTGCCCTGGTCGCCGCCCTGTTCCTGCCAGCAGACTTGTCGTCTGTGGTGCACCTGTCTCCAGTAGACACCTGCTCTCTGTGTGTGTCCCTGCCCTTGGGAGATGGACCTTGCTCTGCTGTGGGCCTGCCCTTGGGAGTCTCCCAGCTCTTAGTAGGTGCCTTTGTCTTGTCCCTGCCCTTGGGAGTGTCCCTTTCCTCTGCTGTGGGCCTGCCCTTGGGAGTCTCCCAGCTCTTAGTAGGTGCCTTTGTCTTGTCCCTGCCCTTGGGAGTGTCCCTTTCCTCTGCTGTGGGCCTGCCCTTCGGAGTCTCCCTGCTCTTAGTAGGTGCCTTTGTCTTGTCCCTGCCCTTGGGAGTGTCCCTTTCCTCTGCTGTGGGCCTGCCCTTGGGAGTCTCCCTGCTCTTAGTAGGTGCCTTTGTCTTCTCACTGTCCTTGGGAGTGTCCCTTTCCTCTGCTGTGGGCCTGCCCTTGGGAGTCTCCCTGCTCTTAGTAGGTGCCTTTGTCTTCTCACTGTCCTTGGGAGTGTCCCTTTCCTCTGCTGTGGGCCTGCCCTTGGGAGTCTCCCTGCTCTTAGTAGGTGCCTTTGTCTTCTCACTGGCCTTGTCCAAGGTACAGTCCATGGACATGTGAGTATCCCTTGCCTTGGGAGTACCTTTTGTGTTGAATGCCTGTGTAGCTCCTGAAGGCATGTCCCCCAACAACACTTGTGGATCCTGTGTGTGTACTCCAGTGTATCTGACGTCGTCTACGTGAACAGATTTAGCTGATCTAGGGGATGGGGTCTGTGCCCTGCGTGCCCTGACGTGCTGTCTGACGCTGCTTCTAGTGCAATAACCTGTATTTGAGTCCTGCTCAGAATAATCACTACCCCCTGAGACATCCAGTGGTGTAGATGGGGAAACAGAAGTAGCACCCTGTTCATGCGACTGTACTATTGCAGACGACACACTGCTTGCCAATGACTGCACTGTCCTGTGTAGACCTGCAAGATCGCCATGCATCCCTTCCATGAATGCCACCACCTGCCCCAACTTCCTATCATGGTCCTGGAAAGCATTTGTCATATTGGTCTGCCCTACACACAGCTGTCGCAGCAGATCAACGGCCTCAGCACACAGTGCATTTTGGCTCACCGTGGCAGGGGCAGCGGTGCCTGCACCGAACGCCACTCTGCTCCCCCTACTCCTCCGGCCACGAACAGTACATGGTGCAGTTGGCGGAAGTGTGGGCCCTGTGTGCTGTCTTCCGACAGAAGGTGATGAGTGCCCACTCCCAGTCTGTGACAACAGTGCAGGCTCACCAAGAGTGTCCGACGAGGAGGACGATGGTGTCTCCACATGCGAGTCCTCAGGGACGGTCCTGTCCCCCTCTCCGGCGCTGGCCTCCTCTGTGTCAGTCTGCGTGTGTGCGAAGTCTGAGCCGGACTCATTTCCTCGACTACTCTCCACCGTCTGTGGCTGAGTGTCCTCTGTCATAGCTGAAATGCACATAAAAGATGTGTGAGTCATGGGCAGACTGACGTACAGAAGGAACAGGATTGCCAAATTACATAGCTGACAAAGATTTTGTAGCCCTCATCCTGCACATGGCCCCCCTCTACCAGTCATCCTCACATTTCCTGCCATGGGGCCATGGACCACTAGGGGATGTGCTTCAACACTCAACTACTAAGCAAGTGGCGTGTCAACATGGCGGACCTGGATGTCAAATGAGAACCACCCAATGGGACCAAAATGGCATCACAGACATACATACGCAACACGGAACTCAATAGTGTGTCTGTGCACCAATACATGCATAGCACTCACAGGTTTCCTACACAGACAGTATGCTCACCGCTAGTTTGCTGTTGATCGGCACTCAGACGTTCGGCCAGTTCAGGATGCGTCACTGCAATGATACGGTGCATGAGAGGGGTCATGGAGCGTCGGGCCAGACGGGGCGTCCTTGGAATCAGGCCCAGTGTTACTTCCGCTACATTCTTGCTCAGCCTGGAAATGTCGTCCCAGCGTTTGTGGCAGTGTGTATGTCGTCTATTGCACACCCCCAATGCCCGTACTTCCCGTGCTATGCTCCTCCACAGGTCCTTGCGCAGGTGCAGCTTGACCTACCATGATGGGAGACAAAAGGGTTTAAGTCAGTGGACAGGTGGCCTGTCACACACATAGGGGCAAGACGTAACTGTCAGCAGCCAGGCACAATCAGGAACATATGTCTAGCCCACACTACACAGCTAAGATAGAAATAGGCGTGATTATTTGGCCCCCTCATGCACACCAACATGTCCCACACTGCACTTACCACCCGTCCGGGTGCGCCGTAGAGGCGTCCATAGTTGCGGAGTACACCGTCCACGAGGACATCAAGCTCCGCGGCGGTGAAGGGTCGAGACCGGATCTCTTTGCCTCTCGACATGGCAAGATCACGGAGTATGGCACTAGAGCAGCAGTCGGTGGTCAGCTCAGCAGCAGCAGCAGGTCGAGGTGATGGTCACAGGCAGCAGTCGGTGGTCAGCTCAGCAGCAGCAGCAGGTCGAGGTGATGGTCACAGGCAGCAGTCGGTGGTCAGCTCAGCAGCAGCAGCAGGTCGAGGTGATGGTCACAGGCAGCAGTCGGTGGTCAGCTCAGCAGCAGCAGCAGGTCGAGGTGAACAGGCAGCACTGGTCCCCAGGGTAGGAAGTGTCATTTTGGCCAACACACATATATAGGGCCCTCAGCACGTGTCAGTGGCATACGTCGCCAGCAATTGGTCAGCCCTGGAAGCGTGATCGTGAAATGGGCCAATGACTGGCCCTGTTGTTGCGGTGCACTGCTTCCGCTACTTGCGATTGGCCATATGCGGCCAGCGTCCCTCTTCCCATTGGCTGCATGTGCAGGGACCGTCACGGGCACACATCGGCAAACGCATGTGCAAGCCTCAGGCACGGATGCTTCAGTTGCAACAATGTTCTATCACTGGCGCCTCCATGGCGGTGCACGTACTCAGCGGGGGAGGTGCAGGCCTATACACCCTGTAGATGTACTCAATGGACATGCCAGTTCATGACCCCCCTTACAGTCACCTTGCATCATCCACCGTACACCGGCCGGAGCGGCCGGGCCTAGGACGGCCGTGCCCGGCCATGAACACAACCGCCGTGCCCGGCCATGAACACAACCGCCGTGCCAGGCCATGAACACAACCGCCGTGCCCGGCCATGCGGTTGTGTACATGGCCGGGCACGGCGGTTGTGTACATGGCCGGGCACGGCGGTTGTGTACATGGCCGGGCACGGCGGTTGTGCTCATGGCCGGGCACGGCGGTTATGTTCATGGCCGGGCACGGCGGTTGTGTTCATGGCCGGGCACGGCGGTTGTGTTCATGGCCGGGCACGGCGGTTGTGCTCATGGCCGGGCACGGCGGTTGTGTACATGGCCTGGCACGGCGGTTGTGTTCATGGCCGGGCACGGCGGTTGTGTTCATGGCCGGGCACGGCCGTCCTAGGCCCGGCCGCTCCGGCCGGTGTACGGTGGATGATGCAAGGTGACTGTAAGGGGGGTCATGAACTGGCATGTCCATTGAGTACATCTACAGGGTGTATAGGCCTGCACCTCCCCCGCTGAGTACGTGCACCGCCATGGAGGCGCCAGTGATAGAACATTGTTGCAACTGGAGCATCCGTGCCTGAGGCTTGCACGTGCGGTTGCCGATGTGTGCCCGTGATGGTCCCTGCACATGCAGCCAATGGGAAGAGGGACGCTGGCCGCGTATGGCCCTTGGGAAGTAGCGGAAGTTGAGCACCGCCATGGCGGCGCCAATTATGTTATCTTGTCAGTTGCGTCATGAGGGATGTGAGCGTGATAGGGAAAGGTCAAATGTCATACAATATAGCATGTGTGTCCATACAATGCCCATCGGTCAGCACACAATGGGCAACAAATGTGCATTTGTACGTGTTGACGTCGGGTGTGACCCTACAGACGTTCTTACATCTTCACAACTACACAGTACATCACGGCTGTGTGGCCAAATTATGCATCTGTTGTCAGTGTCTTGTTCTGGCGAGGTGACTACAGTGGTGGTGGTACACATGCATTCCGTGTATGTGTTATGTACGTTGTGTCACCATGCATGTAATTACCGTATGCACATCATTATTGGTGTTGGCATTTGTGCTTGATGACATGGCGTGTGTATAATTATCGTTTGTGTGCATGCAGTTGCATGTGTGTCTGTGATGTGGCTACTAAACATTAGGGTGAAGACTGAAGTTTTGTCAGTAAGGTTCACATGTGATGGAGTTGTACACGTATGCGTCGTTTGTAAGTTGACCTAAGTTACATTTCTCTCCCACACAGGAGGGCTCCAAATGTGCATCGGCCATACACTGTGCTGGAGGATATGGTTGACGAGGAGGTGATTCGGAAATTCCGGCTGGATCGACGTCGGTTGCTGGAGCTTGTGGCTCAATTGTCTCCTCATCTGCAGCCACGTAGGACGTATCCTGGGTCGATTACACCCACTGCAAAGGTCATGGCGGTACTACATTTCTTCGCTACTGGCACATTTCAGTACACAGTTGGACATGCCGGGGGGATGTCACAGGCCATGTTCAGCACGGTTCTTCGGGATGTCTTAACAGCTATGATGCTGTACAAGAATGACTACATACATTTCCCACGGCCGGAAGAGTTGCCAGCTGTCAAAGCTGATTTTTATGCACTGGGCCACATACCTCACGTTGTGGGCTCAATTGATGGCACACACATCGCTATCATTCCACCACGGGCACGGGAACAAGTGTTCAGGAATCGCAAACACTTCCATTCGCTGAACGTGCAGGTGGTGTGCCTGGCAAACAACATCATCTCCCATGTGTGTGCAAGATTTCCTGGATCCGCACATGAGGCCCACATCATGCGGAGCAGCATTGTCCCACGACTCATGGCAAATCTGCGACCCGGTCAAGCGTGGCTTGTTGGTGAGTGTGCAGTGGGGACTCTTGTGATCTCTGTGTTGCATGGGGTACCCACCATATCTTGTTGTGATGTTTGTCTCTGTCATCCCCCTACATAGGCGACTCGGCTTACCCAAACTGGCCCTGGCTCCTCAGTCCCCTACGTAATCCGAGAACAGCGGGTGAAATGCGGTACAATGAAGCACATGGAAGGACACGGAGAGTCATCGAACGTACCTTTGGACTGCTAAAGTCTAGGTTTCGGTGCCTCGATAAGACCGGAGGGGCCCTGCCTTACTCACCAGGAAAAGTATGCAGGATCGTGATTGCCTGCTGCATGCTCCACAACCTGGCAGTACGCAATGACATTGAACTGCTGTTGGACCCTGAAGACGAAGGAGTTCCTCGGCCTCCCATCCCACCCATGTCGACTGATGAGGATAGTGGTGAGGAGGAAGGTGTGGACCAGAGGCGCCAGCTCATAGATCGCTACTTCCCTTGAATGTGAGTAACTACCTCTAGTGGCGGTTGACAATGCCTCATGTATGTTTGCTGGTGTTGTGTGGATGTGGGGTTAATCAGCTGTGTGTTGTTTGTGATGGTTGCATATGTGTGTCTTCATGTCTTTGGACATACAAGTCTCCATGATGTGTGTGCTCTCATCCCATGCTTTTGTGATGGTTGTCGTTTGTGTAATGTTGCTGTGCATTGTGTTGTGATGTGTGTGAATCTGTTTCCTGACGTGTGCTTGCTGTCTCTGATTTTCTCTAGGTCACTCCCGCAGCGCCATGATCATGTACGACTGTGATCCCTGAACCTGTTTACGTCTGTTTCTGAAGGCAATCATGTGAATAAACATGGAGGCAAAACATCATTGTGTGAGTAAGTGCAATTTATTTACAGGTTGTGCTTCTGTGCTGGTGAATATTTACAAGTAAGTGGGGTGGAGGGAGTTGGAGTTGAAGGTAATGGCAGATGAAATGTCCGTGCTGACACCACATTGGGGGGTGTCAGGGTGGTACAGCAGACCAGTGGGAATGATTGTCTGTGGGACAGGATACTTAGCTGGGTGAATGTCTGGCACAGGCAGTGACATTGTCATGGTCGTCCCCTCTTGGAGCGTGTGGATGGCGCTCCAACACTGCTCTCAGCCACTTCCTGCCTCGGCCGGCCCCTCCGTCTCTGAGGTGGAACAGAGTCAACTGGGAGGGCAGGTTGTTGATGGGCCACATCCGTCGCCAGGGGCACAGGTGGTGGCGGCGGCGGAGGAGGCGGAGGTGACGGTGGCGGGGGAGGCGGAGGTGGCGGTGGAGGCGGAGGTGACGGTGGCGGTGGCGCTACGACACTTGGTGGAGGGGGGGGGTTGTTCCGGCCAACCCATTCCCTCCACATCGTTGCCTGCTGGCCCATTATCTGCAACATAGGCCAAGGATGCCACAGATTTCGCGCTGGACGTTGGTGTTGTCCACTGAGTCCTGGTGTGCACGATCTGCGTTTGCCTGGGACAGGTCGTATGACGCCTGGCACCTGGCAAGGGCTTGTAGGGACTGTGCCACTGGATGGGGTAGCTGTCCTTCCTCTGCACGGCGGTGTGTGGCTCGCCTGATTGGCTGATGTCCCGTTGCCTGTGTTTGTGGCCCACTCACCCTGCCTGTGTGTGAGGCCGATGGACCAGCGTCGTGCGCTGGGTTATGCTGGGTGGCACCGGCAGGAGTCGTGGTGCTGGTGGTAGTGGTGGTAGTGGTGGTACTGGTGGTACTGGTGGTACTGGTGGTACTGGTGGTGGTGGGGACTGTGCAGATCACAGAGACAGGTGTCGCTGGAGTCACACATGCGACGTTGGTCGGTCCCGGGAGTCCCTGTGAGCCAGATGGCCCTGGCTGCGTGCTTGGTCCCGCTCCATCCTCCGCACCGGAGCTGCCTGTGTCCTCGTCACCAGAGAGTCCTGTAGGTGTGGGAGGCGAGGCTGGCGGCCGGGTACTGGTTTCCCCAGTCAGTTGACGATCACCTGAGGGACAAGATAGAGCTGGTCAGTAATGTGGACATTACATGGTTATATAGATTTGTAGACATTTCTGTTTCCTGTCGCACACACCCCACCCTCCACCACCACCACCCTCCCCGTGAACATGGGGGCCTGTTGGGAGTTGTAGTTTGGGCCTCTCACACAGCCCACCCACCCTCCACCACCACCACCACCACCCTCCCCGTGAACATGGGGGCCTGTTGGGAGTTGTAGTTTGGGCCTCTCACACACCCCACCCACCCTCCACCACCACCCTCCCCGTGAACATGGGGGCCTGTTGGGAGTTGTAGTTTGGGCCTCTCACACACCCCACCCACCCTCCACCACCACCACCACCACCCTCCCCGTGAACATGGGGGCCTGTTGGGAGTTGTAGTTTGGGCCTCTCACACACCCCACCCACCCTCCACCACCACCACCACCACCCTCCCCATGAACATGGGGGCCTGTTGGGAGTTGTAGTTTGGGCCTCTCACACACCCCACCCACCCTCCACCACCACCACCACCACCCTCCCCGTGAACATGGGGGCCTGTTGGGAGTTGTAGTTTGGGCCTCTCACACACCCCACCCACCCTCCACCACCACCACCCTCCCCGTGAACATGGGGGCCTGTTGGGAGTTGTAGTTTGGGCCTCTCACACACCCCACCCACCCTCCACCACCACCACCACCACCCTCCCCGTGAACATGGGGGCCTGTTGGGAGTTGTAGTTTGGGCCTCTCACACACCCCACCCACCCTCCACCACCACCACCACCACCCTCCCCGTGAACATGGGGGCCTGTTGGGAGTTGTAGTTTGGGCCTCTCACACACCCCACCCACCCTCCACCACCACCACCACCACCACCCTCCCCGTGAACATGGGGGCCTGTTGGGAGTTGTAGTTTGGGCCTCTCACACACCCCACACACCCTCCACCACCACCACCCTCCCCGTGAACATGGGGGCCTGTTGGGAGCCATGGACATGTTAGTGAGTTGGTGTCCAACGTGCATGGGTTGGGGCGTAGGAGATGTTTCTTCTCAGTTGTGTGAGCCTGACCATGTCGTGCTGATCGTGGTGCTTGGTTTGTACTCACCAGTCTCTTCTCCTTCGTCAAGTCCGTCTAGGCTCTCTGGGTGTAGTATCACCAGCACCTTCTCCTCCCAATCGGTGTAGGGTATGGGCTCCGGGGGTGTGCCACCGCCAGTATGATTGGCTCTAGCAAAGTTTTTAGCTCGGATGCCCTTGACCCTGGTCTTCAGGTCATGCCACCGCCTCTGAATGTCATGCTTCGTCCTCGGCACAGTCCCCGACGCATTCACCCGAGTGACGATCCTGTCCCACATGTGGTTCTTTTGCACCACGGACGTCTGCTGGACTTGGGCCCCGAAGATGTGGGGCTCAACACGGATTATTTCATCTACCATTACCCTCAACTCTGTCTCCGTGAATGTTTTTTTTTTTTTGGGTGCCATGGTGTGTGGTGCTCAGTGTGTGAGTTGAGTGAGTTGGGGGGTGCAGGTGTGTGGTGTGTGATGTGTAGGATTTGTGTGGTGGGTGTTTGTGTGGTGGGTGTGGTAGGGTGGTGGGTGGGTGTCTTCTATGTGAGTTTGCAGTATCTCGAATTGGGCCTCTTGCTGGCAGCAATGCTGTGATGCAAAGGATTGTGGTAGCGTGTGGGTGTCATTTTATAGTCGTGTCTCAATGGTTGTTGGCAGTCAGGTGGTAGTAGGCGTGTTGACTAGTGTGCATTATTGGATAATTGGGACGTGTCATGGTGGCTTGTGCTTGGTGTTGGTGTGGGGGGGCGTTGACAATGTTCGTATGTTTGCTTTGGACTTGCGGTACACTTTCTAACATTTGTTTGCCGCTAGGGATGTTGTGCGTGTTGGCCTTCCGCAGTGATGCTGTGGTTATCGTAGCATTCTTTCCGCCGCGGACGTGGATGGCTGTGAGTTCCGTGGTACGGGCGGATTTATCCTAATTGCGGCCACGGAGTATTCACAGGTATGGCGGTACATGTGTTATTTTCCGCGGTCATTTCCGTCCGCGGCAGTGGTTGTTCATTGGACTCCGTCCGCCGCGGACGGAGTTGGATGTGTTCCGTCCACCGCGGACGGTGTTGGTTATGATCCGTCCGCCGCGGTCGGAGTTTCGTGACATGATTATCCTAATCCCAACCGCGGAATCACCGCGGCGCAGCCGGGAGTAAAATTTCCCCCACCATGGCGGACAGTACCCATTTCCGTCCGCCATCCTAATCGACCCCATAGTTCGTAGGTAACATTCCTAGTATCAAGTTTGAGTCATGCCATCTGCTCTTGGTAACATTCTGAAGGTAATTTTCCAAGGGACAATGGTGTTCCTTCCTTGATACATTTTTTCCTTGGTTCCCAGACCAAGCCACATGACTGTAACTTCTTTCCTTGCATGACTAACAAAACAACAATATTATTCTAGCTAACAAGATCACTTCTTTCACCTGCAGCACAAAACGTGAGAAAGAACAATTCAACAGCACACATGACATTCAAACCATTAATTCTAAAGCAAGATTTTTCCAGGGAACTGCATTTTGAGGCCTACAATATTCAGCTAACATGAGAAAGCATCTTATAAGCATTAAAAATTCACACAACATTAAGGTACTTACAATAAATGCATTCACCTACATGTGAAATGACATGATTAATAAGTACATTTAATACAGAAATGCTAATCAGTTACACAACACAAGGTCTTCACATTAAGGTTTTCAGCTACTTATATTCACTTTCCAGCTACTTTAATAAACTAAAGCACATTACGTTTTCATTTTAGCACATTTCACAATTGTAACTCTTTACTTTAACACTTTATTATATGTGGATGCGGGCCACACATGATTATAATGCACCACTACAAGAATGATAAGGTTTTCGCTCTATCACTAGAGTGAGGATTCCTGTCTGCCCTGGGTGCATGCCTCAGACAACAAAGAACCCCATTTGTACCAGCGCCACTTGACACTTTGGTTTTCCGGCTCTCTACGCAAGCATGCAGCAACACGGCTTACCTCCCAGTTAGTGGCAGACTATATTGAAGTATCCTGCCCTGGTGTCCCGCAATGCTCGCTTTAGGCTCACACAATACTATATACTTCACATGGCTTACCTCACCCCCAACAACGTCAACCACTATTTTCACACCTCAGATGCTACTTGGCCCACTGCCACTTAGCTGATGCTAATTTCTTGCACATGCTCAGGGCACGCCCATCGCCTACCTAGTACTGGCAAGGCATCACTGCACAAATAATTATCAGCACAAGGTGCACCCCATTGAACAGATGGGCCTGCTGGACATGTTCCCATAGATCAAAAACAACAGGGTCACTACTCGCTTTTCTCGATTTAGGTCTCCTACTTGCCCACCACCTGATCACTCATATATGGAAGTCATCTTCTCCTCCTGTGATCGCTGCCTGGGAGCACTCCATGGAAACCTAGGATCAAGCTTAGAGTGTTGCCATGCATAGAGAAGAGACAAAGGCCTGCACAAATACCACATTTGTGCCAGGTGGGATACTCTACTGGTTGAATTCCAATATGCCCTTCTGGGTGCAGATGACACTCTGAGGGAGTCTTGGTCCCCGACGTAGCCGCAGCCTCTCCGGCTGCCCACTTAGTGCGAAGAGATTTGTCCCCTTCCAGCATACAGATTGACCATTTCCATATCACATTGCGGGCAGACACTTACTAGCATCTTGAATGGAAATGGTCAATCTGTATGCTGGAAGGGGTGCTGGCTTGTATGGGTGCTGGCTTGTTCAAATGTAAAAATGTTTGTTTATTCTCTCTTTTTTTGACTACATTTTATTTTTATTGCACATGCAATGCCATGCTGTTAGATGTTCTGTCACAACTGCTTACCTATAACTACATTTGCGAACAAAGTAGATTTCCATTCTTATTACCATGCCATTTTGATATGTCATGTAAGCGATGCTGTTGCCACTGATCTCTTGTATCTCTTTACTGTATTGCCTACTATATGTATCTTTGACATCATGTGTAAGATTAAAAAATTTTCAATAAAAAGATTCAAAGAAAAAAAGATTGTGTAATCAAATTAAATTGTCCATGACCTTGAAGAGAACTGTCAGTTGAGCCTGAATTGATTTTGATATACCAATCATCATCAGCTAATCACAGACTTCAAACTATTTTTTCTAGAATTTTGCATAGACAGTGCCAGGATGATTGGCCCATGCCCTTTCTTGAGGTCTTATAGCCTATCTCTGGCTCTGTTGTTATTGAAAAGCACAATAAATGTTATACCTGAAGATCCATAATAACAGTCTTCTCACTACACTATTACAGTTTTTGGCCTGCTGGGATTCTTAGTTTACTGCTATTTAAGGGTGGGTGGAGTGGGTAGAGTGTAGTGTAGTTCCTATCTTCCCAATAGGCTCTGCGCATTGGAATAATACCTACAGCAGTAAAGGCCTAGGCCAGACGTTAACTAGGTCTACTACTGTCGATACTAGACTTAAAGTTTTGGGTTTGCCAGCGTAGCTCAGAGTTCGCTAGAAACTTTCTCGAATGTTCAAGGAGGAATTAACTTCCCTGATTAGACAAGAAGGGATTTAGTTTCTGACAACCATAGAACATGACAACTTTGCTCTCCCCTAATCAAGAGTCAATCTCGAGAGTCGTGTGAACAAAAGGCAAATTATTTTACTCAGTCAGTACGTGCATTCTTAGTCTCATCAGAATGTAGAGAAAAGGAAGAGACGGGCGTGTTCAATAAAAAGGTGTTATTTATTGATCAGTCTCTTTTCTCATACAAGAGAAATGGATCGATATTATTGCAATACTTATAGCTAAGTAAAGTGCATACATAAAAAGCAATAGTATAAAGTAATACTGTAAAAACATTGATATGGTTTCTAAGCCATATGATGTTTAAAATGAATAAAATATATTTACATACACATATACATTTGACTAAACGTACTCAACTGGTGTTTCTAGATACGCCTACCCCGTGTACCTGACCTAAGCCTAATACGTGGGCGGGAATAGAAAGTTACAGTTTAAGGTAAGTTTGTTTTTGCCAAGTGAATAACTAAAGAATTCTCTGTGAGGGGTTATTCAGTTCTGTACCTGGAAGTTAGGATGAATGAGGAATGGTATCTCTCTCTCTGGTCTCGATATTCCAGGCTGCCTGCGAGGGCTACCCAGAAACGCCGGTGCTGGATTCTCGGCAGGAGAAAGCAGCGCGTCTCAGCGCGTCAGGAAGGCGGGGCTGCTGCCAGCGGGGTCTGCTCTGCTCTTGGCTTCGGCAAGTATGGCTGCTCCGTCTCGTCACCACGCGTGTGTTTGCATATGGCAAGATCGGTAATATTTATACCTTTAAGGTGCCGAGATTGACGTAAGGATGGACATAGATACGTCAATAAAGATGTCATACGATTTGCTCGTTAGCACATTCTTTTACTAAAGTTCTCGGTGAAATCAAAACAATGGCCGCAGGGTTTTGCCCAGGTTGTCATAGGTTTGATTTGTTATGAGAACTCCGTATGCCTTATCAGGGGCTGGAGGAATATCGCTTGTCTAATTAGATCGCAAGCGTTATGACCTAATCAGATAACACGTTCCTGTGCCGTAGTGTGACTGCGTCAGATAACGGTATCTGCATCATGGGGGTTTTCTGCCTCATGGGATGACTGCTAGTTAACTTGTTGGTTTGTTTAACTAGAATAGGGTCAGGAATAGGGGGATCAATTCAGAACCTATAGGAATACATGACACCCACTCCACGCTAACTATGGACATATTTACTAATCTAGGCATAGTATAACATAGTACAACATACTATAGAGTAGTGTGTATACCTTACCACCCCAAAATACATAAATGCATTTTGAAATTTTCAAATATACTGAAAAAAATTGCAGACATATATATATGGTATGCACTCAAGCTGTAGAAAAATGCCAAAGTAACTGCATTTGTATACATTATTGCTTATTTGGTATATGAGAATTACACATGAAATGGTTTCTGACAGAAAAAAGTTTCGAGACCATTCCATCACAGAATAAAATATCTTTATGAACATGCCAGCGGGCAGCTAATGTCTATAAGTTATCTAAAATTTAGAAACCTTAGTTCTCTAAGAATAGTTCTTACTTTAAGCAGAAGATAGTGTCCCGAAAAATATGCAAAAATATTTGGGGCTGCTGGAAAAACTGCTGTCCGTGGACTGGAGTGAAAAATAGTTCATGTGACTTTATTATTTAAAGTTGAAGGCCGAATTCAGGGAACGCCGTGTGCGAGCTTGCTCAAAAGTCTCTATTTCTGTTCGGGTGAGAACATCATATCATTTAGGCTTTCGAAAAAACTGTCAACAGCTTCCTGGGAAAGTTCCACTAACTCGGAAATAGGTGTGATCATGCATTCTTGCGCATGATTGTCTCCATTGACATTCTGATTTGCATTACTGACAGAAGGTCGTACCTGTTCATAGCTGCTTTCATCTTGAACTTCACTACCCATCAATCGCAGTGGTGAAGCTTCCACGAATGCCGTCATCAGGATTGGTAGCCTTTGAGGGCAGCACAAAGCATGAACCTTAATCGGGCTCAACAATGTTTCTGCATCCATCGGCGCATCCGATTGTAGCGTCAGACAGGTGTCTAACACGCATTCTTCTCCGCATAGCAGACACCTCAATACAGGTAAAACACATCTTTGCCACATTGGTCGAAATGATAGAAACCAAGTCATGTTCAGGTCTCTAAGCCGGGAGAGTCCCAGGATTTTTGATATCCGGTCCCGGTATCCAATGGCTAGGATTGTTTCTTCCCTTGTCGCAAGAGTTTTGTCTTTGACATGGGTTGCCATAACGAAAAATTAGGACTAAGAATAGGATTCCTGCAATTAGTCCCAGGATCAGGGGAAGTCCGCCAAAAATCTGGAAAAATACCCAGTATGGCTTTGAATGGTGTTAATGCCATCGAAAATACTGTCTTAAATACCCCTGAGATCCCATTGGTATCAGAAATATTTAAGATTTCACTTAGGATTTCCGCGAAATGTACGGGGGAATTAGTTGATAATAATGTATGTATCTCCGCAGTCGTCCTTGCGACTTGTAGATCATACGTTTCTTTTGATGACGAGAGCCTGGTAGGCGTCTGAAGAAGGACTGTTTTCATTCTGCTTAAAGTATCTATTCGAATAGAAGTAATTTTCAAATCGGGCCATGCCCTTGCCTCCCTGTCTGGGAAGGAGCTGGGGAACAATGTGCGTCCACAGCACTTGACCTTCGCAGTAGTAGTTACTAGATAAGGAGTCCCGGGCATAAGACTACAACATCTGCGGTCTACAATAAGAATGTAACTCCCATTATAGAGTCTTTGAAAGAATGGTTCTATTTCTGTTGCAGGTGCGCCTTGCTGGTGACATGAAAGGTTGTATGAATTCCCTTCACAGGCTCCATGCAAACTAATTCCGTTACACAGAAGCGTGCCGCTTAGTGACATCGCACAATTGTTGCCACTAAGAAACACTTTCTGGCCTTTATTACTGACACATGCATGTGAATAGGGCAGGTTCCATGTTGTTTTAAGGTACCCCTTTCCCAATTTCTCGTACATGCCAGCCTGTATATATTTTTGGCAGTATTGAAACCTGAAGGTTGAGATTGGAATATTTATGATTCCGTGTATTATCCATTCATTGACAGGTCGTTCTGACATTGTCACTGGTAATCTTTCGAGTTTTTCAATGCTCAAGATTGTATAATCAGCACCCTTTTGTGCCATACTGATTTGTCTATCAGTAAGGTTAAAGATTTGGAATAGTGACGTTGTGTTGATTAAACGCCAAGGCACATAGCCTGAACGCAGATTTTGTAACGTCCAGCCAAGCTGTACAATAGAACGCAATTGTGACTGACCATGTTGTAATAACAGTAAGTCTAGCGATAATATATCGATTGCTGAAGACACAATGCTGTCCAATGAAAAAATTCTGGAGGACAGAGTCATTAACCCATTGTCCACTACAGAAAGTGATTTTTCCAAATTGATACGGTCAATTTCCCGTATTCTCTCTGCTGTTTCAATTTGAGTAACCTTCCAGGCCTCATTGTATGCTGCATATACAGAGGCTGCTATGAAACGCTTTTGACGCTGTTTGCGTGGTCCCAAAGTGAAATCACGCAAGTCAGCACCATCAGTAAGTAAAGTTAGGTGTTGCTTAATTTCAGGCAGTGTGGAAGTTTGTAGCCATTGAAGGCATAATTTGCCCACACTGTAGGTGGTAATAATCCCTGGGTGATGTCTTTGGGGATATCTAGGGTCTGGCCTGGTCATTTTGAAACCTTGTGTTTTGTTCAGGAATCTGTCTTGACAGTTATTAGTATCTGTGGGCCAGATCAACCACTGTTTCCAATCAGGATGTGTTCTGTTTTGGTTTAATATATGGTTTACGTCTATCTCTTCATCTGTATCAGAGTTATTGCTAAACATTATTGGCTTTGGAATAGACGGTTTATTTAAATCTTTGATTTTGGCTAAGCCAAGACAGGTGGTTTGTTGAACAATGTCATTTACAAATATCATTTGTTCTGGGATCATGCAGGCTCTAAACAAAGCTTCTATACCATGTACTTGCCATTCTTTTGTACCCCAAACACTTTTCAATTCAACATTTTTGTCCCAATAATCAAAACCAAAAGTATTCATTTGTTCGAAAAATGAGTCTGAATATAACAATTTTGTGTTGGTTATCATGGTTTTTGTTCCTGTCTTGTTTGACAATTTAAAATAAAATGCTTCAGCATTACTTGTGTTAAAACCTGAAAAGTATGAATATTTGTCATAAACGGTTCTTGAGCTCCCTTTTGGAGGTGTTGCACAATGTTCCCATTGATTATAATTTAAAACATTTCTAGGTTGTGCAGATCTATGTAGAAAGTGGTTACCATAGTGGTTATAGCAATACATACTGTCATAATTTGTAGAACCCTGCAAATAATCATGTTTGGTAAATTTAGCAGACATTATTAAGTCAGACATCATGTTATTAATGCTTTCGAAGTCCCAATCATCAGCAAATGAGTTTGGTTTTGCAAAGTCACTCAATGAGATGTTAATTTGGTGTGGATATTTCAGGATCTCGACCGGACCATAAATTTCATAGTCAGTGTTGTCCCAGGCTACCCCACCAGGTATTGGATTGGCTGTGAAGTTGGCTGAACAAAGTTCTCTTTTCTCGACGTGTGAAGATGTGTGTGGTTTGAGGATCAAGTTGATTTTCTGACTTGCTGTGTCCATTTTAGCATATTTTCCCTCAATGAAGCGTCCCAAAGTAAGTACCATGATGAGCCAAAGTATGAGGATAAATGCACCAAAACCCACCCAAAATTCAATCCATGGAGAAATCAGATATGTTTCTTTCAGTTGTTTCAAAAGTTCCTTAGCTTTGTCTTTAAAGGTTTTTGATGATGGCTGTGTCTTTGATTCGCTGAAGCCCTCAGAGGAATCATCGAAGTTTATGAAGTAGCCGGATGCAGTTCTGTCAATTGTTCCAATTGGTTCAGGATTTTTGTTTCTTGCATTGTCACTTGGTACTTCATTATAGATTGGTGTGTCTCTGCTAAATGTTTTTATTTGGGTTTTCAGAGGTCTGAGTTCTATTGCATTGTTGCATAGTCCTTGTTGTTCTTCGTCAGTTGTTTCGAATGTGATGAGCCTCTTCGTTAGGACCTCTGTACTGGTAGCAAACCTTGGTGTTCTGCTACTTATTGGGAGTCCACTTGGCCTACTGTTTGTTATCGGCCACATGTTGTGGTTTTACCAGGTCGATGGATACAACTCGGTTCTCCTTTTTACCAGCAAGTGGCGGTAGTACAACTGATCTTGTCCCGTTGACAGACAAGACAGGAACTGCTTTTCTGTAAGAAGGCCCAAATTCCTTCTTTACCGCGATCTTCTCCCTGACTAGATCCCCGACTTTTGGAATCCAGACAGGTCTTGCTGGGACAGGTGGTGGTTCTTCAGTGGTTGTTGGCTGTTGTTTCAACTTAATGTTGCTCAGGTCTTTTCTTGTTTTGTTTAAGTCCTGCAAAATAGCCAAACGGTCTTTGATATCAAAGGTTTTTTCTTTCACCACTGAAGTCTGACTATCAATGTCAGAGATCATCATCCTAGTTCCAAATAATAATTCGTACGCACTGAATCCCTTCAGAGAATTTCTTGGCAAGTTATTGAGACTACGTTGGACACTTATTAGATGTTTGACCCACCCAGCTCCCGAACCTAATATCCTTTCCGTTATAGATTGCTTTATGCCTTGGTTTTTTCTTTACACCGTCCCGTACCCTCAGGAAGGAAGTGAGAAGATTCCCGCTGGACTGTGCTCATTTGACCATGTTTCCCCCCAGGCTGGAGGGCTTGAGTGAAAATAATAGTCAAACGTAGCATGCGCTTAGCGTATATGCCATTTAGACTCGCAAATCTTTGTATAACAGTCCGGACGTCAGCCGAGTGCTGGTGATTTACATTATAAGTGGAAACTAGCATGTATATGTTAATCGCAAGCCATTCTTTTTACTGGTAATATTATCTGCCGTAATACGACGAGGTATCAAACTGTTTCTTTCCCCACTGCGATCTCTGTTGCAGTTTGGGCAGTTTTTTACAAACATGGTATGACGCAGGCTCATGCCTGGCCACCAGTACCGTGATTGTAATTCTTCCAAAGAATCTTTTAGTTTAAGGTGTCTGAGACCCTCGCCCATGTGTGCGTCTGCGATTAACAAGTTTCTCCTGTCCATGTTTGGAATCACCCTATCCCCCACTCCAGGGATTCGAGCAAAAGGGACGGAGTTTGCATCGATTATGTATGTATAATTGAGTGGATAGTTGATCGGTAACGCTGAGCAGTCGCCTTTTGATGACGTTTTCACTGCCAGCACTGTTTCACCGTCAATGTATTTTAATGTAGGCTTTTTTCGATCTACGGGAGTCGATTTAGTGGCTGCCGCTGCGGCTGTTTCAGCCAATGAATTCCCTACAACGTGAACGCCATCACGCTGATGACTCAGTGAGTGAGTCACGTGAGTCTTTGGTAGTTCTTTTTGTAAAAGAGCTATTTGTTCCCAGAGCAGTTTCTGCTTTATTGGTGCGTCTGTGTCATCTTTGTAACCGTTTTGAATCCATGTCTGCAAATCCTTGTTGTATGATTTGACGCAGTAATATGAATCGGACACTATAAGTGTCGGGAATTCGCGATCCGCATTATCTAGCGCCATTTTTAATGCTATTATTTCAGTTTGTTGTTCTGAATTAGTTTCTACTGAGTGTGATTTTGTTAATAGAGGTTTTAGTTTACCTCCGCGCCACACTTCTTTTGTAATCTCACATGTGGGGTTGTATGCCTGTTCTCCCCAAACGGAGGGTTGAGCATGTCCGTCTGTATAGATTACACAGGCGTAATGTCGTAGAGGCAGAATGTCGATTGGCAGAGGATATGTTTTTTCATATTCTAGTTTTTTAATTTCTTCTAGTTGTTAAAAAATTGTCAACCAGGCTATACTTGATAATTCATATCCGACGTACAGGACTGTCAGATGGGCAATTCTGGACTTTTTAAAGTTGAATTTGTAACCCTCTGCAGCGAACCCAAGTATTATGGTGTTCACTCTTTTCAAGTGAGTATCCAAGTCATCATCTGTTAAGTAAATGTCATCGACATAAGATAATGCTTCATCATCATATAGTTGAAGTAATTCTGTTACTCTCGCTGAGAATACCACCGGGCTGTTCTTGTACCCCTGGGCTAACCGACAGAATTGTTTTTGAGTGCCATTTACTGAGAATGCAGTTAAATATCTGCTCTCTGGTGCTATGTTTTGACAAAAGAATCCATTGGAGATGTCCAAGGTTGTTTTGTATTTTTTGCGCACTATGTTATTCATTAGTGCAGCACTGTGTGAGTTTTGCACTGCAAAAGTTTTGCAACATGTGTTAAGGTGTCGGTAATCCAAAACTAGACGATATGAATTGTCTGGTTTGGAGACCGGAAACAAAGGGTTGTTCATTTGTGAGGTGCAAATTTCAATCACCCCCTGGTATTCTAGCTGATCTAGTATTTCATTTACCTGTTTTTTAGCTTCTTGCTTAATTGGGTACTGCCTTTGTGCAGTAGGTTGTGATTTTAACTGGATTTTGTGAGGAGGGGAGTCCTCATCCCATCCTACGTGATTTTTATATAAAGCAGGAGCTAGAGCCACTGCCCATTTTCTGGCAAGTGTGTATTTTTTATGAATTGGAATTTGATTTGAGAAGGCAGGCATAATTACTTCTTCGCCATGAGGGCACTCCCTGACAAACTCTGGTGGCCAGTCTTTTTCAGCTAGAAGGATATCATAGCCCTTGGAGAGATTATCCCAAAATAGTCCCCTTATTTTCCTAGTCTTATCTCCCTCTATACGTAATGTTATCTCGTATATCTTGTGGGGTTTGCTAACCCTGGTGTCTGCAGTTTCCACTTGAAGATATTCATTCGTGTCCACTGTCTCCAGATGATTCATAAGGACTTTGCGAGCTATGCTCACTTCTGCTGCACTGTCTAGCATTGTCTGAGCCCACTCTCCGTTTTTCAGTTGTGTCCTCAGTATTCTCGGCATTGTTAACTACCTTGATACTGGCTACCTTCTTTTTTGGAAATTGTAATTTCTTTTTTAGTTGAGCAGGTTCCTTGTCTTTGGACTTGGCGTGCTCTTCTCTTTGTTCTGATCGTCCTCTTCTTTCCGATTTCTGCGAGGAATTCTGAAAAGATTGAGAGGGACGTATATCAATGTCTTGATATCTATCAGGCTTTTTTATATTATCCCTATTTCTAAGGTTATATCTTTTCCCAGAGGGGTCACTCTGAGGTGACCTGTGTCTTTGGTTCGGAGATTTCTCCCTTCGCCTAGGAGACCTTCCTCTGGACTGGAATTTCTTTTCTTTAGGATTGGATTGTTTGTTTCCATCCCAGTTCTTTTTTGGTGAATTATTATTAAAAAATATTTTTTCTGGACTTTCAGTCAGTTGTGGTTTTACTGGTATTCCACCTAAACTATCTCTACCTAGTTCCTCATAGGATTTTTCTATGATTCTGGCAATTTCAGCTGGTTGGTCTGCTATATCTGTCTCTTTTAACCTCTGGCGGATTGCCACGTTTGCTGCTTCACCTTTTATGTTGGCTAATAATATAGCCGAGACCTGCTTGAAGTCTTTCAGTAATTTTATACCAAGAGTTAAAGCGGGCTCTGGACCGTATTCGTCTTGAATTTGTTTTAGCACCTCTGGTATTACCGAAATGGATGGAACACCGTGCGTTTTTGTGTAGATGGAAGCAAAGACTGTACCCCAAGTGTCACAGTCCTCAATGTGTGGTGCGATTCCCATTGGAAGACAGATAGTCAGAATCCTGTGTTTTTCTAATGGGGTGGTGTCAGGAAACACCGCCTCTATTTGGGTAATTTTCTGTGCCAACCAGAATGGTATTTGTTCCCGTTTAGCCGGTACTTTACCTAGGCAGGACTGGATGTTCTGTGGTGTAATTTTATTTGTGTTCCCTTGTTGAGGGGTCAGCTGTGGAAGTTTAATCGCTGGCTGAATTGTTGATGTCCGCATCACATACTGAACTAATTGTCTATGAATTTTTATTAATTGTTTTAGCTGTGTTAACAGCTCTGCTGCAGACATCCCATTGATGTCTGGATGTGGTGTGTATCCGGCTAGGACCGGCCACGTTGCTCCTGGTCTACCTAAAGGACCGAGCCTGGTGATGTGATTATTATGTTTTAGGGCGCCATCAAATAAGAGCAAATGCTCTTGGAATTTGAGTGGTACTTCCACCTCCTCGAAAGGAGTGTACTCATTAGGAGGTTCCTCTATTTTGTAATAGTGGAAGTACTTTGTTACAGCATTAGCTGCTGGAAAATGTATCCATGAATAATATACCTCTGTCTGCCGATATTCGTGTGCCTCAATTACGAATATGACTGTGCCACCTCTAGGTGTCAGTCCATTTTCTATAAGTTTTAAGGTTATAGATTTTCTTTTAATGACCGGGATGAGTATTATATCCGGGTCTGCATTTTGTAGTGCAGTATCAGCTTCTGCTATGTCAGCTGCTAATCTAACTGCCTCTCTTTCTTCATCACTGTCTGTCATTTTACTGACAGGATGGTTATTTTGTTTGTTTGCAGATCAGGTTTCTTATGGAACAAAGGTTAGATGCACAATATTTTGGAACTGTTCATCCTTCAACGTTGACTATACCAAGAACCATACATAGGAGTTCCCTCCTGCGAGGTCTGGCGGATATAACCTTTCACCCACTCCAGACGTCTTTGGAGTATGTGGGAAAAGGGGTCTGAGTGAGAAAGCACGACTGAGTTACTCTAAATGTCTTACGTTAGTTTTATCGCCCTTTCCAAACGCGTTGGGCGCCATGTAGTGTAGTTCCTATCTTCCCAATAGGCTCTGCGCATTGGAATAATACCTACAGCAGTAAAGGCCTAGGCCAGACGTTAACTAGGTCTACTACTGTCGATACTAGACTTAAAGTTTTGGGTTTGCCAGCGTAGCTCAGAGTTCGCTAGAAACTTTCTCGAATGTTCAAGGAGGAATTAACTTCCCTGATTAGACAAGAAGGGATTTAGTTTCTGACAACCATAGAACATGACAACTTTGCTCTCCCCTAATCAAGAGTCAATCTCGAGAGTCGTGTGAACAAAAGGCAAATTATTTTACTCAGTCAGTACGTGCATTCTTAGTCTCATCAGAATGTAGAGAAAAGGAAGAGACGGGCGTGTTCAATAAAAAGGTGTTATTTATTGATCAGTCTCTTTTCTCATACAAGAGAAATGGATCGATATTATTGCAATACTTATAGCTAAGTAAAGTGCATACATAAAAAGCAATAGTATAAAGTAATACTGTAAAAACATTGATATGGTTTCTAAGCCATATGATGTTTAAAATGAATAAAATATATTTACCTACACATATACATTTGACTAAACGTACTCAACTGGTGTTTCTAGATACGCCTACCCCGTGTACCTGACCTAAGCCTAATACGTGGGCGGGAATAGAAAGTTACAGTTTAAGTTAAGTTTGTTTTTGCCAAGTGAATAACTAAAGAATTCTCTGTGAGGGGTTATTCAGTTCTGTACCTGGAAGTTAGGATGATTGAGGAATGGTATCTCTCTCTCTGGTCTCGATATTCTAGGCTGCCTGCGAGGGCTACCCAGAAACGCCGGTGCTGGATTCTCGGCAGGAGAAAGCAGCGCGTCTCAGCGCGTCAGGAAGGCGGGGCTGCTGCCAGCGGGGTCTGCTCTGCTCTTGGCTTCGGCAAGTATGGCTGCTCCGTCTCGTCACCACGCGTGTGTTTGCATATGGCAAGATCGGTAATATTTATACCTTTAAGGTGCCGAGATTGACGTAAGGATGGACATAGATACGTCAATAAAGATGTCATACGATTTGCTCGTTAGCACATTCTTTTACTAAAGTTCTCGGTGAAATCAAAACAATGGCCGCAGGGTTTTGCCCAGGTTGTCATAGGTTTGATTTGTTATGAGAACTCCGTATGCCTTATCAGGGGCTGGAGGAATATCGCTTGTCTAATTAGATCGCAAGCGTTATGACCTAATCAGATAACACGTTCCTGTGCTGTAGTGTGACTGCGTCAGATAACGGTATCTGCATCATGGGGGTTTTCTGCCTCATGGGCTGACTGCTAGTTAACTTGTTGGTTTGTTTAACTAGAATAGGGTCAGGAATAGGGGGATCGATTCAGAACCTATAGGAATACATGACAAGAGTTGCACTACGTGGAATTCCGAGGAGTTGCAAAACAAATGAGTGGAATTCCTCAGAGTTACGATCCGCACTAGTTTGAGCCTTCTTCAACGGTTGGATGGCGGCTACTTGGGGCTCAAGCCCTTCCACATGCAGCAGTGGTCAAGGTGAGAGGCATGCTGCAGGAGTGAATATGCATCTCAGGCTAAACACCAGGAACCGCCTTGGTATTTGGCACATGGCAATGTAAGGTGCACATGCCACACCCCTGCGACCACACACAAAAACATTAATTAACCCTTTGTTGCACCAACTCCTGCTTTACAAGTCATGCGGGTACCATAAGAGCCATGTCCTTACCTTCTCTGTCCCAGAGGGGCTGTTGGTGGCTTGGTCCGGTGCACAGGGAGGTGGGGGTTTTGAGGGCTTCAGGCCAGTCCGCTCATGCCACAGCTTCGGGGGCTGCCAGCCCTGCTCAGCTGAAATCCTGCTTGCTGCCTCTCCACTAAAGCGGCATGGCTGGTTGCTGCTGGAGAGGTCTGATCAGTGCCACCAGTCCAACACCAGGCCATCTGTACCGGAGCACTTGTGAGTGGCAGCTGTCCATGTAAGATGACCCGATGAATTGCGGGCACTAAGTTGATTGCGCGCTCACTGACGCTGATCAGTAAACGGAAAGGAAGTTACATTTCACTTTCCCAGACACACGAAGAGGGCGCCATGGGAAATGTTATCCAGATGAGGATTGCTTGTGCCTACGCATACACACACATGGAGGGCAGCAGGACAGGAGCCCAGTTTTTTTGGATTGGTTGGTGCGGCAGTGCCTTGGTAGGTGGCAAACTTTGCTCCATGGGTGAAATTTTTGCATGAACTCTGTGTTCCAATCAGAGTCCATTGTTTGAAAACTCTACCTACTCTGCCCGCGGAATGGAGTTCGCTGCCCGCCCTTACTGCTATTGTATAAGTTTGCTGAGTTTTTCACACTCCACTCTCTGCGGAGATGGTTGAGTTCTGAAAAACTCCAATGGTAAGATGGCATGCACAAGTGAGGAAAAACCAACGCTAGACAATTTACCTGCATGATTTTTTATTACGAGCGGTCGCGGATGGTTGCAACCGCTCCCATTGAGAATCTTATGTTCATATTGAGGAAGCTGCAGAAAGAAGAAACACCCTCTTGCATTGTGGGAGAGGCCAGTCTCGTTGATGTTACAGCATTGGACAAACATCAGGCACTAAAAATTTGTGCAAATGGGGTGAGGTAACCCACTCCACCATTCGCAGAACTCTGTACAGCTTAGCGGAGTATTTTTGGCACTTCACGGAGTTCCGCCCAGGCTTACTATTGGAGTGGAAGGGGTGTGGCACAGTGGCCAGGGTGCCTGACTACGGACCACGGGTTTCACGGTTCGACCCTTGCCGCCGGTGGCAGGTTAGCCCAGCATCCAGTGACTCTGGGCAATAGCTCGCTTAATCTTCCTGACAACCCCCAGCGCCTTGACACCCTCGGGTTATTGTGCGTTTTACAAATATTGGAATTCATTGTCATTTCATTTACTGCCATGCAGTGCATCCTTGGCACATGTACCTCCTTAATTCAGGCAGAGACAGCTCTCCGTGATTAACACCAATTGTTCTCTCTTAAAGGCACTCACTGGATGAAGCTGTAAATTACTGCTTCCCCAAACATGGACTAGAGTGAGAAGTAATCAGTACCTCCAGCACCAGTTCCTGAGAATTTGTCAAGGGGCATTTCTCCTTTCTATAGTTCAGATGGTCACCATGGCCATTATAAGACACTAATCGAATATAACTTCAGTGGATTAGATGGCTAATTCGGCCGTGCCAGGATTCAAACTTTTGACCTGACCATCCCTGCTTATTAACGTCTAGTCGTAGATTATGTAACAAAATTTGAAAAATCCTATGTCTAAAGGTACACAGCATGACACCTCTGGAAGTCTGGGAAAGACCATACAGACCTATAACCAAAAAGTATATATACATCAGAGGTAGGGCCTTCTATATGAATCATTACTTTTCAGGTCCCTTACCTATTTAAGCCTAGGTACATTTGCCCATGCTCAGTAATTATGCAGCTAGTAGCCGCAACATATGAACATCTACCCAATCCTTCATGCTTTCTTAATGAAGCTTACTCTAGCTCATTTTTGTGTTCAGTTTCCCCTTCTCAAAGTTTAAACCAAGAGTATAAGGATAGTTGATCTTGGATTCCCATCCTAATTTTGGCAGCCTTTTCTTACTGGGTGATTTTGAGAAATTTTATCAAGAGGGGCATGATACTTAGAGGGTTGATCTTAAACCACACTACAACACTGTTTGCTCCTTGATCTACCTCAGGCTGGTCACACATCAAGCAGGGCACATTTTACTTGTTTGTGCCTCTGGGTTTGTTTGGCTGCTTCTAAGATTGCAGAGGGACAAAACATTATATCACCAGTGGATGCCCCTGAGGTATTTCTTATCTTGGTCTTCCTACACTTTACGTAGTAGCCTCATCCAAACAAAAGAAGTCCCTAGTAGCCTCATTTGCAGATTATTGTGAAGATTTCAGTGGATGAGGAGGTGTATGCCTGTGACAGTATTTTTTGTTCTTTTAACCATAGGAGATATTGGATTGCATAGTTTTCACTTGGGCTGCGATAGAGTCAGAGACTTTCTTTGATAGTATCTGTACGATATTTCAAGCACAGCAGTATTCCCCCTATTGGTTAGATATGTTTGCATGGCAACATAATAATAGAACTATTCAAATCTTTGACACTGTTCTCTGACTACATATGACCCTAGCAAGATTATAACTGACACTATCTCTCAAGGCAATGAGTTATGTTAGGTACTTCATACTACTTTTGTCTTCAATCCTGTCTCTACTCTTCTTTCATTGTTAGGGCACGCTAAGACTCAGTGTCTTTTTCCCCCGACACCAACGATGCAGCTCACCACCTCACACAGTGGATAACCAACTGCGCTGACAACCTCGCTACACTGAAGAACCCCCCAGGCAAGACCACCGGCAGAAAAACTACATGGTTCACTGGCACCCTGAAAAACTCAAAGAAATCATGCCGCACGCTCGAAAAAACCTGGCGCCATGAACGGACGACAGAAAACGTGACAGCCCTCAAGAACGCCATCCGCGAACACCACCAGCTGATCTGCACTACTAAAAGGACATCATTCAAAGAGCGGCTGGACAACAACACCCCCAACAGCAAGGAACTCTTCAGCATCGTAAAAAAGCTCTCCGACCCCAACGCCAGCAACAACGACATCACACCATCACAAGACCTCTGCAACTCCCTCGCCACGTTCTTCCACCGCAAGATCGCAGACATACACAACAGCTTTGACGCCCAGACTCCGCCTCCAGTCTCCAAACCAATGACCCCCACCACCACCCTAAGTGACTGGACTGGACCCCCAGCAGAGCAGAAGACACCACCCACGTCATGAACACCATCCACTCCGGCTCCCCCTCCGACCCATGCCCCCATCACATCTACAACAAAGCAGACGCCATCATCGATCATCGGACCCGACCTCCGGAACGTCATAAACAACTCCTTTGCATCAGCCACCTTCCCAGAGAGCTGGAAGCACGCAGAGATCAACGCCCTTCTGAAAAAACCCACAGCGGACACTAAGGACCTCAAGAACTTCTGCCCCATCGAGAAGACTGTCAACAAACAGCTGACTGCATTCCTCAAGGCAAACAACTCGCTCGACCTATCCCAGTCCGGATTTCGAGCCAACCACAGCACTGAGACAGCCCTCATTGCAGCCACCGACGACATCAGGACTCTGATGGACAACGGGCAGACAACCGCCCTCATCCTCCCAGACCTCTCAGCCGCCTTTGACACCATCTGCCACCGCACCCTAACAACCCGCCTCTACAACACTGGGATCCAAGGAAAAGCACTGGACTGGATCACCTCATTCCTCTCCAACAGAACCCAGAGAGTCCGCCTCCTGCCGTTCTGCTCCGCGGCCACCAAGATCATCTGCGGCGTACCCCAAGGCTCCTCGCTCAGCCCAACCCTCTTTAATACCTACATGAGTCCCCTCGCCGCCGTCACACGCAAACAGAACCTCAACATCATCTCCTACGCCGACGACACCCAGCTGATACTCTCCCTCACCAAAGAGCCAACCACCGCCAAAACCAACCTCCAGGAAGGAATGAGGGAAGTCGCGGAATGGATGAAACTCAACCGGTTGAAACTGAACTCAGACAAAACGGAGGTCCTCAACCTCGGACAATCCCCATCCGCCTCGGACGACTCCTTGTGGCCCACTGCGCTGGGCACTGCACCGTCACCCACGGACCACGCACGCAACCTGGGATTCATCCTGGACTCCTCACTCACGATGACCAAACAAGTCAATGCCATCTCATCCTCCTGCTTCAACACCCTGCGCATGCTCCGAAAGATCTTCCGGTGGAACGCCTCCGCATGACTCATCCTCGACGTCCCTCGCCACAGCCCCATATCGGCCCACCTGAAAAACCTGCAGTGGCTCCCCGTTAAAAAGAGGATCACGTTCAGGCTCCTCACCCACGCACACAAAGCACTCCACGACACGGGCCCCGAATACCTCAACAACCGCCTCTCGTTCTACTCTCCCACCCGCCAACTCCGCTCCGCCAGCCTCGCCTTCGCAACCGTCCCACGGATCCACAGAGCCACAACCGGAGGACGATCATTCTCCTACCTAGCCGCCAAGACATGGAACTCCCTCCCCGCTCACCTACGACTGACCCAGGACCATCTCACCTTCAGAAAACAGCTCAAGACCTGGCTATTCGAGCAGTAGCGCCCCCCCCTCAGCGCTTTGAGACCCTCGCTGGTGAGTAGCGCGCTCTATAAATGTATTGATTGATTGATTGATTGATTGGGCTCAGGTTAACCTGAGTATTAGATCAGAGCTGCAAAACATACACGAAACCACCATGTGGCTTTCTGGGAACACATATACAGAACATATTTTGTACGGAAAGTGTTGGATTGCAATTCTATAACTGCAACATTTTGGATAAATTTGATCTACAGATAAGGTATATTTGTTGTTCTTGAATATATATATGAAAATGGGACATTCATTGTCAGATATCACAAGACCCCATCTCACAGTAGCCATTTGTGCCCCCATTAGCCTGCTGTATTCTTGTCAGAGCATGTAAAAGTAGGGAGATTCTTGTAGAGACCGCTTTGGTGAATTATAACAATAAGCTTTTTTGACAATACTTATTGCACCCTATTGATATACTACCTCCCTCATTTAAAAAAAAAGGAACACTAGTTTTTT
Source organism: Lissotriton helveticus (assembly GCF_964261635.1). NCBI lineage: Eukaryota > Metazoa > Chordata > Amphibia > Caudata > Salamandridae > Lissotriton > Lissotriton helveticus. The sequence continues at coordinate 222,888,532 of NC_136060.1, forward strand.
ACATGAACAAATGCAGACAAACACATCAATAAAGATTTACAGAATGAGAAGATCACACTACTGCTGCAAATGGATTAATTTGTCTTAAAAAAATCAGTTCAAGCTATAAGCATTAAAGAATTTACTATTTCACGGAGAGAAAAGGCAAACGTCCAATATATCACATGAATAGAAGTGAATAAAGAAATGTCACCCCTAAATCAATTGTGAGAAATAGGTGATTAAAAAACATTCATGGTACCTTTTAATTTAGAAAACAACATTTTTAATAAGAAAGTGGGTTATTATTTGGGATGGTCGAGCAGGTCTTACTGTAGTTGGATAGGAGTTGATCAAGGACCCACTGGCACAGTTCATTTTGGCAGGAAAAGCTGCCACCTTAAAAACCCACATTTCGCATTCTTTCAGCTCATTGTTTAAGTGCGCACATCAGAGGTGAAGGCTGCCGCATTATGTTGAGGCTAAAAAAAGCACTACAATTTTTCTAAACTGTAGGATACAAAAACTGTGACCTTGAAAGGCATTTTCTTTTATGAGAGAATTTGAACTAAGCAAAAACTGCAACACAGACATTAAAAGGTAGGTGGGCATTCTCCTGGGGTTTACAAACTACCATCTGAAAATATGCAAACTCATTCTGGCAATGAGTGACTGGTGATAACAATAAAGTGAAATTCAATACTTTGAAGAAAAGTGAGCGGATGTTTTAAAATATGTAATATGGAAAGTCGATATCAATCTTCAATCCTAAACTTGATCTTTGATTCGAGTGTTGAAACCTTATACACTGACCACTATTTAGAGGCAACGGAGAAGAACTTCAAGAGGAACCTAAATAATTTAAATAAGCGAAGAACTTGTTAAGTCAGTGTTTAAGCACAATAAGGTCGGGATTGACATCGCAGCTGTCTGCAATAAAAGTGTGGCAAAATATACACAGGTCAAGCTTTAGCCCACACACAAGAGTAAAACTGCCTCACACCATGCCATTGACTCTTTGGTTTTCTCCTACACACATTGTTAGCATAAATAAGCTACTCTTTTGTTTATTTCATGGCAGCAGGCTTTTTCATGTTTTAGTCTGGAATCCAGATGCAAGCCAGACCTATTGGGTTTGCCAGTAGTTGCTTTCAAAGGCCCAGAAATGTGGCATCATACGTTCTTGCAAACACTTCTTAGGGACATGGCTGGTTATTTGAGAAAAAGTTTCACTTTTATACAGTAGAGGGCGGTCAGGTAAATGCGGTGGGGCGGCGGAGCGGGCGGGGGAGGAGTGTGGTAGGAGGGGGGTCGACAGACGATGGAATAGGTATAATTAAATAAATAAATAATACCTATTCTGTCGTCTGTCGGCTTCCCCCCACCGCACCCTGACCCGCCTCACTGCGCTTACCTGCGCTGGCCGCCGGTGCTTTTATAAATACCAACACGTCAGAAATGATAGGTTTATGCACTGCTGACTGGCTTAACAATTTTAACCATGGGATCTATGAATCTATGGGATTCAATGATGCCATTGTGGTATCCTCTTCCATCACACTCACCTTTCAAGAACATTTACAGATTTTTACAATTGTCAAATAAATTAAAAGAATTCCACAGCTACTTTTGGGAATGTGTGACAATAGCAGCTTTCCAGTAATACTCATTTATAACCAATTTCACATGTGTAACTGTACATAGAGAGTAACTATGCATGTGCAAATCTGCAGCAAAAGTGCAGTTACATAAAGCAGCAAAGAGATTCAGTGGCAGGCCCTCCTGCCCTCGCTCATGGTAAACACCTGACCCATGGACTTTCTCAGCAGTAACCAATGACCCTCAAAGCAGACTAAACTTCCAGATTGCACTTCCTAGACCCCAGGCTTCCAGGTCACTAGTAGGTGCATTTGTATCCCATACGTGCCTTCCTAGAATACGTCCAGCCAGAACTAGTCCACAGAAGTCTAAGAGGGCCACCTTCTTTTAGGGATCTCCAGCAAGTACATCCCCAACTCTCCTCCACAGGGACTAGTGAAGGCAGTGCAACTGGGACTGTAGTCAGAGTTTAATAGAGTCAATGAAGTATAAGTCCAGAACCCTTCCACTCTAGAAAGGGGCTAATGGCAAGCCAGTCTTTCCTTACCCCTTCTTCTGTGGGGACACTTGTCTATTAGTCTCTGCTCTGTACGGATTTTCAAAAGTGGAGGTGGAAAGTTCTAGAATATGGGAGTCCCTACCTAATACACAGATGTCACATCAGCTCTATATTGCATATTGATATTTTAGAGGAAGAGCCCGCGAGCTGGCCCATCCCCAGCAGAGCATTCTGGGATTTCTGAAGATGACTGAATCAACTGAGGGTCTGAAAGACCTTTTCACTGACCCGGGGATTTCCCACCCAAAACTGGTGTATTTTCTCCAAGATTTCAAAAGGAAACCTACTAAGAATGGTGCTGGAGCTCTGCTTGTGTTCCCTTGCCTCTCTGAGAAAGACCTGCCCAGAAATCTCAAAGTGGAGTAGCTAATCATCTTATGCAGATTTCCCCCTTTCTTCTTCCATAAAAAAGGATAATAGTTCCAAGTCAGTCAATTGTTCAGGGGGAGTTATCAAACTGTCAGCAGTTGGCAGATCATAGTACAAAATTGTGACTCTCATTAAGGCTTGCTAAATGAAATACTACATTTGTCATAGTGCATAAAGCCAGTACATATGCCACAACTAGTATTTTATATGTGTTTGGCAAACAGGGTAATATAGTAAAACAATTAGCATGCTTGACCCAAAGTGCAAATACAGTTACAATGCTATAGATGTACACTTCATCCAAAAAGAAGAAGGACATTTCTTTTAGGAATTCTAATTGTGTTATAAGACTTTAACAGGCCATAATGCATTTTAACTGAGTTCTATCCACGACAGAGTTGACTGTTTGCTCACAGCAGGCTGAGTCAGACAACATTCTTTCTTTTTCAATCTGCACACATGTGCACATATATGGGAGCATGTACCTAGCATAGAGCCTCATAACCTCTGGAGCACAGCAGCATACCTAATTTTACAAGGTGGGCTCTGATCGTTAAAGGTTAAAACCACTTACAGGTTAGAACTCACTTCTTCACAGATGGCATTCCAGTATGTCATATGACTAAAGTGCCAAGATTGCAGTGCATCGGACCAGAAAGGCATGCTTTTGTGGCCCAGTCTTGCCTGTGAACAGGGAAGGAGATCTTAGACAAAATATGATGATATGAGACTACCATTTGGCCCAATTCACATAAAATTGCAGAAATTAGTCACTCACCAGTTCATGCATTTTAAGAACTTACAAATGTTGCCATAATACATCCATATGCTTAACTGCTGCATCAAACCTTTACACGGAGGAAGAGTGAAAATGAAGAAGAGAAATGAGCAAGTGAAACAGAAAACGACTGACAAACGAAGAGTGCAGTGATGAACAAGAATGTGAAAGATTGAAATAAAGAGAGCAGGAGTGTAGGGTGGTGGAAATGAGTGACATGAACACAAAGCTGCCTTGGTACTTGTTATTCAGCAACCCAGGCATTAGGCAATGGCAGTGGTCTGCTCCTAAGAAAAACCTTGGGCCTCTGCACAATTTTGTTTGAAAAATTAGCACTGAGATCGTGCCATTCCTTCAGGACCAAGGAACCCTACTATCTACTCCCTTAAGGGGTAGTTCTTATCTATATGTAGAAATGAGTAACCATACCCTCATGCGGTCCGGCGGGTAGACGAACAGGTGTCCAGGCGCGGTTTCCCCTATCCAGAAATAATTTCACAGGGAAACACCGCTCCCCCCGAGTCTATGAAGCGCAACCTCGCTTCAAACAAAATACACTACGTGACAAAGTGATTGTATGTATAAACCAAGCATGCTTCATTATTTGCAGCGTTTTCTTGATTTAATATTTCATTTCCTTATTTAGGTTGAATAGGAGTGGCAAACACAGGGCTGGTCCCTGTGTTGTCCTGATAAAGAGCTAGGGGTAGACTCGAAACATGTTGATCTTACACTGCACTCCTACGCATTACAGTTAGGTTCTTTCTGTGTAAAGCCCCCTTTTAGATATACCAACCTAGGAGCAATAATAAAGTACTTAAGGCGACTATCAAAGTATTTTTAATCACTTTCACCCACTCTACTACACTTTGCACTACACATAGTCTTCCACTTTAGGTGCTCCTACGTATTTCCGCAAGTCGCAGCACGCCTCAGTTTGTAGAGAACTGGGATGGCCCCAATGATGAAGTAGGTCACCGTGGGGAAACCCTGGTGAGTGAGGGGACTCAAGAAAGACATTTTTCTTTCCTTGAGGCTATCCCTGATCATAATGATTAGGAGCCTACTCCTTTGACTAGGTCCCTATACCGGTGACCTTGGGTTTTCTTTGTCAAACCATACCTTCAGCGAGTAACACCAACCATAACGGTGCCCCTCTGAGTAGGGTCCTAGGTAAAAAAAAGGGAGAAACAAATGGGGAAAGGGAGAAAGGTAGAGAAACTACAATGTGCTGTTTTAATGACGTAATCATTGGTAAGTATGTTCATACAGTTGCTATATCGTTTATTCATATTCAAAGGAAAGAAAAATAAATATATCATTGACTGGCGCATCGTCAACATGTGCTCCATTTTACCCCTAGCGTATAAAAAAAATTGATGGGTGGAATGCTTGAATGAATCTCATCCACTGGTAATTACTCGGGCTGCATCCCATTTCATCGTTGTTCTGCACATTGAGGCACCTCAGGTTGGACTCAGCCATTTGAAAATCAGGCTTGATCCTGTTCCAATGGGAACAGTCCGGCCCGAAGTACCAAGCCAGGTCTGCCATGAACTGGAACACAGCAACCAGGGACCGGTTTAGCACTTATTATAATGAGAGCAGTCCAGACCCAAATGACAATTGAAACAAGACTTACCAGTTACAGCAGTGGAAGATGCAGTGATTAGCTCTGATGTGGACGGTGTGGATCGCAAGACATTTTATAACTCACAATGCCCTACACATGTCAAAATTTGGTTAAACTAATTACAATGTCTTCATTTTTCTGTGATGAAAAATCCAGAACATAAGTCAAATGACTGGAGACTTTAACACTTCTAATTTAAAAAAACGGCACTCTGCATGTGTTTATTGGCCCTATTGCACCAGAGAGAAATAAGTCAGAACTTTGACTATGTAAAGATCACATTGACTAAACATTGTTCTAGATTTGGCATGCTTCCGCCTATTATGGTAGGACCACCCACACCTATGAGGCATTGTTTGTATTGGGGGGATAATGTGTAAATGTGTAAATGAAGAGTGGTTCTGCATTTGCTGTTCCCCACAAAATGTCACATTCTGTTTTTGAACCAATTTTTGACATTCAGTATAAAAAAAAACATGATGACATCCACACAAGCCACACAACAAAGGACCCATCCACATGTCTTGTTTTTAGAAATGTCTGGGGATGGAAGATTTCACTAATTACCAGCTAAACCTGTTTTCAACTACCATAGCTACCCATATCTAAAAAGTCAATTTGAGTGCATTCTTTCCACACACTTTCTAAACTAGTCTTCTTGAGTATTTGTTGTCCGAGGTGCTTTCCGACGCACATTTGTGGGGGTATAGTTTTAATTAACCCAGGTTAAAGTCACATAATTTCCTTATAAGACATCACTCAAAATGTTGGAATAATGATAATGCAGATCCGGCTACAAAAATATACAGAAATTGTTATGCAGTGCACATGAGCATTCATTTTTAGAAAGATCTCCAGACTCCCATTTGCTTCTGATTGCTTTTTTGCTAGTGTTTCCATGTAAAGCCAAGTTCAGACTGATCCTTTACCTGCCGACCACATCCATTTGTCCTACTTTATTTTGACATTCTGCCTTCTTTCCATGCTTGTGTAGTTTAATTGTCCATATCGTTATCTGTCTGTCCGCATTTCGGGGCATAATATCAATAATGGCGTTAAAATTATCGCCGCTTTAGCGCCGCTAAAGCGGCGATAATGGGCTTGATAATATGCCCTTGTGAATTCTCATAGAAGCCCATGTTCTGGTGTAAACATGGGCTACTATTAGAATTTACAAGGGCATATTATTAAGCCCATTATCGCCTCAGTTTCCTGCCGCTAAAGCGGCGATAATATTAACGTCGTTCTTGACAATATGCCCCTTTGTTGTTTGTCAGCTTCCAACCCCTCCCTCATGGCAGAGGATACAAACATTTTTGTAACCTCCTCCTGTAACAGTTTAACATTGCTTACATCACAATCGCTTTGTCAATTGTGGGATCTAGATGGTGTTCCTAATTAACAGAACAATTTGTCACACAACTGGGGGAAAGAGTGTTAGGTTTTAAAGCAATCAATGATAGTCGTAGTATGGAAATATTGAGAGAGAGAGAGAGAGAGAGAGAGAAACAAATACAGCATTCAGCAACTCCATGAGCACCACACGTTGTCATGGGAGAAAGATGAGAGTTCATTTAGCCTATTCAGGCTTTAGCAGCCACATACATGTATTTAGTTAATTACCTAGGTTGTTAAGTAAAATATGAAGGGCACACACACTTTCTAAAATATGTATAACTAAAGTAAAGAAAGTTATACTGTATTCAAATGGTGCAACTGCATTTATCTGGAATTCTCCGTCTCGGAAAAAGCAGGAAATCCAAGAAGCAGGAGCGCCATGGAGATTCTTTGCAGAATAGAAGGTCTGTGGAATGGGAAAAGAAATTGACGATATTTGAGAGTCAAAGTAAACATGGAATGTGAGGAATCAGACTACAAAGAATAACCTGGTGTAACATTAACTGAGACCTAATCCAACCAACCACAGAAAAACAGCCAGCCAACTGCGTGTACCCTGAATGGCAGATCACCCAAGCTATAAAACGTTTTAGCAATACCTATCATATCCAGAACATTAGAATCACTTAGGATTTGCCACTTGAGACACTAATCTGAATTATTCTAAATAAATCATTGTTGGGATGGAAATTTTCCCTACATGATACACAGCCATATCCCCTGACACACATGCCTGAACTGAATACTGTTTGATTTTGGTCATGCCACACACTAATCATGGATCTGCACATTGACCTAGGCCCAGTCTAATGACAATGCTTGGTTCTGGACCTGGACTGAGGCGGGAAGGGGTGCACTAAGAGCACCTTCATAGTGGTGGATGCCTACTGCCTGTGTCACTAGTTTCATGAGTGGCGTACGGTGGTGGCAGCATACCGTGACAGTGAATTACGACAACAGGTTTTTTACCTTTGAGATATGAATTAATGTATACTGACTTATTCATCCAATATTCTTCTGCTCACGATCAACCCGGAATTCTAAACGTAACATCTTGTGAGTTATGCATGTGCATGTATGTTTAACGCCATTGTATGCCATGCAGTGCATTGTGCATGTATGCTGGAAGCACTAGTGGGCTAAGCAGGAGTGTTGCAGGCCTATAGTTCCTATTGAAATACCTACACTCTGGAGCAGAGTGGGAGAGAGGTGGATTTTCTGCAGACAACATATGTGTATTTCTCGCATTTCCTATATGGCAGAGGAAGCACTTGATCCTATAGAGAGGGAAAAGGAGAAAAGCTTTCCTCAAAAGTGTTAGTGCATTTGCTGATATATAGAGCTAAGAATGACTCTATGTACAACTTCAATTTTGACGATGGCATGGCTTAGAGGCAAGGATGTAATTTTGAGGTAGTTAAGGGTCCCCTTGAGACCTTGAGCTTGATCCCTGTACTTCTGGCTCTTCCTTTGCAGCCTCAGTGGGGGAAAAGTCTGTCTCCTCTGAGGCCAGGAGTCACAGGGAGCAAGCTGAAGGACTCAGCTGCGACCCCTCACGACTTCCAAATTGGTCAATGGTTACAGGGTGAGGCCTGCAGTATCTCTAGATAGTTTTTGGAAAGACATCGAAACAATATTGTGATACAAAAATATTGTGGAAAGAGTATTGTCAATGAGAATATTGAAGGTAAGAATAATGTTTTGTCATTTTTAATATTCTTGTAAAAAATATTGATTTAGAAAATATTTTATATAATATCGTTTGTAAGTGTTATTTTGCATGTATTTTATTGTAGTGTGTTTGATTTTATATGTTTAATTTTTAATTATTTATTTTTGTATTTAAAAGAATTACTTTTATTATTTTTTGAGTAGCAGGATGTTTGTATGTTACGCGATAAGGGTGAGGAGATTTAGAAATAGTGATTCTTTTAAATTAAAGTTAAATATTTTCACGGCATGCAAATTGATATTGTTAATTTTTAATTATAGCTACACAGGTTTTTAGTTTGGCGTATACTGTTTTTTAAGTAATTTATATATTTTGTTTTACAGATCAAAAATTATGTACAAGTATGGAGTTTTGATGATGCATAAAAAGAATTAGTGTGCAGTGTAGTAAAGGAAGATGCACAGTCCACTGTGTAAGTTAAGATCCTTTATTGTAAGTTCCTTCCAAGGAAGATAGATGAGTCAAGATAATAAGTACAGAAGTAAAACCCCACCAGGAACCAGCTGTTAACAGCTCAGCCTGAGTTGACCAACTGCCACAGTAAGGTAGAGAGAGACACTGTGAGCCAGAGAGTCACCCAGGCATTCTATGATGTCACAGATGTCATAGTACAGTCTATCTAGTGAAGAACAGTGGAGAGGACATTTACTACACATCCTCTTCCCTTATGGAATAGGAACAGAACAGAGAACACAATAGGCAAAAATACCTCAAATGCAACATCAGCAGAAAAGTACAAGAATGAGCCAAATGAGATGTACAGAGATAACATTAGCATGAGGTATCATTAGCAGAAATGTGAACAAAGAAAACTAAATGTAATACTATATGCCTCATCCCCCTCCCTTAATAGACCAAAGCAGCTAAGCTAAGTGGTCACACTCATAACCTCCCCACACATGGGTACACCACAGGGTAAACACCCTAGAACAAAAGTGAGTGTAGATGGAGACGCTTGAGAGAAACACAATAGGGTAAAATTCACTCAAGACAACCCTAAGAGAGCAAACCCCTTTCACAAAAAAATCCACCAAAGAAAACAATCTTTCCAAAGAACTAGAGCTTCCCCTGATAAAGACGTGCTGACACTAAAGATATGATAAATTCACAGCTCAAAGTCTTACCAACATGAAACCCTGGCCACGAGTTACAAGAAGGTAGACTTAGACCAGAACATAGTGCACAAAGAGTCTCCACCAAAAGCAGGGGACAGCGCAAAGTATGAGGAATGGACTACCCACAAACACCAACCTCCCCTGAAAAAGGGGACACCGCAGGACAGAAATCCTTGGAAACAAAAATGGGGCATGGACTACCCGCAAACACTCAACCTCCCCTGAGAAGGGTACACCGCAGGACAGCGGTCCTGGGAACAAAAAAATGGGGCTTGGACTACCCGCAAATACCCAACTTCCCCTGAAAAGGGTACACCACAGGGTAAGGATAATAACCCTGGGAATAAAAATGGGGCGTGGACTACCCGAAAACACCAACCTCCCCTAAAAGGGTACACCGCAGGACAGTAATCCTGGGAACCAAAAATGGGGTAAGGACTACCCGCAAACACTCAACCTCCCCTGAGAAGGGTACACCGCAGGACAGTGGTCCTGGGATTAACAATGGGCATGGACTACCCGCTAATACCCACAGACACACAACTTTACGAAAGTAACAAAAGTTGAGCATGGACTACTCACAAGCACTCAACCTCCCCTAAGTGGGGTACAGCATAAAACACCACCTTCCTAGGGTACACTTCAGGATACCAACCTTGAAAATATGAATGAGCATTGAATACCCAACAACACCCAACAAGGAGATCACCCAACGCAGAATACATAGTTTACATAAGAGCAACACAAATTTGTCATAATAAAAAAACACAACACTTTCAAAACAAGGCTATGTTAAATAATATGCAGTGGTAAATTAGATGCTACAAATAAATAAATAACACTAGCTCCGGTGAGCGATCTCTCACCCGAGTTCCTGCAAGCAGCTCCATCTGAAAGTGGCAGACCTCGAAAGTGCAGAAGACTTGAGGCAAAAGCTGAATAAAGTCACACAAGTGAAAGTTCCTGAGCATGCACTGAAGAAGAATGTTACAGAAGTTCCGCTTTTCACTGGCACCATTACGGGACTGGTGAAGACTTGAGACGATCCGAAAGCACTGCTGTTTTCTTGGGACAATTTAAAAACACTGTTGCTTTTAGACATGCTCCGCTTTTGACTGAAACAATTATGGAACAGGTACTGCTGGTCTTAGAGAAATGGCAAAACAAAACGCACTCGTACACACTGCACAAACCTGCGCAGACTCCAAACAAAATGGCAGTACACTGTCACGTCCGCGCCGCATGGCTCACAGCGATGACGTGCTGTCGGATGTTGAGAGAGAGGGAAAAACGTCACAGAAGCAAGGATGCCAGCCTCACGAGACAGGTAAAATAGTGCGCCATAGCATAAGGTTCGTTTAAAATGTAGCGGTTTAACTGCCAAAGTGTAACGCGACCCCTTCTTAGCACCAAAAGAGCAAAATGAAAGAAAGAGAGTGTGTCCACCACAAAATATTTCACCGCACAACGAACAGAATCTGCCCCACAGACCTGAGCATATGCCGCACTTCTCACCAAATTAGATGCTTTCCTTAAAGGTGCAGAGGCAATGTGTTGAGGGTCCACGCAGGCGAAATGGATCCACACGTCTTGCTCCTCACCGAGGATCCAGGCTTCACTCGACAGAGCCCTAACTTGCACACACAGGGCAGCCTCAAGCAGATCCAGGACAGCTGGAGATACTCCCCAAACATGCTACACTGTCCGGACGGTGGGAGACACACACTTCGTACAGAGTAGATGTAGACAAAAACTGTCAAGCCAGTGAAGCAGATGTGACGCCTATCACTAGACCGATGCCTTCTTCCAATGTGTAGAGCACAACAGTGATGGTCAGTCCAGTAAACACCAACAACTACACACAGGGCAGACAAAGGCAGAGTAGGCAATTCCCACACACAGGTAGAAGTATGTCAATCCCTTAGGAAATCTACTAGATGATAGCAGACATCAAAATAAAGAGGCACGCCCATGGTGCAATCTGTCCAGGTGGAACAGGACACTGAGGGGGTTAGCTGGGCATTACCTTTAGTTTCAACTTGAATTTTTCCACAATTCTTGATGTCTTAGGTTCCTTTCCTTGTGATTGCTTAGTTTCTTATTGTTGTACTGCACACGTAGGTTAATCCAGTTCAAATTGTCGCCAAATTATCCTCGTCGCCAAATTGTAGTAAAGGAAGATGCACAGTCCACTGTGTAAGTTAAGATCCTTTATTGTAAGTTCCTTCCAAGTAAGATAGATGAGTCAAGATAAAAAATACAGAAGTAAAACCCCACCAGGAACCAGCTGTTAACAGCTCAGCCTGAGTTGACCAACTGCCACAGTAAGGTAGAGAGAGACACTGTGAGCCAGAGAGTCACCCAGGCATTCTATGATGTCACAGATGTCATAGTACAGTCTATCTAGTGAAGAACAGTGGAGAGGACATTTACTACATGCAGCACCTTGCATAAAGTGTTTTAGATGGTAGTGGACATAGTAAATGTCATCCCTTTAGTGTCCAACATCTGTCCCAAATTCTCATAGAACTGAATGGGAATAATAACAGTCACTCCTTTAGTGTCCACACACCCCAAATTGTTTCAGATTGGAGTGGGAACAGTAAATTTTACTTCGTTAGCGTCCTACACATTGCCCAAATTGGTTTAAATGGAAGGGGAGATAGTAAATGTCACCCCTTTAGTGTCCAACACTTTCTTAAAAATGATTTTTGTTTGAGTGTGATTATTTCATTTGATAATTTTATGGTGAAAAGCGTTCGAAAATGTTATGTTTATGTGGTAGGTGTAGTTTATGTCTTCTATTTGGCATTAGTTTAGAACGATAATTTAAAAAGTAGTATATCTATTAATGAAACAATTTTAATGCATTTTTTATTTATTAAATAAACAATATAAATTAAATTTAAATAGTATTGTATGTTTTGTATTTTCCAGTCATTTTCTATTGTTAAACATATTGCTAACATTTCTTAAATTGTTTCAAATGCATATATTTAACATAATTTTACCATAAGATTTTTCAGTACATATTAAATATTTGCATATTTCTTATATTATTATTTATTTTATTTACATTTTTTACAACATTTTGTAACATGTTTTATATATGTTTTTTACATTTTTAAGACATTTATTCAACATATTTTTATTTATTTTGTTATTTTGTTATTATGTTCTGTGGGGAGTTTTTTTTTTACTTAATGTTTCAAAAAGATTGACATACGATTTTGCTGATACGTACATTGCACACCTTGAAAACAGATAGCAGGACTGTTCCATTTGAGGTGTGCATAGTCTTCAGGAGTGGCATCACATTTCAGGCAATGGTCGGAGCGGGAGGAGTCAATTCTCGCCAAATGATGTGGAGTAGTGTATGTGCAGCGAAAATATTTGTAATGCATTTCAATCGCAACAATTTATGTCAGTGGTCTAGGGAGACAAGTTTTGTTTGAGTGCAACAAAAACTGCATATTTTGTCTATTATGGGTAGACCTAAATTGCGTTCTCCGGCTGTTTGTTGCCCTGCCATACCCACTGGTTTCAAAGCTAAGAGAGACTGATAGGGTCATGATACGAGCCCGGAGCTGCTTAACGACTCAAGGAAGGAAAGTCAAGAAGCGGCCATCGGTTAGGGTGGCAACCGGTCACGCAGTGTGCCATGAAGTCTTCTCAGAATGAAATCATCCATATGTATGGATACCCCTGTGTTTGTAAATACTGTTTGTGTGATAACCTACCCGCAGGAAAATGGTCACCTATTGTGGTTAGGTAGAGTGCCTCAAGTGTACGTTGAACAGGCAGTTCCTGAGCTAAGCCAAGTATTATTTTTGAGTGGCAGGCTGGGGAATACAACCACAAATTTCCCAAGTATTTTCACAGTTTTATTCACACCAAGCTGGTTGTCGAGAATGTCTGAATATCTTTGAGGTCACAGGCGAAACATAGTGTCAATATGGAGAAAAGAGGAATGTGTCCCACCTGGTCACATTCTGGCATCAGATGTGGGAGGTGGGCATCAAGGTTGTACCATTAGTAGGAAAAATGACATTTTGACACCAAATAATAAACTGCAATGCGTAAATTGTAGAGCATGACAACTTTAGCGCTTTAAAATGTATGCTTGCTGAGTGTCTGGAAAATTATGCTCGAGAAGCACCCACAGCTGCTGTCTGCAACCAGTCATATAGAAATATGTGCAGACAGGTCTTTAAGTGGGATGAAAAAAGTGGGGGCTTTCTGTAAAGGAACATGTCAAATACATTTCTGTGATTCCCACAGTGTGGCTGGGTCCAAACTGGAATGACATGGTGAGCAATAAAACTATGGGTTTAGGCCCACATCTCTGTATTCGGGTGAATGTATGACATTGTTCTGCATTCTGTTCATCAATTGTTCTTTTTGCATTTGTCACCCGAGCGGGATGGGTACGCCCATGCGTGGGTCCCTTGCTCTCAAATGCCACTGGAGTCAAGCTATCCTGGCTGATGAGGGCTGAAAGCTGGAAACCGGTCCTAGGATGTTGGTTTCCAGTCCAGGGGGGACCTGGCCTGGCAGTTCGGACTGGACTGTTCCAATTGGGCGCAGAGTAAAGCCTGATTTGCATATGGCTGGGCCAAACTGGAATGGCATGGTGAGCAAAAAAACGATGGATTTAGGCCCAGATCTCTGTACTGGGGTGAATGTATGACATTGTTCTGCATTCTGTCCATCAATTGGTATTTTGCATTTGTCTCCCTCAAGTTTAAGGGCTTTATTTTCTCTTAATTTGGCCTTGCCTCCCTTCACATACATATCCACAGAATTATAGTTGCACATGGAGTACATAAACATTGTTGTATGTGCTCTGTAGAGAGGCCAACCCACGGACAGGCACTTTGTTTGGCTTCAGCCTTAGCGCCTGTGCGCTCAATCAAACCCCTCATAAACACCTGGCATGGCTTAAACCTCAAAGTATGCACAAAAATACACAACAACATTATAAAATGGCTAACTCTTGGGGAATGCAAGTTTAAGTAAAGCATGTGAAATAAGAGAAGAACTAAATCACTGATGTGCATCCCCTTAATGTTTTTAACATTCATTGTTTGTAAGTCAATCCATGTTTTTGGCTTCAGTGTTAACTTAGGGGGATGAAGATAAGGCCAGTTTTAAATTCATATATCAGAGACCTGTCCACTGTAAACAAATATTTCTCGCTTTGCGCTTGACTCCAATATTTGGATCAACTTCGGAAGATAACAAGAACCCTGCTCGTTATTTGGATTGATTTTGTGGGGGAACAAGTACAGCAGCTCCACTTCTAACAGAACCAGCAATCTGCAGCGAGGGCCTGGGATGTCACAGTGGGCGAGGTTAGTGTGATGTGATGTCTCAGCACAGTATACATAGCAAAACATTAGCATGCAAACACTTACCATTACCAAGAACAAGGAACCAGATCAGATGTACTTGCATCCGCTTCACGTATGACGAAAGGGTGGGATTTATGCCTTTTGAATGACTGACGTCTGAAATCACGCAGGGATGAAGCCTCCGACGTCCGAAACTGTGATGCTGATCACATCACAGGCCTACAGAGTGCATACCACCACAGACCACAATGTCAATGAATGGCTTTGAAACAGAAAGGCCTGTGTCATGCATCACAGTTCAGAAAATTGATTTACTGCCTGGCTTCTGTCTCCTGATTCAGAGCGAGGCGGGGCAAGCAGCCTGAAACAGACAGCCCGGACTGAAATACATCAATTTATTTAGAGCTAAGATGGTTTCTCTAAATACATCGATTTATTTCATGTTTTTATGTAAATGTATTGGAATTTCAGAAGGGCGCAGCCCCTGAGGCCTAATGGAGACTCTGCCCCTGGTTGATAGGTGTGAACAAAGATCTTGGATAAACAGAAGAATGTCATCTGTGTACATTTATACCAGCAACAGAGCATTGCCAAATCTCAAACCACAGTGTAAGTGGGTATCTTGGTGTACCAGAGGGTCGAAAGCAATAATGAAAAGGGCGATAAGTGGTAACTCTGTTGAGTTCCTCTCGAGATTAAAAATTGGGCAATGAGGGGGCCATTCACCGAGAACCTAGCTGTAGGAGTGGAGTACATAAGGAGATTAAGGTCCAGGAACCCAAGGAGGGTTCCTGGTCCCTCCTATTTTAGCCAGGATCCCCCTCAGGATCAGCTATTCCAATGAGTCAAATGCCTTTTCAGCATTGAGGAGAGTGACCATTGACATAAGAGTTGGAGAGATATGATTCAATATCATGAAAATGAGACATAGATTTAGGCCCTTTCATGGTGCCGGGCAGACCAACACCAACTAATGGTCAGTGGCGGTCCGGCCGCAATCCAGGGCATCAGCCCAACCGCTGCATTACAATGCAGCCGGCCGCACTGCTGACATCAATGTTGGACCGCCTCCTCCAACAGTATCTAAGAGCCTGTCGGGGGCAGTTGGACTCCTATACATACAATGAAGGCACTGCCTGCGCAAGCACAGCCACAGGGAATAATAAGATGTCCCTTTACAAATGTCTTTTCACAACAGTCCCATTCCCATGAAAAGGCAGATGGAAATAGACTCTGGTGGCCACAAGCAGGGCCCCATCCCCCACAGGCCACTGCTAAATGCCCCCTACAAACCATGCACCATGTGCCAGGCACCACATGGTGCCTGGCACACTGGGCATGGGTGTGCACAAAGTACCTTTATCTACTGCAGCTTGTGCTGTGGCCCTTTTCCTGGGTGCCAGCAAAAGCCGCAGAAGAAAAATGCACTTTCTGACTGCCTGCACAGTGGTCTGATCGTAATAGGGCAGGTGGAACAGCTGAATCATTGTTGGATGACCACCTGCCAAAATTATTGCAGCCAGATGTTAAACCAACCGCCATCCTAATAAGGGCCTTAGTGTGGTCGAAAGGTGTGGTACGGAGCCTGTTTAGATGGAGTAGATGGTTTGTTCCATCAAGAGAGATAGCAGTATAACAATGATTTCAACCAATATCTTATCTAGATTTAACAGGGATAGAGACCTGCACTATGTAAATAAACGTGGGACTTTGCCAGGTTAAGGCAACAGAGTGATCACTTGTATTTATTTATTTAGCACTGGCTGGACCCGGAGGTATCAGAGCGCTTTACATGAGCATCAGATCATAGTTACAGGTTACATCGTTACAAAGGGTACACATTTATTAGAGCAAGGCAACATAGTTACTTGTAAGGTCAAGATAAACAATAAGCACAAATACGTAACGGGAAAAGCAGGCAAGGGGAAAGATTCAGGGGAGGGGGGAAGGAGCTGGGGAAGTAGACAGGTAAAGAAGGAGGGAAAGAGGAGGGGAGGGTATAGGACACCACAAGAAAGAGAAGGGGAAGGGCGACTGGGACACAAACCAGTAGACGAGTCAAAGCAACGTCCAAAGTCCAGTAAGCTGTGATCCCAGGGGAAGTGGTATCACCAGGGCCAGACAGGGAACTGAAAGCAGCCCTGACAAATTTTGCCAGACCAGCCCCCATCTGGCAAGTAGCGAGCGAGCCCGACCACTACTAGGAACATTTTTGGAAAAAGACAGACCAAAATGGTGCATTTTACAGCATATTTTTCATTACATATTGGCTGAGTTGGCTTTGCCAAGATTTGTACCTCAGATATAAGCCTTGCGTTTTTTTTCTAGCCGAGACACACTGTGGCTTCTCGCTTCTCCTTCCTCAATCATTCATTCTCTTACCTCCATATTTCCTTTCTTCTTCTCCTCCGTCGTTTTTCCCTTCCTTTCTTACTGGTTTCCTTCACTTGTGTCAGTCTTCATTCCATTGCAAACTCCCTTCCTGTCCTAAGCAGTTTTCTAGCTCTTCTCTCGCTGCGACTATTTTTTCTTTCTTCTCTCCCATCCCCTACTACTGTCATGCCTCCGGACAACCCCTTGCCCTTCACTCGCATGCTTCATTTATCTTTCCCTTCTAGAAGTCTTTTTGCACTTTCTCTCTCCCTCCTTCTTTACGTATCCCTTCCTCCCACCTTCATCCTTCCATCTTTCCCTCCCTCCCTGCCATTATTGCTGGTGTCTCCACTGCCCCTTTGCCTTAACATGTCTGCAGTGGTGAGGAGATGATTGCCAGCACCCCACTGCCCCCAATCTGAACCCGCCCAAATATCAAAGGGTTTATGGCTTTGAAAGTGAATCAGTCAGACGCGGGGGCAGATTGGGGGTAGTGGGGTGCTTGCAATCATCTCCTCACGGTCGTCTCCATTGCGCAGTGCAGAAGAAGAACCGGGCCCGGGCCGGGCAGCGTTGAAACTGAGTTCAACAGTGTATTTGCCTCCTCACCATTCCATTAATGTGGTCCTCCAAACATGCCGGTGGCTTCAATTAAACAAAAAGATGATTTCCAGTATAATAAATATTTTCTTTAAGCAGCCGACCGCACGTAAGAAATAAACAAAACACAATTAAGCATCCCAGCCACGGGTAACAATTACAAGGAACGCCTGCCAAAACCTCGCATACTGCAGGAAAAATATAGATGACGGACACACCTTCTAAAGGGAAAAATATCTTCCCTAAAATGCCGCCTACTGACTCAGAAAAAGTAACTAAATTTTCTATTATTTGCAGTATACACCACAGGCAGCTAACTGCAGCATGTTCAATTTACAATCACACATGGTTTGGTTGTGGTTAAATGTTATTGTTCCAAGCCACAGAAAGCACAATTAAGCAAATGCTATAAAACATATGTAAATTCCAGTCACCTCAAAAAACTTGAAACTAATACCAAACCCTATCTGAGTGCATGTACTGACAATTATTAACAAGCGTCTAAGTGCTGCTTATTTTCAAACCATAGCCTATTTTACCCAATAAACAACACTGTCCATATTTCTTTTAAATTAATTTCGTACTGTGGATTCGTCCTACAAAGAAGTACAAATCCTGTGTATGATAACAAATAATAGGAGTGATTTATTGCAAGCAATATGCGGCTCTCCCGGATATATGAGGCCAAAATGTTTGCTCACTATCTCACATGTCAACTATTTTATGTATCTTGTATTGCCAGTGGACTGTTTTCAGATATCTAACCATGAGGCTTCAACATCTGGTGAAACACTCTGCACATTGTTGCAACTACAAATATTTCATCATCGACGCAGCGCATGTCATAATAATGTGGTTTTGATCTTTATGCAGAAATGTTAAAAATATAATGGGCCTCATTCATGAGCCCTTGCGTCAGTTTTGCGCTTCCGATGCGTCACTTTTTGTGACGCATCGGCAGCGTAAAACATGCCTCCTGTTGCGCACTATTTACATCTAAGCAGATGCGTCACTTTGTAAACCCCTGCGCTACATTATACCTGTGTCAGGTATAATGTATGCAGAGGGGGCGTTCCCCTGCAAAAAGCCTCGTAATAGTGACGCAGTGAAATCTATGAGATTTCACTCCGTCACTTTTAGGACGCTGTTGCGTCAAAATCTTGCACCTGCCTCACAGCAGGCGTAAGACTGACGCAAGCCCTTTCACATGGGGCTTTCCCCATGTGAAAGGATGCATTGCTGGAGTTGCGTAACTTTTGGGACACACTCCAGCAATGCGTCACTTTTGCGCTTACAGATACGTCAGAAATACTGACGTATCTGTAACTCCTTGCGCAATGATGCGTCATATTGTAAATATGACGCATCATTGGGGTCGCAAGGAGGGCGCAATGAAAAGTGACGCATCGTTGTTTTCTCGCAGCGATGCGTCACTTTTCATGAATGAGGCACTGAAAGTGCATTGGGGCAGATTTATGAGGCTCTTGCGCCTCCTTGCGCCGCAATTGCATCACGTAATGTGACGCAACGGCGGCGCAAACAATGTGCCCTATTTACAATGTGACGCATCTAGGAGATGCGTCACGTTGGAAACCCCTGCGCCATAAGGAGGCGTTCCTGCGCAGGGGGGGGCGTTCCTGTGCAGGAACGCCTCCTAAAAGTGGCTGAGTGAAATCTATGAGATTTCACTCAGTCACTTTCTACGTCAATTCCCTACGCCTGCTTGAAGCAGGCGTAAGGGTGACGCACCATACATTGAACAGGTGGCCCCTGTGCATTGCAGGAGTCATGTCGCACTTACGACATGACTTCTGCAATGCGCCGCCTGTGCGCCGAGAGATGCGTCACGCATCTTCACTGCCTTGCACCATGGTGCGCCGCATCATAAATGCGGCGCACCATGGGTGGCGGAGCAGTGGCGCAATGTGGCGCATGTTAACTGGCGCATCCCTGGGGATGCGCCAGTTAACATAAATCTGCCCCATAGTGTATAGAGACTGTGGGGGGCTGGTGTAATCGTCTAAAGTATTACCCCTTGTAGTCGAGTACATAACGGTTGCATTTCGCTCCAAGGGAATCGTATTTAAAAATATTTTTAGTGTACTTTTATGTCATACACGTGGTTCAGAGAAGAAATCAAATGTTGCCTCACTTCTACCATGGACATTCAAAGGCTATGAGACATAGAGAAACGTGATCTGCATTGATCCTTTGAGTCTCGGGTGCTAGTTCTGGATATAAAAAAAAATCCTGTTTGATAAAAAACAATCGGTGCATGTTGACATTCTTATATATTATGTAAATACAGATAAGCATGTGCAGACCCGTTGCACAGAACACACTGTAAACACTTTAATAAACTTGGCCCCAGCCGATACCACCCGTTATTCCCTTCTGCCTCCCTTGCCTGAAATGCAATCGGTCATGCACCTGTGTCAGCCGCGCTCCTCCGGGAGTGTGGCAGGACATGGTGTTTTGCTGATGCCTCTTTGGTCCGTGGAATTAGTTACAGCCTTCTCCTTTCTGTCCTGCAGCCAGAGTCTCGCAGCGGGGCCCTGCTCGGAGTGCTGTTTCATTCTCCCTCGTGTTCTCTGATGAGTCTCAGTGATTCACGCCAGGTGATGTCTCCTCCTCCGTCCTGTTGAGAACTTTGAGGCCTTGCATTCTTCTATGTTCAATTAAACACAAGGAAGATACCGCAGGTCTCTCATGGATCCAAACTCCATGCAGAGCCTATGAAGTGTTCTACAGAGGTACCTGGAACTCTAAGATTCCTATCATACAGGAGACACACAAAAAGAAGAAATGAGTGTTGAGATTCAGTTCAGAATAGGGACCCAATTCAGAAAAAGAAAAGAACCCTTGAAAAGTACCCATCAGCCCACTCAGTAGTGGAACTTCGTCATCTGGGATTTTTTGGTATAAAAAATGGGGTCCAATAAGCCCTTCCTCAGATAGACCTTGAGGCTAGCTTAGGACCCAATGGTTGAACCCACAACCAGAGAAGATGACATAGTTTAAAGGCTGAAAGGGCTTAGTTGTAGTGCTCGGAAAAAGTGAGAAAAGAAAAAAAGGTAATCAAAGTGATTAAAAATACCTAACTTGATGTCAAATAAGGAAACTTTATTGGGTGTGCCCATCAAGATGGTATAGTTAAAAGCAGAGTGAAATAGCAGAGAAAATTTTTGCTATTTACTATAGATGTTAATTGGTCAACATGTTTCAGCCTCTCCAGGCTTTCGTCAGGACCTATAAGTCACTACTGCAACACTTACTTGTTGTGCTGTGAAAGACAGACTACAGACATTCTTAGTGATTGTGTATCATCTCCTGTAGAACAACATAAACACAGAAAAAACCATACAGCAAAAGGTTATGGTGATTGCAACACTGATCAATTATTTGTGTTCATGTATATATGTACATTCTATTATTAGATTCTTAACTTACCCAATTTTATGGGATGAGAAACCTCGCCTCACCTGGCAACAGCTCAGGATAAAGGAGGCCACGCACTGAAAAAATGTTTTATTCAGATAGTTTATTTTGGTTCATCTTTTTGTTTGGACTAATGCATCCAATTGACGTTCCAGTGCAGACACACATGGCAAAAATAGGAGGCCAACAGAAGGATGACCTTTGTGGAAGGAATTAGTCTAGAAAACGGTAATTTTCTCATGGTTAATGGAAAACATGTACCCTTCTACTATGAAAGCAAATGGCACGCTATTTTTTCACTATGTTTTCTCTCTTTATATCAAAGTATGTCTCTGCAGGACTACGACATTTTAGATATGCAGTTTAATGTTCCACAATCTGAAGAAAACAATTTAATCAGGCACTGTCTTTGCTGCAAGGATAATATCCGCTAAGTGTGCCTTTTTGTCGGTTAAATCATGAACAGTATAAAATATAAATGCAGCCCATATTTTAAACGGTATTTTTAACAGAGACCTAACAGAAATACCTTGGCGACGCCTGGAGCACACCTACCTCTCCGTCGTTACCTCGCGCTGAACTGAGCCGAGGGGGAGGTGGTGGCCCAGTGCGAAGCGCAGGAATAAAAAGAGGCCTGCGGACCATAGAGGGAGCTGCCTTTCCTTTCACTCCGATAGGCTCATATGCTGGGCCAATCAGAATGTGCGTGTCAACAGCCCTGTGTGCGGTAAGCAGGAATGTGTAAAAGGCATGCGGACCATAGAGAAAACTGTCTAGCTCTCCACTCCGATAGGCTCCTATTGCGGGCCAATCAGGATGCATGCATCGGCAGCTCTGTATGTTAGTAAGCCGTGATTGCCAGGTTGATGTATTAATTCGGCGGACCGCCCTGACAGCTCAGAGGGCCGGGTCAGATTGGTTCTGCGGCTTGAAACCGGAAGCACGCTAAAAGCCAATGGCTTTCTGTGTGATTAACTCTAAGGCTCAGCGCTCGTTCATTGAGCGCGAATATAATGAGAGTCCATTGCGTGGCTGTGTTATAAATGTGTGCTCTGACAAGTGAGCAATAGAATATTGTAAAATAACAATCATGTTGCAATTCGAATATATCATTGTTGCCTCATGTCATTATTCGCGGTCTTCTTTAAATCTCTGAGGACGATGCCTACAGTCCCTATCATCGAATATCGGGTAGATGAAAGGAAGACCGTTCTAGTGGAAACAGTCTTATGCTTCCAAACTAGAAATTACTGTTTAGGACCGCTATGTCAGCAGGGGAGAATACATCCTGGTTATGTTTCATTAGTTGGTATATTGTCACTAGTACATGATGTAACGTTACCTAGTCGTTTGTGAAAAACCAGAGTGAGAAAGACAGTTCTTATTGGTCGGCTGTTCGCAGTACCTGTGAACAGTTTGTTTGTTATTGTCTTCATAAAAGATTCGAAAAAGTATGTGAGATAACCCTTTGGGTCCTAAGCTAGCCTCAAGGTCTATCTGAGGAAGGGCTTATTGGACACCATTTTTGATACCAAAAAATCCCAGATGACGAAGTTCCACTACTGAGTGGGCTGATGGGTACTTTTCAAGGGTTCTTTTCTTTTTCTGAATTGGGTCCCTATTCTGAACTGAATCTCAACACTCATTTCTTCTTTTTGTGTGTCTCCTGTATGATAGGAATCTTAGAGTTCCAGGTACCTCTGTAGAACACTTCATAGGCTCTGCATGTTTGGATCAACGAGAGACCTGCGGTATCTTCCTTGTGTTTAAATGTATAGTTGGGGGACAAGATACCTCTAGGTCTATAAACTAATTCCCCTTCGGCCCTTCTCCACCCTGTGTTTTTTTAAGTAATTCTTCTATGTTCCCCTGCTGTGCCTGTCCTTGTCCTTCTTTTGTGTTTACTTCATGTGGATCAGTTTCCTGTAAAACAAAAACGCTTTTCTTTTCTGTCTGCTCCAGGTACGAAGCTGGAAGTGGACTACCTCAATGTCAGGATGAGATGTGTGACAGGGTCAGGGGAGGCAGGGGATGACTTTCCTGAGCTCCACCGCTGGTGGAGCGCAGGAAAGTCATCTCCTGCCTCCCCTGACTTCGCCACACATCTCATCCTGACATTTCGGTTGTATTTGTTCCTGATAGAATGGAGCACTGCATTCTACTCAATAATAAAGGCCACAAGCCACCAATGCTGCACAGCCGCCACCACTCCCGAAATAGTGACGCCTGTGGCAGACTGCCCCCGCTGCCCCATCCCTAGCTACGCCACCTTTCCAGCAAACGTGTTTTTCTTTTTTGAATCCATTTCACACTGAAGCAAATAAACGAAAGGAGGAAAGAGAAGGTAATGCTTCGCTGTTCTTAATGTAATTACTGTCACTGACTCAGGCAGGGGTCAATTCCACATGGCCAAATCGGCCCCAGCAACATAACCGGCCCCCTGTCACAAAACCGGCCCGACCCCCTCCAGCCTACTGGGGGATTGCCCGGTGCCCGGATTTACCAGTCCGGCCCGGGGTACCACTTCCCTGTCTCGGTTGCGGGAGGCTCCCTTTACGCCGTGGATTCTCTCAGAGGGGTCTCTGAGACTCCAAGGCTTACATACTGGATCCTTCCCCAAAGAGGGGAGAGGTAGTGCTTTGGCAAGGGGTGCCATACCATACCTCAGCTGTGAGTGGCTCCCTTGGTGCAGTGGACTCTCTCAGCGGGTACGCTGAGACTCCAGAGCAGTACCATTTACAAAAGCTCTTGATATCTAGACCCATGAAACTAAACTAACAGGCCCACACTGTTCAAAGTGCCATTTTTCATTTTATTTGGCAAAAAGCAAAAAGCTTTTTTTTTAAATTCTATTTACAGAAAAAACATAAAACACATACCTAATGAAAACACTTCACCACAGAGACACCAACAACCACTTAATGCATCCCTTCATTTATTCCCCCAATCATTCACAAAACTAGTAGCATTCAACCCTCACACCACACACAAGCCCCACCGGGTCGGGCCAGACCTGACTGCTTAACTTGAAAATGGCCACATCCCAGGGAGGACTACTATACAAAAAATCCAAACAACCAAAAGATTGGACCTCAATCTCACAATGGCGCACGCCCAAATCAAAACGTTCAAATATCACAGCGTACAACAATTATTTACAGTGCACCAGTGGACGACCTAATTTACAACGCGTTTGTTTGACATAACACAATATAAAGGTTGATGCGTTTCGAACCCAACAGATAACAGGGTTCTCATCAGGACCACACAATCTAAAATAAAGAGAGAAACACATACTCTTATTCAGTTGGACAGCATCTATTCATCCATTGGACAACAAACACCAACCACGTTGCAAGCAGCCTACCGTAGTCAAGTGGCAGACCAAATTTGCTATGCCAGGAATGAAGAAAGCAAGAAGGAGTGTCTAAAAGAAAGCAGATTGACAACAGAACAGTCTTACAAAAAAAGTCCATCTTATACTGTCACAAAATGTATACTTTTGGTTTACCGGTGCAGAAACTTACAGAGTGGTGTCTCCAAGAGGTCTTCCAACCACTACTTGTATATTAGATTACAGGATCGCCATAATGAAATCTGTATCACCTACCAGGCAAGTACAAGCGTTTACAGCAATTGCTCATTCTCAAATTAATTCGCACATACTTATGTGAAAAAGCGGATGGACATACCTTGTTCACTACGTGTCCACAAAGTGAGCAAACGATCACCAAGGACTGTTTTCACTTGTATCCCGATTTTCACCAATACTGTAAATAAACGAAAATATCGGTTGCTGGCTCATCACACATCAAAGCATCACAATGTCAATTGTTTATTTTGAAAAATCGCAACGCAGCACTTACCTAAATATTTGGAATTGAAGCAATTGTTTCTCACCCGTCCGCCTGTCCACAAATCTGGTGTCTGATGTGGCGCGTCACAAGGCTTTCTGGGATAGATAGGGCAGCTGGGAAGTGAAGTCTAAAAACTCTCTGCTGTTTCACAACAAACTTTATTAAGACCCGACGATCAACGTTGCAACGGTGGCAACAGAAATGTTTCATGAAGGGATAGTGCTGCGAAATAGGATAATACTTGAAATGTATTAACAAAATCCAACTTAGACTAGAACCAGAGCGAATATTACAGTGCACGAACATAACGTGCTATGTGGAGCGAAAGGGCACCAAAGACCCTATTGCTATTTTTGCCATTTACCACTACTAACTGCTCGGACCCCCCGTCACGACGCAAACACAAATACATTTTGGCATATAGCTGGAACGCCACACACCATCTCTGTATGACGCATCATCCTCTAAGGTGTCTAGTGATAGGTAATCAGCAGGCAAATTAGCCATACAATGGCCCCGCATTATGAACAGCAACACAAACGGCACATATCCTATTACAGTTTGAATGGCGCAGAGACTTCACTAAATCGAAGGATGACTGTGTTGAAATGATTAATTAGTAGAGCCACACGTTGGGACAACCGGGCATCAGTGTCACCTCTACGGGCAAAGTAGCCATAAACTGGCCCCCACATTCTGGCCAGCAATTCACACAGGGCATATTCTATTGCAGTTTGAATAGTTCAGAAACTTCATTAAGTCCATAGATGGCTGTGTTGAATTTCATGATTAGTAGAGCCAAGAATACATATTGAACATCAGACACCAGCGCTTTCGTACACCTATGGACCAGTAGAGACTCTGCCAGGTACAAGGACTCCTGTGCTGCTAAAAGGGCTCTCAGTCACAAAAACCTTGGAAATATCAAGTATAGTGAACCAGAAGTTGAAGGGCATTAAGTGTTAGCTGGCTTACAGACTGAACATGTTACACACAATAAAGCCATCAGAGTGATTTTCCTAAAACATTTTCTAATCTATCACATTATGTATTCTATTCATGTTAAATCAACCTGCTCCTAGACATACACAAAATTATGACAGATGTCCTCACACTAGGTGTCATGTTTCATTATCGGACTCCCCTTAATCTTCCAAAACCAGGTTTGATGAAGGGTGGGCCTACTTCCTGAAATCAGGGAGAGACTTATTAATACATACAAATCTGTTTGAAATATATACTTAAAAAAACAATGTGGTAATTCAATCTGACTTTTATACTATATAGGATACCACCTGGTGTTAAAAAAGAAATGTGGGAATGGGGACGCCAGTACCCCAGCCTCACTAAACTATTACCATGTTTCTGCCTAGCGGCTCAACAGAGTCCATGGCATTCATCAGGATGGAAATCGGATGCTCTGGGAGCATACATACAATGTATATGCCACAATGGTGGTGGTCTAACCCTTGTTGCCATTCTGCGTTCCTAGGTCCCTAGGTACCCTAATTAAGGGTCATCTGGATCCTATAGACAAAGAGCTCAGGAACCCCTGTAGTCACTAGCTATCAGAGGATCCGCTGCCCATCCTGATGAATCCCATGGACTCAGTTGAGCCACTAGGCAGAAACATGTCTTTGTACAAGCTCAAGCTTTAAATGACAATCTTTCACACGAAATTTGCTTATCTAGAACTCATTTTGCTCCTAAAGACTAGCCCCAACCATCAGGAGCATTGTCTTCAGGCCTCCTGATCTCTAAAGGGCACTTCCAATGAGGAGATTGTTGTTGAAGTTTTCCTTGCCACACCGGTCCTCTGATCCTGCATCTCTTTTTTGCCTTGCAGACCCTCTACACCCAACAAGTAAAACATGATCCCTGCCACAATTCCCAGATTTCACAGCCCCCTGGCTACTTGAAGGGTACCTGTGTGTCAGCAGAGATAAGAGTTAGTCCACAGAAGCACAAGGGGACAATCCAGAGTTCCCTATCAGGCCAATTTCTCCAACTGTTCCACTGGGGACATAATGATGCCAGTGTCACTGGCCCTGAAAAGACCTATCCTAATCCTGGGGCCAGCAAGAGTTGAAGTTCTTCAGTCCATCTTTTCAGTAATATCAGGTGGCATCTCCTTCTTGCTGGGTATTCTTTCACCATCATTCTATCCCTTGTGCATCAGGATCTTATAGGGGGGCTGGAAAGAACTAGAAACCAAGCACCCCTGGCCAATCGTAGGGTGACACATCATAAATCCACTTCTGTCTCAAACATTATGCAAAGCATTCTAGATCAATATAAGATTGGGCTTCAAATGGTTTAAGAAAATACCTACCCTGGCAGCCTCAGCCCTGCCCCTGATACAGCTGTCTGCTCCCTATCCACCAAAACATCAAAGAGGAGCCCCTCCTGTGTTTGGACCAAGATGTATGGTCTTCCTCTTTTGTTTCTGTGGGATTCAGCTTTCCCAGGCCAGGTGCAGTGTGCAGAGGTAATTAGCAGATGCAGTTTTTCTCCGCATTCACATCTTCCTTTTTCCAGAAACTGAGTCAAGCACTGTTCATCGAGCTATTGTGTGAGAGGTCTTTGAACCTCCTTTGTTCCAGTTGAGAAATTAGGTTGGTCCAGTAGAGGAGGGTAAAATAATGTAATTTGAATACACGGCTAAGCTAAGGAAAAATGAAAGCTCCCAAATTGTAAAAGGGAGTGTTTAATGATGGAAGGGTCTGTGGAGCTACATGTTTACCCTTAGATTGATACCTCACTGCACCCTTGGGGCCTAAGTGAGGTGAAAGTGTCCCTTTAAGCAGATTTTGTCTGTAATGTGTAATTTATTTAAGCACCACAGACTTTGAGTAATCACTACAGACCTACTGTATGAAGACCGACTCACATTACAATGCCCAGCCCAGGTCAGCATCAATTTGTGAAGGGTCCCTTCTATTACAGGATGCTTGTGTGCTGATACAGGATGGTAGGCTCACATGCACAGACTACTCACATGTGCACACACTTGTGTTTGAGTATTCAAATATAACCAGCCCGAGCATTTTACTTTAGATGTTGCAGGAGCATGCTCATCTAAAAAGGCAGACACTGAGGGTTAGCACTCTTAATCCATTTACAGAAATTATTTGGCGAGTGAGATTCAGTTTAAGAGACTCACTCTCAATAAAAGTAAAAAAAAACAGAGTAGTCAAAAAACAAAAAATAAAGAGAGTTTAAGTGGCCAAAACGCATTTCTTACAAGGTACTTTGCCTTATTTTTCGCAATTTATAGTTTTCTGGCATCCTCCAACGAATAGGCCATGTTACAACGTATGCAAATACATCGCATGTCATTACAACGCAGTCATTTCAATGACTGTGTTGTTACACAGCATACCATTACAACGCAAGTTGTTACACCGACTTTCTGTAGGGGGCACGCTGGAATTTTGAATAGTATAATTTACTGTTCCAACTCCAGTCTGTGCAACAGTAGGGAAGGTGTTGGATTTTAATTCCAACACCATCTGCCCCCTACAGCAACTCATTGAAACGAATTGTGTTGTAATGGTTTGTGATGTAACAACTTGGTCGTTATAATGACCGCGTTTTAATGGCATGAGATGTATCGCATGCGTTGTAAATGATGCTTCCCTGTAGTGTGTTTATCTAGGTACCTATATTGATACTCCTATTTCTGACCCTTGTCCGGTTATTAATTCACTAATGTCCATACACCGGCACAAAAACCCGCCTTCAAATTAGGTCATAGCGCATGCTGTCACATTAAGCAAGCACTATCCCTTCAGCCCCCTAGAGAAGCACACCGAGTTCTCAAAACAAATCAAACCTCCAACAGACCTGGGAAATCCCCCGCAGCTATTGTTTTGATTTTGCTCGAGAACTCCTGCAAAGAATGTAAGAACGACCAGTCCTTATGACATTCTTGCTGACGTCTTATGTCCATCCTTACGTCAAACAAGGCACCTTTCAGGTATAAATATACCGACGCTGCCCTAAGCTAAGACACGGTGGTGATGAGCTTGGAGCAGCGCTACTTGCCGGAGAGCCCAGCTGATGCAGAAAAGCCCACGGACGCTGCCCCTCCCTTTTGACGCGCTGAGAGAGACGCTGCCTTTTCTACTGCCGAGAAATCCAGCCTCCGGCGTTTCCAGCCGCCCTCGCGGGTAACTGGGATATCGAGTCCTGTGACAGAGATACCAACCCTCCAGCCTTCTAAATCCCAGGTACTGAACTGACTAACCACTTACAGAGAATTCTTGAGTCAGATTCTTGGCAAAACAAACTTAACTTAAACTGCTACTTACTTACTCCCTCCCAAGTATTAGGCTTAGGTCAGGTACACCGGGGTAGGCGTAGTTAGAAGCACCAGTTGAGAACGATTAGTCAATGTATATATGTATGTATATCTTTTATCCATTTTAAGTATCATATGGCTAAGAAACCATATCAATGCTTTTACAGTATTATTTTATAATTCTGTTTTTACTGTATGCACTTTACTTAACTATAAGTATTGCAATAATAGCGATTCATTTCTCTTGTATGAGAAAGGAGACTGATCAATAAATAACATCTTTTTATTGAAGCACGCCCATCTCTTATTTCTCTACAAACTGGTGAAACTAAGAATGCACGTACTGACTGAGTAAAATAGTTGTCTTTTGTTTTCACACGACTCTAGAGATATACTCTTGATTAGGGGAGAGCAAAGTTGTCATGTTCTATGGTTGTCAGAAACTAAATCCCTTCTTGTCTATCCAGGGAGGTTAAACTCCTCCTTGCCTATTCGAGAAAGTTTCTAGTGAACTCTGAGCTTGCCGCCACACATAACTTAAAGTCTAATATCATCAGTAGAAGACCTAGTTAACCACAGTCCTACGTCTATACTATTGAAGATATTATTCCAATGCGCAGAGCCTATTGGGATGATAGGAACTACACTACATGGCGCCCAACGGTTTGGATAGGCGATAAATCTAACGCAAGACATTAGAGTAACTCAGTCGTGCTTTTTCACACAGACCCTTTTTTCCATAAAACTCCAAAGACTTCTGGAAGTGGGTGAAAGGTTAAATCAAACTTAGTAGGAGGAGACTCCTATGTATGGTTTTTGGTTTATTCAACGTTGAAGGATACAGTGTTCCAAAATATTGTGCATCTAATCTTTGTTTCCTTGAAAACCTGATCTGCAACAAAAAACCTTCTTGTCAGTAAAATGTCAGACAATGAAGAAGAAAGGGAGACAGCTAGAATAGCAGCTCAACTCCTCGCGGATGACACAAGTCTCCTGCAAACTGACCCGGGTGCAATACTCATCCCGGTCAGCATAAGAAAAACTATAACTTTAAAACTTATAGAAAATGGACTAACACCGAGAGGTGGTACAGTCATATTCGTAATAGAGGCACACGAATATCGGCAGACAGAGGTATTCTATTCATGGATACATTTTCCAGCAGCAAACGCTGTAACAAAGGAGTTCCATTATTACAAGATAGAGGAACCTCCGGATGAGTACACCCCTTTCGAGGAGGTGGAAATACCACTCAAATACCAAGAGCACCTGCTCTGGTTTAAAGGCGCCCTAAAACATAATGATCACATCACCAGGCTGGGTCCACTAGGTAGACCAGGAGCGACGTGGCCGGTTCTAGCCGGATACACACCACATCCAGACATTGAAAAAATGCCAATACCAGAACTTTTAACACAGTTAAAACAACTGATTAAAATACACAGACAACTAGTCCAATATGTAATGCGGACCTCAACCGTCCAACCAGCTATTAAAATTCCACAGCTGACCCCTCATCAGGGGAACACAAATAAAATCACACCACAGAACATACAGTCCTGTCTAGGTAAAGTACCCATTAAACGGGAACAAATTCCATTCTGGTTAGCACAGAAAATCACTCAAATAGAGGCGGTATTTCCAGATACCACACCTGTGGAGAAACACAGAATTCTGACTATCTGTCTCCCAATGGGGATCGCACCACATGTGGAGGACTGTGACACTTGGGGTACAGTCTTTGCTTCCATTTACACAAAAACACATGGTGTTCCGTCCATATCGGTAATACCAGAGGTGCTAAAACAGATTCAAAATGAATACGGTCCAGAACCTGCTTTAACTCTGGGTATGAAATTACTGAAAGACTTCAAGCAGGTCTCGGCAATATTACTAGCAAACATAAAAGGGGAAGCAGCAAATGTGGCGATCCGCCAAAGATTAAAGGAAACAGATATAGCAGACCAACCATTTGAACTTGCCAGAATCATAGAGAAATCCTATGAAGAACTAGGAAGAGATAGTTTGGGTGGGAAACCAGTGAAACCCCAACTAATAGAAAATCCTGAAAAGGTATTTATTAAAAATAATCTAAACACTTCAAAAAAGAACTGGGATGGAAGTAACAATCCACTCCCAAAGAAAAAAGATTCCAGTCCAGAGGAAGGTCTCCACGGCGGAGAGAAAGATCTCCGGACCAAGGAAACAAGTCTCCCCAGAGGGAGCCCTCTGAGAAAAAATACAACCTTAGAAATAGGGATAATTTGAAGAAACCTGATAGATATCAAGATATTGATACACGTCCCTCTCGATCTTTTCAGACTTCCTCGCAGAAATCGGAAAGAAGAGGACGGTCAGAACACAGGGAAGAGCACGTCAAGTCCAAAGACAAAGAACCTGCTCATCAAAGTAAAAAGTTACAATTTCCAAAAAAAAAGGTAGCCAGCATTAAAATAATCAAACATGCCGAGGATCCTGAGGACTCAGCTGAAAAACGGAAAGGTGGGCACAGACAATGTTAGACAGCGCAGCAGAAGTGAGCTTAGCTCGCAAGATCCTGATGAATCATCTGGAGACAGTGGACACGAATGAGTACATTCAGGTGGAAACTGCAGATACCAGAGTTAGCAAACCTCATAAAATATATGAAATAACCTTACGTATAGAGGGAGAGTTACTACAAATATATGATGATGAGGCATTATCTTATGTCAATGACATCTATCTAACAGACGATGACTTGGATACTCACTTGAAAAGAGTGAACACCATAATACTTGGGTTCGCAGCAGAGGGTTATAAATTCAACTTCAAGAAGTCAAGAATTGCCCATCTGACTGTCCTATTTTTAGGATGTGAATTATCAAGTGAAGGCAAAAGCCTGGCTAAAGATTTCCTAGAGAAATGTGCTGTAATCCAAGCACCTAGAACACTAAAAAACTTACAATCAATTCTAGGTTTCCTAAATTTCGGAAGAACTTACATTATAAATTATGCAGAGAGGGTTAAACCTCTCTATGATCTAATAAAACCAGATTTTAAAAGAATCAACTGGACTCAAAAACACACAGAAATTTTGAGATCTTTACAAACAGACATGTTAGTTAAAACTAAACTGCAATCACGCGATAACACACGCAACCTAGTGATTCGAGTCATCCCAGGAAGATGCGGATTCACATACCTAACCTCTAATGAGGGAGAAAAGGTACCAATAGCATACAAATCACACTTGTACACAGAAGCCTAAAAAACATTCAGCATTGAGGAAAACATTGTTCACGCGGTTCAAACAGCTGTAGCAAGAGAAAGATACCAAGCTGACGGCAGACAGATTACGGTCAGAACAGCAGAATCAGCCTTTGAGGCATTAACAACCCCATGTAATTTACCTACTATGGCACTAAATCCAAAATGGATACAATGGGAAGATTCTCTTGCTACAGACAGAGTGAAATACTATTTTGATCCAGAGTTGACAAAATTAAAAAATCTAGAATATGAAAGAGAATATCCTCTGCCAATCGACATTCTGCCCATACGACAGTATGCCTGTGTGATACATACAGACTGACATGCTCAGCCCTCAGTTTGGGGAGAACAAGCTTATAACGCCACATGCGAGATTACAAAAGACGTGTGGCGCGGAGGTAAATTAAAACCTCTGTTTTCAAAAACACATTCAGTGGAAAATAATTCAGAACAACAAACTGAAATAATAGCATTAAAAATGGCGCTAGATAATGCGGATCGCGAATTCCCGACACTTATAGTGTGCGATTCATATTACTGCGTCAAATCATACAATAATGACTTGCAGAAATGGGTTGAAAACGGGTAAAAAGATGACACAGGTGCCACAATAAAGCAAAAATTACTTTGGGAACAAGTAGTTCTTTTGCAGAAAGAACTACCAAAGACTCACGTGATACATACACTGAGTCATCAGCGTGATGGCGTTCACGTTGCAGGGAATTCATTGGCTGAGACAGCCACAGCGGAAACAACTAAATCGGCTTCCGTAGCTACAAAAAAGCGTTCAGTAAAATACATTGATGGGGAAACAATGCTGGCGGTAAAAACGTCATCAAAAGGCGACTGCTCAGCGCTACCCCTCATGTATCCACTTAATTATACATACATAATCGATGCAAACTCCGTTCCTTTTGCTCGAATCCCTGGAGTGGGGGATAGAGTGATTCCAAACATGGACAGGAGAGGCTTGTTAATAGCAGACGCACATATGGGTGAGGGTCTTAGACACCTTACACTTAAGGATTCTCTAGAAGAATTACAATCAACATACTGGTGGCCAGGAATGAGCCTGCAACATCACATATTTGCAAAAAACTGCCCAAACTGCAACAGAGATCGCAGTGGTGACCGAGACGGTGTATTGCCATGGCGTTTCGCTCAATAAAGGATTAGGCTATCGACATAAAATACCCAGTATGAATAATGCGTCATATTAACATATAGAGACTATTTTCACTTAAAATATAGACCCCAGCTCTCGGCTGACGTCTGAACTGTTATACAAAGATTTGCGAGTCTATAATGGCATATACGCATGGGGCATGCTACATTCTGACCATTGTACTACTTTTAGCTCTCGAGCTTATGGGGGGTGTATGGCCAGCTTGGGCATTGCATTGCGGGACTCTTATCACTTCCTTCCTGAGGGAAACGGGATGGTGTAAAGAAAAAACCAAGGCACAGAGCAATCTATAACGGCAAAGGTATTAGGTTCAGGAGCTGGGTGGGTCAAACATTTAATAAGTGTCCAACGTAGTCTTAATAATCTGCCAAGAAATTCTCTGAGAGGTCTCAGTCCGTACGAACTATTGTTTGGGACTAGAATGTTAATCCAGGACCTTGATAGTCAAACTTCAGTGGTTAAAGAAAAATGCTTTGATATCAAAGATCGTTTGGCTATTTTACAGGACTTAAAAGAAACCAGAAAAGACCTGAGCAACATAAAGTTGAAACAGCAGCCAATAACCACTGAAGAGAAACCACCTGTCCCAGCAAGGCCTGTCTGGATTCCAAAAATAGGGGATCTGGTCAGAGAAAAAACCTCGGTGAAGAAGGAATTTGGGCCTTCTTACAGAAAAGCAGTTCCTGTCTTGTCTATCAACGGGACAAGATCAGTAGTACTACCGCCCCTTGCTGGTAAAAAGGAGAACCGAGTTGTATCCATCGACCTGGTTAAACCACAATCATGTGGCCGATAACAAGTAGTAGGCCAAGTGGACTCCCAAGAAGTAGTAGAACACCAAAGTTTGCTACAAACACAGAGGTTCAAACTGAAAGACTAATCACAATTGATAAACCTAACGTAAAACAACAAGGACTATGCAACAAAGCCATGGAACTTAAACCTCTTGAAACCCAAATTAAAATATTAAATCAAGAAACACCAGTCTATAATGATGTAACCACAGACTATGCTAATGAAACAAAGAAAATTCCAAAAACGAAAAGGAATCCAGAAGCAAGTGAAACAATTGACAGAACAGCATCAGGCTACTTCATCAACTTCGATGATTTTTCTGAAGATCTGAGTGAACCAGAAGAACAGCGGACAACAAAGACTTTTAAAGATAAAGCAAAGGAACTCTTTCATCAACTAAAAGAAACCTATCTGATTTCTCCATGGATTGAACTTTGGGTGGCACTAGGAGTATTCATCCTCATACTTTGGCTCATCATGGTACTATGCTTGGGACATTTCATTGAGGGAAAATATGTTACAATGGACACAGCAAGTCAGAACATCAACTTGGTCCTGAAACCACACAAGTCTTCACACATCGAGAGAGAGAAGAGATCTTTCTTCAGTAAACTTCACAGCCAATCCTATACCCGGTGGGGTAGCATGGGGCAAAACTGATTACGAAATTGATGGTCCGGTTGAGCTCCTGAAGTATCCTCATCAATTCAAGATTTCATTAAGTGACTTTGTAAAACCAAGCACATTTGCTGATGATTGGGACTTTGAAAGTATTAATGATATGATGTCTGATCTAGTAATGTCAGCTAAATTTACAGGGTGGTGTGGAGTGGAAAAACGATGGATTTGGGCCCAGATCTTTGGACTGGGGTGAATGTGTGACATTGATCCACATTCTGTCCATCATTGTTGTGTTTGCAATTACCGCTCTAAGTGTACTGGGGATGCTCAGACGTGAGTCCCAGGCACTCCACACCACTGGAATCAAGCTAGCCGGGCTGATGAGAGGTGTTACCTCAAAACCGGGCCGGTCCTGAGAGGCTTGTTTCCGTTCTGGGAAGGACATGGCTTTTGTAGTTCAGACTGGACTGTTCCCATGGGGCACAGGGTCAGCGCTGATTTGCATATCGCCATTGTCTAACCCAGGGTGGTGTGGAGTGGAAAAACGATGGATTTGGGCCCAGATCTTTGGACTGGGGTGAATGTGTGACATTGCACCGCACCCAGACCGACAGACCACGCACGCAACCTGGGCTTCATCCTGGACTCCTCCCTCTCCATGACCAGACAAGTCAACGCCGTCTCCTCGTCGTGCTTCAACATCCTGCGCATGCTACGGAAGATCTTCCGGTGGATCCCCACCGAAACCAGGAAGACGGTCACCCAGGCCCTCGTCACCAGCCGACTGGACTACGGCAACGCCCTCTATGCCGGAACCACCGCCAAGCTCCAGAAGAGACTCCAGCGGATCCAGAACGCCTCAGCCAGACTCATCCTCGACATCCCCCGACGCAGCCACATCTCCGGACATCTGAGAGACCTGCACTGGCTCCCCGTCAACAAGAGAATCACCTTCCGTCTCCTCACCCACGCACACAAAGCCCTGCACGATCAAGGCCCGAGCTACCTCAACAACCGCATCAACTTCTACGCTCCCAAGCGCCACCTCCGATCAGCCAGTCATGCGCTCGCCGCCGTCCCCCGCATCCGAAGAATGACAACAGGAGGAAGGTCCTTCTCCTACCTGGCCGCCAAGACCTGGAACTCCCTCCCGACCGACCTGCGCCTGACCCAAGACCACCTCTCCTTCAGGAAGAAGCTCAAGACCTGGCTGTTCGAGCAGTAGCAGCACCCCCCCCTCCCAAGCGCCTTGAGACCCTCCGGGTGAGTAGTGCGCTCTACAAATGTCCTTGATTGATTGATTGATTGATTGATTGATTGATTGATCCACATTCTATCCATCATTGTTGTGTTTGCAATTACAGCTAAATTTACAGAACATGATTATTTGCAAGGTTCATCTAATTACGATCAAATGTTTTGTTACAACCATTATGGTAACCATTATCTGCATAAATCTACTCAACCTAGAAATGTTTTAAATTTTAACCAATGGGAACATTGTGCAACTCCACCAAAAGGCAGTTCAAAGACATATTTTGATAAATATTCATACTTTTCAGGGTTCAACACAAGTAATGCAGAATCATTTTATTTTAAATTGTTAAATAAGACAGGAGTGAAAACCATGCTTACAAACACAAAATTGATATATTCAGACTCATTTTTTGAAAAAATGAATAT
This sequence comes from Lissotriton helveticus, assembly GCF_964261635.1. Classification (NCBI taxonomy): domain Eukaryota; kingdom Metazoa; phylum Chordata; class Amphibia; order Caudata; family Salamandridae; genus Lissotriton; species Lissotriton helveticus. Next base: position 222,925,156 of record NC_136060.1, read on the forward strand.
ATTTCTGGAACAATAACATTGAAACGAAAACAATCTGGGGCACAAAAGATTGGCAAGTGCAAGGTATAGAATCATTATTTAGAGCCTGCATGATCCCAGAACAAATTATATTTTTGAATGATACAATTCAACAGACATCCTGTCTTGGCCTAGCCAAAATTAAAGACTTGAATAAACCGTCTATTCCGAAACCAACACCTACCAGTAATAGCACTACGGATGTTGAGATAGACATATCCCATATTTTAAACCAAAACAGACCACATGCTGATTGGAAACAATGGTTGATCTGGCCCACAGACACAAATACCTGTCAAGACAGATTCCTGAACAAAATACAGGGGTTCACATTGACCAGGCCAGATCCAAGATACTCCCAGAGACAACATCCAGGGATTGTAACTACTTATAGTGTGGGGAAACTCTGCCTTCAATGGCTACATACATCCACACTGTCAGAAATTAAGCAACACTTAACTTTACTTAAAGAAGGTGCTGACTTGCGTGATTTCATCATGGGACCACGCAAACAGCGTCTAAAACGTTTCATAGCGGCCTCTATATATGCAGCTTACAACGAAGCCTGGAAAGTAACTCAAATTGAGACAGCAGAAAAAATACAGGAAATTGACCGTGTTCATTTGGAAAAATCACTTTCTGTTGTGGACAATGGGTTAATGACTCTGTCATCCAGAATATATTCGCTGGACAGTATTGTATCTTCTGTAATCGATATAATAGAACAAGACTTACTGATGTTGCAACACGGTCAGTCTCAATTGCGTTCTATTGTACAGCTTGGCTGGACGTTACAAAATCTGCGTTCAGGCTATGTGCCTTGGCGTTTAATCAACACAACGTCACTATTTAATATCTTTAACCTTACTGATAAACAAATCAGTTTGGCACAAAAGGGTGCTGACTATACAATTCTGAGCATTGAAAAACTTGAGAGATTACCATTGACAATGTCAGAACGACCTGTCATTGAATGGATAATACATGGGAAAATAAATATTCCGATAACGACTTTCCAGTTTCAATACTGCCAAAAAAATATACAGGCAGGCCAGTATGAAAGGTTGGGTAAAGGATACATTAAGTCCACATGGAACTTGCCCTATACACACACATGTGTCAGTAATAACGGACAGAGTGTATTTCTTAGTGGTAATAATTGTGAAAAATCACTAAGTGGCATACTTCTGTGTCAGGGTATTAGTTTGCATGGGGCCTGTGAAGGGACTTCAAATAACCTTTCATGTCACCAGTTAGGCACACCTGCAACACAAATAGAACCATTCTTTAGAAGACTTGAACAGGAGTTACATTCTAGATCACAGATGTTGTGGCTTGCTGCCAGGAAAACCTTATCTCGTAAGCGTGACTTCCAGGGTCATGTGCTGTGAAAGAGTATTGTTCCCGAATGATGCTCCAGACAGGGAGGGAAGGTTATGGCCCAGTTTAAAAATCTCTTCTATTCGAATTGATACTTTAAGCAGAATGAAGACTGTGTTCCTACAGACGCCAACCCAGTTGACGTCATCAAAAGAAACGTATGATCTCCAAGTTGCAAGGACAACAGCAGAGATTCATTCAATGTTATCAACAAATTGCCCCCTACACTTCGCAGAAATGCTGAACGAAATCTTAAATATTTCTGATACAAGTGGTATCGCAAGTGTATTTAAGACAGTTTTTTCAGGCGCTTTAACACCATTCAAAGCGATCCTGGGTATCTTTCCAAATTTCGTCCATTCCATCTTTGGCGGACTTCCACTCCTGTTGGGACTCGTGGCAGGCATTTTATTCTTGCTACTATTGCTTCGTTATGGCAAGCCATGTCACAGACAAGACTCCAGCAACAATGGAAGAAACAATCCTAGCTATCCGCTACCGGGACCGCATAACCAAAGTCCTTGGCTTAGCCCGGCTACGAGATCTGAATATGACCTGGTTTCTTTCATTCAGACCCATCTGGCAGAATTGTGTTATGCCTGTATTAAGATGCATGCTATGCAGCGAAGAATGTGTGTTGGACACCTGTCTTACACTACAATCAGACGTACCATTGGATGCAGATACTTTGTTGGGTTCAGTAAAGGCTCATGCATTGTGCTGTCCCCAGCGGCTACCTATCCTGATGACGGCATTCGTGGAAACTTCACCACTTCGATTGAAGGGTAGTGAAGTACAAGATGAAGGCAGCATCGACCAGGTACGACCTTCTGTTTGCAGTTCTGATCAAACCATCAGTGAAAGCAATCATGCGCGTGACTGCATGGTAGCGACATTTTCTAACCTAGTCGAACTTTCACCAGAAGCTGTAGACTGTTTTTTCGAGAATCTGTCTGAAATGATGTTTTCACCGGAACGGAGAGAATGATTTTAAACAAACTTGCACACGGCGTTCCCTGAACTCTGAATTTGGCCTTCAGTCTTTTGAAAACAAAGTGACTGTGAACTATTTTTTCTCTTCTCCCCTGAATAGTGAAAACTTTTTTCCAATTCCAAAATATTTACCTTTTTGGCACTTATCTTCTGCTTAAAGTAAAACTATTCTTAGAGAACAGAACTTCTATTCTTAGGAATACTAGAGACATTATATTACCTCAACCTCTAGTTTATATGAAATTCATTGTGTTTATATGTGATGGGATGGTCTCGCAATTTTTTTCTGTATCAAGAGCCATTTCATGCGTAATTTCGCAAATCATTCATGCCAATATAAAATGTGCATCTCCTTATTGAATGATTATACTGCTTGAATGCATACAGTACCTATACTCATTTCGTGCATTTCGCATACACCATTTTTCAAATACGAAAATGTTTTTGGGGTGGTCCGGTATACACATGCACTGTTAGTTATGTTTACTATTCCTTAGGTTAGTAAATATGTACATAAATTCGTGGAGTGGGTGTAGTGTGTTTATCTAGGTACCTATATTGATACTCCTATTTCTGACCCTTGTCCGGTTATTAATTCACTAATGTCCATACACAGGCACAGAAACCCGTCTTCAAATTAGGTCATAGCGCATGCTGTCACATTAAGCAAGCACTATCCCTTCAGCCCCCTAGAGAAGCACACCGAGTTCTCAAAAGAAATCAAACCTCCAAAAGACCTGGGAAATCCCCCGCAGCTATTGATTTCGCTCGAGAACTCCTGCAAAGAATGTAAGAACGACCAGTCCTTATGACATTCTTGCTGACGTCTTATGTCCATCCTTACGTCAAACAAGGCACCTTTCAGGTATAAATATACCGACGCTGCCCTAAGCTAAGACACGGTGGTGACGAGCTTGGAGCAGCGCTACTTGCCGGAGAGCCCAGCTGATGCAGAAAAGCCCACGGACGCTGCCCCTCCCTTTTGACGAGCTGAGAGAGACGCTGCCTTTTCTCCTGCCGAGAAATCCAGCCTCCGGCGTTTCCAGCCGCCCTCGCGGGTAACTGGGATATCGAGTCCTGTGACAGAGATACCAACCCTCCAGCCTTCTAAATCCCAGGTACTGAACTGACTAACCACTTACAGAGAATTCTTGAGTCAGATTCTTGGCAAAACAAACTTAACTTAAACTGCTACTTACTTACTCCCTCCCAAGTATTAGGCTTAGTTCAGGTACACCGGGGTAGGCGTAGTTAGAAGCACCAGTTGAGAACGATTAGTCAATGTATATATGTATGTATATCTTTTATCCATTTTAAGTATCATATGGCTAAGAAACCATATAAATGCTTTTACAGTATTATTTTATAATTCTGTTTTTACTGTATGCACTTTACTTAACTATAAGTATTGCAATAATAGCGATTCATTTCTCTTGTATGAGAAAAGAGACTGATCAATAAATAACATCTTTTTATTGAAGCACGGCCATCTCTTATTTCTCTACAAACTGGTGAAACTCAGAATGCACGCACTGACTGAGTAAAATAGTTGTATTTTGTTTTCACACGACTCTAGAGATATACTCTTGATTAGGGGAGAGCAAAGTTGTCATGTTCTATGGTTGTCAGAAACTAAATCCCTTCTTGTCTATCCAGGGAGGTTAAACTCCTCCTTGCCTATTGGAGAAAGTTTCTAGTGAACTCTGAGCTAGCTGCCACACATAACTTTAAGTCTAATATCGTCAGTAGAAGACCTAGTTAACCACAGTCCTACGTCTATACTATTGAAGATATTATTCCAATGCGCAGAGCCTATTGGGATGATAGGAACTACACTACATCCCCCTCCAACAGATTTCACACCAATTTCTCTTATCAACTAATGTAAGTATAAAACTGTGTCTGGTTCTGTTGGCAAAGGGAAAATTCAAATAATGACAGGCTCTTTTATTGGTATACAGACACTGATTATTACTCTCGCAGTGTGAGAAGGAGCTATACCTCAGTGTTGTAGTGTGGTCTTGTGAGCGAGGAATCCTGTTGGTGTCATTCTGCTCGCAGATGACATTATGAGGATTCCCCGATGGTTGCTAGTGAAAGGCGCTAATGGTGCCTGACTCCTGTCAGGTTTGTTCATGCCAATAAACGTATTCAGGAAACTCACCAGTCAGGTGTTATCTTCATTTCGATTACATCACTCAGCTAGGAGTTAGAAGTTGTATATTTTTCCTAAGGCTTTTTAATATTTTTTTGATCCTATTAAAAAGTCTAAATAGTACCTGGCTTCTTGCTGGGGCACAAACTTGCATGCTAGTGTTCCGAAAAAGAGCCTCCCGATGAGAGGCATTGTGGCTGGAAGTGGTTGTGTCAACCTGCAAGGAGCCAAACACTTTATGGATTTTTTTAATAGCCTACTAAAAATCCAACCAGATCTGTTTCTTTGCTGCGAGAATTTTTGCCTTTTAATGGAACCACACACTGCTTGCATTATTGCAAAATCCATGAAAAAGTCCAAACATCTTCTTGACTCTTTTCTCAGGCACAAAATTGTATGTTATGACCCATAAAGGAGTCAGGCGCTATTCGAATTTGTATTAGTCCAAGATAAAATTCAAACAAAAATCTAGCTTTTTGATGAGAGAGCAGCTATGTAGGACATGTCTCTCACAATGCTTCCCATATAGAAGTATTGCGAGAAGAAGGAGCTGTGTAAAAGGAACCAGTAAGTAAGAGCTGAAAGGACTTCTCACCGCCTAATTTGTTTCCTCTATTGATTCATGGAATGGGAGGGATATTTGGACCATTCGTCTGCATATCTTGCCTGCCCTCCCACCTTCCGTACTCCCCATCTTCAAAGCAACTGGCTGAAGCTGGTGGGTTTGGCCAGAAATGGGCTGAGACAGTATTGAATGCCAGTGGCCTCCATTATTTCCCACATATTGGCCTGATCACTGGAAGGACCTGGGAAGGGCTAGGAAATCCTTCCTTGTCCTTGCTTATATTTCTGAGATGTGATTTGTGGCACCACATCCATATTATTAAGGGGGCTCATTTGGCAGTTTGCCCACACCCAGAAGGGTTAGGGCACATTCAGAAGGTGCATTATTGAATCTAAGGCTGTAACTTTCTATATAAACAACTTTACCCATATGTCTGTTAGATCTGTTAGAGAATTTGCTTATCTAGAACTCATTTTGCTCCTTAAGGCTAGCCCCAACCATCAGGAGCATTGTCTTCAGGCCTCCTGATCTCTAAAGGGCACTTCCAATGAGGAGATTGTTGTTTAAGTTTTCCTTGCCACACCTGTCCTCTGATCCTGAATCTCTTTTTTGCCTTGCACACTCTCTATACCCAACAAGTAAAACATGATCCCTGCCACAATCCCCAGATTTCACAGCCCCCTGGCTCCTTGAAGGGTGCAAAGCTGTAACTTTCTATATAAACAACTTTACCCATATGTCTGTTAGAGCCATAATTTGAGTTTCGAATCTCATGTTTTCATGCTCGTTGATCAGCAGTGGAAACCTAAAGTGTAAATGTTACTATTGACCCTGGATTTGAATAGTGTTAAGAGTTCTTCTGAAAGGGTTCAATGTGCATTAAACCTATCTTCGAAAGCACGCTTAGCAAGATGCTCAGTTTTCTCAAAGATAGAAACTGTTCAAAATGTTATTTTAAACGTGATTAATCGTCCTCTCTTTACAGTTACGAGAAGTGTACTAATTCGATTTCTAAATGAAGTGCTTTGTAAGGTTGGGCGTTTATGCTAGAAAAAAATAAGCTTGCACAGCACCTGCATAGAAATTATTCGTAACATGTTTACCATCCACTACTGTTTCCTGTTCAACCTTGAACTATAGCCATATCAGTTAGGTTGTATTACTTTGTTTTATATTTTAATTGCTATGTTAAAGCCGTTTGTATTAAATTAAAGTTTCTGGAATTCTAGCTGGCAATTTGTCTCCTAGTTCACTCATCATAGGAGGCTAACAATGACTTATAATTAAGAGTGTCATAGAAGGATGTCAGAATCTTAATGGCTCTAATCGCAGTCAAATTGTCTTCTTCTGCTGCACAGATAGCACTTCGTGCACATTACTCTAGTTTGACAGAGCTGAATGATTCAGATAAATACTGCATGCAATAAGGAGGGTGTCCATTTGTTCTTTAAAGTGTATTCTAATATAATATGGCATACTTATCAAGGAATATATAACTCACGCTTAATACCATTTACTTCAGAACGTATGCTGTTTAAAAGAATCATTGTATTTTATAATTCGGTATGTTTCAGGGTGGCAGCACTATATATTTCACCGAATATTATGTTCTATAGTGATCCTTTACCTGTTGCTTCTGCCTCTGTGATCCTGTTAGCTTGAAATGTGTCGGTATCTTGAAATGCGTATTTTCTTTTTCACAGAATAATTTGTCAATAGAGAGGAGGCATGTTGTGGTCGAGTCCCTTACAGGCAGTTAGGTAGTTCTTAAAAGACAATATTTTGGTCTAGCAGCATAGATTTTACTACAGGAGAAAGCTCATGCATGGAGCAATCCTACCCAAATTCCAAATGCACCCATCCTTGAGCTTCACAGCATTGCGAAATAGTTTGGTCACCCTAAAGGGAGAGTTGAATCTTACACCAGCAGTCTTCTGGGGAAAAGGCACCTTTACATAGTCGCCCACACTTACTGAAGTGTGGGAGGCAGCGTGCCTGACATCGAAGTTGGCCTTTCTCTTGGCAGACGTGAGATCTTGTAAAGCCCGCCACTGAGAAGTCCCAGCACAACACACAGTTACTGATTTTTCTAAGCACCAATGATCAGGCTCATTCATTTATTGTCAATGACATATAGAGCTTCGCAATTGAATGAGGGCATTCATCCATTTAATTGGCGCAGCAGCCTTGGGAGAGGAGAGTACCCTTTCTAGGTCATCTAAGTGTTACCTAGTTTTTCTAAAATATTTGCCATTAAGCAGGAGAGTCAACAAGTGCCGGAAAAATGCATAGGTAATATGTTTTCTTGTGGTTGTGTGGTTTGCAGTTTCGTCGATACTCTGCACATTTTGCAAATGCAGATTTACAGAGCGTTTGTGAGTGTTCATTGTTATACGCCTATATGTCACACTATTCAAATTTGACTTATAGCATGCTAAGTCATTGGATGTAGTATACAATGTGGAAGTGTAACATAGTTTCATAAGTTGCTCGTCCTTGGCAGCAACCTGTCAGAAGACAGGTGCATTTCCGTTACGCCCTAGGAATTCAGTCCATATTGAGGAATTCAGATTCACGGGACTTGCTGGATCAAGTTAGTTCAACATGTTTGCTTTTACAAAGCTGCGTTGCCCAACGCACACTGCTCTGCTACTTTCAGTGGAATAATGAACCTAGGTTAAAGCGGCAGACTCAAAAGAACCTTATTGAGCGAAGTTCTACTAGAGTAAAAGTAGCTGTTGCATTGAAGACACGGGGCATGGTTCATCTCACATGCACTGGCCTGTAGCGGATTGAAACCAATCACTCGAAATGAAGCATGGACCGTGTATCGAAGAGACCACTCTCGAATGTCATGTAGGTCTACAAAGACACTCTGTTCTCGCCTTGCATGGGTCTACTACCATTTTGTGACTAGAAGTTTTTTCATGTTCTCCAATATTGTCTGAGTTTATTCTTGTTCTCTACTGTGATATTTCACGACATACGCAGGTACAGCCTGAATCCCATGGCCCCCTCCATCAATGGGATTTTCATGGAGATTCTGACAGAGAATCTACTTGTCCTGGTGATGGACTTTAAAAACATTTAAAGCTAGAGACAGTATGATCCATCCCCAGCTGCATCGTGATGGGGATAATGGTAAGTCTCAAGCCAACATCCTTGGTTCCTCCGTGTAATCCTTCTTTATATTATTAATCTTACTTAGATATCTTCTACATATATAGACTACATCAATGTTAGAACTAATGGCACATGTACTGGACACAAAAAGACAGGACACTCACAGTGACGTATTTCAAACTGACAGGCAACAAATACTTAACAAGCTCTCAATCTATCCATCTGTTCGCAATTCAAAGTTCTTCATGTGCATTTGGAGCTGTAAATTAGATGCTACTAGAGGACCTGCTGACCGTATTGTACCTGACATTACGTTACCTTTTTTGAAACATGTCTCAAAGCCTGCCACTGCAGCCCGCAGTTCAATTTTAAACTTCCAATTCAACCTGATAAAATAACCCTTCTAACAGGCCTCAGTCTTACTTTTTACTACATATGTGTAAAGAGGTACATGAGGCAGAGATCTGAAGATATGAACTTCTTTATTCAAGCATCTGATACAGCAATGTCCTATCCACGGGGGACCCATCAGCAACGCAATATGAGCACATAGCAACATGAAAAAAGCACTCTACATTTTAGACTCACAGTAGAGAATTTTCCACATGAAATCAGTAAGTGCACAGCAGTATGTAAGGCAAATACCACACACTAACCCCTAAACCTAGAACACAACATGTTAACCCATAAAAGAAACTGGAAAATAAACGATCAACCAAAGAACATTAGCGGGTTGAAAGAACCAAGAAGCATAATCAGTTCAAAACATAGTTGGTAGACTCTTTGAAGCTTTGCGTTTGCGAGAGCACCTGCGTAGAGGAGAGACAACCTTGGAAGAAGAGGACGGGACAATTTTATTAGAAAAGAGAAAAGGACGCTACAAAATAGAAATCAGGGAGGAGGGCCGGACTTGGACACTGCTATTTTCCTGTTGTCGACCTGCGAGGCAACAAGAAGGAGTTTTAAGACGTGTAGTATAATTACAGATGTTGACTAACTCTACAAGCCCTATCTGTTACATCTGGGAATCTGAACAATGTAAATGTCTATCCTGCGAATATACAGGAATGGTCCTAGCGTCCTGGTTGTCGTTTTGTGATGGATGATGTTCTTGCAGATGAAGTTTGCATGGGTGTGTCCGTATGGAAGAAAATGTTCTTCTCTGCGTAAGTAATAAAAGCAAGATATCAACACTTCAATTCCTTTACACAAAAAGCACTTTTCATGCTATTTATAGGTTTACAACTTAGTTCTTTTGTCTAATCACTTACTTATTATGGAGCTGATATTTTAAGTCCATCACTCGATTCTATATTGAAAATAAAAGAATATGCACCAAACATAGAATTCTACTACTAAAACATTATTACTATTACAGAATGTTCTTCTTTAAATGTCCGTACACAAATTGTGCTTCATGAGTGTTTTCTGTAATCAAAAGGAGGTTTCCCAAAATTTTCTTTTTTCCTTATGCGCACTGTTAGTTTCTGCTGTCTTGCGATGGGTGCCTTTTGTACACAAGAATCAAAAAATTACTTAGCTTTCTTTCTCTCTTTGTCTTTTCAGGAATCATGGAAGCTGCTGTCCAAGGATACCGAAAAAGCTCAGGTAAGTAGAGATGTCACTGCGACTGCAGACTGAAGGCTAAGCGCCTTCTGGAACTCGGGTGTGGCATTTTATACTCATGCCACGCCCAAATCGCACCCTTGATTGTTGCTACGGTGTACGCTTTCAGACGAGAGACAACGTGCAGCCCAAATGATGTGTTTATTGCTGCAATCCATAAGCGCATGTAACGCGAATCTTTGTTCCGAGTCTTTTGTCCCTTTAAAAGCTTTTCTCCAGAAGTCCTTTACCATAAACCAAACAAATGCAAATACATAGTAATTACATAGTAATTACAACGCCGAGGTCACGAAGCATACTCTTGGCAACAACATCGCTGAGATCACAAGTACAAACAAGCCTGAGAAAACAAGCATTGATAAATCATACAACATACACTTGAATACACGAGCAATGCCACAATCAAGTCTAGTATTTCACAACACCTAGGCCTACATAACTTTGGAGTGCAGGATGCACAGATAGGGGTGGATTTCTTTCTGGGAATATGCAGATTTTAAGTCTGTACTTGTGAGGCCATATTACATGTCAGGTGTGGAATCAGGACAGTACCTAGCTAAATCCCCCCTAAAACTGCTGGTATAGGTTTTGGATTATCAGGGTATCGAAAATGAAAAGCCTTGACTAATCATGGGGCATTTTACAGATTGGCAAGTGGTTCCCATGAGTGTTCCTCAGGACCACAATCCTTCCAGTCCACCAGATAGTACAGTTTACCCCGAATTCTTTTTGAATCAAGTACTTTTTTCACTTAGAATTCTGGAACTCCATCAACATCTATGACAGGGGGAGGCAAGATAAGTCGTATCTATGGGTGAAAAGGTTTTACTTGGGAAACATGGAATACTGGATGAAAAGGATACCTGGGTGGTAGCGTTCATTTTACACAAACAGGTTTAATTACCTTTTCAACAACAAAGGGCCCAATAAAGCGTGGACAAAACTTTTTACAGCTCTTGATGTGTACATTTTTGGTAGACAACCATACCTTGTCTCCCATAGAATATGATGGTTATACAGTACGATTTCTATCTGTAAATCTGTTTTGATTTACTTTTGCTTGTGCCAAATGATATTGTGCCTGATGCTGAATGGATACTAGTACATGTACATAGTCATTTACAGATGGAATTGCTAAAGAAGAATTATCTGGCCCAAAAGTGATTTTAGGATGAAACCCATGAGTACAGAAAAAAGGGGACATCCTTAAAGAGGAATGGTCCATATTTTTATAAGTGAATTCCATTGCCCATAATATTTCTGACCATTCGTTTTTACAGGTAGTTAACATGCAATGTAAATATTGCTCAATAGTTTGATTTTTGTGTTTGGTTAAACTATCAGTTTGTGGATGGTAACTATACGAGGTGCGTACTTCCATGTTTAATGATTTTCCTAGATGTTGCCAAAAATGAGAGATGAATTGAGCACCTCTATCGGAAAGCACAACTGATGAAATTCCATGTAGTTTAACTATTTTTTTCATAAAGATTTGAGACATTTCAAAAGCAGTAGGTAATTTTCGTAAAGGTATGAAATGAGCCATTTTTGTGAAATGATCTATGACAGTCAATATGGTGGTGAAACCAGTCTTAGTACGTGGCAACTTTATGATAAAGCCGAGAGACACTGTATGCCAAGGTTGTGGGGGCAATGGTAAAGGTTGCAATAACCCACTCAGAGCATGATGAGTTGGTTTAGTTTGTATGCATGTGGTGCATGTTTCTACATATTGCTGAATATCATTGAACATGGAAGGCCACCAGAACATTTGTTTAATTAATTGGTACATTTTAGAAAGCTCAGGGTGTACAGACAAAGGTGTGTCATGATGAGCTTGCATAATTCGATGTTGTAATTGAGATGTTGGTACAAACATTTGTTCATTCATAATTAACAGATCGTTCTTCCATTGTAATAAAGGGTACATTTCTGTGCCACTCCTATTTTTGTTTTGTCTCTATTTCTTTTTTTATGTCCATGATTACGTCTGAGTCAATATTACCCACCTAAAAACAGTGTGAATACAAAATTAGCTGTGGTGGTGCTTGCATTACACTTGAATCATCAGTCACTCCGATGCGTGATAAAGCATCTGCTTCATTGTTATCCTTTCCTGGCCTATAAGTAATGATAAAATTATAAACATTGAAGAACACAGTCCAAAGTAAATGGCGGGCAGATAGGGTCTTGGCTGAATGCAATGTTTGTAAATGTTGGTGATCTGTGTAGATAATAATGGGATGACGAGCACCTACCAAATAATGTCGCCATTCTTCAAAGACAACTTTTATGGCTATTCATTCTCTATCTGAGATTGCATAATTTTGCTCAGCAGGGGACAATTTTCTAGAATACTATGCTGTGGGATTCCTGTGTCTTTGAGACAAAATGCCGCCTATGGCAAATTGCGAGGCATCTGCTTCAATTATGAATGGTTGAGATGGATCCGGATGCATAAGAATTGGAGCTGGAGTATATTTTTCTTTTAAGCTGTGAAAGGCTTGTTCAGCTTCATTGTTCCATTCAAATGTTGTATTTTTTCTTCTTAACAGCCGTGTAATTGGAGTGATAAGCTGTGAAAAATTAGGAATAAAGCATCTATAAAAATTAGCAAAATCCAAAAACCTTTAGATTTACTTTGCAGATGAAGGAATGGGCCAAGTATAAATAGGTTGAATCTTCTTTGTGTCCATTTCGATTCCAAATGGACTAATAATATATCCCAAAAAATCAACTTTGGTGACATGAAACATACTCTTTTCCAACTTAACATATAATTAGTTTTTTAAAAGCGGCTGAAGAATGGCTCTCACTTGTTTTACATGTTCTTCTGTGGTTTTTGAATATATCAGTATATCATCAATATACAACACGCAACATATATCCAGAAAGTCCCTTAAAACTTCATTTATAAAAAACTGGAATGCTGCCAGAGCATTACAGAGTCCGAAGGGAATCACTTGATATTCATAAAGGCCGAATTTTGAACGAAAGGCAGTCTTCCATTCCTCACCCTCATGGACTCATACTAGAAGGTAAGCTCAGCACAAATCCAATTTGGTATAAATGGATGCATCCTTTATGTGGTCTAATAATGTTGGTATTAATGGTAAGGGAAACCGGTATTTTATTGTCACATGTTTGATTGCGTGGTAATCAATACACAGGCGTAATTCCCCCCCTTTCTTCAGTCTGAAAAAAAGAGGCGATGAAACCAGTGACTTGGAGTGCCTGATGAAGCTGTTGGCAAGGTATTCGTCTAAATAGTTTCACAAGTGCTCATTTTCAGATTCTGTCAAAGCATAGATTCGACTGCAAGGTAACGTGGCTCCTGGGTTCAAATCAGTGCGACAGTCGTAATCCCTATGTGGTGGTAGGGTGTTTGCCTTTTTTTGTCAAAAACGTCTAGGAGATCGTCATACTCTCGAGGAACTCCCTCCAATACTAACACGTTCCTAGACTCCATGGGAAAATCATTACCTTGAACTAAATGTTCTAGCACTTGGTGTTGTAGGCATTCTGAAATAAAATGCTCTGATTTAACAAAACAGTATTTTGTGACTAGTCGATAAGAGGGTTATGTAAAACTAGCCAAAGGATTCCTAAAATGAAGTGAAATTGAGGGGCATCTATTATGTCAAAGAATATATGTTCACTATGTTTTGTGGAATATGTCATGGTAAGGGTCTCGGCGTGATATTTTGTGGGACCAGAGGTTAATTCTTTTCCATCTACCACTCTTACTATACCACTCTTACTATTTCTGGAGGTTTTTTTGGAACACATTTTAATCCCAACTCATGTATTAATTGCACATCAATGAAATTGCCCGTGGCTCCTGAATCAATTAAAGCATCTATGAACCAGGATCTGGTTTTATCCTCAAGTGATTGTAACAATACTCTGAGGTACTGTTGGAGTAGTGGAGGCCAAGCAAGAGTGTTTACTCGACAAACCGACCTCGTCGTTTGTCGAGCAGACTAATTTTCCAACTGCTGTGAGATAGCCACTTTATTTATCTTAACTCTTGGTGTTCTCCCAGTTCGACTATGTTGGACCTGGGCCTTTTTGGCTGGTTCACTCCTGAACCTTTTGCTTTTGATGGCGACCTGGTGATTTCTGGCTTGGCGCACTTTTTCCCTGTGTCCCAGGGTAAAGTGCGTGCCCGTGGTGAGGTTGGCCTGCCCTCCCATCGGAATGCATGAGGAATGTGTGTGTCCATGTTAATTCCTGATGTGTGGGGAGTGCTAGCTCGAGTTTGGTATGTGCGAACTTGTGAGATTGAATGCTGCGTAATGATGTATGTGGCATGTATGTGTCTAGTGGGGAAGTGCCACTTCTAGACATTGGTGTGTGTGTGTGTGCAGTGAGTGTGCTGGTGTGTGATTGGCTGGAGCTGGCTGGGGTGCCAGGCTCCAGGAGTCTGGATGGGTCTGCCCGGTGGTGAGTGGAGAGATTAGCATGAGTGATGTGAGGGAGGGGTGCACCTGGGTCCTGAATAGGGCTGGGCTTTCCCCACACAATGCTGGCTCCGCACCCTGTGGTGCGACTGATGACCCTGGCCTGCCTGTTGAATGGAAAGGGTGGCTGGGGAAAACAAAGTACTCCAAAACCAGCTGCGACTGGTTTCTGCCCCACCCTGTACCTACACACAAAGGATTTACCTGTATAAAAAGGGGTCGTGTCCCCATGAATGTGTTTCTCTTCCTGGATCCTTTTCCTGAGGGGGAGGCTGTTGCTGGGTGCCAGGAGGACCACCACTGGGGATTTCCTTCCTGCCTAGGAGGACCCTGTGAGCTGGCTCTGGGCCCAGCCTTGCCCCCCCACCTCCTAAAGGACTTTGTGCTGAACTTTGAGGCCATCAGCTAATGAGAAGCGCTTCACTTTCACTGTATGGAGCCCTACAGCGCCTGGGAGCGCTGAATTTGCCCCTGGCGCTCAGAGCGCTTTATATTTTACTTTGGCGGCTGCCCACGCTGCATTTTTGCTGATTTTCGGCGAGGGTGCCATCCCGCTTATTTGCCCCGTTATTTGACCCCTGATGGGTGCCCACCCCGCCAGGGACCGCCAGGGACCGTGTCTCCCCGTCCCGAGGTCACCGCCGCTGGCCCGGCGAAGGCAGGAAGCAAAGCAGGCCGCCTGACTGTGGGCAGGCCCGCGAAGACGGAAGTGCGGCTGGAAGTACCGATGCTACAAACAGGTAGTGGACGGGAGCCCACCCCACGCTCCTGTGCTCCGAGGAGGAGCGTGCCGTCATCTCCCGGGGCTCCCCTAGCAAGGGTAGAACCCCCGCAGCCCAGGAGAGAGAGCCCGAGTCGCCGGTAGCAGCCGCCTCCGAGAGAAGAAGAGCGGGGCTTCGGCGACTGCCCGGTGAGTCAAAGAGGGCTGGTGGGGGCTCCACGAGGGTAACAGAGGGGCCGGTCCCAACCCGGCTCCTGTTCTGAGCGGGCCCGCCGTTGCGGGTCGCTCCAACCTCGGGGGCATTCCTTATTGAGCCCTGAGAGGCTCTTGGGGGCAACTACTGATTTTGAGTCCCCCGAGCGGGACTCCAACGGAGGCGGCATTTGTGAGGAGCCCAGAGAGGCTCAAGAGGGGGCATCTGTTTCTTTGTGAGCCCACGAGAGGTTCTGGGATGCATTGTAATTTTGAGTCCCCAGAGAGGGGGACTCCAACGAAGGGGAAACATTTCCTCGAAGCCCACGAGAGGCTCCCAGGGGCACGATTGGAATTCAATCAATCAATCAATCAATCATAACACTTGTATAGCGCACTACTCACCCGGAAGGGTCTCAAGGCGCTTCGGGGAGGGGTCCGTTACTGCTCGAACAGCCAGGTCTTGAGTTGTCTCCTGAAGGCTAGATGGTCCTGGGTCAGCCGAAGGTGGATGGGGAGGGAGTTCCATGTCTTGGCCGCCAGGTAGGAGAAGGATCTGCCTCCGGCGGTGGCTCTTCGGATGCGTGGCACGGCGGCGAGGGCGAGAGCAGTAGATCGTAGCTGGCGGGTGGGCGTGTAGAATGTCAGGCGGTTGTTGAGGTACTTGGGGCCCAGGTCGTGGAGAGACTTGTGTGCGTGAGTGAGGAGCCTGAACGTGATCCTCTTGTTGACGGGGAGCCAGTGCAGGTCCCTCAGGTGGCCGGAGATGTGGCTGCATCGGGGGATGTCCAGGATGAGTCGGGCGGAGGCGTTCTGGATGCGTCGGAGTCTTTTCTGTAGCTTGGCTGTTGTTCCGGCGGAGAGGCTCTTGGGCATTTCCTTGGTTTTCGAGTCCCCAGAGGGGGGACTCCAACAAAGGGGGCCTTCTTTCCTCCAAGCCCACGAGGCACTCACGTGTGTTTTGCCCCGAGGAGTTCTACAGCTGCCCAGCACGTAGTGGGCAGCTGCCACATTTAGGTTCTGCGCAATCTTCCCTTGGCTGCCTGCGCAGCCGCCCTGACATTGGGACACAGAGCGTCCTAGCCCCAACATGGCCAGAGGGCCTAGGGACAGTCACAGGTGGTGACTTAAGTGAGTTTGGCGCAATTGTGTTTTCCTGCACCTCTGAATGTGTTTTGATGCATCATGTGCCTTGTTCTTACACCGCTGAATGTATGTTTATGCATCATGAGTTTTCCTTCCCTACACCTCTGAATGTTTATGCATCATGTGTAATGTTCCTATGCTTATACACCTAAATGTATGGTGATACTTAGGTGGTTGTTTTCTTCTAGTACAGTTGTAGCTAGGGAGATCCTGGTTCCCTGCGCAATATTTTCCTAAGGTGGTTAGGGTTGCGTAAGTGGTAAATACCTGGTACCAGTAGTTACTGGTGGTGTGCTAAAGTGATTAGTATCCTATGATCTACAACGTGCTATTTCTAACAGTATTTCTAGTTCTAAAAGTGCTGATTCCTGACAGTGGTCCAGGTGGCCCTGTCTTGTACATATCCCCTGTAAATTCTGCCTGTGCCTGTTGGCACATTGTAAAGTATATGTTTATTATCTAATGTTTGTGGTATAACACAAAGACTATTTTTATATATACCCTTGTGTGGAGTTTCCTTTGTGGTGTGCTTTGGGTGTTGTTGCTGGGTGCGCGCGCAAACGCTTTACACATCGCCTCTGAGATAAGCCTGACTGCTCGTGCCAAGCTACCAAGGGGGTGAGCAGAGGTTGTCTTGGCGGGTAACTTCCTTGCCCTGATTAGAGTGGTGGTTTTTGCCTGGCTTTGGCGCAAGCCTCAGCCAGCCAGAAATTCCCATTTCTAACAGACTATTTATTTGTCCCAGTTGGAGAACTTTACAATGTAGAAGAAGTGGAATACTTGGCTAGAGGGATATCAAATCATTCACCGCTCTATATGAAAATGGGGACCCAAAGGGGCGGGCACAGGGCCTCTGGAAGCTGTGTGTATGGGTCCTGAAAGATCCAAAAGTGGCCAAAGAAATTAGAGTAGAAATAGAACTTTACTTTCGGGAGAATGATGGCTCGGTTCCATCGACCATCACACTCTGGGAAGCTTTTAAAGCAGTGTTGCGGAATAGAGCACAAAATATCATTGCACATCAGAAGAGATGCGAAACTCAAATACTCCTGGCTTTAGAACGTAAACTACTTGTACTTGAGAGCAAAGAGGCCAGTACATTAGACTCACACATCCTCCGCCAGATCGACATTACTAAACGGGAGTATCAGGGATTGGCCACCAGGGAAGTGCTTAAGCACCAGCTTGCAACATAGCATCCATTACATGAAACTGGGGATAGAACGGGTAAACTACTGGCATGGTTGGGAAGAAAGGAACAAGAATCTAGGTCAGTTACCTCTATTAGGGAGGCAGACAGAACCTACACTACGCCATATGATATAGCTGGGGCCTTTGCTCGATTTTATACCACACTTTATGCAGCCCGAACACAGGTGTGCGAGGCACAATTATGCAAGTATCTCGACGACATGGAACTCCCTTGTCTCTCCGTCGAGGAAAAAGAGGCCCTAGATTTAGAAATCACATTGGGGGAGGTGTTAGAAGCTATGAACAGATTGAAACTGGGGAAAGCCACGGGTCCCAACGGCCTTCCAGGAGAATTCTTTAAAGAGCATACCTCTCTTTTGGTGCCGCATCTACTTAAGATGTTCAAGGAATCTAAAGAGGAAGGGTTGCTCCCTGATCATCTTCGAGAGGCGATTGTAGTGGTGATTCACAAGGCCGGGAAACCCCCAGATGAATGTGGCTCCTACCGTCCTATATCTGGGAGGCGGAGGGAAGAACCCTGAATGAGCGAAACCTGGGCTTCATCCTGGACTCCTCCCTCTCGATGACCAGACAAGTCAACGCCGTATCGTCATCGTGCTTCAACACCCTGGGCATGCTCCGTAAGATCTTCCGATGGATCCCCACAGAAACCAGGAAGACATTCACCCAGGCACTCGTCACCAGCCGACTTGACTACGGGAACACCCTCTACGCGGGAACCACTGCCAACCTACAGAAAAGACTCCAGCGCATACAGAACGCCTCCGCACGACTCATCCTGGACATCCCTCGCCGCAGCCACATCTCTACCCACCTGAGAGACCTGCACTGGCTCCCTGTCAACAAGAGGATCACGTTCAGACTCCTCACCCACGCACACAAGGCTCTTCACGACATGGGCCCGAAGTACCTCAACAGCCGCCTCACTTTCTACACACCCACCCGCCAGCTACGATCGGCCAGCCTCGCCCTCGCCGCCGTACCACGCATTCGCAGAGCCACCGCTGGAGGAAGATTCTTCTCCTACCTGGCGGCCAAGACATGGAACTCCCTCCCCATCCACCTAGGGCTGACCCAGGACCACCTCTCCTTCAGGAAACAACTCAAGACCTGGCTCTTCGAGCAGTAACGCACCCCTCCCCCCAGCGTCTTGAGACCCGACTGGGTGAGTAGCGCACTATACAAATTATTGATTGATTGATTGATTGATTGATTGAACCTATGACCCATTTGGCATTGTACAGGAAATGTGTGCATTTGTTGTCATGATCTATATAGAATTGAATCTTTTGTGTCCCTCAATGTATAGCCCTGTAATGGATATGTATTATAAGCACTGGCCGACTGAAATTGCTCTACAACTGATCATGTCAAGTACTCATATTATGTTCTGTATGTTATTTAATGGTCAAAATAAAATACATTTAAAAAAAAATTGGGTGACCATATCTTTTAAATTGTCCCCAAGACCTCGGTAAAATAAGGAAACACGTTATTCTTCAGGCCATTCTGCCTCAATTACAAGCTTGTTAAATACTGAAATATAATGTAATAGATCCGAGGTACCTTGCTTAAGATTTAGTAATTCAAGATCTGCAGACTGCATAAAAACATGTTTAGCGAATAATTTTTTCATTGTGTTTTCAAAACGCCTGAGGTCATAAAGAATTGGATCATCCCATTCAACAAGAGGCACTGACCTTAAGGCCGCATCCCCAACTAAATAGGATCGGATAAAAGCTACCTTGGATGAATCATCAAGTAAAGATGGCATTGGTTAAAAAGTATTGGGAATTTACTGTTATCCCCATAAAATCTCTTGGTGGGTGCTAATGGGACTTGAACAGGGGTTACTACTTGAATCTGCGCCGGCAGAGCTTCAGTGCTGCTGCTCTGTAATTTCTACATATGAGGTTGAAAACTGGGTGGTTTTAATATTGGCTTTGATTCAGAGCGAAAGCTCCAAGCCTGTGCCCTAGCTGCAGTAGATGCTGACATATTGGCTTGCAAAGCTGAAATATCTTTACATAATTCTGCATTCTCTGCTTTGATATCTGCCAAAAGAGTGGCGATATGTTGCAACGAGATCTGTGGTGATTGGTCCATAGCGTCTGGGCAAAATTTGTATTCGGCGGCTTAGTCTTCTGTTAGGTTACCAATGCACTCTTACCTGCAAGATCTTGCTTTCTTACCTGTAAGGTGCTTGACTGCATTTTTGCAGAGACGCTATGAGCCAACCTCCCAGAACCCCTAGAGTATAACTAGTACTCAGGTATTTATACTATGGCTACAAAATAGAAATCAGGGAGGGCTGCTATTTTTCTGTTGTCTGCCTGCGAGGCAACAAGAAGTAGTTTTAAGGCTGTGAAGTATAATTACAGATGTTGACTAACTCTACAAGCCCTATCTGTTATGTCTGGGAACATGAAAAATGTAAATGTCCTACCTGCGAATCTACAGGAATGGTCTTAGTGTCCTGGTTGTCGTTGTGTGATGGATGATGTTCTTGCAGATGAAGTTTCAACGGGTGTGTCCGTATGGAAGAAGATGTTGTTCTTCTCTGTGTAAGTGATAAAAGCAAGATATGAACACTTCAATTCCTTTGCACAAAAATCACATGTTATTTTTAGGTTTACACTTAGTTAATTTTTCTAATCACTTACTTATTATAGAGCTGTTTTTTTAAGTCCATCACTCAATTCTGTATTGAAAATAAAAGAATGTACACCAAACATAGAATTCTACTACTAAAACATTATTACTATTATAGAATGTTCTTCTTTAAATGTCCATACTCAAATTATGCTTCATGAGTCTTTTCTGTATTCAAAAAGAGGTTTCCAAAAATGTTCTTTTCTCCTTATGCGCGCTGTTAGTTTTTGTTGTCTTACAATGGGCGCCTTTTGTACACAAGAATCAAAAAATTCCTTAGCTTTCTTTCTCTCTTCGTCCTTTCAGAAATCATGGAAGCTTCAAGAGTCGTGGAAAACTGCAGAAGCTGCTGTTCAAGGATACCGGAAAAGCACAGGTAAGTTGAGATGTCACCGCGACTGCAGACTGAAGGCTAAGCGCCCTCTGGAACTTGGGTGTGGCCTTTTATACTAATGCCACATCCGAACCGCACCCTTGATGGCTGCTACGCTGTACGCGTTCAGAAGCGAGACAACATGCTCCCCAAATGATGTGTTTATTGCTGCAATCCATACGCGCATGTAGCGCAAATCGTTGTTCTGAGTTCTTTGTTCTTTTAAAAGCTTTTCTCCAGAAGTCCTTTACCAAAAAGCAAACGAAAGCAATTACCTAGTAATTACAACGTCGAGGTCATGAAGCAATTTCTTGGCAACCACCTCGCTGAGATCACAAGTACAAACAAGCCTGAGAAAACAAGCATTGATAAATCATTCAACATACACTTGAATACATGAGCAATGCCACAATCAAGTCTAGTATTTCACAGCACCTAGACCTACATAACTTTGGAGTGCAGGATGCACAGGATAGAGGTGGGTTTCTTTCTGGGAATATGCAGATTTTAAGTCCATACTTGTGAGGCCATATTACATGTCAGGTGTGGAATCATGACAAAAGATTTATGATCGGAATGTACAACAAACAAACTACCCCAGAGAAACTTCTTTAATTTCTTGATGGCCAAGAATATACACAGTGCTTCCTTCTCAATGACAAAATATTGAAGTTCTGGACCAACAAGAGCTCTGGAGAGAAATATAATGGTGACTTCCTTGCTGTCCCTTTCTTGCTTGAGAACAGTGCCTAATCCCTTAGAACTGGCATCAGTGACCAGGATAGAGCTTAAGGCAGTGTCAAAGTTATGAAGGGAGGGAGACGACCTCAGAGCCTTCCTTGACATCCTTGAATTCTAATTGGCACTGAGGAGACAAAGAGAACTTCACACCCTTCTTCAAGAGAGATCTCAATGTGAATGTGCTGCAAGCAAAACAGTGAACAAATTTGTTGTAGTACTCCGCCATCCTTAAAAAGTGACCAGTTCATATCTAGACTACGGGACTGGAAGATCCTTAATGCTCCTCACCAGATGATCCCTAAGCCTGTCCCCACCCCCAGTTAGGCAGTGACCCAGGTAATCTATTTCAGAGAGCCAACCTGCATTTGTTCTCACGCCAAGTCAAACCTCTCGCACA
Organism: Lissotriton helveticus; assembly: GCF_964261635.1. Lineage (NCBI taxonomy): Eukaryota > Metazoa > Chordata > Amphibia > Caudata > Salamandridae > Lissotriton > Lissotriton helveticus. Next base: position 222,946,913 of record NC_136060.1, read on the forward strand.
GAAACGTTTGAGAATGGCCCTCAGTCTTACATCATGTTCTTATTGAGATGAACCATGAACCAAGACGTCCACGTGGTATATTTTGACCCTTTCCACACATTCAACACATCTTCCATGACCATTTGGAATACGGAGGCTGCGGAGTGCAAGCCAAACGGAAGACGAGTGAACTTGTAAGTCCCAAAAGGGGGCGATGAAGGCAGTCAAATCCATGGACTCATCATCAATTTTAACTTGATGGTAGGCCGCTGAGATATCTAGGGTAGAGAAAATGCACGCATCTCCCAATTGGGCCAACATCTCATTGATGTTAGGGAGAGGGTACCTGTCAGCAACAACTGAACGGTTGAGAGCACGGAGGTGCACACACAAACGTACTTCACAGGAGGCCTTGCATGCAAGAATGACTGGAGCCAACCATTCACTAGCCTCCATCTCAACAATGAGCCCTTACTATTTCAATTTTTTGAGCTCAGAGTGCATAGACTCCATCATAGTCAAAGGTACGCTGCACACTTTACATGTCACAGGAACAGCGGTCAGGTTTTAGTGTAATTTTGTGAGTGTAACTCGAGATGTAACCCAACTTCCACTGAAGATTTCTTTAAACTCAGCACGTAACGAGAAGCTTGGCACAATTTCACTCGGTACAACACTTGAACTCACTTCATTTGAAACAAAATTCAAAGGAACCTTGTGTGGAGAGATGTCTCTGAGGACAATGCAGGGATCACTAAAAGGAATCAATGAGACACCCAGATCAGCCTGGTGAAACAAGCTAACTATGCTATCATCACTACAGGATATGTATATCTTCCCAGCAGTTAGTCTCCCTCTATATTCAATATCCCCTGTGAAATAGCTTAACAATTTTATGGTTTGGCCACCATAAGATAGGGGCTTGATGTCAGGTTTGTAAACTTTCACTCTTCCATGCAGCTGCGTGTCAAAGAAGTCCTTGGGTCTGAGAGAGATCTTTGCCCCTGAGTCAAAAAGCATTTTAGTGTTGCAATTATTCACCTGCACCACACCGACAGGCCCTTTGCCCTTTTTGTGACCATCAAGTATGAAAACCTCCCCACAGTGTAACTCATCACAGTCGAAGTCACTTCTACTCTCAAGTGAAACTTCCTTGTCCCTCTTGCTCATCTTATTCTTTTGTGCTCTACAAGCCTTGGCTAAGTGACCAATCTTCCCACAATTGAGAAACTTAGAGGAGAGAGCAGGGCACGACTTGTCCTTGGCAAGATGACTGAACATGTCATATCTGTAACATTTTATTTTGCTTTTTCCCTTGGATTTAGACTAGAAGAGAAATGAGGAGCTTTGCGTTGCTTCCAAACATGCTTTATGGGGTGAACCTTCTCTTCTATGTGTCCTTCACTTTTTTGATGACTTCAACACAAGCGAAAGAGTGTTCTATCCTCCTGGCTATTGTAACAACCTCATCGAGCTTGGGATCATCTTTTTGCCAAAGTTCATCTTTATTCTTCTCAACACTGGCACCCAATTTACGCAAGGCAGTAATGCACATCTCAACAGACTCTTCGGGGTTTTGCACTCGCTTTCCAAAATGGTATAATTCTAGGATGGTACTAACTTTGGGAAGGTAGTGCTTATCAAGTTTCTTAAGGCAAAGCTCAAACTCATTAAGACTATCTGATTCGGTATCGTAAAGGTCAGGAAGATGTTCAAACACCTCTTGTCCTTCCGAACCCAGACAGTGTAACAGTAAGGCAGATTTTCTCTCTGCGCTCAGTGATATCCCACAAACCCTTGCATAGTTACGGAAAACCTTTTTCCATTTTGACCAAGGTAATGCTGGATCACCAGGGTTGGAAAGAAAGAACAGAGGAGGAGTAACATTTTGCAGGGTGTACCAAAGAGCCTAACTTATAAAAACAGTAGTAAATGTGCACATAAGTTGGGTAGCACTAACATGAAACTCTTCCTGAACTGAGAAATAGTAAAATGTCGTAGAAACAAAGAATGTGCTTATACAGCAAATAATGAATGTACTTAAATGTGAGTTAAACTTAGTTGTGCACTTTGCGCAAAATTAGTGTATAAAGTACAAGCTGTGCGTGCCAGCGATGAGGAGGTAAACACGCTAAGTCCGCACTCAGTACTAAGTATAAAGCAATTTTTCGATGTGTTGACAAATTATGAATGAGTAACTCAGCTGGTCAGAGTTGAATGAGATGATAGAAAGCTGCCAAATGATATGCAGTGCGTATTAGCGTAGGCTAAACAAGGTGAGTAAAATAATGTTAGAAGGGCTGATCCTCCACTATCCCATCCTCGTCGCTAGTGTGAAGAAGTACTTGATGCTGGGATCTGAAGAGATGGAGTTCTTTATTCAAGCATCTGCTACAGCAACGTCTTATCCACAGGGCACCCATCAGCACCTCAATGTAAGCACTTGGCAACATACACAAAGCACTCTACATTCCAGAGTCACAGTAGAGAATGTTCCACATGGAAGCAGTCAGCTAGTGCACAGCAGCATGTAAGGCAAATACCACAATATGTCACCCCTTAGATAGGCCCTAAACTCCCTACAGAGTAGGGTGCATTGCAATTAAAACTTCAGACTTGTGCTTTTATGTCTTACATTTCCTGGTGGGGAAAAATACATACATTTGTTTTTTACCACAGTAAGGCCTACCTCTAGCTTAATAATACTAGCATTTAATTGGGAACAAGTAGAAATGTCATGTTTGGTCTCAAAGGAATTGCAATTTTGAATCCACTTGAATAGTAAAGTCAGATTTTAAGTCACATTTGTGAAAATGCCTCTTTTAGAAAGTTACAAAAACTGGGGGGGATAGGCCCAAAGGACCAGAGCCAGGTAGGGCTGTACTAAATTGAATACACAAAGGAGAACCTGGCTCCGTTTGAAGTTATGCTCTTATTATTTTTGAGCAACAAACAGAACAATATATTTTTTGTTTGAATGGAATTTTTATTAAACCATTCCTTTCTTTGCAGTTGTTTATATTTTCCTAAATATTTTTGTTGCTTGCGAAGTGAAGAGACACACATTTTTCAAAATAACATACACAACATGAAAAATACGTATGACGATTCAAAATAGACAGTGCATGAAATACTTATGTACAAACACATTTATATACAACAACGTTGGAATTTTGCATCATTACATCAGAAACTAGAATACTCTTATGGTTATCTTGTTGTTGGGGCCAAACATGTGACAAACACAGAAAATGTTTAGAGTGTGTACGTGAGTCATACAATTCAATACAAATCCGTCACGTCACACCAAGTTTATTCAAATTCCTCCGTGTAGAAAAAAAGTGCTGACGTGTTTCAAGGCCCAGTCCTCTGGTACCAGGACTCTCATCAGGGCTTCATGTTAATGTTCAGCGATTTCTAAAAAACATAAATGAATGATGCAAAGTCTGCATCAGTGAAAATGAAAACTAAACACTACTTTCCTTAAATAGGCTTCATTCAAATATCTGTACCTGATTGCCTGATTCTCGGTCAAAGCTGCTGCTCTGACTCCTATTTGCATGGTAACCAGAATCTCTCAACGGAAATTACTATAGTGTGCTTCGTAGTTTTTGCCGTTTTTTTTTTACAAAACATTAAAATGATTGTATCTATTTTAGTATAGTTAAACACATGAACATTGGGCAACTTGACTGAACAAGGTCAAAAAGTACCTTGCGAACGTTCCCCAGTTGCTCAGAGGCAGGCGTCTAATTCTGTAATCATTGCATCCCTACATTGCATCCCTACAAACGAATGAGGGACATATTATTGAAGCCATCAATTTCTCAAAGATATTATAAACATGCTAGATTCTAGCATGAAGCGCAATTACTGTTTTTAAGTCTGAGCACATCCATATTCTATATCCAATATGCACAGCAACTTCACTGTAAGTTAGGCATTCCCCATGTGAACAACTTTCTGTGTAAAGTGGTTGTTAATTTTTTCTCCTTGGGGACACCTTCATGTCAAGGAATGTCAGGATTGTCCTGCTGATGTTCAAACAGAATTGTGTGTCCTCATGGCGGTGTGTTGAGCCAACCATAAAAGCTTTCTAACTCTTCCTTGGACCCACTCCATAGACACCAATTATCATCTATGTAGCGCAGCCATTGCACAATTTTTTCTCTGAATGGGTTGTTATTGAAGATGAATCTATTGTCATATTTTGCCATTAAGAGGACCGCCATCTCTGGAGCAAAGGGACAACCCATGGCAGTACCCTTCACCTGAATTAATAACTAATCTTTGAACTCAAAATAGTTCTTCGTGGAAAAGCCAACTCCGTAAGTTGTAAAATAAATGCTGTTGGTAGCTGAGGGGGATGTGGTCTTTCATCCAAAAATGCCTCTATTACTTGGAGCACCTCATCTTGGGGTATCTGTGTATACAAGGAGGCTACATCAAAGGAAACAATCCATTGTGAAGAATCATCAAACTCTTGTCCTTCAACCTTGGTGATGATATCAGCGGTGTCTCACAATAGAATGGCTCATCCAGCAAAAACGGCTTGAGGAAAAAATCAACATATTTCGTAATTGGTTCGAAGAGGGAATCACTTTCTGAGACGATGGGCCTCCCGGCAGGGTCCTCACGTCGTTTGTGTGTTTTGTGTAGAAAATAAATTACCGGGATCCTGGGAACGTTTTTTGGATTGATAATCAAATTCTTTAGGTCCCAAAAACCCACTGCCCAGTCCTGCCTTCAATATTCCTGAAATGAATTCCTGTGTGGACCTAGTTGGATCTTCTTTGACCTTCCGGTACCATTCCTGATTGTATACCTGGTACCTTCCTTCTGATATATACATCTCCCTGGGCCAAATATCTAAGGACTGGGTCTTGAAACGCGTCAGCACTTTTTTTTCAACATGGAGGAATTTTAATAAACTTGGTGTGACGTGAAGGATTTGTATTGAATCGTATGCCCCACGTACACACTCTAAACAATTTCCCGTGTTTGGCACATGTTTGGCCCCAATAACAAGAAAGCGATCAGAGTATTCTAGTTCCTGATGTTATGATGCAAAATTCCAACGTTGTTGTATATTAATGAGTTTGTACATAAGTATTTCATGCACTGTCTATTGTGAAACATCATATGTATTTTTCAAGTTGTGTATGTTATTTTGAAAAATGTGTGTCTCCACTTCTCATGCAACTAAAATCTTTTTGGAAAATATAAACAATTGCAAATAAAGGAATGGTTTAATAAAAATTACATTCAAACAGAAAAGATAGTGTTCTGTTTGTTGCTCAAAAATAATAGGAGCATAACGTCAAAAGGAGCCAGGTTCTCCTTTTTGTATATCTTGAGATACTTCCAGTGATTCGGATTCAAGAGGAGGTCCCTCAAAAAACTAGGTTGCTTTTCTAGACAAAGGCAAACCGAAGCCAAGAGGCAGATTCAAACCCCAACCCTGGAAGATGACAACAAGACAGCAGTTTTACAAGTCATGAAGTCCTCTACCATTATCAATTTATCTCAGAGGCTTTTAAACCAAGAGGAGTCTTCAGTGCTGGAATTAGGACTTAAATTTGTCCTCAATAGATCTATTGACTTTACAAAACTCAAATTGGAAGCGTTAGAGTTTTGCCGCAAAATTCTTCTCAAGGCATTTTTTTCAAGGCAGGAATATTCCAACACTAAAGAGGTATCTGGTCTTTTGAATAAATCAAAATGTATTCCTCCAATCCATACTGTGCTCAAAGAAAATCTGGTTTATGAACAGGTAGTCCTGTCTGGGATTAGCCAGTTGGAGATGAAGAAATCCTACATGAAACGCAACATCACTGAAAACAACAGATGGCCTTTGACAATTTGAAACAGGACACATCTGTAGTGATGAAGCAAGCCGATAAGGGCGGGCCTGAGCTATTTGGCCAAGGAAGATGTATATATCAGAAGGAAGGAATCAGGTATACAATCAGGAATGGTACAGGAAGGTCAAAGAAGATCCAACGAGTTCCTCACAGGAATTCATTTCAGGAATATTGAAGGCAGGACTGGACAGTGGGTTTTTGGCACCCAAAGAATTTGATTATCTATCTAAAAAAATTCCCAGGATCCCCTTAATTTATATTCTACCCAAAATACACAAACGACTTGAGGACCCACCTGGGAGAACCATAGTCTCAGGAAGTGATTCCCTCTTGGAATCAATTTTGAAATACGTTGACTTTTTCCTCAAGCCGTTTTTGGTGGATGTGCCATCCTACTTGCGGGACACCGCTGATTTCATCAACAAGGTTGAAGGATAAGTTTGATCATTCTTCACAATGGATGGTTTCCTTTGATGTAACCTCCTTGTAAACCTAGATACCCCAAGATGAGGCGCTCCAAGTAATAGAGGCATTTTTGGATGAAAGACCATGTCCCTATCAGGTACCTACAGCATTTATGGTACAACTTGTGGAGGTGGTTTCAAGGAAGAACTATTTTAAGTTAAAAGATTCACTCTTCATCCGGGTGAAGGGGACTGCCATAGGTTGTCCCTTCGCTCCAGAGATGGCGGTCCTCTTCATGGCAAAATATGAAGATAGATTCATCTTCATTAATAACCAATTCAGAGAAAAAATTGTGCAATGGCTGCTCTACATAGATGATAATTGGTGTCTATGCTGTGGGTCCAAGGACGAGTTAGAAAGATTTTATGGTTGGCTCCAAAAGGTGCATGAGGACATACAATTCCGTTTGAACATCAGCAGAACGAGCCTGACGTTACTTGTTGTGGAGGTGCCCCCAATGAGAAAAAATTGACAACCACTTTACACAGAAAGTCTACTGATAAGTATACTATTCTACATCACAGAAGTGCTCACCCAAGGAGCCTGAAAGAAAACTTGCTGTATGGTCAATTGTTGCAGATACGGCAAAACTGTTCAAGAAAATCTGATTATGAGCAGCATGCAGAAATCTTTAAGGAAAAGATGATCTTACGCAGATATCCTAAGAAACTACTCAAGCATGCAAAAAAAGAGCATGGAATACACTTAGAGAATATTTTCTACAAAAGAAAATCAAACCACCATTGGAAAGATTGGTTTGTGTTACAACTTTCAGTCCAGATACCAACAAATTGAGACAAATTGTGTAAAAAAATTGGCACCTTTTGGAATATTTGGCTTGCCTATTCCCGAAACCACTCTTTGCCATGAAGAAAAACAGGAGCATTGGCCAGCAGATTGAGAGAGCGGACATTTTTCCACCGCAAAGCAAAGAAAATCTAAGGACACAATGGCAATTAAAACCGGTTGAGGGGCATCACAAATGCGGAACTTGTGCTACATGTGACTCCACAATAGAGGGGATAGAGATCTCACATAAAATCATTAAATGGTGTCATGCTGAATTCATGTTTCGCAAATCTAGGGACATTATTTATGCAATACTTTGCCACTGTGAGAAATTATATATTGTCAAGACAAATCAGCAGATCATTCAGCGCATCACGCAACATTGTTCCAGGATGGAAAATAAGGTGGTTACTGCACTAATGATGCAGCACTTCATGGATAACTTGCACAGTGAAAGAGACTTCAAATGGACAGTCTTGTCAGGTCTGGATACAACCAAACGCCTGATGGACATCGACAACGCATTGCTACAAAAAGAAGCTTACTGAATTCTAAAGTTTAATACTGCAGTAACTGAGTTGAATGGGATGACAGAACTTTCAAGAATTTAGCTCAGAACTGCATGTCCCAGAATGCACCATCCTGGTCTTCACCACAATGGGACCTTTACTTTACTTTAACTTTACTTTACTTTAAACCATTTTATAACGCGCTCCATTACTGGGGAGTATCCTGGCGCGAGACAAGGGAAAAAGAAACAGACATCAAGACTCAGAGAATGAAAGAAAAACACATCAGATTGTACTCTTGAAGAGGTGAGTTTTTAGATGTTTTTTTAATGCAGCCACTGTTGGCAAGGAACGCAGATGGAAAGGGAGAGCGTTCCAGGCCCGGGCCACAATCACAGAAATCGACTGACCACCAAGTCTGAACCGTTTAAAGCGTGGAAGAGACAATTTAGACAGAGTAGAAGATCTCAGGGTACGTGCAGGGACATATCTGACAAATCTCTTTCTCAAATAGATGGGGCCTTGATCATGGGTTGCCCGGAAAGCCAGCACCAGAGATTTAAACATAATGCGCTGTCTGACCGGGAGCCAATGGAGCGTGCGCATCTCCACGCGCACGCTCTTCCATCTAGGTATGTTAAATAGTAGACGGACGGCCGCATTCTGAATAATTTGCAGACGCTGCACCAAAAAGGCGGGTATGCCACTAAACAGTGCATTGGCATAGTCCAACCTAGCCAAGATGAGCGCCCGAGCAACCGACTCCCTCGCATCCCTAGGAAGTAGGGGGAAGAATTTGCGTAGCATTCTCAAAGTGGCGAAGCAGGTGCCTGTAAGCTTCTTAATGTGATGCTCAAATTTTAGGTCCTCCGTGAACCAAATGCCAAGATTTTTGGCAGGTCTCCCCATCTCACTAGGGCCGGGAATGTTAGAAGGCCACAGTGAGCTCTTGAACGAGGGGGGAAAGGAGCCATAAAAGAGCACCTCTGACTTGTCCTCATTGCACTTCAGCTGGGCCTCCGTTAACCAGCGAAATACAGAGGACAAACACAGGTGGACCGTGGATGTATCCAGATCGGCATCGGGCCAGGTAAACAGCAGTTGGGTATCGTCTGCATACCCTATGATCTTAGCCCCAAACTGTTCCGCTAGATAAACCAGGGGGGTGATATAAACATTGAACAGTAAGGGGCTAAGAGTTGACCCCTGCGGAACACCTGTGCACAGAGGTTTAGGCTTCGAGGCATGGGGAGGCAGCCAGACCTGCTGGGTCCTATTAGATAGAAAAGAGGACAGCCAATCCAGGACTACACCCCCGATGCCCACAGCCGACAGCCGGCCGAGGAGGAGGTCATGAGGGACAGTGTCGAAGGCAGCAGAGAGGTCCAATAAAATTAGGACCGCTCTGCCACCCCCGTCTAAACAGTCCCGAATAGCCTCGGTCATTTCCACCAAGGCCGTCTCGGTGCTGTAAGCAGCCCTGAAGCCCGATTGAGCGGGATGGAGGGCCTTAGAGGTTTCCACAAAGCTCTCCAATTGTTGGAATACTACCTTTTCACAAATTTTAGTAAGTGCCGGTAGCAAGGAAATCGGACGATAATTCCCCGGAGTCGCCACATCCAGTCCGGGTTTCTTCAGGAGCGGCAGAAGTTTGGCCCGTTTCCAAACAGAAGGAACAACGCCCGAAGCCAGGGAGAGGTTCACTATCTGCGTGGTCTCATCACAGACCAAATCTGCCACCTCCGACAGCACCCGGGCCGGACATGGGTCAGATGGAGAGCCAGATTTTAGGGACTGAAGGAGGGGCAGAACAACATCCTCCTCAATCTGCATGAAATTAATGAGTTGCTGTCCCGAGTATGGGCAGTAGGAGGGTAGTGGGGAGATTGCGGAGCTGTCACTGGGGAGACCTGAATGTCAATGTGATTGGTCCATAATATTTTCCCATTATTCATAGGGTAAAAATACAGGAAGTGTTCACATGGGGAATGCCTAACTGACAGTGAAATTTCGGTGCATTTCGGGTATAGAATATGGATGTGCTCAGACTTAAAAACAGTAAGTGCGCTTCATGCTATAATCTAGCAAGTTTATAATATCTTTGAGAAGTTGACGGCTTCAGTAATATGTCCCTCATTCGTTTGTAGAAATGTAATGATTACAGAAATAGACGCCTGCCTCTGAGCAACTCGGGAACGTTTGAAAGGTACTTTTTGACCTTGTTCAGTCGAGTTGCCCAATGTTCATGTATTTAAATATACTTAAATAGACACAATCATTTTAATGGTTTGTAGAAATTCCCCCTGGCATAAACTATGAAGCGCACTGTAGTAATTTCCATTGAGAGATTCTGGTTACCACGCAAATAGGAGTCAGAGCAGCAGCTTTGTCCGAGAATCAGGCAATCAGTTATAGACATTTGAATTAAGCATATTTAAGGAGAGTAGCGTTTAGTTTTCATTTTCACTGTTGCGGAGTTTGCATCATTCATTTATGTTTTTTAGAAATCGCTGACCATTAACATGAAGCCCTGATGAGAGTCCCGGTACCAGAGGACTGGGGGCTAGATGTAGGTGGCCAATTACCGGTCGGTAACGGCCGAATTCGGCCGTTACCGACCGGTAATTGGATTTTGAGATGTAGGAGCATGCTTTACAGAATCGGTATTTTACCGAATCTGTATTTACAGATTCGGTAAAATTACCGAATCGGTAAATACAGACTCGGTAAAAATACAGAGTCTGTAAAAGTACATGTAGGTAGCACATCTTTGAGTGCCGCAGGCCTTTCACATTCGGTATTTTAACACCCAATCCAATTGGGTGTTAAAATACCGAATTCAGGTGTGCATGCACATGTGTGCATGCACACCTAGCCATGTGACAGACAGACATGCCCTTAGGGCATGTCTGTGTGCCACATGGCGCACATGCCTATTTTTGGGGTGCCAGAGGGTGTCAAAGTGACACCCCCTGCACACTTGCAAAATTCGGTATTTAACGATTCTGTAATTACAGAATCGGTATTGCCCATTGATTCCTATGGGCTTCAAGGCCCATAGGAATTAATGGTCAATACCGATTCGGTATTTACAGATTCGGTAAGTACCGAATCTTAACCACTTGGATGCTAAGGGTATTTGCTCTTCTTCATGTAATTTCCATTGAAATCAATGGAAACTCCATGACGAGTTACCCTTGTCATTAGCACTGAAGGGGTTAACGATTCGGTATTTACAGAATCTGAAATACCTACATCTCCCCCCTTCATATTTACCGACTCTTAAATACCGAATCGGTAAAATTCGGTATTTAAGAGTCGGTAAATATGAATTACCTACATCTGGCCCTGGGTCTTGAAACGCGCCTGCACTTTTTCCTACACGGAGGAATTTGAATAAACTTTGTGTGATGTGAGGGATTTGTATTGAATCGTATGCCCACTTACACACTCTCAACATTTTCCCGTGTTTGGCACATGTTTGGCCCCAAAAACAAGATAGCGATAAGAGTATTCTAGTTTCTGATGTTATGATGCAAAAGTCCAACATTCTTGTATAGAAATGTGTTTGTACATAAGTATTTCATGCACTGTCATAAGTATTTTTCATGTGTGTCTCTTCACTACTCATGCAACCAAAATCTTTTCGGAAAATATAAAGAATTGCAAAGTAAGCAATGGTTTAATAAAAATTCCATTCATACAGAAAAGATAGTGTTCTGTTTGTTGCTCAAAAATAATAAATGGATACTGTCAAACAGAGCCAGGTTCTCCTTTTTATATTCTTTTAGAAAGTTGGCATTTTCTTGCCCTAATAATTATTTGATGCCTGCACCAGTGTCTTGGGTCACAAGGCTGTGAATAGCATGGCAGTTGGCCTTTGTGTATTCCTCCCAGACAGTGAGTCAAAGGTGTTGGTAGGATGGGCCATCCTGCCAGCATGGGTGGGACAGAGCGGTCCCTACCCCACTTACATTTCAAAGGGCTGCCTCCAGCACACAAACAAATGAACATGCATGCATCTCTTCAGTACACTTCTGGACCTGTAGACATTACAGAAGAAGGACTGCCTTGTTCCCCAGAGGATTTCGTCACTGCTGAAGGCCTGCCTTGTCCCCAGAGGACTGCCCTTCTGTTAGACGCCTGACTTAATCCTCAGAAGACTACACTGCTGCCAGCAGAGGACTGTCCAACTGCTTGAGGCTTGGTCTGTTCCCCAGAGGACTGCCGTGCTACCTGAGGCCTATTTTGTTTCTCATAGGATTGCCCTCCTAATTGAGGCCTGCCCTGATCTCTGATGAGAAAGACTCTTCCTGCTCCCTTCATCCCAGGCTACCTGAATGACTCCAAGACTCAGCTGGCTGACCCCCCAGTCTGAGCTACAAAGACACAACAAGAGCCAGAGGTCCCTCTGCAACTGTCCAACTGACCTGCTGCAACTGGACCTTCCTGGACCTGAAAATGGAGCCGTCTGAGCCCTGCTGGCCTCTGATAAGATGAATCCCTGATTCCAGGAGATGCCTCCCAAGGTCCTGGACCCTTGCCTGGCATCAGAGTGCACTCCTCTACAAGGTAAGCAGAACTCCTGAATTTCGGGACTCTTCATGCAGGACCTTGAGACGGCAACTTTTTCAGCAGGACTAATCTGTTCTAGGTATCCAGCTCACACTCCATCAGCCTGAACGTGTGACTTTCCCCCAGTCTAGCATGACCAGATGTCTGTGTACTTGTAGGCACTATACCTACCTAAAACATTAGAATTGCATGTCTCTGATTGTACTGATTGTATTTTTATTGTATTGTTCTCATTTTATTTAATAAAATCTACTCTTTTTTTCTATATTGATTTGGGATTTTCCTTCTTATGTGTTTACACTTCATTATTATTGGGGTGCCTAATAAACAATCTAAGGATTGCCTCCAATTTACACCTGACTGATTTTGTGACAAGCTACCAGAGGGTTAAGCACAGGTTAATGCAGTGACTTTTGTGGTTCACCCTGACAAGGATAAGGGTTGCTGCTTGAGTAGGGTTTTCACCCTCTCGACTAATGACCCCATTTTGTACAGTAACAAATTCACCAATTTGTAAATTAGTCCCCAAATTCTGTAATTCTGACACAGTGTCGATTGCTGAGAAACATCTGCTCTTATTCTTCTGGCCTTAAGCGCGGCTTTCGACACTGTGTCTCACTCCATCCTTCTTACGACTCTCTGGTCCCTGGGTGTAGAGGGTGCTGCTCTAGCCTGGATAGCTTCTTTCCTAAGAGATCGTACCTTTCAGGTTTTTTCTGCCTCTGCCTCCTCAACAATTTGTCCATCGACGTATGGCGTGCCCCAGAGGTCTATACTTAGTCCCCTACTATTCAATATCTACGTAAGACCCCTGGCCACTATTGTGGAGGAAGCCGGTCTCACCTTATACTCCTACGCCGACGACACACAAATCATTTTCTCTCTCTCTAATACAGAGGACACTGATGCCTCTGTTCTGAGAGAGGGTCTGATTCGTGTCTCCAAGTGGATGAGGAACAGTTTCTTGAAACTTAACGGTGACAAGACCGAGGTTGTGATACTAGGCAGGGGTAAGGATCTCTGGGGCCCCCACCATTGGCCCAATGTTATGGGACCTACCCCTCAGCCTGCAACAGTAGTACGCAACCTCGGGTTCCTCATCGAGGAGAAACTTACAATGAGACAGCAGGCTGTAAAGGTAGCCTCTATCTGTTTTGCCACCTTGAGATGGCTGCAAAAAATCCTGTGGATGCTGCCCCCCTCCACACAAAGAACTGTAGTCCAGGCATTGGTTGTTTCCCGCCTGGACTATGGTAACGTTCTTTACCTTGGAGCTGATCTGACAACCATAAAAAAACTTCAGGTTGGTCAGAACGCTGCTGCCCGGCTGCTTCGCAAGGTCCCCAGGAGAATATCTGCCTCTCCAGCACTCCATGACCTGCATTGGCTCAGAATCCCTAATAGAATCAAATTCAAAGCCCTTTGTCATGTCTTCAAAATTAAACAAGGCTCAGCTCCTAAATATCTCCAGGGCCTCATCCAGGGCTATAAGCCAAATCGAATCTTGAGATCCTCTGGGAATGGTGACTTTTCCGTTCCCAGATTTAGGTTAGCAAAAATGGGAGGCCGCTCTTTTGCCTATCTGGGTCCTAAATTTTGGAACGTTCTTCCGATGACCCTAAAGACAGAAACCAATCTTTTGCGCTTCCGTAAAGGACTTAAAACGTGGCTCTTTCAACAGTAAATTGTAACTTCCTTTTAGCATTTTCAGCATTCTGGTTTCTTCTTCTTTAGTCTGTCCCTTAGCGCCGGGAAACCCACTGCGGGTAGCTGTGCGCTTTATAAGCTTAAATAAATAAAAATAAATAAGCGATCTATCTTATATGGCTGTTTTAATTAGCAAGCCTGAACTGTGCCAAGTCATGCATAGTTTTCCCACATACCTTACGCTGCCTTTGAGTCAGCAGGCAGAATTCAGCATTTCAGCATCTGCACATAGAAACCAGCCCTTTACATACCTTTATTACCATTGATTACTTATGTGGAAAGTTAATCCAAGAGCTCGCTCGGCCCCCTCCTGAGCCATCATAGGATCTGGGGAGCCCAACTCCAAGGCCAACATTTTTCAAAAAAACCAGGGGGCTTGTGCGCCTACCACCCTGAGCCAATAACGGCCCCTGGGACCCCATCCCTCTGGCCGGTTCGCCAGCTTTATCCCAGGGAGCATAAACAGGGACATAGTAGCTTCCCTCCTTGCTCCACAGGCAGGGATACTTGTGCTTGTTGCCGCTTGACGGGAGCATTTTTGAACCTCATGCCATGCAGGAGCAAACACAAAGTCTCTTCAAAGCAGAGGGGAGCTTTAAAATGTTCCCGCCAGCTAGGGACAGACTTTTGATCTCTTTAAACAGTTCAAAACATTGCTCTCACCAGGAAGGAACAACATAAGAAGCTGCTGTCTGAGGATGGGAGTAATGCCAACCAGCTGCATGCAGGGATTTGGCTAGGGCTGCTGGGGCCCTGGGGCCTCCCCTGCAGTCCCCAAATAGTGTATGGTGGTTGCCCTGGGTGGCACAGGGGCACCCACTTTTAATGATGCATGCCCTGTGGGATAGGGTCCCTGGGGCTGGGAAAGGCTCAAAGAAGGGGTGACATGGCCCCCTCCTCTTTATTTTAAGTAGTGACCCTGGTGGATGGGGCCGTAGGGCCCAAAAAGGCTCAGGTAGGGGGGGGCGAAGTGCCCTTTAATGAAAATGTTTTTAAAAACAGCCCTGGGAGATGTCGTTCCCAGGGCCTAATATGGATTACAGAGGAGTGCCATGCGTCCCTCTCCACTTTAAAAAATGCCCTAGGGAATGGAGTTCCTAGTGCCTAAAGAGACTCGGGAGGTGGGCCATGTGGCCCCTTGCCCTTTTTTTGTAAGTTTCCGCTCCAGGGGTGAAATCCCCAAGGTCTATAATGGCTGGGGAGGAATCCCCCTCCCCTAAAAAATACCTAGGACATGAGGTCCCCCGGGCCTAATGAGGTTTGTTAGGTGGGCAACTTGTCCCCCCTCCTTTAATAGGGATATGGCTATGGGGGCTGGGTCCCAGGGCCTTTAAAAGGCTTAGGGAGGTGGGCCCCTTAAAAAAGTCATGGCCCAGGGGAATATGGCCGGGGAGGGGGGTGACTTCACCCCCTATCATTTAAAAAACAAGAGATCCTGGGGGATGGGGTCCCCAGGGTCTAATGAGGCTTGGGGATGGGGGCTATGTGGCCCCCTTCTGATTAAAAAATGGGCCCGGTGGATTGAGTCCCCCGGGCACAATAAGGCTTTTGGTGGAAGGGCCACTTGGCCCACCTCCCCATTAAGAAACATAAGGCCCTGCGGTCCCTAGAGCCTAACGGGCTCAATTAGGTTCAGAGAGTGGGACCACTAATCCCGCTTCACCTTTAAAAACATAAGGCCCTCTGGGGGGTTTGCTGCAGGCCCTGTGGCCAACCTCCTATTGAGAAAAGCCTTAGGCTTAACATATAGTGATAAAAAACTTGTGTTAAAAATCCTAGACATTAACTGAAAAAAACAAAGGTTAAAGTAATGTTATATTGTTATAGTTAGGTGTGAAAAAAGAGCGGTTTTCTTTTAAAAGAAACCTTAGATATTCACTGAAAAAAACATAGGTGACAATAATGTTATAGTTACAACATTAACTGTTTGACCTAAACGACCACAGATATTCACCTGTTAGCAAAGCTAACTATAACTTGTGCCTCCACCTTGTACTGCTTATTATGACCTAACATATCACATCACTCCTAACATGTTCTATGACATCAATTATGACATCACTGATAACATCTCAAATGACAGCATTGATGACATCAATGTTGACATGATCCAAGCTTCGTTTTTGCAAATATTGCTCTATAAATTAGTATGGCTTTAGAGGCCAGAAATAAGTACAAAATAGTTCTGAGGAATATGAGGCATGATTAAAGTCATAACAGATCCAACTCTGTTAGTATAGACAGCATGTCTAATGTGCAACATTGACCCTATACTATAAACTTCATGGGTAGCGTAGTTCACATTAAGATACAACCACTGATATATGAGAAACCCTTATTGAAATGGTGTTCCATATGTATACAACTGTTGACAAAAAGCCAAGTTAAAAAAAATACCGAACATCTGTATCAAAATGAATGCCTTACTATAGACAGCGTTTGTCTATTTCAAACCCCTGACAGTCACTAACCTAAATTGAGAAAAGCAGATGATATAAGTAGAAATGTGGGTACTGTAAACAGTATCCATTCTTTGGAGAGAGTGTACTCTGTAGCACACTGTTTGCAGACAGTGAAACGCCCATGAGAAATACATCATAGTGTATTATTGTCATATAGATATGCTTTGCCTTCACACTGTGTTAAGTTAGCATGAGCTTATTAGGAGTTTAAAACGCCATTATACCTTTCTGCTGCTTCTGCACATGGCACATATTGTTATTAGAGCTTTGAGCCTAGTAGAATATTTTGCTTCACACGAGAATAATATGTTTTGCTATTGTATCAGCTTTGCTTGGTAAGCTATGTCTGTACAGTGAGTGCCGAGGCCTTCAAGGTTAT
Organism: Lissotriton helveticus; assembly: GCF_964261635.1. Taxonomy (NCBI): domain Eukaryota; kingdom Metazoa; phylum Chordata; class Amphibia; order Caudata; family Salamandridae; genus Lissotriton; species Lissotriton helveticus. Next base: position 222,963,642 of record NC_136060.1, read on the forward strand.
TTCAACACAGTGGTTGTTGTGAGGTCTGATCGTCGCACGTTCTAGACATTACATACATGCAGCTGTGGCCAATTCTGGCTTTAGGCGCATTTGATATTACACTGCACAGAGCACACACACACTTGATGATGCTTCGCATGCAGAGAGCTGGTGGAAGATGATGTGATCCCTTACCACTAGGATCTGAGGTATGGGGCCGCCCTGCTAAAACCCAAAGAGACCTTCTTTAGATATAATATAATATACTAGCAAGGGAGGGTAAGATTTAGGTGCTATTTAGCCTTCTTCCCTCTAGCATTTTAACATGCTTTCTCCCTTTGTATTCTATGGACTAGTAACTATGCTGATTACTTTGTTTCTTATAATATGTTTGCTTGTATTAGCTGAGATACTGCGCTTGAGAACACTGCATTAGAAAATAAACATTTAAAATGTGCACGTGTCTTCATTTACTCCTCGTTTTGGATTGATATGTTAGTATACCGAAAGAGTGTTCATGTGTTCCACGTTACCTAAGGTGTTCTAAGTCCATGTTCTGGGTTGTCTAAACATTGGGAGTTTGTAAGAACCAATGAGACACTGATTGCTAGTCTGATATGGGATTTTGGGTCCTAAGGTGAGTTTTGGCACACCCTAATTCACTGAGGTTCCAAGTCTCTATGCACAATTCTGTGTAGGAGCAGAATCCCTGCGACATGGCGCCCGATCGTTGGTGATCTTATTACATGACACTTGAGTAGTGCAATTTTTAGTCCTTAACCCCTTCACTATTGTTTCCGGTTAACAGTGGTGTCGGACAATCCTACCTATACTTATATAGGTCTTTTCAAGCTTGATTCTTTCAAAACGGTTTCCTTGAATTGCTACCCAGTTGTGCTACAAAGTTTTCTTTGTACCTATTCCTTTCTGTGTCACTATGGCCGCGTTGCATTGCGGTGCGCAATCACTTGCAGGCTTATAATGTCCCCGTGGAAGGCATGGCTGTGATTCTGGTTGTGAGTGGGGAAGTCGCTTACCCATATGAGATTTTTTATTTATGGGTGACCTTCCCGGCTGTGAATGCAAATACTACTGTGTTCGACACGTACACTGCAACTGCCGTGCCACAGGACTACACTCCGTATAGGACATGGGAAAATCCTGTTAACGCTTGGCAGCACCGCGTTTGGTTTAATGGCGCCCTACCCCACTCTTTGACAGCCCCGAGGTTAGGTCCATTGTCCATTCCAGGCGCAACTTGGCCTGTTTTGGCTTGATTTACACCTCATCCTCAACATGGGGCTTGTCCTATTGCAGATAAAAGACGACTACATGTATTCGCGATTAATGTGATTCGGTCGTTAGTGCAGAACATTACCCGCAATCTCCCGGGCGGGGCCCCGAGTGCTGCGCCGCTTCCAGCCGGACAGGGTGGCATGAAGCTCAGTCCCGTGATGGTTAGCGCTGTGATGGGCAAGCGCCCCCAGAATAGGGATGATTTTCCTTTCTGGCTTGCCGAGAAGTTTGACCAGCTGGAAGCAGTATTTCCTAACACGACTCCTGGTGAAAAACACAGGATTCTGACAATTAGCATGCCAAAAGACTTGGTCCCAGAACCTGGTGACTGTGAGACATGGGGTAAGACCTTTGCGGCAGTATACACGAGGTGCTTCGGCACTCTGTCGATGACTGTCCTTCCTACGGTTCTTAAGCGTGTTCAAGATGAGCACGGACCGGAGGCGGCGGTTGAATTGGGTATGCGCCTATGCGGTGCTTTTGACGTAGTTTCCGATCTCGTACTTGCGAATGTCAAGGGAGATGCGTGAACTTTCAGGTGTCTAATGCTTTGCAGGGTGTACCCGATATTGACAAACCCCGAGAGTTAGCAAGAATTTTTGTAGCGGCTTATAAGACCGTAGGCCGTTATAGTTTGGGACTCAAGCCCTTCTCAACAAAAGAGAAAAAGCAACCCCAAGGGCAGAAGTCAGAAACTGACGAACAGCCCAAGGCTAAGAAGCAAAATTGGCAGAAAAAACAACAAAAACAGGGTAAACAACAACAGCAGAAACAGGAGTCCCGTCCTGCATCTCCAGTGCCTGCGCCAACAGAACGTGTTTATGACTTGCGCGACCGCGCAATGATAAAATCACCTGATCGTTTTCAGGCTTCTGAACAACGCTCTCCTCGTTCTTTTCACGAATCATCAGCCTCATCGACCGGTGGTGGAGGAGGCAGCAGAGGTCGGGGTGGCCAGCAAGGAAGCGTCAACCCCGCCCGAAAGACGGTAAAGGCAAGCAGGACGATTCATCATTGAAAAGACCCCAGTTTCAGAAAAAGAAAGTTGCCGCTTTAACAGCGAGATATGCCACAGATAGTGAGAACGCAGCTTCGGAATCAGACATGGGCTCTGACCTTGCTGGACAGCGCGGCGGAGATTACCATAGTGCGAGAGGCCCTGCGTCCGCTACTGAAGGTGACAGCGACTGACTGGTATGTTGTTGTGGAGACAGCTGACACTAGAGTAGATCCCCCTGATAGACTTTATGAAATAGTCCTTTTAGTTGAAGGTGCCATACAACGTACCATAAAAGGGGTATTTTGGGAAAATCTTACGACTACCTATGACATTTTGTTAGCGGAGACTAACTGGCCCCCACCTTTTGTGCTCGCGGCTCCGAGAGGGGAGGAGGTAATCTCGTGAGAATTCTCGTGAGAAATCTCGTGAGAATTCTGGCTTTCTATGAAAGCCAGTGTACCAAATTCTAAAGCTTTGCACCCACAGTGGATACAATGGTCCAGCTCCTATACAAGGCAGTTCTGCTTCCTTTTTGAAAAGGTTCACTTATTTTACTGATTTTAATCAGTCAAATCCTAATGCATTTTATTTTAAAATGACCGAAAAGTCCACATCCAATGTTAGACTTACTGATACTAAATTATTGTACTCAAAGTCCTTTCTAGACCAACTAGCTGTTGTAGGCTACGAGTTGTGGAAGGAAACAGTTGACCTTAAATCAGTATGAGGTTCTAAAAGTTGGCAGGTGCAAGGCTTTGCACCATGCATGTCTCTTCCCGAACCATATGTTGTTTTTGAATTCTACAATTTCACAGACCACATGCTTTGGATTGGCTACCTCTAAAAAATTAAATGCTCCTTTTTTCCCTGATTTGGATGAATATTCAGGTTGGGGTAATAATACAAAATTTTCGATCAGAGAGTTACAAACTCTCTTGCAAAATTCTTCTTTTAACATATCCAGTTTGGATCCCCATTGCTGGTTGCTCTGGCACAAAAGTGCTGACTCGTGCCAGCATCGTTTTCTGGGTTTATCTCAAGGCTTTACACAGGTCAGGGTGGATTCCCGTTTTGAAAGTGACCATTCTGTGACTACCTATTCTGTAGGCAAATTATGTCAGAATTGGCTCAAACATTCTACCTTGGCGTCAGTTAAACAGCATTTATCTAAACTGACTGACGATGTTGATCTGAATGATTTCATAAAGGGCCCAGCTAAAGGGAGATCTAAAAGATGGATATATGCTGTTTATAATGAATTCTGGAAGACATCCCAGATTGAGGCAGCTACCCGCCTTAGGGCTATCGATCAAGCCAATTTGGAGAAGGTTCTGGCAGTTGTAGATAATAGCATTAACATGCTTTCTTCCTGCATTTACTCATTGGATAATATTGTGTCATCTGTTGTTGATATTGTGCACGATGAAGTGTCTGTATTGTACCAGAATCAATTGCGTTCTATTATGCAGTTTGCATGGACCCTGCAGACGCTTAAGGCCGGAAAAGTGCTGTGGCATTACATGAATACCTCTTCTCTATTTGCCCCATTTAATTTGACTGACAAGCAGCGTTTGCTTTTGATGAAGGATGCCTCTTTTTCCATGTTACACATTGAACGATTGGAGTCTTAACCGTTTTCTGTGGCAGAGGCCACTACTGCAACGTGGCTCATCCACGGGTTGATAACTCTCCTGTTTCCTTTGTTCGAGTTTAAAAATTGTATGAAATACTTTGCCATTGGCAGATACGAGCCCCTTGGTAGTTCTTATCTCTATGAAGCCTGTTCGCTTCCATTTGCATATAGATGCCTTAGGGAGGGCAAGAAAGTTTATTTGAATGTTGAAGAATGCACTGAAACACCAGATCACTCATTAATGTGTAGACATATCCAATTGCACGGCTCCTGTAATCAAGACGAGCCTAATTTAGCCTGTGTTTTTACCCCCGTGCCTGCTATCGTTCCCACATTCACATTACTGGCAAATGGGAGTTATTTACTATTAAACAATAAGTATTGCTGTGGGTTAATAAATGGAATTGCTTATGTCGTTACCATCAGTGAGCGTGTGGTTTGCTGTAAGAATGTAATGTATCCACCCACGTATGGGAAACTGGATGTTTCCATCTGGCCTAAGATTCCGACCTTGAAAGCAGAGTTCAATAAGATGAGTCGCATAAGAGCTCTATTGTCCCAAGAAGAAGTTGCCCTCACATCTGCATCTGCTCGTGAAACATTTGTCCTTCACGTAGCTAACACCCGCACAGAGGTGCATGCTTTAATAAATACTGACTTGCCATTGCATTTCGGTGAATTAATTCACACAATCTTTAATGCATCCTCCACAACTGGGCTGGCGCACTTTTTCAAAGTGGTTAGCAGCGGCCTTGTGACTTCATTTCAAAGTATATTTGGAGTCTTTCCTGCTTTCTTTCATTCGATATTTTCCAGCCTATTTAGTGGATTTCCCATTCTACTGGCGCTGGCTGCAGGCGTTCTTTTGCTGTTTTGTCTCATTCAAAATGGATGCACGTCCTGTATTTCAAGACGAGCTGTCACGACTGGCACTGTTTCGCAACAGAATGCTTGAGAATAAGCATTGGCGAATTTTGCGAATTCGCAATTCGCGAATTTGCGTATTTGCGAATTCGCAATCTGCAAAATTCACGAACTTTCGCAAATTTGCGGATTTTTTTTTCTGTTCGCAAGGGTTTCTGCCAGTTCGCAAGGGTTTTTTACCAGTTCACAAACGCGAACTTACTTGTTGGGTCGCAACGGTCGCGACCATGTTGTTTCTACGTCTGGTTCATCACAGCACCCTCTGTTTCACCACTGCCACCCTCTTTTTCACCACTGCCACCCTCTGGTTCACCCATGCCACCTCTGGTTCATCACTGCCACCCTCTGGTTCATCACTGTAGATTATGGGGGGAAAACCACACCTGCCCTGCCTCAACTGACATGAATTAATTTGGGGCTGATTAATGTGTCACTGAATTTGAGCTGGCACCTGCTTCCTTAGCTGTAAGTGCTTCCTGATTAATGATGAGCTTGAACTTTTGCACCTGCTAAGTGCTTTCAGTTTTGCAAAATTCGTTAGCACACCTGCCCTGCCTCAACTGACATGGATGAATTAGGGGCTGATTAATGTGTCACTGAATTTGAACTTCCAGTCTGGCACCTGCTTCCTTATCTGTAATTTCTGTTGCAGTGTAATTTTTTTAACAGGACCTTTGTGGCATACTTGTAGCTATTCTCTGAGCCTGCTGTGAGGGTCAGAGCAGGGTCATAGAATAGTTGCAAGTAGGCAACTGAACTCTGGATGGGGCCCTCAGGAAGCAATACAGGGAATGGTTACTAATGATGAGCTTGAACTTTTGCACCTGCTGAGTGCTTTCAGTTTTGCAAAAATCGTTTTTCTGCAATTTTGCGCGATTCGTGGGGCGTGGCTTTGCGTTAGATCAAATTCGGTAGCCGCGAATTCGTGCGAAAATGCGATTTGTTTTTTTGTGGCGTGTTAGTTCCCGTGATTTTTGCGTTTTCACGAGCCGCTTGTAGCGCAACGAAGCGAAGTTACCCTAGCGGTCGTACATGGGCGCGGCCATCTTGTTTGCGTGACGTATTTCCGTTTCCGGGCGCTATGTGTAATCTCGCAAAGTGTGCGGCTCGCTAGTACAAATTGCGTGTGATCGTGGGAGAAATCTTGCGCGAACTTACCCACGCAGTGGTGAACGGGCGCGGCCATCTTGTTTTCCATTCATTGCTATGGTTCTGGACATCTTTTCTGTATCCTCTCTCAATCGCTGCCATCCTTCGCTTGTTTGAAGTTTTTTTTGGATCTATTTTACTTATTATCTATCCCTCTATTTTTCTAGCTCTATATTTTTGTGTGTTCTGCTACTTTTGGTTAATTTTAAACTACTTTTTTAAACTCTTTTCTTTTCTTCTTCCCTATTCTATTTCTTATTTATTATTTACCTTCCTTTTTGCCCAGACCATGGTAAAGGGAGCCGAAAAGCAACCCGAGAAGGAGAAGGGTCCCGCACCCCGTGCCCGGCTCCTGTGCGGGCGTTTGAGGGGGGAGCTAGTGATGCCATGAGAGATCTTTAGCGTGGAGGAGGTGGCCGCACTGGTGTACTATGTACAGCGCCGCCTCCCCAGAACCATCGAGGCAGGCCGCAGGATCGCAAGCGGCTCCGGGCTCCGGGAGCGCCGGAAGTGGTGGGAGAAGGTGTGCCGGGCCATGTATGAACACTCTCGGGTCCGGCGCACCTACAACCAGGCCACCCACCGTTGGACGGATCTCCTGGACCGGGAACGCGACCTGCTCGACCTGCTCGGCATCGAGATCCATGGGCTTGGTGAGTAGTAGTAGCTATTTCATCACTACTCTGTTTTCTCCTGCTATGTCTGTTATTATATTGCAAATTTTTGTTTTTTACAAAGAGCAATAATTCTGCCGATTACATTGTAGGTAAATTATATTTCAAAATCTTCTGTGCATTTCAGGTGCACTGCTCTCCTTCTCAGTAGCGTTGCTACTATGCTTATTTGTTTTTGATTTTGTGTTAATTTCATTGGCCTGAGAAATTATGTATGATTGTAGTTTACAGAACAGTGTAATGCTAGACACTAAGGGGCAGATTTGCAATTACCGGCGCATCCCTGCAAAGTAGCAGGCAGGCGCCAGTAATTGTGCGCCACGCCACCGCCACCACCACCCATGGTGCGCCGTATTTACAATGCGGTGCACCATGGGCCCAAAACGTCACCGAAGCGTTACGCATCTGTGCCGTAAAGGCGGCGCATTGCTGGAGTTGCGTCGCAACGATGGCGCAGCTCCAGCAATGCTCTGGGGTGCCCTATCTCCCCAATGCTGCGTCAAGCCGTACGTCTGCTTCAAGCAGGCGCAGGGTTTGAGTGACGCATCATTGTTCTAAAAGTGACTGATTGAAATCGTGTAGATTTCCCTCAGCCACTTTTAGGATGCGATCCTGCGCAGGAACGCCCTCCCTTGCGCCGGAACGCCCCCTGATGGCGCAGCGCTTTACAACGTGATGCATCTCCCATATGCGTCACGTTGTTAATATACGCCGCACAATGGCGCCTCATTTGTTCTGCCGCTGCGTCACAAAAGTCATGCAACAACGGAGCAAAAGAGCCGCAAGGGGCTTGTAAATCTGCCCCTACAGACTCAAGTCGAGTCCTTGCTTTGTACACCTGGCAATAAGAAGAAATAGTGGTGGTGGATTGATAGTTTGAGTATTTTAATGACTGGTTAATGTAGTAGGAAACTTTTTAGTGTTGTCACTGATCTGCAATCACGATGGAGTTTGTCTGTCACTTCGCGTGCTGCGGACTGCTGCCTGCCAGTCCTAGGCGAACCTTTTTAGTAGTTTGTTTAGTGAGTTACGTAACTTTCCAAGTCGACGGTCCGCAAATCAAGCAATACTAATATCGTAGTAGACCACATGAAAAAGGTCAATATATCCCGTGGAATAGTTGTCTATTTGCTATTTCGCCAAAATATTTTGTTATTGTTCTTTTGAAATGTTTGATTTGGTTGACAAAAATCATCCATGTTTTCGGGTCTTTTTTTCTTTCATGTTGTACATCAGCTCCCCCCAGGGGCAGGAGGACAGAGGAGGTGGTATCGGCTGCTGCTGCTGAAGAAGGCCAGGATCGGTCAGGCGAGGGCTCCTTTGCTGGCCCCGGTAAGTTTTCATTTTAATATAGAGTACCTATTTTTTCCTAGCGTTCCTCATTTGATTTTTTCTAAATCGTCTTTGATCTTTTTGTAGACTGTATCTAAATTCTTATCCTGCCTCTACTATGACTCCCTGTGGTATTACTAGATTATTCTTATTAGTCTGTCTGTGTAGCTAACTAATATTGCACAGTTGGCAAAAGGTGTTAAACAACACTCCCATTCTAGTCAATAGCTCTAAGCACTGACTGGGATTGTCCATAATGTCTTTTCAAGTCTTCTAAATGTTTATGCTTTGACAATTCCCAACAATGAAATATGAATGACCACCTAGAAAGAATAAGATACTACTTTACTTTTGGTTTGGATAGGAGGACAATCCATACTACTACTGTTGCAGGGACAAATCTGCACAAACAGAACTATGGACACTAAATAGTGCATTGTTTATCAATTATAATAGGCACAGGTAGACTTTCCACATACCTCAGTGATAACAGACTTTGAAGAACCCCCAATCTCCTTACTGACTAGATAGTGTGGCAGAGTCATTTAGCTCCCGAATTCATCGATGATTGATCCCCAATGATGATTATCCAATGCAGGGCAAGAGTACGGAGTCAGAGTCCAGAAGTGTCAGAGGCACGGACTCATGCTTGCAAATTGCAAAACCTTTTGCTCAGTCACTCTTGACCAAAAACCACAGAGTCTATTTAAGTTTTAAAGCTTTATTAAAAGTAAAAACATTTATTAAAATCAAGTTTGTCATAAAACATAAACGGTTGATTAAAAATGGAAAAGTGCTTAGTGATTTATTTCACACATTTATTGTGGGAGAGCCGAGCCCTCACCTGGTTTGAACTTTAATTTTTCTTTTTGGTGCTGAATCGTTGGTCACTCCGTCCTAGTGATGATAATCTGATCTTGCTCTTGTTCTTAGAAGTCAAGCTTCTGTCTGTTATGAGAAAAATGGTGCGTGTTAAACAGCAAGCATTCATCAGTTGTGCCAAAAAGTGCAGCAAGACAACACCCTTCCCTGGAAAAAGGGACATTTTTACTTTAGAGTAGACAGTCACAAATTATTAGATTGGTTTCTGTATTCACATTTCTTCATTCCTAGACAAAATATTAGTGAGTGGTGTATGTCTATGACATCTAACATTCTTAAATGCACTTTGTAGGTGGAACATCTGGTGCCGGGGCCAGCGCGGAGGTGGAGGAGGACACTTCTGGGGAGGAGGTGGTGCAAGTGCCGGAGGAAACTGCTGTGAGGGTTACCACGGTAGTGGCGGGCAGTGGTAAGCTCTTATATTCCTTACTTATTCAGATTGCAGACTGCAGAGTGTGCTCTCTGCGCGGGTGTAGTATATATGTTGTACAGTTAAGTTACTATACTGTTAAGAAGACTTTCAAATTTAGAACAAAGTTTTTATCAACCAGGTAGTAGCCTCCTCTAAATTTACTTCAACTCAGCGGTGAATTTTTTTTCGAGAATCCAAATCAGATCTGAGATGAACTTGATGGATGGGATGAACGAAAAGCGAAAGAAGGGTGTAAGTAAGTGTGGAAGGACAACCAAGTTAAAAGTAATGATGACTTACAAAGAAGAATGATACGTGTTTGATTGGTGCCCGAGGTGGCTGGGAAAGAATATGATGCATGGCTGGGTGAAGGATGAAGCAATGATGGGTGGAAGGAGAACAGCCTGGGAGGGTGAAACAGAAACTGTATGTGTGCGCAATATATCCTTTGGTTGAAATTCAAATGCAAGTCAAGCACGGATGTATGGCTTGCGGTTTCCCAAATAAAATGAAAAGGTTGTTTTCCCGTGAGAAAAAGTAAGGTTGGTCCAGATGAGAGACATGAAGAAGAATGATTGACATATAGTTTGAATGGATGGATGCCTGGATCATGGTACTATCTGACTCTTAGATAGCATATGTGTATCTAGAGAGAGTAGACGGTCACTGGATGAACTAAGTGTTACTTTGAAGAGCATGTAACACCGCACCCGCACATTCGTTCCAGTGTAGGAAAGGCAAGGAAAAGAAGTTTTAATTTTGTCCGAAAACTACCATGAATAGTAGCAGTAGTTTGTATTGCAAGCACAGCATATATCCGGCTATTACGATGGCCACTCACTACCTCTGTTAATAAGTTTAGTAGAACTCGGTCATTCATGTGTGGATGTATCACTGTTCACTCAATAAAAAGCAAAGCACCTAAACTCATCCCATATGTAAGCAAATACATACCATGTGCAGTGATAGATAATCAGAATATTTATCTTCTTCATTTTCCTTTTCTAGTATTCATTGGCACTGTAGGGTGAAAGTTAAATTAATTAAGCAGTAGCCCTTGTAACAGAGTATTCTCAGTGCCACCCATAATAGAAGAGTAAGAGCATCACCACCTGCATGTACTGGACCGGTACAGTAACAAAAGTCTGTCTCACTCATCATGGCGGGCGTCTGTTTTTCTCGGGTGCAAGTTGACTGCGCTGGCATTATGCCGGCTTGCAGAAGTTAACGTACCAATTTTGCTAAACAAGAGAGAAGAAGAAGAATAAGACTGGTGTACTGTCATAGTCGACTCTAATGGAGTGAGTCCATAGTGCTCGTAGAATTGATTCCTTAAACGCCCACTAATGTTAGAGTGAAGGACTGGACTATTTAAGGCCCAGCGGTGCCAGGGAACAACACCTAAAACCTTCGTGGGATACCTGTTCTGGCGCACTAAAGACAGAGACACGGGAGACTTCCATCGGCATCAAAGATCAGCGTTTATTACTGCAGGGATGCAAAAGTCATGAGAAGTACAATAGAGTGTAGGTTCCAAGAGTCTGCTTCAAATTGTATTTGTGGGTTGCTCTCTTTTATACAAGATCTTGTCATTGCACAATATGTAAGCAAAAGGTTACAGCTCAGTTCCCACAGTAAAATTCAAAAGGATCGCTTTCATGTATTCAGAACCCCGGAACATAATTACATTAACATCATCAGTTCCAACTGTAAAAGCACATCTTCCCACCATTAGGTACATTCCACTTGAGTTGTAAATAAGCAAGAAAAAGAGACAAGAACAGCTGCAGGGAAGTCAGACAACAGGGAGGAGAGAGTGTGAGGATAATATTGGATGCGTAATCGTAGCTTAAAAGGGCTTGATCCCAGCACGTGCGAGGCTGAAACAATAGACCGGCACGGCAAAATCACCTTCGAGCGGAGGCAACTGCTTTAGCAGTGTCCTCCCCCTACTCATAAAAGACGCATGAAAAGGCATATGCTTCTTCCGTGAAGCTTGGGAACAAAAGGTCACGATGCGGACAGTTGCCTGTTCGCTGACTACGTGAGGGCAAGAAACAAAAAATGGATGCCGTATCTAAAATGGAACCCGAGGGTTCATTGGAAAAACCTGTAAATGAGACAAACTCTTCTGAGTAGCATGGCGATACCGCGTACACTTACTAAACTCGTCATTTACGGTTCATAGATACCACACTCGTCCATATTCGGCGATGCCCAAAACGTCGTAACGATTTTCACGGAACCTCAGACGCTCCTTTTGCCCTCATGTAGGCAAGAACTAGTCGAAGTCGGAGTCAATCTCGATTCTCATCAGATCATTCAGATGTTGTTGGAACATAATTCTATCCATCAATGCCTCTTTTGTAACAGATGGCCTTCTTATACACGTTGTAGCACAAAGGTCACATAAGGCAGGACCACACTGTACACAAAGACAACACGTGAACAGAAACGTCACAACAACCCCTATAACCATGAGAATCTTCCAACCCCAAGTCGACATTAGATCCCAAAACCATCCTAGAAGCGTCCAATCTCCCTCGTCCACGTGTATGGACTCCGAGATTTTGTGCAACTTGGAGATGGCTTGATAAACCGTTGGAGCGTTATCCGGTATGAATATGCAGCAGCTCGAATGGATGACCTTGCACACACCACCTCTATCTGCTAGAACAATGTCTAGAACCATACGGTTCTGTAACGTCATAAGCCTATCCGCTTGAAGCTCTGCTGTCAGATTACCAAGGGCGCTTGCAGTTATGTTAGCGGTTGACTCTACTACACGAGTTAACTGTCTCAGATTTCTGCTATTGACCATAGGGCCCCAAAACGGTAGAAAACCCTTGAAGAAGTCTCCTGCTTCTTGACCGGAAGTATCCTCTTTACTAATGACGCCTCTCACAACTCTGGTTTTGTGATAGTCGGCAGCAACAGTGAAAGTCGGGGGCAAGAGATTTGCAATATAGCAGGTACCTGAGAAGTCATGAGGTAACCACGTATATGCTCGGTCATAACATACAAAATAGGTACCCTTGGCAGTCAGAAAGACAGGGGAAAAGAGCATCGGTAGAACGTAAGTATCCACACAAGCACTCTTCCCAAGCTGGGCTCTTGGATTTCAGCCACGACCTTGCAGACAAAAGTGGCCTAGGTGAGGTACAATCCAGATCGGAGATGAGCTTTTAAGCTGCCTATCACCCACTGATATACTATACTCAGCCTCACTAAGGTACTTATAGGCCTGCACTTCCTCCTCTGGGATGAGCGAAGCATCAAAAATGTCTCTATCTAGATCAGCCATCGCTATCGCCAGAGACTTATGGTACGGGCCAGGACCAAAGCTTGCTGAGCGTGGCTCTCGATGGGGGTAGGAATCTAGTGCACTATGGAACATGATTTGGAATGCCCGAGCTGACCCTTGGGGGCTGTACGGAAGAACCAAATATGGGATACCCCTGTCCATGGTATGTGGCATTAGCCCACACACCCAACAATTTGTAGTATTTACCACCAACTGATGCTGATGCAAAAGTTGCACAAAGGAATTGTTTCTAAATTCCGCACGTCTGACTTGCTCATGTTGGGGCAGTAGGTGAAATGAATGTGGAGAAACAGTAGAGACGAAATTTAGATCGTGAGAAGGAGAGGTAGGTAAGGCAGAAGGCAGTAATGATTGAAAAACAAAATATACTCCACCCACCAGCAGCATAGAAACAGTTAGGAACAACATGAAAACCTGTAACAAAAAACATTTTGTTCGAAATGTGCTGTACAATTTAGATCTTTGCGCCGTCTTTTCCTCTAGCTTCGACAGCTTGGAGAACTCCATCCTCTAACAACCGTCCGCAACGTTCTTGACGCACTTCGTTCTGAGTAGCGATTATCAATTCCCAGGAGTTCCCAGAAATCGACAAAAGAAATTGACCTAATGTCAATAACTGCTAAACAGAAAGAAGTACCCGCGCGGCCCTACGGCCAACCCAGATGGCAGGTTTTAATCAGTTAAATAATCAATTTTATATACGTCTCCTAGCTGTTCTGGAAAAGAAATACATACATAATAAAATGTCCACAATGGTCAAGGCAAAATGTGAGGGGGTATTTTGAAATCAAAATAATAAAAAAAAATGTATTCATCTTTATTGCGTGTACGAAGAAAGTATCGGTTTCTTCCGGGTCGAGTCTGATCTTCAAACAGTGGATTGAATGGCAAAAGAGTGTTCGATTGTTCAGGCAATTGTTCAGTACTTGAATTCTCCAATGATGAAGGAAAGGAAATTGTTTGAGAGGAATCAACAGGGGTGTCAGATAAAACTGAAGTGTTCCCTATGGGCTGGGCTTCGCTAAATGGGACAAAGCACTGGGGAACGTCAGTTTCAGACGAGGAAAAACCTTTACGTATCCATGTGTCTGCCGGCAGAGGAAGCGGAACCTTCTTGGTGTGGGTGGCATGCACCCAGTGTTTTCGTCCCTCCAGCCGAACCGCCGTCCTCGTGGCTAGTAGCACCTGGAAGGGTCCCACAAATCTCGGCTCAAGGTGACGTTTTCGTCCGAAATTACGGGTGAGGACCCAGTCCCCTGGTTGGAGCCGATGACCAGGACCCTCTGTTTGTGACGGCAGAGCCTCAAAGACCTGTTGATGGATCAAACTCAATTTAGCAGTCAGATCATATAGATAATCAATCAACATTGGATATTCAAGTCTGTTAAACTCTTTAGGCCTCGGAACCCCCCAAATGTTCGCAGGACGGCCGAACACAATCTCATATGGGCTAAGCCCTACTCGAGAGTGTACAGTAGCCCTGGTCGATAAGAGAGCTAGAGGCAAAGCGTCGGGCCATGATAAACCAGTCGTTGCCTGGATTTTAGCAAGCTTCAATTTCAGGGTGCCATTATATCCTTCCACCAAACCTGCTGACTGAGGATGATTAGCACTATGAAATTTCTGGGATATTCCTAAACCACGACACACACTCTTCATCACACTTCCCACAAACTCACTTCCGTTGTCCGACCATACAATCCGAGGCATGCCGTACCTGGGGAAATACTCTTTGAGCAGAATTTTAGCTGTGGATAGAGCAGTATTATCCTTAAGAGGGTAAGCCTCAATCCATCTGGAGAATGCGCATACTACGACCAAAACATACTTCAAATTGTTGCATCTCTCCATATGGATGAAGTCCAATTGGATAACTTCGAAAGGACATGTAGGAGGGGCAAAATGACCAGGTGGAGTGGGGGTGCCCTTACCGGGATTATGCATCAAACATACCATGCAATTCTTAACCACTCTCTCTGCACATTTAGTAATCCCATCATTCTTCCATACAGGAGACAATAACTTGCATATGCCCTTCGAGCTAATATGTGCTGTGCCATGGGCCATAATAACAACAGCGAGCACATATGCATCCGGTAACATCCATCTCTGTTTCTCTGACAAGTCAACCCAACATCCATTCTCGTCTAACTTTCCCGTGCTTTCTTTCCACTTAGTCTTTTCCATTTCAGTGGCCTCATTCTGTATTTCCTTCACACGTTCAACTGTGTCCTCACACATGCTAGTCTCGGCTGGCCATCTTACCGAATTCGCAACGTACATTCGATTTGTCAGATCTCTAGCTGTCTCTTTAGCAGTTTCGTCTGCAAACGCATTACTATGACCAACATCATCTGTCACTTTTCGGTGCGCACTACATTTAATTATGGCCACCTGCTTAGGCAATGTAAGTGCATCTAAAAGATCATTCACAAGCTGTCCATGCTGAATCTTCGTACCATGCGACGTAAAAAATCCTCTTTCTTTCCACAATCGCCCAAAACTATGTGCCACACCAAAAGCATACTGACTGTCTGTAAACACATTCACCCGTTTTCCTCTAGACAACACACACGCTCTCGTCAAGGCAATCAACTCAGCTGCCTGAGCCGAGTTCTGACTCAATCTCGCAGTTTCCACAATCGTACTCAACGTCACTACAGCATACGCAGTCGTCACATCACCATTCGGTAACTTAAAACAGGAACCATCAACATACAAAGTACCATCGGGATCTACCAATGGAGTATCTTTTAGGTCAATACGACCCTTTGTTTCTTCTTCAGTTCTCAGATAACAGTCATGTGGTGCTACATCACTTGACTCCGTGTTGATCGGCAATAATGTTGCTGGATTCAACACATTACACCGTTTTATCCGTATGTGACTAGCCAGTAACGTCAGCTCATACCCAGACGACCTTGCGCTCGTCAAATGTTGAGTTTTCGTTCGGTTCAAAAGAGTGTCAACTGCATGCGGAACCATCACCGTAAGCATATTATCCATGACCAGACCTGCGGACTGCCGAATGGATGCCGCAGCTGCCGCTGTTGCTCTTAAACAACTCGGCAAAGCTCTAGCTACTGGGTCTAAGGTCGAAGAAAAATATGCGCATGGGCGCTGTTTGTCACCAAATTGTTGCGCCAGAACACTCAACGCACAACCATCCCTCTCGTGAACGTACAGTGTAAATGGCTTACTGTAATCAGGAGTACCTAACACAGGAGCCGAACACAACGCATCACGTAATTCAGAAAAACCTTTTTGACACTCTTCAGTCCATGGCAAAGGAGTCGGAACATCCTTGCAGGTGAGAGCTAACAATGGTTTCGCCAATAGTGAAAGGCACGTACATCTCTCTGAGTTTTTGGCACAGTCATTTGGGTAATCGCTGCAATTCTCTCTGGGGTCAACCTTCTCCCTTCTTTTGACAATAAGTGACCTAAGTAGGTTACTTCTTGGCAACAATATTGCAGCTTGGAAGGTGACACCTTGTGATGTAAGTCACATAAATGCCGCAACAACGATACTGTAGCAGTTTTACAAATATCTTCGGTATCAGCGGCGACCAACAGGTCGTCAACGCACTGAATCAAGGCTGCGCCTGCCGGTAATACAAATGAATCAAGTTGACTTTTAAGGGCTTGACTGTAGATCGACGGACTCTCACAATAGCCCTGTGGTGCACGTTTCAGTCTAAAACTGCGACCACCTAATGAGAATCCGAATAGGTCTCTGCTTTCCTCAGCAATCGGGATACTAAAGAAAGCATTCTTTAGGTCGATCACCGTGAACCAGGAGGCAGACGCTGGAATCAGGGTCAACAAAGTCGTGATATCAGGGACCACGGGGAACTGTGGAATCACGATTTTATTTACTTCTCTCAAATCGATTATGAAACGGTACACAGGAGGTTTAGATGGATCAGTTCGTTTTAAAATGGGTAACACAGGACTATTACACACATTTCCCCGAGTTTCTTCAACGACGTCCTTTTCGATCAGATCGTGTACAATCGTTAATAGCGCCCGTTCTCCCTCAATGGAGATACGATACTGAGGTATACGTGGCAATCGCACATTTGGTTTCAGCTTGATCATATAAGGTGGGATGTCCAAGAGACCCACATCATTGGGACCTGTGGCCCATAGAGACGCAGGAAGGGAGCTCAATTCCGGCGGGAGTTTATCGATCGACAAGTACATAGGAGAAATTACTCTCCGACCTAATGTAAGCTCCACTCCTTCAGGAGAGCAATACAATGTCGCATACAACCGTTTTAACAAATCCAAGCCCAGAAGATTCTCACCACAACCAGTAGATAAAATCAATGGAGCCTCCAGCTCACGAGGGCCAATTGTAAGGGGTAAAGGGCTAGAGACAGGATTTCTAACAGGGGCACCAGAGAATCCAACGGAAACATTTGTTAAGCCGGACAAAGGTGCGCCAGGGAGTTTCGAATGCATGATGGAACTTTTCGTCGCACCAGTGTCTAACAGAAAAGGCTCAACTACGCCAGATGTAGCAACTGCGACGTAAGGCCCGCTCTGATCAACCGGAACTGATACTACTCCCTCTCTCTGTCGGTGGCTGTCCTAGTAACGATCGTTTACAACAGTCTCATGTACAACGTAATAGTCGTCCACATAATACTGCGCTGATTTATCGGACCTTACATTTCGCTGGTCAAAACAATTAATCGCGTCCGAGGACGTATTAGGGTGCTCAGTCTGATTTTGAAAGCTACCGCGGCCTCTACCTCGAGATGCTTGTTGAGGACCACCACGACCCCCTCGTGCCGATACACCGTTAAGGCGATCACGTAAAGCCGGACAATCATATTTTATATGTCCCTCTCTTCTACAATATGCACACTGGTTATACCCAAGCATAGATCTGAAGTCAGAGGAGTCAGGACGTGACTGTATTCTGGAGGATTGCGATTGTGGTCTATATTGCTGTTGCGAATCATTTTGATTTGAACGTGGAGGATACGCTTGCTGCAACAAAACCTTCGTTTTGAGCTCCTTCGTTTTCTTATCTACACGATCACTTTCTTCTTTTTCCCTATTCTCATAATATTGAGCCGTCGCTAATATCTGTGCAGTGGTTGAAACAGCCCATGCACTTTCTGAATTCTTCAATTTGTTGCATAGTTCAGGTAACAAATTTAACACGAACTTATCAACGAATAACCGCTGACCTCCCTCAGTGCTCATATCCTGACCACTATGATCGACAAATGCTTCCTCGAACCTAGTAAAGAAGTCCGAGACACTCTCGTCTTTCTTTTGCTTACAAGCTGATAATTTATCCCAGTTCACCCTCATCGCTGGCATGAGAGTTTTCATAAGTGTAATTATTCTCTGAGGTAGATCCGTAATTAACTGCTCAGGCTTAGCCCCACCAACTTGTCGGCCATCAGCTGCTATTAGTGCAGCCCAATCACCGCCTAACTCATTCGCATGATTTTCCTGACGAATTTTCGCCCAAACCGGTTGTGGCACAACATTACCGAACAGCATGTCGATGTCGGCAAGGTTCATAATAGTAGCATCTACCAATTGGGACAACTCCTTATAGTAACCCGCCGGATTCTTGCGTGGATCAGGCAAAGATTGTTTCACCTGCAAGACTTCTGATCGCTTCCATGGGAGGTGTATCCAAACTCTTTGGAAATGTGGAAGAATCGGAGGATTAGCAGCAGGAGCACCTGGCATGTATACTGGCGGAACTTCTCTCATAGGATACTGACCAGGAGCCGCTTTCCAAGTTTCTAAGTCGTCATCATTAAATGACACGCGAGAAGGCACTGTGGATCTAAAGGATAACAATCGCTCTAAGGCACGTCGTACATCGCCACCTACAATCATACCGCTCGAAAATTGACTCTGAAGTTCAATCATATCGGGCGGTACGTTATCTAAATTGTCATTATACCATTCTTCCCTCAAAAAGTTACACATTTCTTCGAACACGAATCTCTGTGTCGGCTCATTAAACTGAGAAAACGTCTCGAAAACCATGCGTGGAGGGTAGTTGGCAGGATGTCTTATCCACCTATGTGCCATTGTCACTAACGTCTCTTTTTTCCTTCCACTAGGGATCTGACTCCGTCTTTGGGGAGTTTCAGAAGTATCGGATGGAAATAACTGACCAGAAAGCGGTGAATAAAGGGTAGCAACAGTGTTAGGGATACGATTACGAACAGAAGGAGAAAGGAGAACAGGAGACACAACGTTTGAAGTGACGGCAGACACAGCAGAAGCAGGCAAGATAGTCGGGGTGGCAGGGACAAGAGGCTGAGAAGGTACAGGCAAAGGAGCAGTAGGAATAGAGACAGGTGGTGGGACAAACGTAGGACCAACAACGGGCTGACCCGCAGCCGCCGGAACAACAGGAGGGACAACAGGAGGAACAACAGGCGGAACTACAGGAGGAACTACAGGGGCCGTAGCACCCTGTGCATAAGGGGGCGGCGATTTCATCAAGTATGCTAACAAGGGATCCTCCTTTGAATCCTCTTCTTTCTTATCCTGACTAGTTGGTAAAACCGGATAACATTTGTCTATCCTCATGTGATGCAGTCTAGTGGAAACTTCTATTTCTTTTTCTTCTTTATCTCGCTGACATTGTTGTACAACTTGCATTATCGGAACGATACCTTCTCTTCGATTCTTTTTAAACTGTTTGATTTCTTTCTGCTTGGCCTCTTTACGCCACAACCGAAAGGAATCAAACATAGCTGGCCTAGCTTTCTTTTTAAACAATTTAGCTTCAAGATTATCTAAAATCGCAAGTTCAAAACTTCCGTGCGGTGACCAACTAAGGACACCATCTTTTTTCGTGTAACGGACCCAATATTTATTATATATAATAGGGCCCACACCATGTCGACTATAGAGCTCATATATCGGAGTTCCAACTGGAGGTATCGGACACGAGTCCTCCAACCGGGAATCCTTGTTGCAACATTTAAAGAAACCAAGAAAACCACTATGGTTAGGCATCGTGCACACTAACCTAGTATCAAACTTCAAGGGTTACCGAAGTACTGAATCTTCGTGAAAGACAAAACCCTCGGTTTTTGACAATTGCAACTGTCAAATATCAACTAAGAACCAACAACTAAGAACCACAAATGCAATGGAACCATGCAAACAACAAAGCTTCAACAAGCTGAAACAACAACTAAGGACTGGGAGCGACCCACAAATACTTAACTGAGAGCTTCAATGGCATCACCAGGAAGGCCCGTCTATTGTCTCGCTGTACGAAAGGTCTACGCCAGGCGTCGAAAACAGGTCGACAGTCAGGGCATCGGTCCGTCGCAGCCGTCAGGAGGCGGGAATCTTCGCGGGAAAAATCTTCGGACCACTTATTTCGACAACAGGATCGATGAAGCGGGGTGCACCTTTTCCTCGGAGATTTCACACGAAGTTCCTCACAATCGTCAGGCTTTGGACCGGTACCGCCGATCGATCCCCACGTTGGGCGCCAACTGAAGGACTGGACTATTTAAGGCCCAGCGGTGCCAGGGAACAACACCTAAAACCTTCGTGGGATACCTGTTCTGGCGCACTAAAGACAGAGACACGGGAGACTTCCTTCGGCGTCAAAGATCAGCGTTTATTACTGCAGGGATGCAAAAGTCATGAGAAGTACAACAGAGTGTAGGTTCCAAGAGTCTGCTTCAAATTGTATTTGTGGGTTGCTCTCTTTTATACAAGATCTTGTCATTGCACAATATGTAAGCAAAAGGTTACAGCTCAGTTCCCACAGTAAAATTCAAAAGGATCGCTTTCATGTATTCAGAACCCCGGAACATAATTACATTAACATCATCAGTTCCAACTGTAAAAGCACATCTTCCCACCATTAGGTACATTCCACTTGAGTTGTAAATAAGCAAGAGAAAGAGACAAGAACAGCTGCAGGGAAGTCAGACAACAGGGAGGAGAGAGTGTGAGGATAATATTGGATGCGTAATCGTAGCTTAAAAGGGCTTGATCCCAGCACGTGCGAGGCTGAAACAATAGACCGGCACGGCAAAATGACCTTCGAGCGGAGGCAACTGCTTTAGCAGTGTCCTCCCCCTACTCATAAAAGACGCATGAAAAGGCATATGCTTCTTCCGTGAAGCTTGGGAACAAAAGGTCACGATGCGGACAGTTGCCTGTTCGCTGACTACGTGAGGGCAAGAAACAAAAAATGGATGCCGTATCTAAAATGGAACCCGAGGGTTCATTGGAAAAACCTGTAAATGAGACGAACTCTTCTGAGTAGCATGGCGATACCGCGTACACTTACTAAACTCGTCATTTACGGTTCATAGATACCACACTCGTCCATATTCGGCGATGCCCAAAACGTCGTAACGATTTTCACGGAACCTCAAGAGCAAGGATGAAGAAGTGGGAGGTTAGATAGATACTGGCCACAATAGTTATGTACTGTGCTTGCAAGTTGCTAGTTCTACTGTGACACAACTTTCTGCTGAATCATTTTGTGTTAATCTTAACCACTTGGATGCTAAGGCCCTGGAAAGATTTATTAACAATTTCCATTGAAATCAATGGAAACTCCATGACGAGCTGAGCTCGTCATGAGCGTCGAAGGGGTTAAAGAGCATTGGTTACAGACTATGGGCCATATGTAGGTAAATGGCATTTACCGAATCGTAAATACCGAATTTTACCGATTTGGTATTTACAAATCGGTAAATGCCATGTAGGTAATTATTCTGTAATAATTACCGAATCGGTAAGAATCGGTAATTACTGAATTGGTAATTACCGATTCTGTATTTGACCGTCCTGACGCTCTCAGAAGCGGTCGCTCCCTGCTCCCTGCTCCTGTGGTATCGTTAATATACTCGCTGCTTTGCCTGCAATACTGTATTTACAACCTATTACTTGCCTTGTCATTGGATTGCGCCGCATTCATTGAAGCCACAAGCCTGTGCATATTATTTAATTTAAAGCGCTCTGCCGAGTGAAGCCACAAGCCTGTGCATAGTATTTCATTTAAAGCGCTCTGCCGAGTGAAGCCACAAGCCTGTGCATATTATTTCATTTAAAGCGCTCTGCCGAGTGAAGCCACAAGCGTGGGTATATTAACCCATTCATAGCGCTCTGCCGATTTCTGCATTCTCCTTGGCTCAGACGCGCATGCCCAGCTGTTGTGTGCGCCAGCTGCTACTTAACATAGCGCCTGTGTAATCATCACACTGCCGAGTGCTCCTCTTTAATTTTAAAAAGCATTGGAACCACCATTCACTCGGTGTGCCCCTTCCTGTTGCTAATTGGACTCGGATTCCATTTTGTTTGTTGTTTGTGCCTCAGAGCCCGTCCTCTCCGCCCGATCCCGCCTCCCTGCTGACCCTCCCTCGCCCCTTCCCCCCACCAACCATTTATGACAGATGCTTTTTCGCGCAGTGTTCACGCGCAGCGATCGCGCCCAATCCGCGCCGAAGGTGCGCCAAAGGTAAGCCCGTCTACGCCCGTCCGCGCCAGGACCGCGCCCAGCGCCAGACCCCCTGGTCTTCGCTATATCCAGCCTTCCCGCATTACTTATGACGCCTCCACCCTCCTAGCTCTTAACCCCGGCCGCCTTCCCAACTGCACCCAAGCCGCCCCTGGACACACACATGGACCCTTCTCCTGCAATTCCTGCAAGTTCGACGGCACCAAGACCAACTCCTCATCCTCGAACATCAAACAGAGCTCCGACACTAACCACCTTAAATGCATCCTGCTCAACACCCGATCGATCCACAGACACGCCATAGACCTCTGGAATCTACTAGACACCATCTCTCCGGACGTCGCCTTCCTTACAGAAACATGGATGAACGCCTCCTCAGCCCCAGACATCACCATTGCCATCCCAGAAGGTTACAAGATCATTCATAAGGACCGCGTCAAGCACACTGGAGGAGGCATTGCCATCGTCCATAAGAATTCCATCCGCATCTCTACCAGCTCAGACGTCTACCTCGCTAGCGCCGAACACCTCCATTTCCAGATCCACACCGACCCCAAGACCACACTCAGAGGCACCCTCCTCTACCGACCCCCAGGATCCCGCGCCCAATTCAGCGACGACATCACCGACTTTATCACCCCTCACGCTCTCCCCTCCAAGGAATACATTCTACTAGGAGACCTCAACTTTCACCTGGATAAGAGCTCCGACTGCAACACCACCACCCTCCTGGACAATCTCGCCAACCTCGGACTCAAACAAATTGTTAACACCCCCACCCACATCGCAGGTCACACACTCGACCCCATCTTCACCTCCAGCAAACATATCTCCTTCAGTCACACCACAACTCTACACTGGACGGACCACAACTGCGTTCACTTCAACTACAATAAGCCCACTACTCACAACATCCCTCAACCAACTCTACGAAGAAACTGGAACAAAATCACCATCGACCAGATCTCCTCTTCGCTGCTTCAAAACCCCCTTGTCCACACTTTAAACCCCGACCAAGCAGCTATTAACTTCACCCAATGGCTATCCAACAGCGCCGACATCCTAGCACCGTTGAAAAAACTTCAAACCAAACTAGGCAGCAAAAAGGCCTCCTGGTTCAACGATGATCTTAAAAAATCTAAGAAGCTCTGTCGCTCCCTCGAGAAAGCCTGGAAAAAAGACCCAAACACCAGCACCAGGGACGCATTCAAAAACGCCACCCGCACACACCACCAACTGATCCGGACAGCCAAGAAAGCCGCATTCAAAGACAGACTAGATAACAACGCCCACAACAGCAAGGAATTATTCAACATCGTCAAAGAATTTACCAACCCCTCCGCCAACTCCAACGACATCACTCCCTCGCAAACCCTTTGCAACTCCCTAGCTTCGTTCTTCCACGACAAAATCGCAGACATCCACAACAGCTTCGACAACCAACCTGGAGACCAACCCACCCAACCTTCGGCCGTACCCTCACCCCCACTGAACATCCTCAATGACTGGAACCCTATTTCCACTGAGGACACCATCCGCCTGATGAATTCCATTCACTCAGGATCCCCAACAGACCCTTGCCCTCACCACATCTTCAACAAAGCAGACTCCATCATAGCGCCACACCTCCGAGACGTCATCAACTGCTCCCTCAACTCCGCCACCTTCCCGGAAAGCTGGAAACACGCCGAACTTAGCGCCCTTCTGAAAAAACCCACAGCTGACCCCACCGAACTCAAAAACTACCGACCCATCTCGCTCCTACCATTCCCGGCCAAAGTTATCGAGAAAACTGTCAACAACCAACTCGCCGCCTTCCTCGAAACCAACAAATCCCTCGACCCTTCACAGTCCGGCTTCCGAGCCAAACACAGCACGGAGACCGCACTCATCACAGCAACAGACGACATTCGAACTCTACTGGACAATGGAGACACAGTCGCCCTCATCCTCCTCGACCTCTCCGCAGCCTTCGACACAGTCTGCCATAGCATCCTTCTACAGCGCCTCAGAAACATCGGAATCCAAGGAAAAGCACTGGAATGGATCACTTCGTTCCTCACCGGAAGAACCCAGAGAGTCCGCCTCCCACCATTCAAGTCAGAGGCCACTGAAGTCATTTGCGGCGTACCACAAGGATCCTCACTCAGCCCCACCCTCTTCAACGTATACATGAGTCCCCTCGCGACCATCGCACGCCAACACAACCTCAACATCATCTCCTACGCAGATGACACCCAACTGATCCTCTCACTCACCAAAGACCCTAATATACCGCCAAAACTAACCTTCAGGAAGGAATGAAAGAAGTAGCTGAATGGATGAAGCATAGCCGTCTAAAACTTAACTCAGATAAGACAGAAGTCCTTATCTTAGGAACCTCCCCCTCCGCCTGGGATGACTCCTGGTGGCCAGAAGCTCTTGGAAAAGCACCCATCCCGACGGATCACGCACGGAACCTGGGCATCATTTTAGACTCCTCACTCTCGATGTCCAGGCAGGTCAACGCCGTCTCATCATCTTGCTTCAACATTCTTCGCATGCTCAAAAAAACATTTCGCTGGATCCCCACCGAAACCAGAAAAACGGTCACCCATGCACTGGTTACAAGCCGCCTGGACTACGGAAACACCCTATACGCCGGCACCACCGCAAAAGTCCAGAAAAAACTCCAACGCATCCAGAACGCATCGGCCAGACTAATACTCGACATCCCACGTAAAGACCACATCTCCAGTCACCTGAAAAAACTCCACTGGCTCCCCGTCAATAAGAGGATCACTTTCCGCCTCCTAACCCACGCACACAAATCACTTTACAAACTCGGACCCGATTGCCTCAACACTCGACTTTCCTTCTACACCCCCCCGCCAGCTACGTTCCTCCTGCCAAGCCCTAGCTACCGTGCCTCGCATCAATAAAACCACCATGGGAGGTATATCCTTCTCCTACCTGGCCGCCAAAACCTGGAACTCACTCCCCACTCACCTTCGTCTCACTCAGAACCATCTTGCATTCAGAAAGCAACTTAAAACTTGGATATTCGACAAGTAACCCTCCCACCCTTCCTCAAGCGCCTTGAGACCCTCTGGGTATGTAGCGCGCTATATAAATTTTGTTGACTTGACTGACTTGACTTGACTGTATTTGCCATTGATTCCTATGGGCCTTGAAGCCCATAGGATTCAATAGCAAATACAGATTCGGTAATTACCGAATCGGTAAATTTACCGATTTTACAAGGGGGACAGGGTGTCACTTTGACACCCTGTTGCACCCCTGTTTCTGGCTTGTGTGCCATGTGACACACAGACATGCCCTTAGGGCATGTCTGTGTGCCACATGGCACAGGTGTACATGCACAGATGTGCATGTACACAGGAATTCATTATTTACCATGCAATAATATTTCATGGTAAATAACGAATTCCTAAGGGCCTGTGGCACTGTTTCCCGTGCCACCTACATCCCATATTACCGAATCTGTACATTTACCGATTCGGTAATTTACAGAATCGGTAAATTTACCAATTCGGTAAATATACAGAATCGGTAATATTTTGGCCACCTACATCAGAAATACAAAATACCGGTCGGTAACGGCCGAAATCGGCCGTTACCGACCGGTATTTGGCCACCTACATATGGCCCCTATGTCTTTCTTTCTTCATATAGATGCTACTTCCAAACCAACACGGACGGAGCTGGCTAAAAGGGCCCGGCAATGGAGGCTGGAGGCGACTGTCGCCGAATATCGGCGGCTGGTGGCCCAGGAGGAGGGTGACACGCAGTCGACCACAACATTGACCGAGACAGCTGCATCCTCCTCCGCGCTCCCTGGGTCAGCCAGTCAGCGCAGCAGGTCTCCAGCGGTACGGAGCCGGGGTACCGCAGCCACCCACCACCGCCGAGCAGCAAAAAAATCAGCTGCCCCCCACAGCAGTACCAAAAAAAGGTTGTACCGCCTTTCACTCAGGGTGTCCTACCTCGAGCAGGAGCTGTTGAACACCGAAACCCTGCTCGAGACCCTCCGCAAGGAGCATGCCGACCTGGCCCGAAAAGTGAACAGCAGCCAGCAGTAGGAGGAGACTGTCCCTTGCCCCTTTTTTAAAGACTTCTGGGAGGTGGGAATTGGGAGTTGGTTTTTTTTGGACTTTTCACGGACATTCGTTGGGGTTTGGTAGGGGGGTGGGTTGGGTCTTGCGGGAGATTATTTATGTTAGGGATATGAATATACTTTAAACTTTATCTTAGCATACGTGTTTTTTACTGCTTTTGAGGCTGGTGGGTGGAGGTTTAACAGTAAGGTTGTTTTCCTGAAACTTAAGTGGCATATTGATTGAAGTTGTGTAATTAATTGCCCAAATGTTTTCAAAACTAAGTGCCTCTCACAGAGTAAGTGAATTCAATAGTCTTAGGACTTTACTAGTACTACCGTCAGTCTCTCGTCTCTCCTAATACTCCATTATACTACCTCACCCCAAACGCTTATCTTACCTGTAATTTGTGTTTGGAAATAGGGCTAGGCACAGGGCTGGTTGCACGGGAAATGGCGATTAAGGTTGGCAATCCTGGGCGGATGAAATGTCATCATTGCGGTGGTACTAGTGGTGTTACACAGTTGCAGTTGCAGCATATGAAAAAAAAGAAAATGAAACCTTGTTTGTCCTTACCGTAGCATTAGAACGGTACGATGGAGAATATAGCAGGAGACAGTACACTAGAACAGTGCTACAATGTAGCCTAACAAATGGTAAAGTTTTGAAAGTATAACTACTACTTGCGTTGAATTTCTTTGACATTGGCTACTACTAATAGAAATAGTACTGAGGGTGAAGGACACAGCAGCGTAATCATTTGCCACGTCTAGGAGGAGGATGTTCTTGATGATCAATCAAGTTGATGGCGCACATGAAAATCTGCTTTCATTTGCCAATAGTCATGGGTCTGTGTCAAGCTGAGTAAGAATATATCCTCGGATTCCTTCACCAGCCTGTTGCTATGACCTTATCCTCCCCAGCAAGTGTGTGGAATTATTGCTGTCATTTAGTCACACATCAATCAAAACCACACAGCCCGGAGGAAGAGGGTTAGGGTTTGCAAAATGGATGGGAATGGGGGTTTTTGGGAAAGTTTTGTTGAGAAAAGAAAAAAAAAGCACAGCATGGACGAACAATAATTGAAGATAAACAAATCTTTGGGTACAAAGCTATCCATAAATCTTTTAAGTGACATAAAGGAAGTGCATGCACTACTGCATGCATGGTTACTGAAAAGTAATTAGTACTTTCGACAACCGTGAATGAAAGAAAGCGAAAGTACAGGGCTGCAGTAATTATGCGTTTTCACTTGCCTATCTCTGCACTCAGAGAAACACTTTGTACATTAAATTTGGTTTGAAAAATAGCAGAAGTAAAACCTATACAATGGCTGTAGGGATGAATTTAGAAGCAGAGATCAAAGAAATGCAGAGTCACACTCATAGAAGTTCACAGCAATAACATTACTTAAAAGATAATTAGAAAAGAACGGATACTGTATCTGTATGTTGTTGTAGTTGTCCTGTTGAATTTGGGAAGTTGCATGCATCCAACCATTCCTCTTATTAGCGGGACTCCTCCATTCCATCTGACGCTCCGTCCATCAATGTTGGTGACCAGAAGACACCCTGTCCACTGCCTGCCTGGCGGATGCTGAACTGCGGCTCGCTAATGTGAAGCCTGACTTCATCCTTTTTTTCCCATTGCACAGGCTGAAACCTGGCCTGTAATTATTGATGGAAAAACAAGAAGTGTTATTAGAACACCACTGACAAATAAAAATAAGGTATGCACGTTGTGTAGTGCAAAAAGTCAAACTTTGAGTTTCCTAATAGACAGTACAATATTTTTGAAAGTGCGTACTCTGTCTGAGTCTCCTTTTGAGGGATAAATAAGTATGGGCGAATTAATTTAGCGGATCTTTCCCCTCAAGCTAGGTGTACTGTAAACTGTGATTTAGAACTAAATTAGACCTTCCCAGCAGTGCTCCAAGACCCTTACTAAACCTAGTCGCAAAAATGTAGGAGACCCCTAATCAGATCTCAAAAAACGTGCGATACTGCTACCTGTCAGAGGCCTAGTAGAAAATGGTGACAAAACGTACTTTGAAAGTAAAGTAGGCCCAAATCCCCCCTTACCCACCATGGATTGTATTCAAACCACTTGCAAGCAAGCAAAAGTATCCACACCCAGCATTGCTCCAAGACTCACAAACCCCCCCATAAACACCAGGAACCCCCACAAACAGCCCCCCAAAAATGGTAGAGTGAGCGAAATCTCAGAAAATGCAAAAACTTTTTCCCCAGGGATTGTCTCCAAAACACTTTATTTCGGGTATTAGACCTTCCCAGCAATGGCCCCAGAACTGTCAACCCGGGCGAAAACAAGTTTAACACCCCCAACAAGCCAAAAGGCAAAACCCGGGAAAAGCCACACTTAGAAAACTTTGGGCCTACCTGGAATTCAGTCAAATGCGCTCTGCAGCTAGGCCCCAACTCCCCTTTTCCACCATGGATTTCCTGTAAAACACATGCAATCAACATTAGAATGTGCCAGCAGTGCTCACAGACCATAAAACCCACCCCCAACAACCTAAAAGCCCCCCAAACAGCACCCCAAAGACAGGCAAGTGATCAAAAGCGCAAAAACTTTTTCAGCTCCGATTTTCTCTAAAACACTTTTAGCCAGTATTACACCTTCCAAGCAAGGCCCCCAGACCCGTGAACCTGGGTAAAAACAAGTTTCACCCCCCCCCCCAAAAAGCCAAAAGGCAAAACCCGGGAAAAGCCACACTTAGAAAACTTTGGGCCTACCTGGAATTCAGTCCAAATGCGCTCTGCAGCTATGCCCCAACTCCCCTGTTCCACCATGGATTTCCTGTAAAACAAATGCAATCAACATTAGAATGTGTCAGCAGTGCTCACAGACCCCAGAACCCATCCCCAACAACCTAAAAGCCCCCCAAACAGCACCCCAAAGACAGGCAAGTGATCAAAAGCGCAAAAACTTTTTCTGCTCCAATTTTCTCCAAACCACTTTTAGCCGGTATTACACCTTCCAAGCAAGGCCCCCAGACCTGTGAACCCAGGCAAAAACAAGTTTCACCCCCCAAAAAGCCAAAAGGCAAAACCCGGGAAAAGCCACACTT
The DNA here is from genome assembly GCF_964261635.1 of Lissotriton helveticus. NCBI lineage: Eukaryota > Metazoa > Chordata > Amphibia > Caudata > Salamandridae > Lissotriton > Lissotriton helveticus. Next base: position 222,992,922 of record NC_136060.1, read on the forward strand.
AGAAAACTTTGGGCCTACCTGGAATTCAGTCCAAATGCGCTCTGCAGCTAGGCCCCAACTTCCCTTTTCCACCATGGATTTCCTGTAAAACAAATGCAATCAACATTATAATGTGCCAGCAGATCTCACAGACCCCAAAACCCACCCCCAACAACCTAAAAGCCCCCCAAACAGCACCCCAAAGACAAGCAAGTGATCAAAAGCGCAAAAACTTTTTCTGCTCTGATTTTCTCCAAACCACTTTTAGCCGGTATTACACCTTCCAAGCAAGGCCCCCAGACCCATAAACCCGGGCAAAAACAAGTTTCACACCCCCAAAAAAGCCAAAAAGCAAAACCGGGAAAAGCCACACTTAGGAAACTTTGGGCCTACCTGGAATGCAGTCCAAATGAGCTCTGCAGCTAGGCCCTAACTCCCCTTTTCCACCACGGAATTTCTGAAAAACAAATGCAATCAACATTAGACTGTGGCAGCAGTGTTCCCAGAACCCAAAACCCACCCCCAAAAACCTGGAAGCCCCCCAAACAGCACCCCAAAGACAGGCAAGTGAGCAAAAACGCAATATACTTTTTCTCCTCCGATTTTCTCCAAACCACTTTTATCCGGTATTAAACCTTCACAGCAATGCCCCCAGACCCGTCAACTCACCCGCAAAGAAGTAGAACACCCCCATAAGTGCAGAGTCTTTCTTCATTGGGCGTAATCCAGCCATCTGCTTTGAGGGAAATAGGAGTCTGGAGGAAGAGGATAGAGGAGCATGTTCTTGTGAATTTGTGAACCTGAGGAATGCAGACTGCGGCACCTTCAAATCAATAAGCAAATAAGTGAAGACAGTTCTGCTGATGGGCATGTTTTTGTGATTAGGTGATTAAAGTTTTTTTTTAATATAGATTTTGCAAAACAAAGAAAGACAGACACACAGGAATAAAAGTGAATAAGGACAAAAAAGAAAGTTAGTGATTCATTGACTCATTTTCAGGGCTCGGTGTCAAGGTAGAAGAGCTCGTCCTCAAACTCTGCAAATTCAGACGGGAGTAGGTCAGTTAACAGAGAAGAACTTCCCTCATCTAAGTTGGTGTCCTGCTCGTCTTCTTCCTGCGTGCATTCTCGTATTTTGTAATCTGCTGGTATGAAGTGCTGATTCATCTTGATCATTGTTAACCTCTCCACATTTTTGGGCGAGAGGCGGGTCCTTTTGGAAGTTACAATGCCACCAGCAGCACTGAAAGCACGTTCAGAAGACACGCTTGCGAGTGGGCAAGACAAGAAATTTATAGCCAGGTTGGTGATCTCTGGCCACACATCTCTTTTCCCATGCCAATATGCCAATGGGTCCTGATGAACATAGACCTCTGTTGAGTCATCCAGATAGGCCTGCTCATCGACTCAAGGTTCTCCAGGGTTCCTCCACTTTGCTTACTTTTTTCTGGGACCTTTTGAGAAGCAAACTCAAGCTGAGGTAGCCAATCCTCTTCTTCACACAATATTACTGTTGTGTCTGGTGCAGATGATACGGTTGCTGATACGGTTGCTGGTGTCGTTAACGGCTGAGAGAGAAAATCACTCACTTCTGCCACAGATGCAGAAGTGGATTTTTTTGACTCCGGATGGCCTGCTGATGCTGATGTACTGCCTTTTCCTTCAATTTCCTGCCGTTCTCTTTCAAACCGAGTGGCTGACACAGCTAGACAATGGTTTGTACTTTGTAATATCTGCGTCATCCAAAGGAAAGAATACTCTGCCTGCCACTGCCTTTTTGTACCGTGGATCCAGAATAGTAGCAGAAATATAATGCTGTTCCGTGTGGATCTTTTCAAGACGTTCATCGCGAAGCAGGCGCTGTAATAACTTCTACGCCAACTCAAATGCTTCTTGATTTCCATCTTTTTGAAACATAGAAGACACTGCCTTCAGTTTGTCCTCTAGCATGCGCAACAATGGGATAGCTTTTCCCAAATTACAGTCTTCCCTGCTGACTGCACGCGTGAAGACCTCAAAAGGACGAAGCATGTCTGTCAGGCTTTTAACTAGCTCCCATTGCTCCACCTGTATCCTCAGGTCTATCATAGGTATACCCAGTTTAAAGAAATACTGATCGACTACCGCATACTGCTCATACAGACGCTCAAGCATGTAAAAGGTTGAGTTCCAACGTGTTACCACGTCCTGGATGAGTGCTTTCACTGGCACTTTACGTTCATGTTGCAGGCACCTCAGCTGCTTCCGGGCCTTAAAAGAATGGTTGCAATGTGTGCACATTCTTCGGCAGGTGGTCAGTAACTCGTAGACTAGACTTTCTTCATGCAAGAACAACCAGGTTTATACAGTGCGCCAAACACGGCACTCTGAAATAGTTACCCTTATCCATGGCCTTAACTACATTGGCGCCATTATCCGTGGAAACATAACCAATCATGCGTTTTCTTGGGGACAGCCATTGAAAGACCTGTGTTAAACTCACGCAAAATGTTTTCTGCTGTATGAGTTTTCTCCATGGCAAACATGGCTACTGTTGCATGTTTCCGAGCAGCTTTATAAACTTTGTCCGTGTCAACACCTGCCTTTAGCTTTGCTTTAACCCCTGAAAAAGAGACCCAGTGTGCAGTGATGCACATGTAATCAAGGGCTTGGCAACTGGTCCACATGTCTGTTGTCAGATGTATAGTGTGAATAGCACTCTTCTGCAAAGCTGCCCCAATCACCTCCAGCACATCTTCATGTAGTGCTGGAACCGCAACTCTGGCAAAATAGAACCGGCTAGGAACCTTCCATTTAGGGCAGAGCATTGCCACCATTTCAAGAAAACCCACCCCTTCCACAAAAGAAAAAGGGAGAAGGTCCAGCGCTAGCATATTAGCCAGCTTAGTGTTATACAGACGCGCCGTTGGGTGGTTGCGTTCAAATGGCGCATCTGAAAACAACATGCTTCTAATGGTGGGCTGGACCATTTTACGGGATGATGATGACTTTTTTCGACCCAGTTACGCTCAGTGATGATGATGATGAACTTTTTCGCATTGGTGTCTCACTCTCTCCCACACTCTTAGTGTGGCTCATATATCTTGCACGGGGTGTGCTGCTGACAGGGGTACTGGGTGTAACTGAAGAAATGTTTGACGCTTCTTCCTCTTTGTCATCATCAGATGAAACATCAACGGATACAATTTGTTGACTTGCAATTTGGGCTGCCTTGATCTCCCTTAGGTGTGCATGCCATTTGACAGTGTGCTGTCTTTCAAGATGACCTCTCTGGCCTCCGGTACCATAGTTGGTGCCAAGCTTACCACGCCTAACTCGAACCTTACAAATGGTACAAATGGCTATGTTTTCCGTTGTTGGGCTAACAGTACAGAAGTCCCAAACTGCGGACTTCAAATGTCTGTGGGGGGCGGAGTAGGGGCTACTGGGAATGCTAATGCCAGATGAAGTGGAGGTTGTGTGTTGCCGAAATTTACTACGTTGTGCACTTACAGCACCACTAATTGAGGAAATGGAGGTCGAGGTGGATGGAGGTCCCTTCTGGCGAGAAAATATGGAAGCTGTAGGTGGTGGTGTACTAGTTAACTGCATTGGTGGTGGTCCCATTGACACGTCGCCAACATCATGCTCAGCAGCATTTCGGGATAGGGTAAAAATGTCTGTTTGCTGCATGCCCGCTGAGGCTGGAGTGACGTCTATGATGACTGCGTCGTCGTCGTGAGAGTCTTCATCAGCTGGAGTATACGCCACTTCTTGTTCAGCGTCATCATCTCACTATGAGACTTTCGGGGACCTTCCTTTTACGCATAGCTACCTTTGGCAGATCATGGTGTGCCTCACTCTCAGACAGCACTGGTGGTTCCCAATTTTGATCCATATCATCAGAAGGAAGGGGGCTTAAAGAAGATGTAGACACCATCCTTGATCTTTTCCTTGCTGGGGATCTGGAAGACAATGAATCATCAGGAGGAGTGGCTATCTCAAATGATACCTCGGCTTGAATGTCGATTTCCTGATGTACCCCTACTTCGGGAGGAACAACTTTTGTGGGCACTTGTGCCGCTCCATGCACCTCTGCTTGTGCCTCTCCTTACGCCGCCTCTCCTTCCACATGTACTTGGGCTTGTACTTGCAGCACATGTGGTTGTTGTTGCGGCTGTGGTTGTTGAACACTCGTCAGATGAGTTACAACAACCTGTGTTGATTGAGGGATGCTGCTACTTTCTTGCGATGAGCCAACATCACTGGTCGATGGTGATTGAACAACTATACTGGCTGCCTCCGCAGCACTCAAGGGCTTGGACCTAAGTTGGCGTGGTGGTGGTGGCACTGAGCACAATGGAGCGGAGGTGCTGCTCCCAGCTTGGTCCCCAGCAGACCCCGCTGCTGCTGCAGGCGTACTTTGTTTTTCCCCAAAAAATTTGCCGATCGGCACACCAGTCTCCTTGGCAAGTGGCGCCACTTGCTTCTTCTGCTCCTTACTGGCAACTTTCTTGCTAGAGGAGCTACAGGCAACTTTTTTTGGGGCCATCTTCTTCAGATTTCTGAACAGCAGGCCGCAGTTGCACAAGTTGCAGAGTTGTCTGTGGCCACACGTGACGTTGTGCTGCAAACACAGCAGCAGGACTTCTTCCTGGCACTGATGAGGAACAATGAGGCTGATGATTCGTCTTTCTGCACCTAAAAGCAAACGAAGCCAGAGGAACATCAGTTAAATAAATGTTGCATATGTAGCGCTTCAATTAATAGTTTGCAAGTAATCATTTTTATTATACCCACCCCCCAAAATGGAAAGACCAATAAAATGCACCACTGACAGAGTACCCCTGGGCATAATGGATGAAAACATTGCAGACTGGGTGCAGGCCTATGGCACAACAAAGCACACTGCCTGGCTTCAAAATAGCCCCTAGACCCCCACCCACATGGCCAGGCCCTGCCTGGACCAGGCCTCAAAATCGCCCCCACCCACATGGACAGGACCCCACCCCACCCCAAAAAGTCGAAACACACACAAAAATCACCACAATCCAATGCCTTCCATGCCCTCTATGATGTTTACATTAAAGAGACAACACAGAAAGACTCAGTCCATGCACCACTGAGTACCCCTGGGCAAAAGGCCCCAACAACAGCCAAAAAATCAAAAAACACACAAAAATCACCACAATCCAATGCCATCCATGCCCTCCATGATGTTTACATTAAAGAGACCCCACAGAAAGACTCAGTCCATGCACCACTGAGTACCCCTGGGCAAAAGGCCCCAACAACAGCCAAAAAATCGAAAAACACACATAAATCACCAAAATCCAATGCCATCCATGCCCTCAATCATGTTGAAATTCAACAAAACTGTTGTATCATGCACCCATAACTAACCCTGGTCCTACTGGATACTGTGGCTACCCACAATATATTTTATTTAATGTTCTGAAAAAGTTCCAAAATTGTAGTTGCAGCAACTGTAATGCCCCAAACAAACTTACTTGTGAAATTTCTAATCCAAAAGAGATCCAAAGAAATTCAAAAAGGCCTCAAATCCAAATATCCAGCAGCATCCACAAAAAGTAATCCTTCCAGGTCAAGATCCAAATCAAAGTGACCAGGACATGAACAACGGATTGCGAATTTGCCAAAAATCCGCAAATTCCGCAAGCGGAACGGATTTTACGCCCATGCTTACTTGAGTACTATGGAGCACTGCCACTTGCCACCTTAAGTGCAGCTTATGGATTATCATTTCGATTTTCCTATTTTACATGTGTCCAGCCTGTGTTTTATTGCCTGAGCTGCGATTTCGACTGGGCCCTGGATTTGTGGCTCTGAAATTTTCTGGATCTCCTTCCATATCCTACAAACACTATCCAGAACCTTATACCTTTTCTTATTGTAATATCGTTGTTCTGTTTTACGTAATAGGAGCCCAAAAGCTTCCTTTCCCACTAACAGTTCAAAAATAGAAGGAGGGTATATATTCCCAGGTATACTATACGTTACATCTGTAATAGTATCCAAAAGTATCGCCATCTGGCTGAACAGGCAGGTCACCAAATAAAACCGGATATTTGGAACCCCTAGTCCACCTCTTTCTTGCGGTAATGACAAATATTTGAGGGATCTTCTTGTTTTCCCGTAATGCCAAATACATTTTGTGAAGACTGACTCGTTGGACTTAAGCAAACTCTCGCCTACCATAAACGGGATTGCACGAAAGAGATATAGTACTTTCGAAAGCATTGCCATTTTTAGCACATTAGCTCTCCCAAGTATGGACAAATGAATGGAGTCTATTCTTTTTAACTCAGTTGACAATGAGTCAATCAATGGGTCGAAGTTTTCTTTAACTATAGACTCCATGGAGGGGCTTATCCTAACCCCAAGATACACTGCTGAGTCAGTATATCTACAATCCAATCTAGCAATGTTACGGGAGCATATTATTTGTGTTTTATTTTCATTCAGGAGATACCCCGAGTATTGCCCAAACTCAGTAGTTATTGTCCTTAGTATACGCATAGCCGATCCGGTTCCGGGGTCATCCGCATATGCGAGTACTTTAGTTTCAAATCCGTTACACAAAACCGGTTTGAGACCCTCATGCCCCAGGATCTTTCTAATTAGTGGGTCAATATAAAGGGTGAATAAAATTGGGGAGCAGGGGTACCCTTGACGCGTCCCCGAGAGATATAAATTGTATCAGACCCTCCGCCCATTAGCTGAATTCTGGCACATGGGTCCACGTACATTGCCTTGATTGCTTTTATTATCATGGGGTCAAAGCCCCTTCGCTCCAATATCCCCCACAAATACATCCAGGTGACCTGGTCGGAGGCCTTTTCGGCATCGAGAAGGATCATGGCGATCCGATCCCCTGTAACAGCATGCGCATCAAAAAGCGTCATAGCTCGCCTTATATGATCTGTTGTTCCTCTACCCAGGTTGAACTCATGCTGCCATGGGGATACAAGACCGCCAATGACCCCTCCCAGCCAATTCGCCAGAACCTTCGCATATATTTTAGTGTCTGTTTTTATGAGGGATATTGGGCGATATGAACCGGTGGTCCTCCTTGGGCTTACCCTTCTTATGAAAAACAGATATATTTGTCTCCTTCCTGGAATCTGGCGCTACCCCAGATCAAACTATACCACAAAATAGATCTAATAATATCAGGGCTAAAATTGTCTGGAGGCATTTATATACCTCAAGTGGGATATTATCTGGGCCTGTGGCTTTACCCGCAGCTAGATCCACCAGTGCCTTTGTTATTTCAATCAATTCCAATTTTTTATCTAGCTCCGCTTTCTCCTGATCCGGGAGATTATGGCCCAGATCTTCATCAGCCAAACTAGGGGGGGATCTGCCCTATGGCTTTCCTGATATAATTTTTGGTAAAAATCTTTAAACACCCTTCTAATGTCTTCTACGTCCGTATATTCCTGATTAGCAATCTTAATTTTATCTATCGTATTTCTGCTGAATCCTTGCCTAATTCTTAATGCTGAAAGGTTTACAGCCTGCTTCCCTATCTCATACATTCTGCCCCTCTGGCTTTGATAATCATCAGCGCTTTTCTGAGCTGTTCCTTTATGTACTTCCGCCTTGAGAGTCAAGATCTTGGATAGGCTATCCCCAGTAACATTCCCACCTAAGATCTCCTTTACATGCTGTTCCTCTGCCTTGGCTAGCTGTTCCATTAATACTTCCTGTGCTTTCCTACTTTTTTTCCTCTGGGTGGCAGAAAAGCTAATCATTTCACCCTGTAGTGCTGCCTTAAAGGAGTCCCAAACGCAATTCCGAGGGGCGCTATACCTATTCAAGTCAAAATAACTTTGAGCCCAGCTCCTAAGATGGTCTACAAATTCGGGATCCAGTAACAGCCTTCTTTCAAAAGTCCATCAGGATGAGGGAGTAATAGCCAAATGATATTCATAGCTTAAGATTAAGGGGTTATGATCAGATATTGTTTTAGGTAATCAATTAATCCCTATCTTGGCCACCTCTGAAGATCATATAAAAAAATTATCCAGCTTAGTATACTTTTTGAAGGGGCATAAAAAAATAGGTAAGGCTGGGGTTATAAGGTTTTTTATCTCCCCACACATCCACCAAACTATGTGTATCCATTCAAGCAGACAGAGCTCTAAACACTTTGGGTTTCCATCCTATATAGGGTACCCTATTATTACCACCCACAAAATATGCTGAAATATTAAAATCACCGCATACTATTAGGGGATGCGGCCAATTCAATCATTCACTTCCAATCTATCAACCAATTCTAGTTCATCTTGATTAGATCCATACATTGTGCACAGGGTTATACCTATTTTTAGTTCCACAATCGCCCATCTTCTGTGAATGTCTGCCAGGAACCGCTTACTATCACCCAGGTTGTTCTTAGCCAACATTGCAACCCCCGTAATGGTGGATGTCTGGGTGGAGCATACTAATACATCAAACCCCTTAACATTTAGGAGATGTCGCTTAGACCATGGCAGATGGGTCTCTTGTATAAAATTATATCAGGATGATTCATCCCTATAAAATGTCCTAATTTTTGTCTTTTATGCCAATCATTCATCCCCCCTATATTCAACATACAGATCTTAAGTTTCCTCATCATTGAACATTTGTTCTAAATCTCCCGGAAGATCTGGAGCCTGATCATCAACAGTTATGGAAATTGCTAATTTTTTAACGCTCAGTACAATGCTCCAGATACATTTTACTTTTTCTTTTTCCCCCTTTTTCCCCTGCCCTCCCCTTGACCCTTCCTCCCCTGTGCACCCCTACCACCAACACCTACTGACCCTGATAACCCTCTCACCCCCCTCCGAGACCCCCTAACCCTCCCCCCAAGCCCTTCCCATAGCTACCTACCCCCTTGCAGGATACTCAGACCTAGATCTGTGCATGAGATGTACACAGTGATAGCAGACCGTGGTCTCTTACTTGCATCCAGAAACTAGTAATTTTACCATATAGACCCTTTACAGTTCAAAAAGGGAAGAAAGTGAGGCAAGACATCATTCTTCCTACATCTTAAAAGAAAACAAAACAGTATAATTTCAAACTTACCCCCACCCATTCCTTACCCAATCCTGCCCCCACGCCATTTCCTCAGTGAATTCAAGAAAAAAGGATAATTATCACCATTACCACCACCTCCCCCATACCCCCGCATCCCCACTGGCTTGGCATATCAGAGATTAAACAACTTATTTATCTAGAGAGTCCAGGTATTCTTTCGCCTTTATTTCTGAAGAGAAATATCGGTGGGTTCCCTGACTGATGATCTTAAGCTGTGCAGGGTTGACCAGATACGCTTGAATCTTTCTGTCCTAGAAGGATTTCAATAACTGCCTTAATCTCCACCGCCTTTCAACCGTTACATGACAGAAATCTGGTCTTACAAAAAATGAGACCCCCCACTATCCTCCTAGCGTTTGGCCTGGCCTTGTCTGCTATAGCGTTCCTTAGCAGAAAATTTCCGAGAAAGATTAATATGGCCCAAGGCTTATCACCCTCTTTTACAGGTGTTCTTTGTTTAAAGGGTATACGATGTGCCCTCTGAATCTCAGAGGCCCAATTCCATTCGGAAAGTTCTGGGAAGGCTGCCAAAAAAAGGGTGAGCATATAAGCCCTGGTGTCAGACCCATCGAGACCCTCCTGGATACCTAAAACTCTTAAGCTGTGTCTTCTTTGTCTGTTTTCAGACTCCTCTATCTTCCATTGGATGTCTTTTATCCGATCCTCATGAGACTCCACCAGGGTTACCGCATTAGCTATGTCAGCTTCAACAACCACCATTCTTTCCTCCAAAGTTACCACTCTGCCAAATTAGAGAATGCTTTTGAGAGTTTTCTTACCACCCCCTGCAGTTTTCGCATCCCTCCTGTGCCTTACAGCTATCTTGTCTAGCCTCTTCCCTATGAGTGAGGATAGCTTCATGGATAGTCTCTAGAGTGGGTGGGGATATAGCCATTGACCCTTGAGGTGTTTTTCCAGGTGCCCCTGAGAATGGAGTAGTAGCAGAGTAATCCCATGAAAGATCCTTTTTTTCCTTTCTCCTTTGGGTCGTTTTCTTGATAGATAATTGGTGGTCCTCCTCGCTGTCCTCGGGTTCTGATTCCAGGCTGCTTGCTCCCTGTGAAGTGCTCAATGCGTCATCTGACCATTCTGCTTCTTCTGTCACAGAGAAAAAGCATTCAGTAGACTCTTTCTCTCCTTCGTCCTTATTTCTGTCTTCCATGGGGATCTTAACAGCCTTTAAATTATTTATATTGTGCCTCCCGGACTGGCTTTCGGGGGTAGAAGTCATAGCAGGCCTCGTAGGATCGGGTATCTGCCCATTATATGTACAGACTCTATTGGCACTGATATTCCTGCCATTATCGTTGCTGCCCCCCATTGATGAATTATTCAGCGTTAACTCCGGCTGTTCCAATTGCTCATGGTGTGCTGCATTCCCCAAGTTCTCGCCCCCTACCCCGGCCAAATCCACCTCTGCTGGGCTTTCTGCCATCTGAATCTCCCCGGCTGGTAATAATGTCAATTCATTCTCCCACAGACTTACTTCCATGCCGGTGGTGCCAGTATCAGCCCCGGAATCCACTTTTCTATTTTCCGGCGGCCTGAGTTTGGGTCCCGTCATTGCAGTCACATTCGCCGACCCGCTGCCTGCTCCTTTCCTTTCTGCATCAATTCAATCACCGTCCGGCCCTTCACTGCTCCCGCGGCTGATGTCCCGCCCCTTCCTCTCTTCGCCAGGTCCGGGTGTCGGAGACAATGCGGGCGGCCCGCGGAGCTCTCTCCTTCGAGTAAGTCGCCCTTCTCCTGATTCGGCATCTCGCGCAGTGTAGACGCCATCAGCGCCTCCACTGGAGCCTTCCAAGCAGCCGCAGCCACACGCAACCGGCTTCGGGGCCATGACTGTTTCCTTGTCAGCGAGCTGGTACACCAACCGTTTCAGGTAGAACGCCACACAGTGCTTCACTATTGCAGCCAGGTGTATGGGCCAAATCCCCTTGCGAAAAAGCAGCATTCAGTCCAGAATGGGGTGGGCGATATATCCCCCCTTTAGTGTGAGGGAGCTTTTAGTGCTGGAGTTACATAGAAATTGACGGACCGCAGCCTGCTAGAACTGCTCACGTCCACCTAAGCGGCCACCATCTTGCCCCCAATACTTAACATCTCCTATATACAATAGTTGCCCTGTTGGAAACTTTTTGTGCAAAACCAAAAAGCTTGTTTGGAACATGCTGAACACAAATAGTCAACTGTCACCAAAACACACAGAGTTACTCGTCAATACAAAGATGTATAACATCTCCAATACCTCTACACACCTATGATGCATTAGGAGCACCAGTGTTTTGTCACATTTACACTGATTAGCTGGACACAGGATGTACAAAATTAGGTGGAGAAGTAATATGATAGTTACCCACCATTATGTAAATTGTAAAACAAACTCATACACTCATTGGATGATGTCATTAGTGATGTAATCAGTAAAGTCATCAATTATGTCATAGAGCATGTCATGAGTGGTGTAATATGTGAGGTCATAATCAGTGCATTGTGGGGGCACAATTTAGTTAGCTCTGCTATCTATAAATGATGAATAACTATACTGTCACCTTAATATTTGTTTTTTTTAGTAAAGACAAATAATTATATCATCATCCAGTGAATGTGGTTTAGTTTGAAATTTAAATATGTATTATATATATACCAATCTAATTCATTGGTTAGTAACTAAACTATGTGAATGTGTGCATCACTGTCTCTGTTGTTGTATAACATGCTGCATCGGTTAGTCACTAACTACATGAGTGTGTATATTATTCATTGATTAGTTGGCTGAGTATTTGTATGGGACACTGAGTGTGTGTTTGGTTGGGTGGGGTGTGTGTAACTCAATGCATAGATGTGTGAGTGGTTGATTGACTAGGTGTATAGGTTTAAGAGTGCATGAGGAAAACAGTTGTTTGGGTGACTGAGAGTATTTATTTATGGGTTGGTGAGCAAATATAGGTTTTAGTTGTACATCTCCAACAAAGTAAAAAAACAAAAGGCATTGTATGTGAGAGTTAGTTAGTATAATAAGTATATGTAAGAGTCTGTGATTGTGAGAGTAACTATATGAATGAGTGTATAATTATAATGGTGAATTTTTGAACATATTAACTATTTGTTACTATGTGTATGAATAAATGAGGTGTTGTGTGTATAACTGTTGAAGAGAGTAAATGTAAGTGTGATTGATTTTTATCATGAGAGAGTAGGATGACTGCATAACTGACTAAGAGGACTGCTGATGTGTTAATGTCTCTATAGGTTTATAAGTGTATTTGATAGTGTTCTATTGATCACTGACTGCATGTATAAGTGATTCTGTTGTTGAATGGGTAGTTGTGTGTGTAGACCTAGGAATCAGTGAGTGGGTATGTAGTAACTGGTATTGGTGTATCAATGGTTTCAAATATGGTACCCTGTATTTTACAGTGAGTGATGAAAGGTTATACTAGTGTGTGATAAGGTGTATCAGATTGTCACATGGATGATGTCATCAATGATGTCATCAGTGATGTCATTTGAGACGTCATAAGTGATATCATCAGTGATGTCACTGACCATGTCATGAATTATGTAATATGTGACATCATCAGCAGTGCATTGCGGGCGCGCAAGTTATAGTTAGCAGAACTAACTATAACGGAGGAATTTCTATGGTTTTGTACGAGTGAAATGTCCATCTAACTGTAACGCCCCTGAAACCTATGTTTTTTCCCATGAATTTCTATGGTTTTTTAAATGCTACTTTTTAAGTGTAATAGTAGTTATACCTATTTTCTACAGTTGTTTTAACTATTTATTTATAAATATTTGATTCATTAAACAACATTATATATTTTTCTGAAAATTTCAAAAAGAATAAAAAAAAAATCAAATTCAAATATTTTTTCATCATCATTTTGATTTATTGTTTTATTTTGATATATATATATATATATATATATATATATATATATGTATGTATATATATATATTATTACATTTCCATTTTTTTTCGGAGTCGCGCACCCAAAGCGAACCTATCACGGTGGGTGCGCATATTCTAGCCACCATTTTAAAAAAGTTCTGAAAGATCCGCGTATGGTGTGCGACGGCTGCGTGTTTTTCAGTTACGTCATATACATTTAATATTACGTGGAGTGCGTGATTGGTATGCGACCGGTGCGCGACTCCTGCTCCTGTGCATTCGCAACACATGCGCATCACGGTATGCGACGCTTGCACGTGGTGGGTCCCGCGTGACATCATTTACGTGCTGGGGCACACTGGGTGCAAGACTCCCGCAAATATTTTTCATGTTCTAAAATGATATGTATGTATCTTTAATATACATATTAGGGCAAGAGATTATCTAAGATATTCATAAAAATAATATATTTGTACTTATAATAAACTTATATTATTTTTAAATATATTTTCACAAAGTCGCGTCGGGTACGTGCTTCGTGAGCGCATGGTGAGCGGATCTCAAGTGACCTAAAAAAAAAGATATGATTGGTTCATAACATTTCCCACTGTAACTATTGAAGGACCCCACCCATTTTAATCATTCTTGTTGGAGCATCTTTAGAGAAACATCTCTTTTCCTGCAAGATCCCTTTTTGCTTTTATTTGGGTGTTTTTCAAAAAATAACAAACAAAATGGCATCTGGACAGCAGCAGGTGGAAGAATGTTCTGAAGAAAAATTCTTGGAGGAGGCACTATGTTCACAGAGGCCAGAATCTGTAGTGTGGAAGTTCTTCACTTTTCCACCTGGAGAAAAGAAAGTAAATGCCAGAAAGGTGACGTGTAAAATTTCTAAGAGAGTCCTCTCAGGAGGCAGTGAAAAAAAGTACTCTTGTGGCACTGCTTCTATGTACAAGCATCTCAGGACCATCCATCCTCTGAATCTTGCTCAGAAGGAAATGAGGCGAGCTGCTTTGAACCCCTCACATGATGTGGCAAGTACATCTGTATCGTCCTCAGTAACACCTGCAATGGGCAATAGACTAGAATTCGCATTTCTAGAACAACACTGCGTGAAGTGTAAGAAAATTATATGCTTCGGTGAACAGTCGGTGGATGCTGTTTTTGCTGCGCAACTCAACCATTGGTGTTAATTTTTTGTTGTTGTTGATTTTGGAATAAGTAATTCCAAAAGTTTCCTGTTCTATTTGTTCCTTTTTTTGTTCATTTTTTGAAAGAACACAAAAAAAATACAAAATTGGAAAAAAAAAGAAAAAAGAAGAAAAAAATGTTCTTATCAGAACTACCTTATATGGTTAAAGAAAGAACTATAATTGCATGGTAATGTGTGAAAGTTTGGTTGAATATATCTGTAGAACATGATTGACTGAAAGAATGCATTAGTAGTGTATGGTGAATTTATAGGTGAAGATTTATGAGGAAGTACTGCAGCGTGACACTGCAAGCTCTTTAGCTGCACTCCGCTGTGGCACTTCCGAAGCACAGGGATGTGACATATTTACATGAATATGTTGCAACTCTGTGCTTCCCTCTTCACTGCTGCACAAACTGCAGCCATGCAGTGACACAGGTACCCTTGCAAGGATGTCTGTGTCGTGGGGAGATTGTTTTTGTGCAGGAAGGGACACCTTCCTGCACAAAAACAATCAGTAAAGGCATTTTCCTCTTTCAATGTATGCTGTGGAATGCAGCACACATTGAAAGAGGAAAAAATGTGGAGAAACGAAAACAATTCTCCTTGTTGCACCTTGCTACCCCAACTCTAGGATGGTACAGCATTCACACACATCTTCACATTTATGATTTCTCATCTATCTGGAGATGTGTCTTGGTCCATGGGTGTTGCGTGGGAACACCCACAGCAACACTTATGGAACTCCCCTTCAAAGCAAAGTGCTGTGTATGAAGAGGTTTTATTTACAAGGAGAGGAAAAGCCACGCAGGGTGTCTTTTCCTCTTCTTGTAAATATGAAGGAGTCCCTGGCGCCATCACCACGTTATAAAAAGTGACGTACTGGTGGCGCAGGAGGCTTGTAAGTCGGCCCCATAAGTGCTTAGGTATTGGCAGACTGATACAATAAGAACATAGTGCTGGATGGGTGATTGAAGAACTGCATGAGACTGACAGGAGGTATTCTACGCTGCATGGGTACTACTTCAGTACTTATTGGAGTGGACCAATAGTATGTATCGGCTTAGAGGTTTGCAGGGATAGTGCACCGAATATTGTATATGTACTTGTGTTGGTGCGAGGTCATTTTATAACAATACCACTAGTAACTGGAATGATGACAGTGCTGCAAACAGAATTTATAAGTGCTTACGTATTGGTGGAGTAATAGGATAAGTAGATAGTGCTGGATGGGTGATTGGAGAAATGCATGGGATAGACAGGAGGATTCCTACACTGCATAGGTATTAACTGGTCATTTAGAAGAACATATCAATAGTATGTAGCTGGTTAGAGATGTGCATGCATAGTGTACAAAATATTGTACCTGCACTTGTCTAGTGGCTAGGCCATTCCTTATGTATATGACTAATAACTGGAGTAATTTCAGTGTTGCAAAGAGAGTGCATGCTGAATTTATAAGTGCTTAGGTATTGGCGGAGTGATAGGATACATAGATAATGCTGGATGGGTGAATGGAGAATTGCATGGGACAGACAGAAGGATTCCTAGACTGCATAGGTACTAACTGGGTATTTAGAAGAGCATATCAATAGTATGTAGCTGAATAGAGGTCTGAATGCATAGTGTACAAAATATTGTACCTGCACTTGTCTAGTGGCTAGGCCATTCCTTAAGTATATCACTAATAACTGGAGTAATTTCAGTGCAGCAAAGAGAGTGCATGCTGAATTTATAAGTGCTTAGGTATTAGCAGAGTGATAGGATGCGTAAATAGTGCTGGATGGTTGAATGGGGAAGTGTTTGGGACAGACAGCAGGATTCCTAGATTGCATAGGTACTATGGGTATTTAGAAGATCGTGTCTATAGTATGTAGCTGATTAGTGGTCTGTATGTATAGTGCAATGAATATTGTACCTGTACTAGTTTTAGTGGCTAGGCCACTCTTTTAGTATATGACTAATCAATGGAGTAATGTCAGTGCTGCAAAGAGAGTGCATGCTAAATTTATAAGTGCTTAGGTATTGCCAGAGTTATAGGATACATAGATAGTGTTGGATGGGTGAATGGAGAAGTGCATGGGACAGACAGAAGGATTCCTAGACTGCAGGTACTAACTGAGTATGTAAAAGGCTAGATCAATGTTATGTAGCTGATTAGAGGTCTGCATGCATAGTGCACAGAATACTGTAGCTGTACTAGTTTTACTGGCTAGGCCATTCCTTTGGTACATGACTAGTAACTAGAATAATTCCAGTGCTGCAGAGAGAGTACATGTTGAATTTATAAGTGCTTAGGTATTGCAGAATGATAGGATATGTACAGAGTGCTGGATGGGTGATTGGAGAAGTGCATGCGACAGGCAGGAGGATTCCTAGGCTGCATGGGTAGTACTTTACTAAGTAGCTGGTTAGAGGTTGATATACACAGTGCAGTGCTGAATGTAGTAGTGCATTGATAGAGTTTGATTTACTTAATCTTACCTTGACAGTAGTACATATCAAAAAATGCTTAACATTTTGTCAGTTGTTTTTTATAATTTAAACTTCTCAAAATTTCGTATTTTAGAATTAGGATCTGTGAAAGAGAAGAAAAAATACAGTTATAATATATCATATTATACTTTTTTACAGCACAACATAATTTAAGCTTCATTTTGTTTGCCTTTTTTGCTGTTCTCAGAATATATTGAATTTTACAACAGATAGTGATTTCAATGTTACTCATCATATAACAACGGGCAAAAATAAAACAATCAATAAGATTGTTTAAAAAAACACAAATCTGTGTCAAAAATATTTTCAATATAGTCAACTATCTCTGCACATTCCATAAAAACAACATCCTCAATAACATACCATATAATACAAATCACGAATATATAAAATGATTCTTTCTAAGAGAATTTTGTTACTGCAATATGAAAGAACCGAAACAATAAATCAATCAACAATTGTTTATAATTTCCATATACTCTAAAAGATGTTCTCTAAAATATATGCTGTCAGAAAATCTAAGAGAAAGTCCTTAATTGATAAAATATCTTTCCTCTAGGCCGAATAATAGTCCTGAAATCCTTTATACTGAAATTGTCTAATAGGAATTGTATTAATACATATTAAGATATTCCGAATAGGCCAAATTGAGGGGCATATTACCAACAACTGGCGATATTTATCGCTAAATGCGCTTAGCGACTTTTTTTTATCGCAGCCTATCGCTGGATATTTTAGCGGAGAAAACATGCTATTAGCAACGTTTCTCTCCATAGCGCTAAAATATCCAGCGATAGCGGCGTAATGCAAGAATATCGCTGAGAATATAGTGATATTCTCGCATTAGCGACAAAATGCTCTTAGCCATGTTATCCACCTCCCATTGGATAACATGGCTAAGAACTGGTCTGAGCAGGCGTTAGTTTTTGGCGATAGCGGGAATATTTCCATCGCTACGCCAGCCTTGTGAATAGGCGATTGCGACGTTTTCGACTGCTTTCAGTCGCTAACGGTTTGGGTAGGCCCACTTTTCATGTCATAAGCGATAAATGTCGCTGACATGCAAAGCGGGCCCCAAACCGCTCGTTATCGCCTTTAAGCTGTCGTTAACTGCTGTTAGCGACAGTTTGATAATGGGGCGATAGAATTTTCGCTGCTTAGCGGCCGAAAACTGCCCCTAAACCGGCGAAAAGTGCCTATCGCCCCCCTTGATAATATGCCCCTTGGTAATTCGTTAGGTAAACAATACCTAAAAACCAAATGAGCATCATTACAATATTCCCATCCTTTATTGCATTTTAAATGGACAGTGTAATGTCCAGATGTTGTAGAAGGACCGTCATGGAAAATAATTGCTACTGCTACAAAAGTTCTTCCTTATATTGACAGTTGACTTGCTACAAAATTTTTAATGAAAGTTTCCAATGTTCTTCCATCAGCTGTACAACGTTGTATCATTAAAATTATATATTGTCCAAGTCTTTGTGTAAATAATGTTCATAACATTTCTGATTTGCATTGGCTACACTCCATATTTAGATTTGCTGCTTTAACAAGTTTGTTGAAAGACACTGTTTTACAGTCTGGTCTTGTCAAATATATGAATCTTTCAGTGTCTATGTTAATGGTAGAAGTAAACGTACAATTTTCACATTCATGTTTCCATTTATAACGAAGGCCAAAAATATTTTCAATTTCTATTCCTTCATTTTCCAATATTGCAAGCATATACATTAGAAATTCCTGAGCATTTAGTTGAACATTCTGGGTAAATTATGTAGATCCAGAACATATATCCAGAAGATTACGAATATCAGAAACCCTCTGTACTTTCCTTTTATCAGTTCTCAATTTTTCATAAATACAATGCAACAGGGAACAAAATCTTTTTTCACGATTCTCCATAATTTGCTGTTGCAGACTTTCTAGAACAAAAACAACATTGACCATTGCATTAGCATAGCAGTTGATACCGGAACTATTTTCTTACTGATAGCCGACAATCTCTACAATAGTGTCCTTTTTCTTTTTGCTTGCAATCTCAACATTATCTTGATTTTTTTCCTTCTCTTTAACTTCACTACAGATACACTCCCATCTCTTTTTCGACGTACTACATGCTTTTCATATACAGGATATTCACCTAAATTGGGAGTATGCAATCTTCTTAACCGATAATACTCTCTTACACAATTTGCACTAATCTTTCTCTCATCAAAATCAATCAAATGCAATCCGGATAAAGTTCTGACTCTGGACAAAGCAACATATGCCATACCCTCTTTAACCCATTTGCTGCTTCAAATGTTGCGCGCCAGTGCGGAACGTTCTATTAAGCGGGCAGGGCCACGTCGGCCGACGGACGTGCACAGCACTACCAAGGTAGTGCTCGCAACGGCCACTGGCAGACAAAAGCAGCCAATGGGTTAAATAAGGTACTTCCAATGTTTACCAAAGCACAATCTACACTTAAACCTTGAGATTTTTGAATAGTCACTGCATATGCCAGAGAAAGAGGAAACTGCTTCCTACAAACATACAAATCTTTAACAAGCAAAAAACTAACCGAACAACAACCAATTTGTTTTACTTCTTCAATTTGTTCAAATTTGATTTTCAAAAATTCTATTCCATCTCTATTTTGATAATTAACAAAATCAACAACTTTACCCATTGGTCCATTTACGAAACCTTTTTCCACATCCAAATTACGCCGTAAAATTACCTGACAGTTTACACATAAATATAAATTCTTTTCTAAATCAGCACTTTTAGATATAGATTTTTCTAAAGAATCCAAATTGTTTTTAATTTTTCTGTCAAAATATTAGTGATTCCTTCATGCTCTATTTAATCAATGGCTTCCATTTTTATTTTTTGTTCATTTTCCAGCTTTAAAAGTTCATTGAATCAGTGTTGGTATTGAGCAGATTATAGATTTATTTTCTGCAATTTATTTGTATATTTTTTCAGGAACTATTTTCATTTGGAAACAAGTTTGTAAGTAGTCGACTTTGCAAAGCTTGTTTGCAATGTTCTGTCAATACTCCAATTCTTATATCTGTCAATACTTCAATTCTTATATCTTGAAGAATAGGTCCATATTCAACATCATTTGCCTGTCGCATATTTTTAATGAGTTCTTTATATTCAAAATATGACCAAATGTTAACGTTTCCAACACTTCCTAAAGACTTTTTGGTATCTTCACGCACAAGTGCTTTAAATACTGGTTGTCTGTTTAAGGGAGTGAGTTGCAGTAGATCTCCAAAAACTATCACATGTTTTCCTCCATATAAGACATTGTATTCTGTCTTTAGAATGTGCTGCATCCTTAAGTGCACAAAGGCAAGCATTACATTTGAGACCATGCTCACCTCATCAATAATCAGATATTTCATTTTCTTTAGCACTCTTGAAACTTCATAACAAGCTTCTCCAAATAGCTTATGACATTCCAATTTGTTTTCATGCTCTACTGGTAGCATTAGTAAACGATGTAATGGAATTCCTTTAATGTTATGTGCTGCCAACCCAGTTGGAGCAGTTATAACACAAGACAAATGTGAGTCAGTTGTTTTCTGTAGATAACTGGTTAATACTTTTAAGAAACATTTCCCTGTACCAGCTGGACCACTTACATGAATTCGGATAGGTTCAAATGATGTGCATGTGCTTTCTTTCTTTTCAAGAAGAAAACCATGGTCAATCTGTTCTCTTACTTGCTGATATATTTCTTTCTGTTCAACATTTAGTTGTACTTCCAAGTTTCCTAACTCCATAATATCTTCTTGAGCTTGATGCATTGTTGTTTCCACTTAATTCATGGCGATTGTCGCTTCATTTTCAAGAATTGGTTGTCCTAGTGGATCTTCACTCACTGCAGCAGAACTTTGACTATCTTGATAACTGTCTCTAGCAATCTCAGCTGCAATAGTAGCTTCTCGATAAATTTCATCATTCAACATTTTGAGATCATTTGCAAAAACTGTACATTCTGTGCTATCTTCTTTACAAGCATTGAAAGAATCTTCATAGCAATGAAAATCTGAAAAAGTAATTTCAATTCTGTACGCCAAGATTTGAAGAGTTGCAAAAGTGCTAAATAGTACAATTCTCTACTATCAGGAGTATCACAACTCAGTTTTCTGTGATTAATCAGATTTCCTTTCCTTTGTGTTACCAAACATCCTTCTGAACCAAGCGCTGCATCTTTTCCTTCATTTATGTTTTCTGTAGTATTCTTCTTAAAATTATAATATTGCAGCACTTCATATAGCCATATGTTTTCAAGATGATGACTTCTCTTTGGATAATATGTGTCCAACATATTTGTTTTGACAATATCTGTGCTTTACGGTTCATTTTCTGCGAAATATTCAATTTCTTGTATAGATTTATGTACTTGATTTTGTGTTGCAGCAAGACCTAGACCCACCCAAATGATTGTTCGAGAGTTTGAGTATAAACTTGCAGATGACAACCTATCTGAGTATTCATATGCTCCAATTTCTCGATGAGATAACATCTTCAAACTGAAACTATACAATTTCTTACTAAGACTCTTCTCGTGGGAAATTTCTTCACACATTTCTTTCATCTCCTTCTTTTCCGATGTTGTTATATAAGGTGTCGCATACCGTAAAACAGCAATGGAATTATCCGTAACATACTGGACATCCATATTAGCATTCCATATTGAGAGAATAACTGGAATATATTCATTGATATACTTTGATTCTTCACTTCTTCTCAAATTGTACATATGTTTGTGAGATTTTCTAGTGATGGCATGTCTCACAGCTGTCATGAAACTGTTTACTCTTCCTTTGGATATCACTGGACATGGAAATCCAAAACGACATTTGGTAAAAAACTTTTCCCTAGACTTGTACTTTCGTCAACAGTATTTACCACATCGATGACTTTGGAATCGTAACACTTGTTGTCTTAAGGTGTTTACTTCTGTTCTTTTTGGAATAGTACATGTGACATAGTCTTCAATAAAAGATAAAACACTTTCATCTGAATCAGTTCCCAATTTGGGTGCATCCTTGATCCATAACAACATATGTGTATGAGGAGCACCTCTAGCTTGATACTCCTTTCTCCAAAAGAAAACAACAACTTCTCCAAGAGGAGGATTCTTTGTATTGCAGATGAAAGACATCATAGCTTCAAACCTATGATTGAAATATCGGCATACATTTACAGGATCCAAAGAGCACAATTCTGCAGGTGTCTTGTATTCAATATTTTTTATATTTGAATGTTCTTCTTGAAGAAATTCAAGTAAATCATCCCAAGCGTATTCAGCACAGCTATGGGGTAACAAACCATGTAGGAGTTCCTAAGTTCCATGGCATGCATTTAAGTTCTCAATGACAACGATACCAATACTCATTAGTACCACACTGGCATGCCATTAAATTCATCAGTTGAGATTCTAAATGATTGTCTCTTTGATGTACTTTATCCATAAATTCCTTTGCAGAAACATTTTGAGGTTGTTCTCCTGTTTTCAATATGAGGTTGACTGCATATGAAAGTCCAGACAAGTCACTCTCAAACAAAAGATCAAATATATATGGGATACAATGTCGAAATCTAGGATCTTCTGCATACAATCTTGTTGTCCGATATTCTGATGCAAGAATCTGCACTGATCGTTCGTCATATCGTCCACCTTTTCCAGTTGGGAACAGCTGCGGAAAACAACAAGCTTCCAAACTTTTTTCCCATTCACTCATGGGAGTCCCTTTCACTTCCTTCATTTGGAAGAATGCAATAGTATTCCCTATCACTTCTTTTGAATGAAGTGGATGTACACTATAATGTTCATAAATGTCTTCACATTTGGAAATGTCCACTTTTTCAATTTGACCAGTTGACGTGTCACTATCATCTCCTAAAAGTATTTCTTCTTCTTCCACATACCCAATTTTATAGTAATCATTGTATTTTATAAGATATAATGTTGCCTTTTGCACTTTCCTGACATCCACTAATTCCTGCCAAATTTTCTTACTCTTAGTAGTAACACCATTAACTAGAATAACTAGTAGTTCACTTTCTACATTCTCTACACCAATCGTTTCAATATTTTTCTTTAAATCTAGAGGTAAATATACAACTCTTCCTTTTAATCCTCTCTGTAAATTTGTAGGAGACGATTTACCTGTCTTAGGCTCCGTACGAACAATAGCCTGAATTGGATGTACACATTGAATCAGAATAGACTCCTACGTGTTTAAATGCATCAGGAATAGTTACCAACTCTAGATTATTATGGACAGCTCTAGCAGGCATTTTATTCTCGTCTAATTTGTTATAACAATATTTGCAAATACGCTGATCAGAATCTAAATCAAATCAATCCTCCACCAACAAATAAGTTGAAAATTCCTTCCACTTATCATTATTTTCTTTTTCACTTTTTAAATATAGATCAACAGCCCTAGTTTTATTTTTATAGTGAATTCGTCGGCGACAAATACAAGAATAATTTGGCTTTTCACATGAAATCTCCCTAAACTTTGTAATTTGTTCTTCAAAATGTTTGTAATAGTATGTCCCACATTCTCTTCAACATCTACTTCTATTAATGTCTCACTTTCTGTATTCTCTTTTTCGGGACCAAAGTAACAACACTCTATCACAAACTCTTTTTACATCTGATACTGACCAACGCAAAAGAGCACTGTTCAACTCATTTAATATTATTGCTGGACTTTTTGCGTAAGACAATCTTCTGACTAACTTCCGCATTTGAGAATGATGTACTGCTAACATTCTAAAATGATGGAAAACACTTTGACACACTTTCCTAGAAAGACAAGCCAGAGAATGACCTTGCAAACCAGTATTTTTTCACTCTTCAAGGATCTAGTCCTTGCAACATCTTAATCTTTTGTTTAAGACTTTCTTTTTACTATATTGTCATAAAAAATGTCATAAAATAGCAATAGATTCCTGTTGTATACTACAAATACTACTACAATCCCAAGTATACACTGGGGGTTTAGTATGTCTCCCTAGAACTTAATCAGTTAGAAGTTCTTCTACATTTCTAGGAACCATCTTCTCTTTCTCAATAGGACAACCATTTCTAACCTCATAAGCTCGACCACTGGTATCATCGGCAAGTAATAAAGTATTGGTCTGAAACTAACTCTCTTCATTAAAAAAAAGGCTCTGATCTTGAACTATGTTTCCATTCACCCCAAAAAAATCACAAAAGTTAGCTCTGTTAGTTACTCTTTTCTTCTTACTTTTGGCCTTCATAAAATGTATTGGCTTATCTAGCGATCAAATTCTGTTTAAAACTAAAATGAGTAATTTCCTTTTTAATTCAAAAGCCTTCTCAACAATAGTTTAAATTTCTTTCTTCTTTTTATAAAATGCTGCTCTTCATTTGTATTACTTCACGTCGGTCAACAAAATAAACACAACACTATTGTAGCACATCTTCTTTCTTATTTCTTCATAATGACTTTACCTCCTTTTACCATACATTGTGTCTTTTGAATGTGATTTCCTATTTTTTATGTTTCTTTTCTTATTATTCTTTTTGTTGTTGAGGCATTCTTTGTATTTTCCACAATCTGCTCACTATTTCTAGGCTTTCAAAGGTTTTTAATAAATTATTTTGTTCTCTTACCGCAAGACTTTTTCTTCTTCCCCACATATTGTCCTTCATCTAATACTTGCTATTGAATTTTCTTCAAATAATAGTCCTTTTTCTGTTGTTTCCTCCTTTCTGTTTTTCCAGCCATGATAATATTACTTTAATGATTATGAACAATAGCTGTCAAGAAAATTATATATATTATTATTCAAATAAATCTATAAAATATACTATTCCTATACTAAACAAACACATTCTACATAGAAACCATTTGAACACTTCCTTTTGAAATCACAATTAATTTACTGAAGTACACAGGTACTAACTGAATAATTTTTGGAAAGAATAAGTGTTATACAAATGCATAGACAGTGAGTGAGTACCTAGAGTGCTAGTAGTTCACAGCAAAGAGACTTTCTAAGGACATACTTCTGTCAAGATGATTATAGGAGTGGACACAGACTAACAATGTGAGTCCAGACAAGCATGCCTATTACCTGGACGTTTGCAGCACTGACTTAGTAGTCTGCAAGGGGTTAGGGGACTGCATACATTGTGCATATTTTACTGTACCATTGCTTATCTCAATGTCTGAGTTTATTTATTTTATTTTTTTAGCATTTGTAAAGCGCACTGTAACCCAACGGGCATCCTGGCGCTGAGACAAAAAGAGAGGGCTGATAAGAAGAGCAGCTAATGTATGAAAAATCAGCTGATGCAAGAGTCACATGACTAAGTCGAATAATTAAACTTTAGGAAAGAGCCAAGTCTTGACTCTCTTATGGAACAGCATGAGATTCTGTATACTCCTAATTTCAAGAGAGACGTGGTTTCAGAGGTGAACAGCTGCCATGCCGAAAGCTCTTCCCCCCCAGGGTTGCTTTCTTTATCCTGGGAATCCTGACAAGGCTGGCAGAGGATGAGCAACGGTTGCGTGTAGGTACATACCATTGGAATCTGCCATGGAGCAGTTTAGGCCCTTATCCATGAAGTGCCTTGAACACTATGCATAAGGATTTGAACCAAATCCTCTGATGTACTGGGAGCCAATGTAGCTCCGCTAGTGCTTGTATTGACAAGGAGCGATGTGCTCGTGACAGGGCAAGCTTAGCTGCAGCCACCTGGACACTCTGAAGTCTGGCAATCAGATATCCTGGAGACTCTAAGAGCAGGATATTACAGTAATCCATATAAACAATGGTTCTGTCGGATTTGAGAACTAATTGCTTCCAAATTCAAATAATTCCTTCAATAATTCATTAATCATTAGTTGAATCAATCCTGCGCACTTAATATCTGCAAGGGGTTAGGGGACCGCACACATTGTGCATATTTGACTCTATCACTGGTTGTCTGAATGCCTGAGTCATTCTTTAAGTGCATAGACAGTGATTAGGTTCCCAGACTGCTAGAAGTTGACAGCAGGATAAGTATATGAGCGCTTATGTTTCAGCAAAGAGATAAGAAAAGGACATGCTTCTGTCGGGATGATTGTAGGAGTGGATACAGACTCACAGCTTGATTCCAGACAAGCATGACTATTCCCTGGACTTTTGCAGGACTGGCTCAGTAGTCTGCAAGGTGTTAGGAAACCGCATATATTGTGCACATTTGACCGTACCACTGCTTGTCTCATTGCCTGAGTTGTTCCCCAAGTGCATAGACAGTGACTGGGTTCCCAGACTGCTAGTCGTTGAGTGCAGGATATGTTTATAAGCGCTTATGTTTCAGCAGAGAGATTAAATGAGGACATGCTTCTGTCAGGATGATTGTAGGAGTGGACACAGACTCACAGTGTGATTCCAGACAAGCATGCCTATTTCCTCGAGTTTTTCAGGACTGACTCAGTAGTCTGCAAGGGGTTAGGGGACCGCACACATTGTGCACATTTGACTGTACCACTGCTTGTCTGAATGCCTGAGTCGTTCTTCAAGAGCACAGACAGTGACTGGGTTCCCAGACTGCTAGTACTTGACAGCAAGATAAGTATATAAGCGCTTATGTTTAAGCAAAGAGATGAGGAAAGGACATGCTTCTGTCGGGATGATTGTAGGAGTGGACACACTGCTTGTCTCATTGCCTGAATTGTTCCCCAAGTGCATAGACAGTGACTGGGTTCTTAGACTGCTAGTAGTTGAGAGCAGGATACGTTTATAAGCGCTTATGTTTCAGCAGAGAGAATAAATGAGGACATGCTTCTGTCAGGATGATTGTAGGAGTGGACACAGACTCACAGTGTGTTTCCAGACAAGCATGCCTATACCCTGGACTTTTGCAGGACTGACTCAGTAGTCTGCAAGGTGTTAGGGGAATGCACACATTGTGCACATTTGATTGTACCACTGCTTGTCTGAATTCCTGAGTCGTTCTCCAAGTGCATAGACAGTGACTGGGTTCCCAGACTGCTAGTAGTAGCCAGCAGGATACGTTTATAAGCGCGTATGTTTCAGCAGAATCATTACATAAGGACATACTTCTGTCAGGATGATTGTAGGAGTGGACACAGACTCACAGTGTGATTCCAGGCAAGCATGACTATTACCTGGACTTTTGCAGGACTGACTCAGTAGTCTGCAAGGGGTTAGGGGACCACATACATTGTGTACATTTGACTTTACCACTGCTTGTCTCAATGCCTGAGTCATTCTGCAAGTGCATAGACAGTGATTGGGTTCCTAGAGCGCTAGTAGTTCACAGCAGGATACGTTTATAAGTGCTTATGTTTCAGCAGAGTCATTACATAAGGATATGCTTCTGCCAGGATAATTGTAGGAGTGGACACAGACCTAAAGTGTTTTTCCAGACAAGCATGACTATTACCTGGACTTTTGCAGCTCAACTCAGTAGTCTGCAAGGGGTTAGGGGACCGCATACATTGTGCACATTTGACTGCATCACTGCTTGTCTCAATGCTTGAGTCGTTCTGCAAGTGCATAAACAGTGACTGGGATCCTAGAGTGCAAGTAGTTGACAGCAGGATAAATTTGAGTGGGTAAATAATCACATGCTTCTGTCAGGATGATTGTAGGAATGGCGACAGACTCACAATGTGATTCCAGACAAGCATGACTATTACTTGGACTTTTGCAGCACTGACTCAGTACTCTGCAAGGGGTGAAAGAACCGCATTCATTGTACACATTTCACTGTACCACTGCTTGTCTCAATGCCTGAATCATTCTGCAAGTGCATAGATAGTGGCTGGGTTCCTAGAGTACAAGTAGTTGACAGCAGGATAAATTTATAAGCGCTTAAGTTTCAGCAGAGTCATTACATAAGGACATGCTTCTGCCAGGATGATTGTCGGAGTGGACACCGACTCACAATGTGATTCCAGACAAGCATGACTATTACCTGGACTTTTGCAGGACTGAATAAGTAGTCTGCAAGGGGTTAGGGGACTGCATACCTTGTGCATATTTGACTGTACTACTGCTTGTCTTAATGCCTGAGTCATTCTGCAAGTTTATAGACAGTGACTGGGTTCCTAG
The DNA here is from genome assembly GCF_964261635.1 of Lissotriton helveticus. Lineage (NCBI taxonomy): Eukaryota > Metazoa > Chordata > Amphibia > Caudata > Salamandridae > Lissotriton > Lissotriton helveticus. The sequence goes on from NC_136060.1 coordinate 223,020,701, forward strand.
AGTGCTAATAGTTGACAGCAGGATAAGTTTATAACCGCTTATTTTCAGCAGATTTATTAGATAAGGACATGCTTCTGTAAGAATGATTGTAGGAGTGGACACAGTCTCACAGTGTGATTCCAGACAAGCATGACTATTACGTAAACATTTTGCGGGACTGACTCAATAGTCTGCAGGGGGTTATGAGACCCCATACATTGTGCACATTTGACTGAACCAATTACATTACATAGAGAATTTATAAGTATTTAGGTATTACTACACTGAATGAATTAGAGTATGGTGCTCAATGGGTGATTAGAGGAGTGTCTCAGTACTAACAAGGCAATACCTGCTCAGCAAGCAAACACTTTATAGAATAAAACTACTGCATAAATCTACTATGCTACCTTACCTTTCTACAACTACTTTTACTATTATACATAGCCAAATACAAAGCAGAAACCATTTACATTTCTCTACTATAAGTCTCACCATTTCACTAAAAAACATAAATGAGTATCTCTCTACAGAACATAATCTCTACCAAATAAATTCACAATGCAAACTTCAAATTGAAACCAAACACCAAAAATTATGTCGCATTTTTTAACTATACCTCTGTAGACACTTTTAAAAACTATTCTCATCACTAATACCTTAACTCGACTTATACATTTCCAATTTGAAATCAACACCTAAAATTATGCACTATACCAATAATGTACATATCTACACATTAAAACAGTCAGTCATAATCAGCAATTCCTATTCCAAAACATACATAATCGTATCCAAAGTGTATATTAAACAACATTTAAACTCATTACAAAAAACTGCATTACATATTTTTTTACTACAAAATAAATGACATACTTAAAATGTTATAAATTATATTTTATGTTTAAAAACGAAAGCACCTCATAGTGGGAAACATCCTTTACAACGAAACGTTTACAACGCAGTGCTATTACAACGCAGGTTTTACAACGAAAACCATTACAACGCATTGCACTGGGGGGCGCTCTAGGATAGGGAATAGATTTAATTTACTATCCAACACCTTCCCTACTATCCACGGGGACTGGAGTTGGAATAGTAAATTAAACTATTCACTATCCAGCACCCCAAAGCGCTATGCGTTGTAACAGCATGCGTTGTAAAAACTGCGTTGTAACAGCATGCGTGGTAAAAGCATGCGTTGTAGTGTCATACATCCCCTCATAGTACACCTCACAAATTAATAACTCACCTTTCAAATTGATTTGTAGATTACGAAGTATCTGAATCACACACCAGATTTTCTTGTGCACACAATGAATATAGTGCACTGCTCTTACAAAACCAAAAAATGGCAAACTTTCCCTTTCATTCTGCACACATATACATGTAAATATCAAATCACATTGCTTCCCAGGTTAATTCAAATTCTAAGACACATTTCTATTGGTTACACATATCTACCCTTGCCAACTGACCTCTAACTGTACCAAAATTGCTTCTGGAATTTTCTGGAGTCGCGTCTGGTCCGTGCACCGTAAGCGATGAAACCGCAGATCCAAACGTGACTTCAAAAGTATATTACAAATACTTGTATAACTTTTTTTTTCATAACACACTACTTCTAACTATACCAGTGTCTTGGAAAATCTCACAGCAATTACACTTTACTTTAAAATTTATAAGAAATACACATTTTAATACCACATATAACTTCCAACTCTACCCTCATTTTGCTTAATGCATGTTTCCATAGTAACAGTTCATGGAACACTCAACTAAACACACAGGTCACAAGTTCAGTACACAGTGTTGCAAATTCAAACAGCAAGTGTGCTTGACTTTTCAAAATATCAGCTTATCCGATCTAATGTACTTTTCAAACACTTATTATCAACCAAAAAGAGACATGCTTTTTAAACACAGAAAATGCATCCTAATTTTCATTCTATAATGTTCTCAAACAACCAATCACTTCTCTTATTTTTTTAAAACTGCATCTTCTCAACCATTTTAGAGACCTCTTATTTTACAACTGCCTACTTCAGCTACCGACATCTTCCGAGTGCATCCAGACTTCCCTTCAAGATGCTTAGAGTGGGGATTGTCTGACACAGCTATATTTTCTGGTGCAAAAGGTATGCTGTAAGCAGAGGTATTGACAAAGACCTAGCTTTGCAAAATGTAGACAATAAGTGGATTGGACAGAGAGGATTAAAGTGGCACCAATTGATGCCATTGGTGAAATCCTTTTTGCATCTCCAACACCCTGACGTCATCATTGTGAACTGTGGTGGCAATGACCTAGGCACTTTGACTGGGGTAGGTCAGGAAATGTTAATGAAGGACACCTTTGCAGAATTTATGTTACTTTTCCCCTAACCTGTATTTGTCTACTCTAACATATGCCAAATACAGAAATGGATCTAGTCCAATCAATTTTGTCCACAGATCGAGAAAGCTAGGAAACATGTCAAAAAAGCTTTTTCTGCTTATCTCAGAGATTTTATACAACAACAATCTGTGTTTTAATATGGATGGCATCTACAGGAGAGAAGGTGTAAATTTCAAAGAGGAGGGAAATAAAGTCTTTCTCAACAACTTTGGACTCTGTATAGGCACTTATATGTAGGTACCAAAATCTCCCAAGAAACACAAGGGTTCTTTTTTGAGCCACCCATAATCCAAACATATAACCTATATTTATAATAAAAAACCCAGAGTGTTTTGGAGTCGCGCACCTGCGCGTTCACGCTAGGGTCGTGACTCCAACTTTTTTATTAAAAAAACCCAGCTCCTACCAGTAATTTCTATTCGCCCCGGGGACCCCAACCCCCGGGGCCTATACAGTTCGATGGGGACCGTGGGGGGAGCCCCAATGCCCCCACGGTCCCGCCGGCTTCCCGCGTCCTGCAAGAGCTGGCATTGCTTTTCCACATGGGGAGCTGCTAACATGCAGCTCCCCGTGTGGATAAGCAATTCTGCTTTGGATTTTGGAAGAGAGAGCAGGTTTCCTGCTCTCTCTTCCAAATTCCAAACTAGAGTTTTCTACGGTAGGGCTGGAGACGTGCTCCTGCCCTACCATAGCAAACAGCAGTGTCCCGGGGGTGTGCACCCTGGGACACTGCTGGAGCCGGCCCTGGGGGGTGGCGGTCCCCGGGACCATCAAAGGCTCTAGGAGGGGGGCCCGCGATCCCCCTCACAACATTGACAAAGCCCCAGGGGTGGTGATGCCCGGGGCCGGAGTCCGCTTCAGACCCCCTAATTTAAATGTTAGTGCCCCGGGGAGTTGGTGGTCCCGGGGCATGTGGAGGGCGTGTGCCCCCCCACACAGGTAAACATTTTTAAAATACAAAGCCCCGGGGATTGGCGGTCCCCTGGGCTGCAGGTGCCGTGAGCCCTCGCAAATATTCATAGAAAGCCCCAGGCGTGGAGGTCTGAGAGGCTGCTGAAGCCTCCATGGGCCCCTGCTATTACATTATAAATTACCCCCAGGACCTGACCCACCCGGGGGTTAAAATTAACAAAGCGAGGAGGCCCTCGCTTCATTTTCTTTTGTATTTTTCATTTGGATCCGTGCACCCAGTGCGCATTTTGCTGTTTTTAAAAAAAATGCATTTTTTCATCCTGGGTGTCTATGTAGGACCGCATGAGCAGGCCTAGGGGGTCAGGGTATTTCTACCCTGACCCCTTTTGTTGTTTTTCACCTTTTGTTTTTCTGTTTTCTTGTGCCTCGGTTACCGAGGCACAAGATGGCTGACAGCACTTCCTGGTTTGGAGTGTTCACAGCCAATTAGAATACAGCTCGTGATCAGCAGGGTGCGCGGATACACCGCGTTAGGGTGTGCGGATCCACCGCCGCTCTATATATCGAAACTTTTATCTTTTGATTTTCTCAACAACTACTGAACGGATTTGCACCATTTAAGAAAAAGAGTTCTTTCTGAGGCAAGGGCTATCTTCATGCCATATTTTGTGTAATTCTGTTCAGCATTTCGAGCTGTAGCTGTGTCTAATATTTGTTATGGGGAATGCATTTTTTCACCTCTTTTTCTTGAATTTCTCAGGAACTACTGAACGGATTTACACCATTTAACAAAACGAGTTCTTTCTAAAACAAGGGCTACCTTTTTGCAAAATTTGGTGTAATTCCGTCCAGTAGTTCGGGCTGTAGCCGTGTCTAATATTTCCTATGGGAATTAACATGGAGAAAACACATTTTGGGAACCCCCTTTCTTCTCGGTCCCGCTTGCCGAATTACCCCAATATTGGGAAAAAAAAATTACGATTTTCCAATGGATAATAGGTCCTAACTATAACTACCTACTGGCAAGCGCTAGTAGGTGATATATATATATATATATATATATATATATATATATATTACCTACTGGCGGTCGCCAGTAGGTATATATAGTTAGGATTTTTTCTCTATGGGATTTTTGAAAATTCTATGTCTAATAACTTTGGCGTTTGTGGACGGAATTGGCTGAAATTTTCAGGAAAATGGCACATTTTGTTTCTGAGCAGCCCTTGAAAATTTGGGGGGGGGTTCGTCAAGGGGGGGCTGAGAAAAAAGGGGGTCCCAAAACGTGTTTTTAACATTGAGTTTTCCATAGGGCGGTTGGCCTCACTTTTAGCCCGAACGGCTGAATGGATTTGCACGAAACTTGGCAAAATTGTAGGGACTGGTAGCCCGATGTGCCTTTTGTAGGTCTCAATATATGTGCTACAGTGGATTTTGAGAAATTAACGTTTAAAAAAAGATATATATCTGTAACAGCGGACCGGGCAGCGCACCAGGACGCGTACTTTTCGCGCAACGGAGCTTTGTGAAGCGAAGCTGATTGGTTCTCCGGCGTCTGTCAACATTCCAAACAGTCCGTAGCGGCCGCCATCTTGTCTCTCGGTAGGATCGAGAGACAAGAGGAGGCCAAAGCGAAGGGGCAAATGACCATAAGGGGGAATAGTAGATCCTCGCTGACCCCCTAGGTTTGATGTGGAGGTTTTAAAAGGGCCCCGCGGGGCAAAAACAAAAAAATTATAATAATAATCGAACGGCTGAATGGATTTGCACGAAACTTGGCAAAATTGTAGGGACTGGTAGCCCGATGTGCCTTTGCTAGGTCTCAATATGTGTGCTTCAGTGGATTTTGAGAAATTAACGTTCAAAAAAAGATATATATCTGTAACAGCGCACCGCTTCGCGTACTTTTCGCGTTACGGAGCTTTGCGAAGCGAAGCTGATTGGCTCTCCGGTGTCTGTAAACATTCCAAACAGTCCGTAGCGGCCGCCATCTTGTCTCTCGGTAGGATCGAGAGACAAGAGGAGGCCAAAGCGAAGGGGCAAATGACCATAAGGGGGCATAGTAGATCCTCGCTGACCCCCTAGGTTTGATGTGGAGGTTTTAAAAGGGCCCCGCGGGGCAAAAAATAATAATAATAATAATAATCGAACGGCTGAATGGATTTGCACGAAACTTGGTAAAATATTAGGGACTGGTAGCCCGATGTGCCTTTGCTAGGTCTCAATATATGTGCTTCAGTGCATTTTGAGAAATTAACGTTCAAAAACAAGATATATATCTGTAACAGCGTTCCGCTTCGCAGAGATAAAATTATATCTGTATTACCTAGCTGTTGCTAACACCAGTTAGCGACGGCTAGTAGGAGATAGCGACCATCTTGGGCCCCACTTTGCATGTGAGTGATATTTATCACTAATGACATGCAAAGTGGGCATGCCAAGATGTTAGCGACTGGAAACAGTCGCTAACATCGCTATCTCCTATTATCAACTTTTGGAAATATTCGAGATAAGCGCGAATATCTCCAAAAAGTAACAGCTGCCCTGAGCAGTTCTTAGCCATGTTATCCAATGGGAGGTGGATAACATGGCTAAGAGCATTAGCTCGGTAATGCATGAATATCGCTGAGTTTTCAGCGATATTAATGCATTGCGGTCGTTTTTTATCGTATTTGCGATAAACCTTGATAATAGCAAGGTTTATCTGCGATAATTTCTGACGGTAAAAAAATCTTTGCAAGGCATCGTTAGGGATAAATATCGCTTAACTTTGGTAATATGCCCCAACGTCTGTTAACGTTCGATTCGAAGGAAATCAGGAAGTGTTGAAAAACATTGTCTGCGCCATCTTGTCTTTTTTCAAATGCCACACTTTTGTCGGGCACGGCAGCCATTTTAGATGACTTGACCAGACCCACTTTCTGCACGCTGTCGATCCGTAGCATGGCTCCCCACCCTCGCAAGCATCTCACCCAGGCAGTGGTCACCCCCGCTCTCTGTCTTATGCATGGGTAATAAACCTCCCCCCATCTGCGCTGCTCTTCCCTGAGAATCACACCCTGTGCCCGCCCGACACCTCCCTTTCGCCCTATTCACTACCGCACCCTCTGACACTCCTTTTCCTCTGTGTCCGATTGTCCAGGCTGGTCCTAGGGTATCAGCTAGCCCTGCAGATGTAGTTTATGGCCACAGCTGTAAAGAATCACCCCTCTTCAAAGGAGTTATAGTAGATCAAGGCCCACACTCGATGAGATCCGTCACAGCAGAAGCGTTGCTATTATCTGAAAACCATCCTGTATTGTGATTGGGGAGGGGACCGAGCGTGAAGCGGAAGATTCTAGGGATGACTCTTTGTACATCAAAGTTTTTACAATTATGTGTCACATTAAAAATATATAGCACTCCGACAAAGTAGTAAGATTATAAAACTTGAATAATTTATAAATATATACAAGAAAACAAAAATAGTAATAACATATAAACATTTTTAGGGAAAAACAACAAAGTAGCGGTCGGCTGTGCGAATAGTCCCAACGCAGCACAACGTCCAGATTTCCGGCGTGGGGCGTCGCGGGGGGTGGGTCATCAGTAGCAAACTGTTGTGCGAATAGTTCCAAGGCAGCAGAACGCGCCGAAATCTAGATGACACGAAAGTGATGTCTAGTAAGTTGCCACCCAGCAAATAACGGCGTGGGGCGTCGCGGGGGGTGGGTCATCAGTAGCAAACTGTTGTGCGAATAGTTCCAAGGCAGCAGAACGATGGCACCAAGGTGATGTCCAGTAAGTTGCCGCACTGGTTTTGGTATCCTACAATGCTGCTCCGTATAACGGCGTGGGGCGCCCCGGGGGAGGCGGCGTGAACGGGCCTCTCCAGGTGGAGTGTCATCTGTTGTAGTGGGGCGCCCCTTTACCGTTTCAGTTGCCATTCCGTCCGTTTTTGGTCCACTGTGTCAAAAGCCGCAATTCAGCTGAGTTGCGCCCACTCTTGCGGTGCAGCGATAGGCGGCTGTCACAGGACTCTCAAAATGGCGGCAGGCTCTTTCCTTTTTGGGCCTGGTCCACTGAAATGGCCCTGGGACACCTTGGAAATCGGACGCTTGTCTGCTAGGTCTTGGACCCCATTCTCGAAAGCGTCCCCTCCGCCTTGAGAATTCATCAAAAGTTTTGGGGGCCCCGACTCCTGCAGGCTTCTGGTGGGGAGCGGCTGCCATGATTGCTCGCGGAATGACCACGACGGAGCTACGAGATGGTGGTGCTCTCATGCTGACGCCAGCTTCAGTCTGAAACATCCAGAAACAAGGTGGGGCTTTCATCGTTTGGGAAAAAAAAAAAGTTTTCATCCAATGAAAAGTGTTGTTTTTAGGTCATATGATCAAGCCTTCCATCATTAGGAAACCAAAAGTAAAATGAACCAATGAAAAGTTTTATAAACAAGTCACATGACCTGTTATGCGGCATAGGGTATAAAATGCGGAGAAAATACGTTGGCACGTGAGGCGGCGTCAGTAGCGGACCGATGTGCGAATAGGCCGAAGGCAATACAACGCGCCAAGATCCGGATGGCACCGAGGTGGTGTCCAGCAAGTTGCAGCACTGGTGTGGCCATCCTACAATGCTGAAAGTCGGCGTGGGGCGCCCCGTTGGCCTGTGAGTTCGCGTCAGTAGCGGACCGATGTGCGAATAGGCCGAAGGCAGCACAACGCGCCAAGATCCGGATGGCAGCGAGGTGGTGTCTAGTAAGTTGCCGCACTGGTGTGGCCATCCAACAATGCTGAAAGTCGGCGTGGGGCGCCCCGTTGGCCTGTGAGTTTGCGTCAGTAGCGGACCGATGTGCGAATAGGCCGAAGGCAGCAAAACGCGCCAAGATCCGGATGGCACCGAGGTGGTGTCTAGTAAGTTGCCGCACTGGTGTGGCCATCCTACAATGCTGAAAGTCGGCGTGGGGCGCCCCGTTGGCCTGTGAGATGGCGTCAGTAGCGGACCGATGTGTGAATGGGGCCGAAGGCAGTGCAACAATATTTTCGGAATAGAAGACACCACTAGGCGCTGAGATGCCAAGATCCGGATGGCACCGAGGTGGTGTGTAGCAAGTTGCCGCACTGGTGTGGCCATCCTACAATCCTGAAAGTCGGCGTAGGGCGCCCCGTTGGCCTGTGAGTTTGCGTCAGTAGCGGACCGATGTGCGAATGGGGCCAAAGGCAGCGCAACAATAGTTTCTGACTGACACCACAAGGCGCTGAGATGCCAAGATCCGGATGGCACCGAGGTGGTGTCATAGTTGAGAGTTCTGAGCAGCGGTTGTAACACTGTCTGAAGCTTATTTGCAGCTGCTGCAGCTTCACTACGCGTCAAGATCCGGATGGCACCGAGGTGGTGTCTAGTAAGGTGTACTGGTGTGGCCATCCTACAATGCTGAAAGTCGGCGTGGGGCGCCCCGTTGGCCTGTGAGTTTGCGTCAGTAGCGGACCGATGTGCGAATAGGCCGAAGGCAGCACAACGCGCCAAGATCCGGATGGCACCGAGGTGGTGTCTAGTAAGTTGTCACACTTCTGTGGCCATCCTACAATGTTGAAAGTCGGCGTGGGGCGCCCCGTTGGCCTGTGAGATGGCGTCAGTAGCGGACCGATGTGCGAATGGGGCCAAAGGCAGCGCAACAATATTTTCTGATTTGAAGACACCACAAGGCGCTGAGATGCCAAGATCCGGATGGCACCGAGGTGGTGTCTAGCAAGTTGTGGCACTGGTGTGGCCATCGTACAATGGTAAAAGTCGGCGTGGGGCGCCCTGTTGGCCTGTGAGATGGTGTCAGTAGCAGACTGATGTGCGAATGGGGCCAAAGGCAGCGCAACAATATTTTCTGACTGACACCACAAGGCGCTGAGATGCCAAGATCCGGATGGCACCGAGGTGATGTCTAAGTTGCGGACTGATGTGCGAATGGGGCCAAAGGCAGCGTAACAATATTTTTTGTATGGAAGATACCACTAGGCGTTGAGATGCCAAGATTCGGATGGCACCGAGGTGATGTCTAGCAAGTTGCTGTACTGGTGTGGTCATCCTACAATGCTGAAACTCGGCGTGGGTCACCCCATTAGCCTGTGAGATGGCGTCAGTAGCGGACCGATGTGCGAATAGGCCGAAGGCAGCACAACGCGCCAAGATCCGGATGTCACCGTGGTGGTTTCATAGTTGAGAGGCACTTCATCTGCAGTGGGGCGTCGAGATCCGGATGGCACCGAGGTGATGTCTAGCAAGTTGCTGTACTGGTGTGGTCATTCTACAATGCTGAAAGTCGGCGTGGGGCGCCCCATTAGCCTGTGAGATGGCGTCAGTAGCGGACTGATGTGCGAATGGGGCCAAAGGCAGCGCAACAATATTTTCTGAAGAGAAGACACCAAAAGGCGCTGACATTCCAAGATCCGGATGGCACCGAGGTGGTGTCTAGCAAGCTATGCAGTTGAGTTGTGTGCGCACTTGCGGCGAATAGGTCGAAGGCAGCATAACAATGTTTTCTGAATAGAAGACACCACAAGGCGTTGAGATTCGGTTACCACCGAGTGATGTCTAGCAAGTTGCCGCACTGGTGTGGCCATCCTACAATACTGCTCCGAATAATGGCGTGGGGTGCCCGAAGGGGGGGGGAGCCGGCGTGAATTGGCCTTCCTAGGTGGAGGCTCGTCTGCTGTAGTGGGGCGCCCCTTTACCGTTTCAGTTGCCATTCAGCTGAGTTTCGGCTGCTCTTGATGCTACAGCGACAGGCGGCTGCAAGAGGACTCTCAAAATGGCGGCCTGTTCTTTGGATTTGGGCCTGGTCCACTAAAATGGCCCTGGGACACCTTAGAACTCGGACGCTCGATTTTTTTTTCCTTTCCTGTACATGCAAAAAAAGGTAAATGCCCGGTACGTTACACGCTTCATCTGCCACGATGAACTCTCCAGAGGAACCGAAAAAAAATATAGTTGTGGTAACTATACCATGCATCGTCATATGGAGAGGTGGCACCAATTAATTATAGTGCTGCATAAAAGAGAGATTTGGAGGAGAACCCCTGACCTGATAGTACATTCATCAAAGAAGTGGCACTGAGAGCTTCAGAGGCAAGGGAAACGGTCCCAAATATTTAGAAGAACTTTGGAAAGATTAAAATGACATGTTTAGATTGTGGCAAATTAATTTCATGTGGATAGATGAGTGTTACTCTAATAAATACAGCATATGAACATGATCATAGTCGATGGTTGGTAGAGACATTTTGACTATATCCTGGACCTGCCCGTCCTCGCCCAAAATGGCGCCGGAATAAATGGGACTCGTAACTCCTTGTTGTGTACTGGTTGCAGAACCTTGAAATCACGAGATACGTATGCAGTTTTGAAGCACATGGCGGGCGGGGACGAGAATTGATTGAATATTTCGACATCCCTATTGATATTAAGTTCTGATGTGTTATTGATTACTGTACTGTTGAAAGTTCGAATTAACGTCACCCATGGTACTTGCCCGCAAATGTATATCTAGATAATTTTATTGTAACTGGCCCTGTCGTATTTTAATTATAAAATGTACGTCCACCGATTCCGTAACTGTTAGACACCTTAGTTCTTGCAACCTAATGGCCCGCCCGTTACGTTCCTCTACAGTGTAAATGTCTATTCATCATATACGATTACAGTTTGCTCCGTGGCAGGCCCACGTGGTTATAGGCTCGTATTTGTATAATGAAATTTTCACAATAAAGGTTTTTAAAAGAAAACATGGTAGTAGTATATACATTGGTAAAGTTTTTAATAATAGTGACTGTTTTAGAATCATTAAAAGGCAAGTGAAATAAAGCAGACCAATTACATGAAGGGTAAAAGGTATAATACGAAGGAACGCAGTAAAGATAAATGGTCAAGGGCTGTTGTGTTTTCTATTCCTGCAACATAAAGTGATCGATAAGAATCTCATATTCAGGCGTATCGGCGACTAAGGCAGCAGGTCGACCCTCTTTTGCTCAACGGCTCCGTCATGGGACGAAGAAACGCTCTTTTTCTCGAAAAAAGAATATATTTTACTTGCAGGACAGTTGTAAAATTTCCGGGAAAGTACACTAGCCTGGAACATTATAACATATATTTAAGAAAAAATAATGTTCGGAAGTAATGAAAAGCGTAATTTTTAGGTCATATGACCAAGTCTTTCATCATTACAATAAGAAAAGTAAAATGAACCAATGAAAAGTTTTATTAACAAGTCACATGACTTGTTATGCTTACGTTACGCGCTGCGCGCCCCGGATGACTTCCGGATGCGCTAACGCGGCGCGTCATATGACGCATTACGCGACAACGCAGGTCCAGAATATAGTCAAAATGTCTCCACCAACCAGCGGTCGGAACACAACCCTTTCAGCAGGCTAAATAGTTCTGTTAAATGACAACAGAAGGGACAGGCAACAAGAACCAGTGATGTCATCAGTGATGTCATTTGAGATGTCATCAGTGATGTCATCAGTGATGTCATTTGAGATGTCATCAGTGATGTCATCAGTGATGTCACTGACCATGTCATGAATGATGTAATATGTGACATGATCAGCAGTGGATTGCGGGTGCGCGATATATAGTTAGTACAACTAACTATATATGGAATTTCAATGGTTTTGTGTGAGTAAAATAAGGTTTTTTAAATGCTAATTCCTAACTATATATGGTGTATAACCTATGGTTTTTTCAGTGAATTTTCAAGGTTTTGTAAATGCTAATTCCTAACTTTATATGGTCTATAACCTATGGTTTTTTCAGTGAATTTCATTGGTTTTTTAAAAGCTAATATCTATAGCTGTAAAATGTATTCTTCTTTAAATCCAAAAATATATTTTATATGTTTATTAATAATTTTTTTTAAATATTTTTTTTGTTTCGCTCCTGGTCCGCGAACCGGGAAGCTTCCCGTTAGCTCAATTTGATGCCGCGACCCGGCCCGCGAACCGGTAAGAAATCAACATAGTGACGGTATCGCGTTGCCGCGTAATGCGTCTTATGACGTACTGCGTTAGCGCACCCGGAAGTGCCCCGGGGCGCGGACCGAGGCGCGAAACGCAGCTCCCCGGAAGCGATCCGCGGCGCGTCGCGAAAGCGCGACGTATCGCGTTGCCGCGTAATGCGTCTTGTGACGTACCGCGTTAGCGCACCCGGAAGTGTCCCGGGGCGCGGACCGAGGCGCGAAGCTCAGCGACCCGGAAGCTAACCGGGGCGCGTTCCGCAGCGCGTAACATGAGCGTGAGAGGTCATGTGACTTGTTAATAAAACTTTTCATTGGTTCATTTCACTTTTGGTTTCATAATGATGTAAGGCTAGGTCAGGTGACCTAAAAATAACACTTTTCATTGGTTGAGAAGTATTGTTTTTCCCAAATGATGAAAACCCCTCCTTCTTTCCTCACTCTGACTTTCATCATTGTGAGAGGAAGACCTTTACTACTATATGAGAAATGGCTTCATTGGTAGCTTCAGCTGGTGCACCCCCACCACCACCTCCACCTCCTCATGGGAAGAGAGGACCACCTCCCCAGGTCATGACCAACACTGAGGAGGAAGAGGAAGAAATGGATGAGGAGGGAGAAGAACCACAGTTCTTAGAAGAGGTGCCCCGGGTTTCCAGAAAGAAAGCCAGTTTCATCTGGCAGTTTTATTCGATCCCTCGTGGCCAAAAAAAAGTCAATGCGAGGTATGTCACCTGCCTCATATGCAAAGAACAATTATCCAGAGGGACGGACAAGAAATATAGTTACGGAAATCACACAATGCACAGGCACATGACAAGGAAGCATCCACTCAATTACAGCTGGGCGGAAATAAGGGATTTGCAGGACAATCCAAGATCAACTCCTGTGGCCAGACCAAGAATACCAATTTCATTAACACCAGAAGAGGCACGGGAAACTGTGCCAAATATACAAGAACATTTTGGCCACATGATACACTCTTGTATGCACTGTCGTGCATTGTTAGCATGTGGCAACATGAGCATAAATGCTATAAACCTGGCGTATGAACACCATAATTGCCCTAACCGCCCCCAGTAATTTTTTTTTTGCTCCTGTTGAGCCCTTTTCAACGCCTGTTTTTTGTTGTTTCCCCCCCCCCAAAAAAACCCAAAAAATATATAAAATCGTTCAAAAAATACAAAAAAAACAAAAAATGTTCAAAAAATAAAAAAAAATATAAAACAACAAAAATATTTAAAAAAAAGTTCTTTTCAGAACTACCTTCCCTTTCAAAAAAAATTGCTAGAATGTTTAGCACTCTGGCAAGCTCTATTTCTTTTGGTTCGCTCCCCGGTTAGCTTCCCGGTACGCGGACCGGGAGCTAACCCAAAAAAATTTTTACAAAAAAAAGAGTAAGTATAAGGAAAGTAAACAGAGAGTGATGTTAAAAGAAAGACAGCTATAGGGAGTAAAGAAGACATACTGTTTAATAGATCTATTTACCGAAGAAAAGACGGAAGAGGGTATAATTGTGAAAAACAAAATAGATAACGAAGTGAAAGAAAAAAAAAGAGAGTATAACATTAACAAAGAAGAGTTTCTTGGAGAATGTGAGTGAATGTTCAAAATAAGATTAAAACATGAGGAATAACAGAGAGAAAAAATAGAAAACAGAAAACAAAAAATAACAGAAAAAGATTAATTGAAACAGCAAAGAAATGTAAGTAACATAGAGCCATATCATCAACATAGGCAATAAAAGTTTTGCAGCTTTTATTGGCAGAAATGTGTCGCTAAAGCTGCTTTTGCGGCAGAAAACTGCCGCTAAAACCACTTTTGCACCAGTTTTCTGCCAATAAAAAGAGCAATAATTTTATTGGCTGTGTTCATAATATGCCCCTTAGTGTGCTTCAACTACACAGAGAAAGCATTATGAACAAGTAGTGATAGAGTGATCAGTCAAAGACACTAAGAGTAATAGAGACGGAGTGAGTGAACAAGAGTGAGGAACTATGAGAAGAGAGGGACTGAGAAAAAGAGTGGAAGGAGTTGAGTAAGTAGGTAATAGAGAAAGGAATGAGGGAAGTAGCAAAGGCAGGAAACTGAGGGTTAAAGAAATGAAGCAGTGGAACTAATAGTAGGTGAATGTGATAGAAATGTAACGAAAAGAGTACAAAGCATTTACCTTATAATTGTCGTTAAATTACTCACTTTTTGTTTTTATACTTTCAATCTGTGAAAGAGAGAACAAACATTTCAAAAATATTAAAACATGTATTTAAAAATTACAAAAGACAAGGGAAAAGATTGAAGGACAAACAGTTTTTCAACAACTTTGACACTTACAGAAGCTTCTGCTTCTCCAGGCCCCCTACACAGTCCTAAAGATATACATTTTAAACTAACAGTATCTTGATGCAGATGAAGTGAGGCCTATCTTAAAACATGGTGCATCTTTTGCATTGCTGTTGTCTCAGAAAAGTGTCGCAAGACACTAAAATTTTAAATAATTGCTTCAGGATGCCAATAAGATGTGTCCTATCCAGAGGTTTGTTTCAGGTGAGGCCTACTCAGGGTTGCAGATGAAATTTCGAGTTGTTGAAGAGAATAGAGGACATAATACATGTGAAGGTCTACCAATGAAGTGAGTCATGTCCACTGCACTCTTGAACAAAGTCCAAACCTCCTATGTTTCCCTGGACAGACCTAAACTTGATCTGCACAATGTGATTCGTAATGATAGGAAACACAGGTGATGTAATTGAAATATGTGCAATTTATTTTGCTCATTTCACAATCACATCACTTGTGTTTCCTTTGCTTAGGTATCTCATTGTGCAGATGTAGTCTAGCATATGAAAGAATACGCAGAAGTGCAGCACTGCATGCAACAACTTTGACACTTACAGAAGCCTCACCTTCTCCATGCCTCCTACACAGTTCTACATATACATCATAAATGCAAACAGTACAGAATTAATTATACATGTTAAATGGTTTATTTTTGCTGTTCTCAGAATGTATCAAAATTCACTAAAAACAGTGACTTGAAGGTATTCATCATATAACAGCGGGGAAAAAAAAACACAATCAAAATGATTGTGTTTAAAAAACCCATACAACATAAGAAATCAGAATTCAGAACTCCTTAAAGTTAACTTACTTTCCATGACGTCAAAGGATGTCCTATGAACAGCTTACACTCTTTTGTGCTGTTATTACTTTCAGCCCGCCACTTTCTGAAAGAAAATCTCCATCGTTTTTAAAAACATGTTACATGCAATAAATGACTTCTTGCTCTCTACCACAAGTTTCCACAAGGCCAAATCTTGTCAGACCCATTTATAACTCTTGGATTTCTTGTAAGCCAATCCCGTCATTTGGCATTTCCGCAACTTTCAGAATTAAAATGTTGAAGATCATTTTCACAATCCTGGAATAGTAATATCTTCCCCTTCTTGCTCAGTCATGTTCTACATTTCCTATGACACTGATACTGCTTACTATGAAGCAGACTTACACTAACTCTATGACTACTACAATTATTTAATTCTCTACATCACTTTCAATCACAAAGCAATGTAAAACAGTAGACAGCGTTGCAGACTTACATTCCCTCTACTTTATGTTATGATTGGCTGCTTCAATTAGCTTATAAAAAGAAATAGTTTTTCTGAACTCATTCAAAGTGCACTTATTTCTCCATCACGTCCAGTCTTATGGTTAGAAGTTATGTCTCTGAACTACACTTATCCTCAAGGCCAAATTGTGTAGGAGCCATTAGAACTTCTTGAAATTCCACAGAGCACATCCCGAGATTATTTCCCTAAAATTTTGGTTTTAAAAACACCAGGTAAGAGTTTTTAAGGTCATACGGCAATTTTGTTTTGAAAATTAAAACAGAATCGTTGCAGAATGACCAGCCATTTCTAGACTTTAAATAAGCTGTGTAATGTCCTGATGTTATTGAAGGACCGTCATGATATATAATTGCTGCAGTTACAAAAGTCCTTCCTGATATTGACAACTGCGAAGCTACAAAATTTTTAATTAAAGTTGTCAATTTTGTTCCATCAGGCCTACATCGTTGGAACATTAAAATGACATACTGGCCATATGTTCGTATAAATAATGTGGACATCATTTCAGATTTACATTGGCTACACTCCATGTTGTGATCAGCTGCTTTTACTAGCTTATTAAAGGAGACTGATTTACTGTCTGGCAAAGTTAAATATATAAATCTTTCTGAGTCTACACTAGTAGTACTTGATACCATACAGTTCTCGCAGTCATGCTGCCATTGATAAGAAAGGCCAAACAGCTGATCTACATCTACACCTTCAGCATGTAATACATCAAGCATATACATTAAAAACTCCTGACAATCTTGCTGAATATTTTGAGAGAATTGTGTTTGGCCTGAACATCTGTCTAACAGATTTCGAATTTCAGACACACTTTCTATGTTTGTTCTATCAGTGCTACATTTCTCTAACACAGAATTTAACAAACTGCAAAATGTTTGATCAGAATTGACCACAATCTCTTCTTTTACATTTTCTAGAGAAAACAAAACATTAACCACTACATTAGCATAGCAGTTGACACCAGAACTGTTTTCAAACTGAAAACCAACAACATCTTCAACAGAATCCTTTTTGTTTCTGCTTGTAATTTTAGGTTCATTGACTTTTTGTCTTTTTGCTACAACCTCCCCAGTATTGGTCACATTTCGTCGTTTCCGGCCTACCACACGTTTCTCAAACAAAGGATACTGAGGCAAATGTGGCGCATACTCTCTTCTTAACCTATTGTATTCCTTAACACAATCTAGATCCGCACAAATGTTTGTGACATCACACTCAATCAAGTACAATCCCGATAAAGTTCTAACTCTTGACAATGCCACATATGCCATACCCTCCTTGAACACAGAACTGCCAATATTCACCAATGCACTGTCTACACTTAAACCTTGCGATTTATGGATTGTCACCGCATATGCCAAGCAAACAGGAAACTGCTTACGGCGAACATATAAGTCTTTTACAAGCAAAAATCTAGCAGAGCAACGACCAATTAGCTGTACTTCCTCAATGCCATCAAATTTAATTTTTAAAAATTCAATTCCATCTCTATTTCTGTATTTTACAAAATCAACAACATTACCCATTGATCCATTTACCAGACCTCTTTCAACATGTAAATTCCTTCTTAAAATTATACGGCAGTTCAAGCACACATTCAGAGTCTTTTCAAAACCTGCAGTTTTAGATATACTCTTCTCTAATGAATCCAATTTTGTTTTCAAATTCTCAGACAAAATAATTGTTGATCCCATATGCTCTACTCTGACAATAGCTTCCAGTTTCACAATCTCTTGCTTTTCTAAATGCAACATTTTGTTGTTAAATTTGGCACATTCTGCAAGAGTTGACATCAAACATAATCCAGATTTCTTCTCAGTAATTTTCTGAAAAATATTCTCAGGCACAACATCTTGTTCTGGATATAAATTTGACAGTAATCGTGCATGTAAAGCTTCTTTCCCATGCTCGGTCACTTTTCCAATTCTAACATCTTGTAGAATAGTCTTGTAAACTTCATCCTTCGCCTGACGCATATTTTCATGCAGTTCAGCATAATTGAAGTTTAACCATATATTGACGTTGCCAATGCTGCCTAGGCACTTCCTGGTATCTTCATGCGTGAGCATTTTGAACACAGGTTGCCCTTTCACTGGTGTCAGCTGCAGAAGATCTCCGAAAACAATGATGTGTTTGCCACCAAATAACACATCATACTCTGTTTTGAGAACTTCTTGCATTCTCAAATGCACAAAGGCAAGCATGACATTGGAAACCATGCTTACTTCGTCAATGATAAGAAGTTTCAATATCCTCAAGATTCTTCAAACTTCAAAACAAGCATCTCCAGATAGCTTGTGATATTGTAATTTGTTGTCATGCTCCACTGGCAGCATCAGTAAACGATGTAAAGTAATCCCTTTAATATTATGTGCTGCCAGTCCAGTTGGAGCAGTGACAACACAAGACAGCGATGACTCTGTCCTTTCCTGCAAATAGCATGAAATTGCTTTAATGAGGAAACTTTTTCCAGTTCCCGCTTCTCCACTCACGTACAGTCGGACAGGCTTCAACGACGTACATGAGCACTCTTTCTTATCATGACTTAATCCATGATCAATTTGCATGATAACTTCGTCATATATTTTCCTCTGCTCAACGTTGAGTTGTCTTTCCAACTCTTCTAAGTTAACCGCATCCTCTTGAGCATGTGCCATGGCTCTTTCCACTTCATTCATAGCAGTGGCAGCTTCATTTTCAATAACAGGTCCTCCTAGTGGATCCTGACTCAATGAAGCAGAACTCTGACTGTCCTGAGAACTGTCTCTGGCAATCTCGGCTGCAATCGTTGCTTCCTGCTCAATTTCCGCATTCAACATTTCTACATATTTGGGAAAAGCAGGACATTCTATGGTCTCCTTGGCGGCATTGAAAGAGTCTTCGTAACAGAGGAAATCTCCAAGCAGTTCCTCTTCTGCACGCCAAGGCTTGAAAAGTTGCAAAAGTGCTAAATAGAAAAACTCCTTTTTTTCAGGAGATTCGCCACTCAATTTTCGATGGTTTACCAAGTGGCATTTTCTTTGCTTGACCAGACATCCCTCACTTCCTATTACAGCATACACTCCTTTCTCAGTATCTTCTTTGATGTTCCTCTTGAATATGTAATTTTGAAGAACCTCATACAGACAAACATTCTCGAGGTGAATGCTTCGATTTGGATAATATGTATCCAACATGTTGGTCTTCAAAATGTCGGTACTGTTTGGCTCCTTTTCCGCCAAATACTCAATTTCCCGGACAGGTTTGAGAACTCGATTACGCGTTGCAGCAAGACCAAGACTCGCCCAAACGATACTCCTGGACTTGGCATAGAGACTTGCTGAAGACAACCGGTCAGAACATTCGTACGCTCCGATTTCTCGATGCGACAACATCTTCAGACTGAAACTGTACAACTTCTTGCTGAGGCTCTTTTCATGGGAAATGTCCTCCCACATATCCTTCAATTCTGTCTTCTCTTTTTTGGTGATGTAAGACGTCACATACCGAGCCACAGCCATACAGTTATCAGCCACAAACTGTATATCCATGTTAGCATTCCACATGGACAAAATCACCGGGTTGTAGTCATTGATGTACTTGGACTCTTCGTTCCTCTTCAAATTGTATGTGTTTTTAGGTGATTTCTTCATGACATTGTGTCGCAGCGAAGACATCAAACTGTTTACTCTTCCTTTAGAAATCACCGGTCGTGGAAAGCCGAAACGACATTTGGTGTAGAACTTGTCCTTGTTTCGGAATTTACGACGGCAGTACTTTCCACATCGATGGCTTTGGAAACGCAGAACTTTTTCTCTTAGGCTTTTCTTCTCCTTTGCGTTTGGAACAGCACACGTAGAATACTGTTGGATGAAACTCATCACTGAGTCTTCTGGATCCGTTCCAAATTTAGGTGCATCCTTGATCCACAGCAACATATGTATATGAGGAGCACCTCTTGCTTGGTACTCCTTTCTCCAGAAGAAATCCAACACCTCTCCAAGAGGTGGATTCTTCTTATTCATGATGAAAGACATCATAGCTTCAAATCTATGATTGAAGTACCTACATACATTGTCTGGATCCAAAGAGCACAGTTCTCCGGGTGTCTTGAATTCGATGTTATCTACGTTAGCATTTGCCTCTCGTAGAAATTCAAGTAAGTCTTCCCAGCCATACTCGGCACAGCTCAGAGTGAGGAACCATGTGGGAGTACCTAAGTTCCTCAGCATACATTTTAAATCACCATGACGACGGTACCAGTACTCATTAGTACCACGCTGACACGCCATGAGATTAATCAGGTGAGAATCCAAAATACTGTCTTGGACATTGACTTTATCCATAAAGTCACTTGCCGAGATGTTTTGCATGTGTATACCACTTTTCAAGATGTGGTTCACTGCATATGACAGTCCAGACAGATCGCTTTCAAACAGGAGATGAAACAAATAAGGAATGCATTGTCGAAACCTAGCATCTCCTGCATACAATCGCAAAGTCCGGTATTCAGAAGCAGGAATTTGATGAGGTCGCTCATCATATCTTCCTCCCTGACCTGTTGGAAAAAGCTGTGGGAAACACCGAGCTTCCAAACTTTCCTCCCAAACACTAATGGGACTCCCTTTGGCTTGTTTCATTTGAAACAACTCAATAGCATTCCCCATGACTTCCTTGGAATGCAAAGGATGAACACTATAATGTTCATATATTTCTTCACTAGTAGAGGGTTCTACTTTCTCAATTTGACCAGCACACAAATCGCTATCCTCTTCCTCACTTACTTCCTCTTCTGCAACATATACATTCTTATAGTATTTATTATTTTTTTTCAAATACAATGTTGCCTTTTTAACTTTCCTAACATCTACTAAATCTTGCCATATTTTCTTATTCTTTGTCGGAACCCCATTAACTAAGATAACCAGAGGTTCCTCGTCCACTTTTTCTACTCCGATTGTGTTAATGTTTTTCTTCAAATCTAGAGGCAAATAAACAACTCTTCCCTTTAATCCTCTCTGTAAATCTGATGGAGGCAATTTCCCTGTCTTTGGCTCCATTCTTACAATAGCCTGAAAGGGATGGATACTTTGAATCAAAATAGATTCATAAGTATTTAAATCCTTCAATTCAGAAGGAATCTCAACCAATTCCAGATTATTATGAACTGCTCTAGCAGGCATCTGGTTTTGATTTAATTTGCAACAACAATAAGTACACACACGTTGATCGAATCCCAAATCAAAACAATTTTCTACCATCAAGTATGTTGCAAAATCCTTCCATTCACTATTATTTTCCCTTTCACTTTTTGCATATAAATCCACTAACTTAGTCTGATTCTTATAATAAGTGCGTCGACAACACACACAAGTGAAATTAGGCCTCTCACTTGATTTCACCTGAAACGTCGCAATTTCCTTCAGAAAATTATCTGTACTGGAAACCTGTACACTATCTTCCACATTACCCTCTTCTTCTTGGTCAATTTCAACATTCTCCTCTTTACTTCCAAAGTAACAAAACTCAATTTCTTCACATATATTCTTCACATCTATTTCAGAACCATGCAAAAGAGCAGCACATAATTGTTTAAGCATAATTGCTGGACTCTTAGCATAATACAACATTCTAACTAATTTCCTCACTTTATTATGATGCACTGCTAGCATCCTGAAATGATGAAAAACACTCTGGCATACTCTCCTGGAAAGACAAGCCAGTGAATGACCATGCAAACCTGTCACTTCTCTCACTCTGCAAGGATCTAATTCTTGCAACAACCTTATTTTCTGCTTCAAACTTTTCTTATTAAATGACCGTACAAAATCACAAAGCAAATTGATGGAATCCTGTCGCACACTACAAATACTACTACACTTCCAGGTGTACACAGGACCCTTAGCACGTCTTACTAAAACCTCATTACCTAACACCTCTTCTGTCTCTGTTGTCACAAGTTTTTCTTTTTCAACTGGACAACCATCTTTCACTTCATAAGCACGACCACTGGTGTCAACTGCATGCACCAAATCATTATCCTGGAAATAACTCTCCTCATTAAAAAATGCCTCACAGCTTGAACTATGCATCCATTCTCCAGAAAAAACTTCACAAAAATTACTACGATTAACTATTCTCTTCCATCTACTATTTCTTTTGAAATCATAAATTGTCTTGTTTAGCTTCCTAATTCTATTGATTATCAAAATAAATAACTTACGTTTAATTTCAAATGCCTGATCAATAACTTTCTCAACTTTTTTTTTTCTCTTATAAAAAACAACTTTCTGTTGACCTTTCTTAATATTTTTTAACAAATTGCCAATTATCCTGTTGCGGAACATACGTTTACGAATGTCCCTAAACTGTTGTTTCCTTCTACTATCATGCACAGAGTTACCTCTTGCTCTAGCAGTAACATTTTTGATTGGCCTTTCCTTTCCATTTGAATTACTTCTATTTTTCTGGACTGAAACATTTTCTGTAGTAATATTTTTTTTACTACACATATTTCTTATGAAATATTTTGTGCTCTTACCCGGTGCTTTCTTCGTGACTTGACAAATCTTTTTGTTAGAGGACTGCTGCTTATTTTGATTGGCCTGCTGTCTTTGACGTTTTGCAGCCTTTCTCTCTCTTTCTTTCGTTGGCATGGTGAAATGTTGAAATGATCTGCAGTTGAATCTGTGGTAAAATATATTAAAAAATGTTATTAACCACTATTACCAAACAGTAAATCAATAACAGTGATCAAAAACTTAACACACTACTTGACATTTTAAATATAAGATTTTTTAGTCCTTGGCAAATTTACAATACAGAAATAGCAGAAAAGAAATGGAATTTATAATCATGTTACCTGTGCTATCTTATATGTGAATCTGATCTAATTTTATGAGCATATTTTAATATTTTATTGAAGACACTACACATAACCTGTTTTTGAAGGTGTCTTTATTTTTAAATTAAACGGTTTACACTTTTACTTTTTATTTATTATAAATTTTAAAAATAAATGTTTATAGTTCCATAGGCTTAAGCAGGTCAGCTTCCCACCCTATGTCATATAATTCGGACAAATCTGCATCCTCATCACGCTCTTCTTCATCCTCAGGATTTAAATCATCCAAGGGATCAACATCCACTGATGTTTCAATTACGAGTTCAATGATGAGGTCAAAATCAACTGATTGCAGATTGTCGCTCATGTTGATGTTGTCTTTATCTTTAAAGAAAGATAACAACAATGAGATGTTGCAGAGTAAGAGACAAATCTCAGAGATTATAATAGTAAAATTGTTTAACAAGAGTAATATTTTGCAGCTATTATTTAGCCATGTCCAGCGATGCTGAGCAGGTGAAGACTATGTCTAATTTTTCAGTGAACAGGACTCATCTCTTCTTAACCTTGGATAAGCCTCACCGACTCTGTGTCCCGGCCTGCACATACTTAAATGTAAAGGGGCAGATTTATGTTAAATGGCACATCCCCAGGCATGCACCAGTTAACGTGCACCGCTGCTCTGCCACCCATGGTGTGCCGTATTTACAATCAGATAGGAGAAAGCTGCATCAAAACCCTGCGCCTGCTTTAAGCAGGCATAGGTCTTGACGCAACATTGTGGAGATGGGGCACCCCTGAGCCTTGCTTGAGCTGCATCGCACTTGCGATACGACTCCAGCAATCACTACCTTTACAGCATAGATACGTCACGCATCTGTGCCATTTTTGCCCCATGATGCCCCGCATTGTAAATGCAGCACACCATGGGTGGCGGAACAGCGGCGCAGGATGACTGACACATCCCTGGTGATGCACCAGTCATCATAAATCTATCCCTAAGCTTCTTATCTTGTTACAGATGAACCGCCATATGTACCATCAAACTATTTTGCATTTCCTAAATAGCGAATTTTAAGGGATAAATAGCAATTCTTTACCATTCCTAATTTGCAATGAGCAAATTGCTAATTGCAAGTTACCCATTCATTTCCATGGGCTAGGAGGCTCATAGGAATGAAGGTTTAATTTGCGATTAGCAATTTGCTCATCACAAATTAGGAATTTTTCCAAGGGTGCAGGGGTGTCTCAAAAACACCCTGCTGCACCCCTGAAAAAGAAATTTGGGGGCATATGGCGCACATACATGCCCTAAGAGCATGTGTGGGCGTCATATGGGACCTTTTGTTTTTGGGAAAAAAAGCTTTTTGAAAAGAATTCACAAATTACCACCAACTAGAAGTTGGTGGTAGTTTCCAAATCCTTAATGTCATTTTTTACATATTTTTTGTTTGATACATTGCATTTAAGTAATCGCAAAATTTGCAAATCCTTCAGTGCAATCGCAAAATAAGGAATAGCAAATTTTGCTACTCCTTATTTTGCATCAAACTTGTTTGATACATACCATTTGTCTAATTAACATTCGCAAAGGCCGAAATTCGCAGAATTTTGATCTTTGCGAATGCTAATTAGCTTGATACATATGGCCCCAAGTGAGGCCTGTCTTGCAACATGGTGCATCTTTTGCATCACTGCTGCATCGCTTTCATGTGGTACGTTTTTTTTACACCATGACATATCTGCCTAAATGCATCAATTTGTAATTTTGTCGCCTCATAGCAAATCTTTTGCACCGCCGCTGCATCAGAAAAGTGACGCACAGTGGCGCAAAAGAGGCATACACCTATCATAAATCTGTCCCTAGCATTTTAAATGATTAATCCAGGATGACGATAAGGTGTGGACTATCCAGAGGTTTGTTTAAGGTGAGGCCTACTCAGGATTGCAGATTAAAGTTACGCTTGATGAAGAATACAGAGGAGATAATACATGTAAAGGCCTACCAATGAAGTGAGTGATGTCCACTTCATTGCGCCAGTCATCATAAATGTATCCCTAAGCTTCTTATCTTGTTACAGATGAACCGCCATATGTACCATCAAACTATTTTACATTTCCTAAATAGCGAATTTTAAGGAATAAATAGCAATTCTTTACCATTCCTAATTTGCAATGAGCAAATTGCTAATTGCAAATTACCCATTCATTTCCATGGGCTAGGAGGCTCATAGGAATGAAGGTACAATTTGCGATTAGCAATTAGCTCATCACAAATTAGGAATTTTTCCAAGGGTGCAGGGGTGTCTCAAGAACACCCTGCTGCACCCCTGAAAAAGAAATTTGGGGGCATATTGCGCACATACATGCCCTAAGGACATGTATTGGCGTCATATGGCACCTTTTGTTTTTTGGAAAAAAATGCTTTTTGAAAAGAATTCGCAAATTACCACAAACTAGAAGTTGGTGGTAGTTTCCAAATCCTTAATGTCATTTTTTACATATTTTTTGTTCGATACATTGCATTTAAGTAATCGCAAAATTTGCAAATCCTTCAGTGCAATCGCAAAATAAGGAATAGCAAATTTTGAATTAAGGATATTTTAAGTCATTTCCACATGTGCAGTGTTTTCAAATTATGATTTGAAAATCGTTTTTGGGGAAAAGGAATGGTTTGCAAATTTATGACAAGGACATAATGGTGTATGCTTCTCTATAAGGCATTTCAGTGTCTCTGATGTCATTTTTCCCATATTACATTATAAGACCTTTCCCCATGGAGCACATTCCTTGTAAATATGCTCCCACCTGTGCATGGTGAATTTAGATTTTGACTGTTTGAGTCACATAGCCATGTTAAAAGTGACCCAAAAAAATTGCAAACGCTTTAAAAAAACACATTCATGTGTCTTAAGGACATTTTAAGTCATTTCCCCGTGGACAGTGTTTTGTAAGTGGCGCAAAAGAGGCATACACCTATCATAAATCTGTCCCTAGCATTTTAAATGATTAATTCATGATGACGATAAGGTGTGGCCTATCCAGAGGTTTGTTTAAGGTGAGGCCTACTCAGGATTGCAGATTAAAGTTACGCTTGATGAAGAATACAGAGGACATAATACATGTAAAGCTCTACCAATGAAGTAAGTGATGTCCACTTCATTGCGCCAGTCATCATAAATGTATCCCTAAGCTTCTTATCTTGTTAGACATCAACCGCCATATGTATCATATAACTATTTTGCATTTCCAAAATAGCGAATTTTAAGGAATAAATAGCGATTCTTTACCATTCCAAATTTGCGATGAGCAAATTGCTAATTGCAAATTACCCATTCATTTCCATGGGCCAGGATGCCCATATGAATGAAGGTGCAATTTGCGATTAGCAATTAGCTCATCGCAAATTAGGAATTTTTCCAAAGGTGCAGGGGTGTCTCAAGAACACCCTGCTGCACCCCTGAAAAATAAATTTGGGGGCATATGGCGCACATAAATTTTAACAACATTCCATTACCTCAAAAACGATTTTCAATTCATAATTTGAAAACACTGCCCACAGGGAAATTACTTAAAATGTCCTTAAGACACATGAAAGTTTTTTTAAAAGCCTTTGCAAGTTTTTGGGTCACTTTTAACATGGCTATGTAACTCAAACAGTCAAAATCTAAATTTACCATGCACAGGTGGGAGCATATTTACAAGGAATGTGCTCCACAGGGAAAGGTCTTATAATGTAATATGTGAAAAATGACATCAGAGACACTGAAATGCCTTATAAAGAATCATACACCATTATGTCCTTGTCATAAATTTACAAACCATTCCTTTTCCCCAAAAACGATTTTCAAATCATAATTTGAAAACACTGCACATGAGGAAATGACTTAAAATGTCCTTAAGACACATGAAAGTGTTTTTTGATTGCCTTTCCAGCATGGTTGGGTCACTTTTAACATGGCTATGTAACACAAACATTTAAAATCTAAATTTGCCATGCACAGGTGGGACCATATTTACAAGCAATTTGCGCCACAGAGAAAGGTCTTACATTAAAATGGGAAAAATAACATCAGGGACAGTCAATTGCCGTATAAAGAAGCATACACCATTATGTCCTTGTCATATATTTAAAAACAATTCCTTTTCCCCAAAAACGATTTTCAAATCATAATTTCAAAACACTGCACATGGGAAAATTACTTAAAATGTCCTTAAGACACATAAAAGCGTTTTTTAATTGCCTTTGCAGCATGTTTGTATCACTTTTAACATGGCTATGTAACACAAACATTCAAAATCTAAATTTTCCATGCACAGGTGGGAGCATATTTACAAGCAATTTGCGCCACATAATTCATAATTTTTTCCTTAAAGCACACTATTCTCTATCTAAATTAAAGAAATATTTTCTCACCTTAGCAAATACTTTGAGTTTGAAAACAGTCTCAGAAACACACCAATTTGTCTTCAGCAGAGCAAAAGGTATGCACTCCAGAGTCTGCAGCTATCAAAAGCACAGAAATGCTGTAATTCTTCACACATATCTCTCATGTCACCCAATCAAAACTCTTCCCTCACTTTTTTTCAAATGAAAACCCTTCCCCCCTCTGCCATTTCATGCCTTTTCTGCATAGCAACCACCTCTTGGAAGACTTCTGGTGTTTGCAAGTTCACACAACAATGTTGCAATTGAACTCTGAACTCTCAGTGCACCTGCGTATCCACTGCAATCTTTCATTTAATGATTTTTTATTGACCACTCAAAATACATCTTTCAAAGAACACATCCATGCACCCTAACTTTCTGTTTTCAGCAATCAAAATCCACCAATCACTGTTACTGCTTCATGAACACAGAAACTCCACAGTTTTTTTCATTTTAAACTCTCATTTTTTCAACTGCCATTTCATTGCCACACTTCATCTGACTGCAGGAGAACCTCCTCTCACCATGTTTTCTGTCTGGATTGTTGGACATAGTTATATTCACTGGGCTCACAGGTACTCTGAGAACAGAAATTTACCTAACCTCAATTTACAAGATGTGGAAATTAAGTGGTTTGGCCACAGAGGATTAAAATGTCACCAATTGATACCATTGGTGAAAACCTTTATGCATTTGCCCAAACCTGACCTGTTAATTGTGCACTGTGGAGGTAATGATTTGGGCACTTTGACTGGGGTAGGTCTGGAAATGCTTTTAAAGGACACCTTTGAGCAATTGATGGCACTTTTTCCTCAGACTGCCTTGGTATATTCAAATATATGCCAAAGACAGAAATGGAGGTGGTCAAACCAATTTTGTCCACAAATTGAGAAGTCGAGGAAGCATGTAAACAAATCTGTTTCAGCTTACATGAGAGACCATGGAATGGGCTCCCTGTACAACAATAACTTGCGTTACTACATGCAAGATATCTACAGAGGAGATGGAGTTCACTTCTCAGATGAGGGCAACAGAATTTTCACTCTGAATTTAAGACTGTGCATTGGTACCTACTTATAAGTACCTAAATGTACCATAAACCCAAAAGCTCTTCTCAGAGCTACCCTACATCTGATCACTCACAATTATTATTTTACTCTAACATTTTTCACTAATTTTCAACAAAGTACGCTCCCTGGGGCGCTACCCGGTACGCGAACCGGGAGCTAACCTCGCGAAATTTTTTAAAAAAATGGTTTTTTTTCGCACATATAAGCCTCCTCAGCCACCCTCACAAAACCTAGGGGGTCAAGATAAGTCTACCGTGCCCCCTTCTACCCATTCTGAACATTATTTGCCCTCCATTTTGTATCTTAATTCGACCGAAACACAAAATGGTGGACTCCCGTAACGCTTAAGGTACGCGAACCGGGGCGCTCAACGGTTCGCGTACCGGGTCGCTCCCTGGGAAGCGCACCATCAAAAAAGGTGGGAAAGTAGTTTACAGAAAAGTTACTGGAGACAATTTCACCAAATATAGATTAGCTCATACTACATACCAATCCCTACAATTTTCACAAATTTGATTGGAATTCCATTTAGCCATTTAGCCTGTAGACCTCTCTAAATACCCTGAGGTAAATTACTTCACAAAACACATCTGAAGTGTTGGAATTGACAACCAATTAATATGTTACTTTCATTTTCTACTTTTTTTACCTGACATTTCATTGGTTATATACCTGAATATATATAAAGGAAGAGAAGAAAACACAGCCATTTTGACTACTACTTCTTGGTGTACATTTCAATAGTATTTTCACTAATTCCTTCAACTTCTTTCTAAAGGTAAGTTTTTATTTTTAAAACTGAAGTATATTGTGCACTATAAGTTAATATGGTAAACTTTTTCTGATAGTTATATACTATCCCTCTGTAGTAGTTATAGATTTAGATAGACTTCTCTGTTATAGTTATGGATGGAGTTAGGCTTCTCTTGTATAATTATGAATTTACTTACGTTAAATCACATACACTTTTTTATATTCCTACTTCCACTCTGATACTATACACTGCCCAAAGATAAATTCACTGATAAAATCTTCCTATCTAAAATTAATCCCAACAGTGCCCTATCTCTACTAATATATATTTTTTTAATCTAAATTTCAGGCAAAATGGAAGGCGAACAGAAAGTTGAATTTCAAACTGTCCTGCAAGAGAGCAGCCAAGAAATCATTGATGAAAATGATATTGAATTTTTCGATGAAACTTGGGACAAAGAACTACTGCAATGTGTACAAGCAGTAGATAACCTCCTTGAAAATGAGGACATTTTACACCCTCAGAGACTACAATGTATATTCAATGATAATTATGAAATTTCTGACAATGAAATGTTAGAAAGTTTAATAAATTATGAAACACAATCACAATAAAAAAATGCTTAAAAAATAAAGAAAATAAAAAATAATCAACAAAACCAACAATCAATTAACATACAGCATTTGAAAAGTCTATCATTCATTTTTCATTGCAGTACGCTGCCCAGAACGCTTCCCGGTTCGCGGACCGGGCGCTACCCACGCAAAAAAACTGTTTAGAATGTTGACAGACACCGGAGAGCCAATCAGCTTCGCTACGCGAAGTTCCGGTACGCGCCCCGGTCCGCGAACCGGGGCGCTGCCCGGTCCGCTGTTACAGATATATATCTTTTTTTAAACGTTAATTTCTCAAAATCCACTGTAGCACATATATTGAGACCTACAAAAGGCACATCGGGCTACCAGTCCCTACAATTTTGCCAAGTTTCGTGCAAATCCATTCAGCCGTTCGGGCTAAAAGTGAGGCCAACCGCCCTATGGAAAACTCAATGTTAAAAACACGTTTTGGGACCCCCCTTTTTTCTCGGCCCCCCCTTGACGAACCCCCCCCAAATTTCCAGGGGCTGCTCAGAAACAAAATGTTCCATTTTCCAGAAAATTTCAGCCAATTCCGTCCACAAACGCCAAAGTTATTAGACATAGAATTTTCAAAAATCCCATAGGGAAAAAATCCTAACTATATATACCTACTGGCGACCGCCAGTAGGTAATATATATATATACATATATATAGCCCAATGAACTGCCTTCTTTTTCAGCTCCTCGTCGACCAAAGCAGGCACGGGCCACAAAATAAGTGCTTCAAATGTTTATTTCATATCGACCATTTTGCGTTTCAGTCCAGCCGACCTTTGATCACATAACAACCCCAATAATTTTTAACTTTCCTTTCAAAGTGACTTGTGCTCATTGCCATTGGTGATAGGTGATAGACATAAAAGACATACTGTTTCCTAATATTTATCAGTGAGGCATTGCAGTTTATCGCTAAATAATTGGCACATACTATCTGTAGGATTGCTTCACTAAACAGTATTAATCAGTGTCAAATACAAGTAGTATCTCAGTTGGAATCCATATTCTACAACATAAATAGATGTAAAGTGGGTCATGAGATATTAAAAACAGTATTAAATATGCAATATAAAATACTATAGAAATATATATTTAAATCGCAGATGATAGTTTCCAATTTGTAGAATAATTAAATAAATAAATAAATAAATGAATATTCATTAAAAAATTATTTTCAAAGACGCCAGACAATATAAAAGACAATTCCTGTTTGGTAGATCAATTCATGCTTAAATGCATTGTTTCTACTTTCTCATGATTCCTGGTTTTAATATCCCAGACACAAGATCCTGCCATGGGGCTTCCCCAAATTTTGTCTGTTCCAACTCCATGACCTATTTTCTAAAGTGCTGGTGCTCTCCTGTAAATGAATGGTACACAAATTAACTTTAACAACTTCATGTGTAGTCTACAAATCTTAAGGTGCTCTTGGAATGTTTAAAAAAACACTGTTCCTGTAGTTGAGGTTGGTTCGGCAGCCTTCATTATTGATAGTAAAATACGTTTACAATTGGTTACACTATTACTGTGTATTAACCATCTGGTATCCTTTCTGCCTTAGTAGATAGTCTAACCGTGTATGGGGTCAATCTAAAAATCTAAGGAAAATTAGGAGTGTACTATACACAGGTATATAAATCCTCTGTCTCGTTTAAACCTCCTGGGGTCTTACTGTCGAAATTGAGAATGTATCTGGTTTCCAACTTCCGCAGTTGCCCCTCTCTGTCCCCGCCTCTTCTGTTCATGGGAATAGAGTCGACTAGTATGTGAGGTCTTTGAGATTACTGTCATGCACCTCCCTGAAATACTGGGTATGTTTGATCCTAATTATTGATCGCCCTGATGTGCTGCAAAATTCTTTTTTGTTTTGGAAGCTTAGTGCTTCCTACATACTTGAGGTTGCAAGAGCACTCCAAAACATATATGGCGTATTCGGTTTTGCAATTGAGTGGCTTATGAATGTTGAATTATTTTTGACAAAACACCATTGTATATGTTTTCTTATTTAACTTATATTGGCATGCCTTGCAACTTTTGCATTTTGTAAATCCATTTTGCACCCACCATTTTCTTTGATCTTTTATTTCAGGGCTGCTGCTGACTAGGCTATTGTGCATAGATTGTGCTTTTCTATAAGTGACTCCCAAGTTAGGTGGTAATTTCTCCCCTATGACTGGGTCACTCCGCAATATGGGCCAGATATGCTGCATGATCTTTTTGATTTCTTTTTGTTGGGCCTTATTTGCCTGGTTTAACTATACTTCCAATGGTTGATGCACTTCACGGAGTTCTCTCACCTTTTTTGTTTGTAATAAAAACGATCTATCTTTCGTCTGAGATTTATTTATAGCAGCTTCTATTGTCTTTGTTGAGTATCCTCGTGCTAAGAATCTTTTCTTGCTCGCTAGTTGGGCCGCTGCTAAATCTACGGGGTTGCTGCATACTTGTTTGAGTTGCAATATTTCCCCATAGGGGATACTCTCAACAAGGTGCCTTGGGTGGAAACTCGTTGAGTGCAGCACCGAGTTTCCGGCTGTTTCCTTCCTGTAAATTTTAGTTTCAACTTTGTTATTTTCTATATATACTTCCACGTCCAGAAAATGACTCTTTTTATCACTGACAGTGGAAGTAAATTTTGAATTTATGTTGTTGTTATAAATGGCTGAAACAAATTTTGCTGCTTCCCCTTCAGACTCTTCCCATACCATGAACACATCATCAATATATGTATTGTTTGTGCATGACTCGAGGACCAGTCTCTCTCCCACCAGCCCATGAATAAACAGGCATAGCTGGGGGAGAAGCTGGCCCCCATAGCCACACCATGCTTCTGCTTGTAGTAGGATTTGTCAAACATAAATACAATGTTATGTAGACAGAAACTTGTCATGTTGACTAACATTACACTAGGGCCGATTCACAGAACTAATTTACAACAAAACCCTAAACTTACTACTTTTGGTATTCACAGAAGGCATTTAGTAGTCTTAAGTTAGGATTTTATCTTAAATTGGGATTTTGT
This sequence comes from Lissotriton helveticus, assembly GCF_964261635.1. NCBI lineage: Eukaryota > Metazoa > Chordata > Amphibia > Caudata > Salamandridae > Lissotriton > Lissotriton helveticus. The sequence continues at coordinate 223,053,341 of NC_136060.1, forward strand.
CTTAAATTAGTATTTTGTCCTAAATTAGGATTTTGTCCTACATTAGGATTTTGTCCTAAATTAGGATTTTGTCTTAAATTAGGATTTTGTCGTAAATTAGGACTTTGTCTTAAATTAGGATTTTGTCCTAAATTATGATTATGTCTTAAGTTAGGATTTTGTCCTAAATTATGATTTTGTCAAAATAGGATTTTGTCTTAAGTTAGGATTGTGCCCTAAGTTAGGATTTTGTCTTAAGTTAGGATTTTGTCTTAAATCAAACTTAAGTCACACTTAAGTTAAACTTAAGTTTAACTTAAGACAAACTTAAGTTAAACTTAACTTAAGACAAAATCCTAATTTAGGACAAAATCCTAATTTATATATATCCACTATAGATCAATTGCAAAGTATGCGCTTTCCCGCACCGAAGACAGCAACACGTTGATGCTTCAAGGATTTATTGCTTTTTCAAAGTCACCGTAATGCGTCTCGGTGACAGCCATGGCCGTGATCACACTAACGTGGCAGGCTTATTGTTGGAGATAATAACATGTAAAATAAACAAAGACATAAACAAAACATTCTATACCATTCAATATAAAAATATGCAAAAACTCACAATTTATGTGAAGTAAAACACTGAAAAATGCAATGGTAAATTATTAATGACATTGTGATATTTCTTGTTGTACTAATATTCCTGCTCCAGTGAAATACTCATATTGGCATGATGTATATCTTACTTCTTATAATAGGAAATTAATTATGTGCTACCTCATAAATTCATAGGCAATGTGGAAAAATGTGAGTTCAAAGTAAACAAATGATACCAATACCCTTTTAATCATAGTGCTTATGTACATCCTTACTCTCTGGCATCTTTGTGTTTCTATTTCGCTGTTTGACTGTTGTCTAAGGTTTATTAAATTGTGTGGAACATCAATCCCAGCCTTTTAATTACAGGAAGATGTATAGGCCTTCTTCAATATGCAATCCAGTTGGGGATTTAAAATCAAGGTTAAAATTATATATGCTCTCCAATATATATATATATATATATCTATATATATATCTATATATAGATATATATATATTACCTACTGGCGGTCGCCAGTAGGTATATATAGTTAGGATTTTTTCTCTATGGGTTTTTTGAAAATTCTATGTCTAATAACTTTGGCGTTTGTTGACGGAATTGGCTGAAATTTTCAGGAAAATGGCACATTTTGTTTCTGAGCAGCCCTTGAAAATTTGGGGGGCGTTCGTCCAGTGGGGGCCGAGAAAAAAGGGGGGTCCCAAAACGTGTTTTTAACATTGAGTTTTCCATAGGGCGGTTGGCCTCACTTTTAGCCCGAACGGCTGAATGGATTTGCACGAAACTTGGCAAAATTGTAGGGACTGGTAGCCCGATGTGCCTTTTGTAGGTCTCAATATATGTGCTCCAGTGGATTTTGAGAAATTAACGTTTAAAAAAAGATATATATCTGTAACAGCGGACCGGGCAGCGGCCCAGGACGCGTACTTTTCGCGCAACGGAGCTTTGTGAAGCGAAGCTGATTGGTTCTCTGGCGTCTGTCAACATTCCAAACAGTCCGTAGCGGCCGCCATCTTGTCTCTCGGTAGGATCGAGAGACAAGAGGAGGCCAAAGCGAAGGGGCAAATGACCATAAGGGGGAATAGTAGATCCTCGCTGACCCCCTAGGTTTGATGTGCAGGTTTTAAAAGGGCCCCGCGGGGCAACAAAAAAAAATAATAATAATAATCGAACGGCTGAATGGATTTGCACGAAACTTGGCAAAATTGTAGGGACTGGTAGCCCGATGTGCCTTTGCTAGGTCTCAATATATGTGCTCCAGTGGATTTTGAGAAATTAACGTTCAAAAAAAGATATATATCTGTAACAGCGCTCCGCCTCGCGTAACGGAGGTTTGCGAAGCGGATTGGTCATTCTGTCACTGGGCTATAGTTGGGCTACATCTGGCTGATATTTGGGCTACATTTGTTTTTTTGTGTGTCTGGCGGCCATCTTTGGGCTACATTGGGCTACATTGGGCTTCATTGGGCTACATTGGGCTACATTTGGGCTCCAACATATATATAGGCCAATGTGGCCCAATATATATTTTTCAAAGTTAATTTTCGTAAAAACCACTGGAGCATATATCTTGAGACATAGCAAAGGCACATCGGGCTACCAGTCCCTACAATTTTGCCAAGTTTCGTGCAAATCCATTCAGCCGTTCGAGCTAAAAGTGAGTCCAACCGCCCTATGGAAATGAAGGAAATGAATGGGTAATTTGTAATTAGCAAATAGCTAATCGCAAACTAGGAATGGTAAAGAATCGCTATTTATTCCTTAAAGTTCGCTATTTAGGAAATGCAAAAAACTTTGATGATACATATGGCGGTTCATCTCTAACAAGATAAGAAGCATAGGGATACATTTATGATGACTGGCGCATCACCAGGGATGTGTTAGTCATTCTGTGCCGCTGTTCCGTCACCTATGGTGTGCTGCATTTACAATGCAGCGCATCATGGGGCAAAAACAGCACAGATGCGTGATGTATCTGTGCCGTAAAGGTGGCGCATTGCTGGAGTTGTATCGCAAGTGTGATGAAGCTCCAGCAAGGGTCGGGGGTGCCCCTGTCGCAGGGTTTCTGTTCTCACACAGAACTGTGGACAGAGGATTGGAACCTCGGCGAATTAGGGTGTCCCAAAACTCACGTTAGTAATCAAAAACTCCTTAGCAAGCTAGGTACAGTGTCACATTGGATATAACAAACTCTCAATGTTTAGACAATCCAGAATATGAACTTATAGTACCTCAGGATACGTGGAACTCATGAACAGTCGGTCGTTATATATTTCTTAGAAACCAGAACATGGAGTTAAGAAGAACACATGTGTATTTGAAATGTTTATTTACTAATGCCGTCTTCTGAGGCGTAGTATCTTAGATTATACAAGTACACATATTATCAGTAGCAAAATTACCAGCATAGTCAGTAGTACATAAAAAGCGAATGGTGACAGTATGTTAACATGCTGTAAATGAATAAGAGTTAGCAACACTTATAAGCAGCCGCGGGCCGTGGAGGGAGTTACGGTGAGGCAGGGAGGCGGGGAGGGGGAGAAGCAGGGTGGAGAATACAAGTACACATATTATCAGTAGCAAAATTACCAGCATAGTTACTAGTACATAAAAAGCGAATGGTGACAGTATGTTAACATGCTGTAAATGAATAAGAGTTAGCAACACTTATAAGCAGCCGCGGGCCGTGGAGGGAGTTACGGTGGGGCAGGGAGGCGGGGAGGGGGAGGGGCAAGGTAGAGAGGGCTCCACCCTGCTTCTCCCCCTCCCCGCCTCCCTGCCTCACCGTAACTCCCTCCACGGCCCGCGGCTGCTTATATCTCACCCTCCCTAATACACATATTATATTATTTGCTAAGAAGGTCTCTTTGTGTTGGTTTAGGGCGTGCCCATACTTTAGTGTCTTAGATTTGAAGGAATCACATCAGCATACACCAGCTCTCTCTTCATGTGAACCGCATCAACTGTTGTGTATGTGTGTTCGGCAAAGCAATATAAAACCCGCCTCATGCCCAGAATTGGCAGAAGTTGCACTTATGTTATGAGTATGAAGTCGTGGAGATCAGACCTCATAACAATTCTGTATCGTGTTGTTCTTGAAACTTTAGCACTCGCTGTACATATATAGTTTAACAAGCAAAGCAGATAGTAGAGCAATAACATATTATTCTCATGTAAACCACGATGAACTACTAGGTGGAAAGCTAAAGCAACAACTAAGTGTCGTGTGCAGAAGTTGCAAAAAAGGAAAAATGGCGTTTAAACCGGTAATGAGCCCATGCTAACTTAACACGGTGTAAAGATATCCAGGACCTAGATGACACCTCCCCATGATCCGGAAACGAACTGAATAAGATAATAGAAGTGCCATCTCATGAGAGTAGATTGCAAGTTTATATGTGGACGGTTCGCAAGGTAAAGCATTAAAAACTAGGAAAATTTAATGCTAAAGAAAAATAAAACAGCCAAGTACTTTATCGAGTCTTAAGCCAATAGGCAAGGTAAATAATAAAAACTTGACAAATAAGTCAATGAATTGTCAATGAAATGCTAGTACTCAGCATATCAAACATGAAAAAGGTCTATGACATAACTGTGTATGCAAAATAAGCTGCAACAGCCTCCAATAGGAAGTCACCGTCTTCATCCGAAAACAGTTCAGCCATCCAATTTAAAAGCGGAAAAGAACATACGTGCTCTCCCAGAACCGGATCCTCTATCACCATCAGAGGACAGCTCGGTGGGTTTTCAAGAAAGCTCTGTTCCAAGAAAGACTGTGCTGCCGCCAGTAAATTCCAGGGACCAAGTAGTCCATGCATAAATGCCACAGCCATAATCCTTTCGCCAGGACAAACCAACTCGTGAGTAATGATAGGAGTCATCAGCTGATTAAAGTCGACGTCAGGAGAAACCGGTCCGCAGAGACACAAATCAATGGCCCAATCGAAATCACAGGTCAGGCAGTGAAATACAGGCTGGACACAGGTGAAGTAGGAGAATCGAAAAGATAATCCATATGCCGTGCTTAATATCGCCAACGGCATTGTGCCATAATATTCTAGCATGCGATTGCGGAACAGTGTCAGCAGCTGCAGGGTGGGAGGTTGCATAGGAGGGACATCCATATTTAAAAATGTAAAAAAGCACAAGAGCGTCCGCTGGTAATGCAAGTAAAAATGCCAATCCACGAACCAGAGTGGAGAAAATAGAATGAAAGGAAGCAGGGATGACTCCAAAGATTTTCTCAAATGAAGTCACGAGACCACTGGTAACAACTTTAAAAAAGTGCGCCAGGGTCTTTGTGGAGGATGCGTTAAAGATAGTCGGAACCATCTTGCTGAAATTGAAAGGCAAATCTGAATTAAAAGTATTCCTTTTATCGTAACAGTAAGTGAACGGGTTATTTGCTGCAGAAATGTTCTATTTCCTCCCACACATGAACATAGGGAGTTTTCAATCTGGCCACAAATACCAACCTTGGGACAGATTTCAACGGCATGGCAAGAATAAGAGCTCTTTTGTCTCAGAGAGAGGTGGCCTTGAGTTCGGCCCGTGAAACTTTCGTGCTTGACATAGCGAACACCCGTACAGAGGTGCAGACCCTTTTCAATTAACTCAGAACAATCTTCATTATTGAGCATCAAATAACTACCATTTTCCAACAACTTGAACGTGGGGATGATAGCAGGAACTGGCGTGCCTTGCAACACGCAAGCCATATTTGGTCGGTGTTTGTTGCATGAACCGTGTAACTGTATGTGCCTACACATTAGTGAATGATCTGGCGTCTCAGTGCATTCCTCTCCATTCAGATAAACTTCTTGATCATCTTTGAAACATCTGTATGTGTATGGAAGCGACCAGACCTCATGAAGAAAAGCACTACCTAAAGGTTCATAACGACCTATTGGTATATATTTCATACAATTTGAAAACTTATATAAAGCAAAAGGCAGCGTTATTAAACCGTGGATAAGGCACGTTGCCAAAAAACCCGCAATCCTCTGCTGATGATGTCACTGAGCATGTCATGAATGATGTAATATGTGACATCATCAGCAGTGGATTACGGGTAATAGTATCTCTAGTTTACTCCCCTATAGCTGTCTTTCTTTTAACATAAGTGTCTGTTTCCTTCCCTTATACTTACTGTTTTTGGTTCGCTTCTAGTTCGCGTACCGGCGAGCGAACTGGGAAGCGAACTAAGAGAAATAGAGGTTGGCACAGTTCCAAATATTGTACCAATTTTTTAATAACGGGGAGGTAGTTCTGAAAAGAACTTTTTTTTTATTGTTTTTGTTGTTTTATATTTTTTTTATTATTTTTCGGAACATTTTTTTACTTTTTTTGAATTTTTCTGAGGTTTTATATTTTTTGGGGTTTTTCTTGGAGGGGGCAATGAAAACGATTCATTGTAAAGGGCTCAACAGGAGCAACAAAACAAAAAAAGAAGTATTTATTATTTTGGGCGTTTCGTACAAACTTGCATATGATAGTCAATAGCTCTGTTGATCAGAGTGATGCTTTTTTCTCCGTAGGAAATGAATCCATCGCAAAATACGCAGGTGTGTTTTACTTCACCAAATTTCATTTGTATATTTGGCACCATCTCCCTGCCCTCTGGTCCCGTTACTTCCGGTACAACAGATCTTCTGGCCATAATAGGGAGATTATCTAGGTCGTTCCGAAACTGTGCAGCACTGTAGTTGTTAGGATGCCACCTAGTCATATGGCGATGCATTGTGTAGTTTCCGAAACTGTATTTTTTCTCGGTTCCTCTGGACAGTCTATCTTGACATATAAGGCAAGTTACGTATCTTGCATTTACTTTTTTCTGACCTTTGGGAATTTTAAAAAATTGCCAAATGAAGTTTTCTTTCCGGTGAGACGTCTTGGGCTGCTCAGGCAAAAACTGCCTCTCTTCGTGCTCGTCGTCCTGTTCCTCTTCTTCCTCTTCTTGTTGAATTATAACTTGAGCAGGTGGTCCACTCTTCCTTGGATGTGGTGGAGGTGGTGGGGAAGCACCAGCTGAAGCTACTAAAGAAGCCATTGCTCAGTGATCACAAAGGGTCTTTCTCTCACAATGATGAAAGTCAGAGTGAGGAAAGAAGGAGGGATTTTCATCATTTGGGAAAAACAAGAGTTCTCAACCAATCAAAAGTGTTCATTTTAGATTATATGACCTAGTCTTACATCATTAGGAAACCAAAAGTGAAATGAACCAATGAAAAGTGTTATTACCAAGTCACATGACTTGCTGTGTTTACGTTAAGCGCTTTGCAGGGCCTCACGGTTTGCTTCCAGAAACCTGCGCTTTGCGACTCGCTTCGCGTACCAGTTCGCTAACGTAGCACGTCATATGACGTATCACGCGACAACGTGGAACGTCATGCGGACGGGAGGCGTCACGATGTTGTTTTCTAACGCGGCACTTGCGGTAAAGAAACGTTTACCGGCTCGCGGTCTATTTCGCGGCATCAAGGTCAGCTAACGGGAAGCTTCCCGATTCGCGAAGCGGGAACGTAGAAAAAAAAATATTTAAAAAAAAAATTATTCATAAACATATAAAATATATTTTTGGATTTAAAGAAGAATACATTTTACAGCTACAGATATTAGCTGTTAAAAAACCAATGAAATTCACAGAAAAAACCATAGGTTATAGACCATATATAGTTAGGAATTAGCATTTACAAAACCTTGAAAATTCACTGAAAAAACCATAGGTTATAGACCATATATAGTTAGGAATTAGCATTTAGAAAACCTTATTTTACTCACACAAAACCATTGAAATTCCATATATAGTTAGTTGCACTAACTATATATCGCGCACCCGCAATCCACTGCTGATGATGTCACATATTACATCATTCATGACATGGTCAGTGACATCACTGATGACATCACTGATGACATCTCAAATGACATCACTGATGATATCTCATTTGACATCAATGGTCACATCAATGATGATATCATTAATGTGACAATACAATGCATCTCCTCACACTTTAATATAACCTCTGTTACACCCAGTGTTAAATACAGAGTATAATTTTTGAAACCATTGACACACCAATACTAGTTACTACATACGCACTCACTGATTCCTACGTCTACACACACATTCACTCATTCACCCATACAATCATTCATACATACAATCACTCATCTTTACAACACTATCATATGCACTCATACACCTATACAGACACTCACACTCTGCCACTCATCCATGGAGTTACTCACACACCTAGTCAGTCCTGTAAAGAATCAATCACAGTTCCATTTTCTAATCTACACAGTTAAACATAGAGTACCTTACATTTTCAAACATATACTAACACATACTTACTCTCTTATAGAATCACTGATACAAGTACACATTGATCTGCACAGAGTCACACACCTCCCAGCCAGCCATACACACACTCAGTCTCCCATACAAATACTTGTGCAACCAATCAATAACCCATATAGCTACTTATATAGCACTGATCAACACATGCAGCAGCTTGCACAACAACAGACATGCTGATGCACACTTTCAGACAGTTTAGTCACTAACCCGTGCATTTAGTAAGACGCATTTAATCACTCACTCATACAGTCAATCACGCACCTACTAAAACCTTCATTCAGACACTTATACATCCACTCATTCTTCAATATGTAAAACATATTTAAACTTTACAGAAACACATAATCACTGGATGTTGTCATCAGTGATGTCATTTGAGATGTCATCAGTGATGTCATCAGTGATGTCATCAGTGATGTCACTGACCATGTCATGAATGATGTAATATGTGACATCATCAGCAGTGGATTGCGGGTGCGCGATATATAGTTAGTGCAACTAACTATATATGGAATTTCAATGGTTTTGTGTGAGTAAAATAAGGTTTTCTAAATGGTAATTCCTAACTATATATGGTCTATAACCTATGGTTTTTTCAGTGAATATATATATATATATATATATATATATATATATATATATATATATATATATATATATATATATATATATATATATATATATATTCACTGAAAAAACCATAGGTTATAGACCATATATAGTTAGGAATTAGCATTTAAAAAACCTTATTTTACTCACACAAAACCATTGAAATTCCATATATAGTTAGTTGCACTAACTATATATCGCGCACCCGCAATCCACTGCTGATCATGTCACATATTACATCATTCATGACATGGTCAGTGACATCACTGATGACATCACTGATGACATCTCAAATGACATCACTGATGACATCACTGATGACAACATCCAGTGACTGTATGTTTCTGTAAAGTTAAAATATGTCTTACATATTGAAGAATGAGTGGATGTATAAGTGTCTGGATGAAGGATTTAGTAGGTGCGTGACTGACTGTATGAGTGAGTGATTAAATGTGTCTCACTGAATGCATGGGTTAGTGACTAAACTGTCTTAATTTGTGCATCATTATGTCTGTTGTTCTGTAAACTGCTGCATGTGTTGATCATTAGCTATACGAGAGGCTATATGTGTTATTAATTGGTTGCCCAAGTATTTCTATGGGAGATTGAGTTTGTGTGGGGGTGGCTGGAAGGTGTGTGACTCTATGCATAGATGTGTGAGCAGTTTATTCACTAGGTGTATGAGTTCAAGAGTGCATGTGGAAACAGCTACATGGGCAGTTGACTGTGTGCATGAGTGTATTGATGAGTGAATGGATATCTCAATGCTACATGTCATAGTAAGTACATATGTAAAACACAGTACATGGGAGAGTTGGCATATATAAATAACTGTGCATGAGAGCCACTGAATGAGTGAGTGGTTGTATCGATCATTGTGAACTTGTATCAGGGATTGTATAAGAGAGTAAATATGTGTTAGTATATGTTTCAATAAGTAAGGTGTGTTTAACTGTATAGTTGAAGAAATGGAGGTGAGATTGTTTCTTTGCATGACTGACTGGGTGTGTGAGTAACTCCATGGATGAGTGGCAGTGTGTGAGTGTCTGTATACACTGAGTGTATCTAAGGTTATATTAGAGTCTGAAGAGGTTTATCGTATTAGCACAAGAATGATGTCAAATGAGATGTCATCAGTGATGTCATCAGTGATGTCATTTGAGATGTCATCAGTGATGTCATCAGTGATGTCACTGACCATGTCATGAATGATGTAATATGTGACATGATCAGCAGTGGATTGCGGGTGCGCGATATATAGTTAGTGCAACTAACTATATATGGAATTTCAATGGTTTTGTGTGAGTAAAATAAGGTTTTTTAAATGCTAATTCCTAACTATATATGGTGTATAACCTATGGTTTTTTCAGTGAATTTTCAAGGTTTTGTAAATGCTAATTCCAACTATATATGGTCTATAACCTATGGTTTTTTCAGTGAATTTCAATGGTTTTTTAATAGCAAATATCATAAGCTGTCGAATGTCAAGTACGTGGTAAGTAAAAACATTTTCGTGTTTATGCACACTGATCTGCTTTGAATACTGCCCCCCACCCCTCATTTCTATTAGGAGTACTCTCTCTTTGCAGATAGTGAAGGGTAGTTAACGCAGCCCTTTGCCCCCTTTGTAATACGTCGTGCCTGCTTCTCTCTCCATTTGATTGATTGTTCTCTTTGGTTCATTCTCTATTTACAAACAAGCACAGAGTCGCAATACTCTGTTTAGTCTTTGCAGATAGCGAAAAATCGTGTAAAAAAACAAAAGGAATCGAGCAAAATCAGTAGGCCACTAATGGGATCTCTTTTTGACCTCGCTAAAATAGAAACATTAGGAACAAACTGTTGAAAATAGCAATGCGTATGTACATAAGCGGCGTTCATTTGTGTTCACAGTACCCCTTGTTGATTGTTTCAATCGAGCATTGAATTGTTCGAAGTTAATTCTCTTAAGGATCTTCTCTACCTGCAAACGAGGAAGAATAGGAATATTCTCTCTCCCTTTGCAGATAGTGAAGGGTAGGTAACGCAAGCCTTTAACACGTCGTACCTATTTCATTCCTCATTGATTGATTGATTGTCCGAACATTGACTGTTTGGGAATTAGTTCTTTTTGGAGGTATTCCCTGTTTGCAAATAAACGTAGGAAAATCTTTGCAAGTAGTGAAAGGGTACGTAATGCGGACCTTTCACCCCCGTTGTAATCTGTCATGCCTATCTACTCCCCACTGATTGATGCACCTTTTTCACCCGGACCATTTACTAGAGATACGTCATCTGGCCCGACCAGAGAGCACCCCTAGTGAAAAGGACATATGCAATAATAACGAAGTGATCACTGTATCCTGTTAACAGAAACTTTACCAGGAAACAACCTGGAAAGAAAAAAATAGGAAAACGAAAATCAGTAGGCCACTGATGAACATGAACTTTTATTAAACAACAAACAAAGAAACGATAACATAACGTAATGATAAAACCTATTAATGTCCTAGAAACAAGAAAACGTTAAAGTATGCCAGTGGTGAGAGACCAGAAAAACAGTCCGAGAAACCAAATCACCCCTCGCTGTCCCAACTCATGCACTCTGAAAAGTTCAAAGTTTTGAGGAGTGCTTGTAACATTGTCTGAAGCCTATTTGCAATTGCTTCATCTTCACTATTCTTAAAGTAAGTGGGGGCTGTTGTGATGCGGTGCCACCCTGAACTGCTTGACGGAGGCCCCCGAGGGACGGTGTCATGTCGCGGACTCGGAGGGGGCGCTTGGCTCCGGCCCCCTCCCCAAGTCGTGTTGCCCTGGTGTGGCCTGAGATCGCCCCCGACATAGGTGGCCGGCTCCCGGGGTCAAGCGGAACTTTTTTCCTTTTGGTGACTCTTCCATTCTTCACCTTGTCCCACAATCCGTTTCACCTAAAGACACGCTGTAGTGGGGCACCCCTTTTCCGTTTCATTTGCCATTCAGCCCGCTTTTGCTACACTGTGCCTCTTCCGCTATTCAGCTGTTTACCGCCCGCTCTTTCGACTACAGCGTCTCGCTCACCATGTACTTGAGTTGCTCCCGCTCTTGCGGCGCAGCGATAGGCGGCTGCCACAGGACTCTCAAAATGGCGGCCATCTCTTCAGATTTGGGCGTGGTCCACTAAAATGGGCCTGCGACACCTTGGAACTCGGACGCTTGTCTGCTAGAGCTTGGGCTCCATTCGCGAAAGCGTCCCCTCATCCTTGAAGATTCTACAAAAGTCTTGGGGGCCCCCGACTCCCGCAGGCTTCTGGTGGGGAGCGCCTAGCATGATTGCTCGTGGAATGGCCACGACGGAGCTACGAAATGGTGGTGCTCTCATGCTAACGCCAGCTTCAGTCTGAAACATCCAGAAACACTGTAGACTACCAATTCGATCAGTTCCGGTAGCGCTCCAACGTGACCCGGTAGAGAAGAACTTGCCCTCCCCTCTTTGACTGATGGTTCTTGTTGCCTGTCCCTTCTGTTGTCATTTAACAGAACTATTTAGCCTGCTGAAAGGGGTTGTGTGCCGTCCGCTGGTTGGTGGAGACATTTTGACTATATTCTGGACCTGCGTTGTCGCGTAATGCGTCATATGATGCGCCGCGTTAGAAAGTTTAATAAATTATGAAACACAATAAACAATCCTTAAAAAATAAAAAAAAATAAAAAATAATCAACAAAACCAACAATCAATTAACATACAGTATTTGAAAAGTCTATCATTCATTTTTCATTGCAGTACGCTGCCCAGAAAGCTTCCCGGTTCCCGGACCGGGCAATACCCACGCAAAAAAACAAAAAAAACGGTATATATTTTTTTGCCCTGCGAGAACCTTTCAAAGCCTCCACATCAAACCTAGGGGGTCAGGGACGATCTACTATGCCCCCTTATGGTCATTTGCCCCTTCGCTTTGGCCTCCTCTTGTCTCTCGATCCTACCGAGAGACAAGATGGCGGCCGCTACGGACTGTTTGGAATGTTTACAGACGCCGAAAAACCAATCAGCTTCGCAAACCTCCGTAACGCGAAAAGTACGCAAAGCGGAGCGCTGTTACAGATATATATCTTTTTTTGAACGTTAATTTCTCAAAATCCACTGGAGCACATATATTGAGACCTAGCAAAGGCACATCGGGCTACCAGTCCCTACAATTTTGCCAAGTTTCGTGCAAATCCATTCAGCCGTTCGATTATTATTATTATTTTTTTTTTTGCCCCGCGGGGCCCTTTTAAAACCTCCACATCAAACCTAGGGGGTCAGCGAGGATCTACTATTCCCCCTTATGGTCATTTGCCCCTTCGCTTTCGCCTCCTCTTGTCTCTCGATCCTACCGAGAGACAAGATGGCGGCCGCTACGGACTGTTTGGAATGTTGACAGACGCCGGAGAACCAATCAGCTTCGCTTCACAAAGCTCCGTTGCGCGAAAAGTACGCGTCCTGGGCCGCTGCCCGGTCCGCTGTTACAGATATATATCTTTTTTTAAACGTTAATTTCTCAAAATCCACTGGAGCACATATATTGAGACCTACAAAAGGCACATCGGGCTACCAGTCCCTACAATTTTGCCAAGTTTCGTGCAAATCCATTCAGCCGTTCGGGCTAAAAGTGAGGCCAACCGCCCTATGGAAATTAACATGGGAAAAACGCGTTTTGGGACCCCCCTTTTTTCTCGGCCCCCCCTTGACGAACCCCCCCCAAATTTTCAAAGGCTGCTCAGAAACAAAATGTGCCATTTTCCTGAAAATTTCAGCCAATTCCGTCCACAAACGCCAAAGTTATTAGACATAGAATTTTCAAAAAACCCATAGGGAAAAAATCCTAACTATATATACCTACTGGCGACCGCCAGTAGGTAATATATATATATATATATATATATATATATCCGTTACGAGTGCTCAGTGCTCAGCACTTGGTGATGCACACAGGAGACCGCAATCTATTATTTCAGGCAGCGTCGGCACATCAACCTCGAGTGTTTGCCTGACACGTTTCGGATTACTCCTTCCTCATAGGCTCACTCTTTCATATGCATGGAAGCTGACACGTGTTTGCCTTTTCCAATGAGCTTGATTAATGGTTTCCCAATACCTTCTGGGACTCGTAGTGTCAGCTCCCGCCTTCTACCCAGTTGGGATGAGGTAAGTATATTGTCCTTTGGCAACATTGGCGCTGAGATCAGCCTCTGCTGCCTTTCTCTAATTCAGTCTCCCCACATGTAGCAGTGGCATGTATTGCTCGCCGTGGCTCCCATTTCAGTCCTGGGATGGTGCTATCGCCCTACGCCTTAAGCGGGCACGTCAATATATCCGTTACAAGTGCTCAGCACTTGGTGGTGCACCTAAGAGACCGCAATCTATTGTTTCAGGCAGCGTCGGCACATCAACCTCGAGTGTTGGCCTGACGCGTTTCGGATTACTCCTTCCTCATAGGCTCACTCTTTCATATGCATGGAAGCTGACACGTGTTTGCCTTCTCCAATGAGCTTGATTAATGGCTTCCCAATGCCGTCTGGGATTCGTAGTGTCAGCTCCCGCCTTCTACCCAGTTGGGATGAGGTAAGTATTTTGTCCTTCGGCAACATTGGCGCCGTGATGAGCCTCTGCTGCCTTTCTCCAATTCAGTCTCCCCACATGTAGCAGTGGAATGTATTGCTCGTCGTGGCTTCCATTTCAGTCCTGGGATGGTGCTACCGCCCTACGCCTTAAGCGGGCGCGTCAATATATCCGTTACGAGTGCTCAGCACTTGGTGGTGCACACAGGAGACCGCATTCTAATATTTCAGCCAGCGTCGGCACATCAACCTCGAGTGTTCGCCTGAAGCGTTTTGGATTACTCCTTCCTCATAGGCTCACTCTTTCATTTGCTTGGAAGCTGACACGTGTTTGCCTTCTCCAATGATCTTGATTTATGGCTTCCCAATACCTTCTGGGACTCGTAGTGTCAGCTCCCGCATTCTACCCAGTTAGGATGAGGTAAGTATATTGCCCTTCGGCAACATTGGCGCCGTTATCAGCCTTTGCTGCCTTTCTCCAATTCAGTCTCCCCACATGTAGCAGTGGCATGTATTGCTCGCCGTGGCTCCCATTTCAGTCCTGGGATGGTGCTACCGCCCTACGCCTTAAGCGGGCGTGTCAATATATCCGTTACGAATGCTCAGCTCTTGGTGGTGCACACAGGAGACCGCAATCTATTACTTCAGGCAGCGTCAGCACAACAACCTCGAGTGTTCGCCTGACGCGTTTCGAATTACTCCTTCCTCATAGGCTCCCTCTTTCATATGCATAGAAGCTGACACGTGTTTGCCTTCTCCAATGAGCTTGATTTATGGCTTCCCAAATCCTTCTGGGACTCGTAGTGTCAGCTCCCGCCTTCTACCCAGTTGGGATGAGGTAAGTATATTGTCCTTCGGCAACATTGGCGCCGTGATCAGCCTCTGCTGCCTTTCTCCAATTCAGTCTCCCCACATATAGCAGTGGCATGTATTGCTAGCAGCTGCTCCCATTTCAGTCATGGGATGGTGCTACCACCCTACACCTTAAGCGGGCGTGTCAATATATCCATTATGAATGCTCAGCACTTGGTGGTGCACACAGGAGACCGCAATCTATTATTTCAGGCAGCGTCAGCACATCAACCTCGAGTGTTCGCCTGACGCGTTTCGGATTACTCCTTCCTCATAGGCTCACTCTTTCATATGCATGGAAGCTGACACGTGTTTGCCTTTTCCAATGAGCTTGATTTATGGCTTCTCAATGCCTTCTGGGACTCATAGTGTCAGCTCCTGCCTTCTACCCAGTTGGGATGAGGTAAGTATATTGTGATTCTTGTTATAAATTTATTATTAAAAAACATTTTTACCTGACAGATAAGATTATATATACATATATATATATATATATATTCACCGAACATCCATCACACGGGCTCTGACATGGCACGGGATCCAAATGCACAGTAGTTTATTATCAAAGCGCAACCACTGGTTTAAAAGAATAGTGTTTCTTTTGATTTTATTGCACACATCACTTTGAGAATAAAATCATGATACAAATACTGTGGACAAAATGGAGCTCGTTGTTCCGAGCACCATTTTGTCCACAGAATTTGTATCATGATTTGATTCTCAAAGTGATGTGTGCAATAATATCAAAAGAAACACTATTCTTATAAAGTGCAATCATGACGCTTTTCAATAGTGTCACAATAATACATCCATCATTCAATGTAATCAGTCAAAGCATAAACTCAATCAGCAATTCAAAATAACATAACCAAATCAGTGAAATAATTCAAATGGCAACGTATTTTTTTTCACGATGGACAATTTAACAAAAGTTATATATTATTATGTCAGCTAGACCCTTCTGGGTACAGTAATACAAAGGGGTTGTAGGTTCTCCAAAATATGATAAACCCAAAGCCAATCACTGAGCTGCACCTTATAATGATTTGTTATTGTGTAACAACAATACAACAGTTCACACATCAAAATATAATGTATTTAAAAGTCAGAAGGAAACCTTTGCATTTCTGAAATGGGCACAAGATACTGAGGGGCCTCTTCATGGATCTGTTGCATCGCCCTTGCACGGGCAGCAAGGGTGCCTCATCAATACGGTGAGATTTATCAAACCATGGCAGGCCACCTTGCACTGCTTAATAAATATGGAGTAATGCAAGGTAGTACAAAATGCTTTTTTGTGTTACTCTGCCCCAGGGAGGCACTCCATGGGTGGAGCTTGGGTGCTCACACGCATCCACCCATGAGCTTCTATGCATTTTCCATATTTACCAGCACTGGTAAACCTGGGAATGAGTCAAAATGCTACACCTCCCAGGGGAGGGCAACGAGGAGAAATATCTTTATTTCTCCTCGTTATTTCCTCTTTCTAAGTGTGATACATTCTGGAGCACACTTAGAAAGATGAAAATGCCTATGAGGATTGCTTTTGTGCAGGAAGGGGCCTCTTTGTGCACAAAAACAATCCTGCCTATGATGCAGGCACCCTTGGAGATGAATGTGTCGTTAAGTATGGTGCATTCTTACCCTTTTCCTTTCGCACAGCGCAACAAGATAGCTTGATGCACTGCGTTAATATTTGATAAGGGAGCTGTGGTTATTTGCACACCTGTGAATTGGGGGTTAGCCAAACTATTATGTGATTTGGAGGGTATTTTGCAAAATGTTTTCTTTCTTGTACATTTGGAATTAACAAAATGCAGAGAAATACAATTGGTATGAACAAATGGTCTATTTTATGTAAAAAGCTAGAAGAATAGATTTTTCAGCTTCCTTGCCATGGGGATGATAGTGCATTAGTCCCTAGGGCAGCAGACTGTTGATGCTTTAGGGTTGGAGCTGGAGTCTGGCATCCGAGTGGAATAACCGTCACCCCAATATTTCTTTAAAAAATACCCTGGCATCCAGTGCACTCATGGATTTTTACTGCTCCATGGTACAGATTGAGGGCCAACCCTCAATCTACTGTTTTCGAGGGCACAGAGACTGTACTCGCCCCTTTGGTGTTGGGGCATGGCCCTATGGATGGCTGAGCCACTCTCAACCCTTTGAGAATAATTGGACTAACATTTCCTGATGTCTATTGACCTTTTTTACCCCAGGGGCCTGACAACAGTATTTGCTCCTCTGTGATGGGTTCATGGAAATATGCCAATGTGGGCCTCCCCCATCCTTTCCAAAATATTCGGTTTAAAATTTCCATGTGTATAGTGTCTTTTCTACATCCCATTGGGGATTTTATTGGGGGCAAAATCCCAATCTGCCTCCTAAGGGCAGAAAGACTGTACTGTTCCTGTTGAAGTGGGGCATGGGGAATACTGCTATAGCAGGGTAAGCCATCCCCACCCCTTCCAAATAATGGTAATTTAAAATCCCCTGGTGTTTTTTGGGCTTTCTGTACCTTGGCTGGGGGCAAATTGGGGTACTCACTACAGGGGGAAAAATACATGTAATGCTCAGGTGGGGGATCCATGGTCATTGCACCAATGGAAGCTCTCCCGCCAAATAATTCCTGATTGTGGAGTTCCCTAGCAGGTGATTCCCAAACAGGGATCAACTAGGGAGACACAACATTAGAGAGGGAGGTTTGTCCCTTTTCTAACTGCGCCTCTCCCACACTGATCCATGCATGGGAGGCAGAGTTAAGCCAACAGGCACCAATCAGGAAGTGACACCAGTGAGCACCAAAGACATCCACTGGTTTCACTTTCAATCTGTGGCATCCGTGCACCATATGGCATGCAAGAAACACAGAAGAGTGGGTGAGAGGTGGCCTCCAATGCTGGCACCAGAGAGTCTTTCCAAAGATTCCTTAGAGTCGGTTGCTGGCCAACACCTGCATTGTGGAGATAAATGAAAGAGGTTAAATGCAGTCTTATTAGCATGCAATTAGGTCAGTTTTGCTTGTAACATGCATTGTTGTTATATAAAATCCCTGTCATGCGCAAATTCACCTTCCTTTATAATTTCTCCTCTTAGCCATAAATGGTGATTTTTTAACCTCTCTGTCCACAACAATACCCTGTGCACTTTTAATCATGGTTCTCCTCCAACTATTTAGGTCGAGCTTAGCTGCAGCACGCGTGCGCTGCTCGCTCTGCGAGACTGCTGCATTAGGGTATGGGAGAGAAGCAGCACCCAATCTCCTCGCATATTTTTATTGGCTTGTGTCATTGTCTTTCATAAATGCTGGCTTAGGATTCGCTGATAGGCTTGTTAGTCCCTCCTTAGTACGGCCTTGTCTTCATTTGTAACCTCCCATGGCTACTGGCCTAATAACTTTGGTTGTTACACAGGATCTGTTATTGAGTCACTATTGACTTTATTGAGTTTCTCTTACTGCAGGCTGGACATGCGCTGGTTCAACTGAAACCACTTGTGTTTTTGTAAGCAGCACGGCCACCCTGTAAGATGCTTTTAATCTCTTTAACCCAGCATTATCTTGTGTCTTTTTTAAACGCAACCAAGTAAAATTGATTTAGAAATGATTAGCAAATTAAGTCATGTGATTTCCAGGTAACACATAATCCTGTGCTAATGGGTTGAAGCTGAGAACAGCACATTTGTGTTACATGTCATCTGCACTAAGCCACTTGACAGGTTGTTTTCGAAAGCCTTTTTTATTAACAGCAAAACCACCACCACCACCACCAATTCCGCTACCAATACCACCACTACCACCAATACCACCATCATGAATACCACCACCTCTACCATCCCCAATACCACCAAATCACCAACAATACCACCACCACGAATACCACCACTTCAACCTCCACCAATAACACCACTACCACCAATACCACCACTACCACCAATAAAACAACCACCACCAATGCCACCACCACCACTAATATCACCTCCGCCAATACCACCACCACCACCAATACCACCACCAATACCACAAAACCACCACCAATGCCACAATTACCACCAATACCACCACCGCCACCACCAATGCGACCACCAATACCACCACCACCACAAATGCCACCACCATCGCCATCACCAATACCGCCAACACCAATACATCCACCATCAAAAGCATCACCTCCACCACCACCAATACTACAAACAATACCACAAACAATACCACCACCACCACCAATACCACCACCACCACCATCATCAATACCACCAACTCCACCACCACCAATAACACCACCAGCACACCAGCACCACCAATACCACCACTACCAACACCGATACCTCCAACAACAATACCAATACCTCCACCACCAATACCACCACCACTAATACCACCACCAATACCACAACCACCAATACCAATACCACCACCACCAATACCATCACCTCTAATACCAATACCACCAATACCAATACCACCACCACCAATACCATGACGACCACCAACACCACCACCTCCAATACCAATACCACCAATACAACCACCACCAATATCACCACAACCACCAATACCATCACCACCGATATCACCACCAATACCACCACCACCACCAGTACCACTAGCACCATCAATATCACCAATAATACCGCCAATATCACAACCACCAATATCACCATCATAAATACCATCACCAATACCACCACTACCACCAATATCACCACCAATACCACCACCACCAATACCACCAGCACCATCAATACCACCAATAATACCACCAATACCACCACCACCAATATCGCCACCATAAATACCATCCCCACCACCAATACCACCACCATCACAAAGAACACCAATCCTACAACCACCACCAATACCACTGCCAATACCAATACCACCAATGCCGCCACCACCACCAATAACATCACCACCACCAATACCACCACCAATGCCATCACCACCCATACCACCTCCACCAATACCACCACCTCCACCACTATCAATACCACCACCACCAATACCACCACCAACAATACTACCATCACCAACACCAATACAACCACCACCAATCACCACCACCAATACCAATACCACTGCCAATACCAATACCACCACCACTAATACTAACACCATCACCAATACCGCAACCACCAATCCCAATACCACCAATACCACCACCACCACCACCACCAAAATCACCACCACTAATACCGATACCAGCACCACCAATACGACCACCACCAATACAACTCCCAATACCAATACCACCACCACCACCACCAATACTACCACCAATACGACCAGTACCACTAATACCACCAGTACAACGATAACCAATACCATCACCACCACCAACATCACCACCACCAATACCACCAATTACAACACCCCCAACACCACCACCACATATACCACCACTTCCACCAATGCCACCACCACCACCAAACCACGCCCAATACCACCACCACCACCAATACCACCACCACCACCAATGCCACAACCAACAATGCTATCACCACCTATACACCCAATGCCACCACCACCACCATCCATACCACCACCATCAAGACCTCAAACAAAACCACCACCACCACCAATACCACCACCACTAATACCACCATCAATACCATCACCACCAATGCTACATATATCACCATCAATACCACCACCACCAA
The DNA here is from genome assembly GCF_964261635.1 of Lissotriton helveticus. Lineage (NCBI taxonomy): Eukaryota > Metazoa > Chordata > Amphibia > Caudata > Salamandridae > Lissotriton > Lissotriton helveticus. The sequence continues at coordinate 223,073,957 of NC_136060.1, forward strand.
TACCACCACCAATATTACCAATAGCACCAATACCACCACCACCACTAATATCACCACAATCACCAATACCACCACCTCCAATGCCAAAACAATCACTACCAATACCACCACCACCACCAATACCACTACCACCAATATCACCAATACCAATACCACTACCACCAATACCACGACCAATACCACCACTACCACCAACTCCACCACCAATACCACCACCATCAATACCACCACCAATACCACCACCTCCACCAATACCACCACCACCACCAATACAACCACCACCACCAATGCCATCACCACCAACAATACCACCACTACCAATACCACCACCGCCAATACAACCACCACCAATATCAATACCACCAATACCACCACCACCACTGATACCACACCACCAGAATACCACTACCACCAATACCACCACCACCACCAGTATAAATACCACCACCATAAATACCACCAATACCAATACTACAGCCAATACAAATACCACCAATACCAATACCCCAACCACTAATACAAATACCACTACAACCAAAACCACTATCACAAATACCAACACAACCACCAGTACCATAACCACCACTTCCAGCAATACTACCACCAATATCACCACCGCCAATACCATCACCACCACCAATACCACCACCACCACCAATATCACCACCAATGCCAATACCACCACCTCCAATACCACTACTAATACCATCACCACCAATACCACCACCAACAATACCACCACCAATACCACCACCACCAATATCAATGACACCACCAACAATACCACCACCACCAATATCAATACCACCATCACCAAAACCACCATCACCACTACCAATACCACCACCACCACTCATACCACACCACCACAATACCCCTACCACCAATACCACCACCACCAGTAAAAATTCCATGACCATCAATACCACCAATAACAATTCTACTGCCAAAACCAATACCACCACCAATACTACCACCACCAATACCACAACCAACAATTCCAAATCCACTACCACCAATACCACCACCACCAATACCACCACATCAATACCACCACCACCAATACCACAATCACCACCAATACCACCCCCAATACCAACACCACCTCCAAGACCAGCACCACCAATACCAGAGGTTCCAGCAATTAAGAATTAAATACTAATCAGATCAGTTCTTGAAAGAAGGAGAGAAGCACCACAAACTGCTGCTTTCAGTAAGGGGATTGACCACCTTGGCCCTCCAGCATGTAATAGGTAACCCTCCTGCCACTTTACAAAATGCAGAGTAGGAACAGTCTTACCCAGTTCATGAGTGGCACTGATAAGGAATAGAGAGCATTGTCTGAGCTCTTCACATCGCTGAGGCAGCCGGAGCCAACTAGGCGACAAGAGGCTGAGGCACAGAGATTTCCCATGGCAATCGCCACACAGGAAGCATAAACAATTCCAACCAAGCTCCCAACCAAACGACCCGACTCACAGCAGCTAAAAATGACAGTCTTACTTATGTTCTATGAGTTGGCTGTGTTGGTGTATGCACTGTAGAACTTGTTTCGGGTCAGTGTAAAGATACAGTCACCCCTCAAATAGGTTTCGTAGGTTTGCAGGGTAGACCATGCTGTATTTCAAATTCAGTTCGGAAAGTTTTCGCTTAACTTAAATAAATTGACAGCGGCCTTTTGTACCTGTACCTGCTGTGTAAAGCCGGGATAGAGAGAAAGCTCCATACCCTTGTTCTGCAGTGTTTTCAGCTCTCTTGCCTTTTGGATGGCAGTATCACGGTCCTTGTATTACAGAAGGCTTGGTATGTTTGGGCGTGGGTTAGCTCCTGGAATCGACTTGGGCATCAGAGCGTGATGGGCACACTCCACAGTAAAAAAGTCAGAGAAGGTTTCTCTACCCAATAGCGCTGCAAGCAGTTGTTCAGCGTATCGCTCCATATTTCCAAAGTTATTTGATTTTGACACTCCTACAATCCGCACTTTGTTCCTGCTCGAGCGTGCTTCTTTGGCTTTGACTTGTAGAGCGTACAGCATTTTGTCCATTTTAGTGCGGGCAGTGGCTTCCACAGTGATTATATCCTTGGGGTCTAACACTCTCTTTTCGACTGTGTGTTTGTCCAGTCTCTGCATCATACGTTTCCATCAATCTTCGTCAAACTGTGCTGTATTTTGGCTAGAATCTGTCTTAAGTCTTGTTTTGTTGGAGGATCGTTGGACTCGGAGCCAGACTCCGCAACGCCCGAGTCAGCCTCTTTGTGTCTGGGTTTCTTGCATGGCTCAAACTGAAGCTTGAGCTGCAATTTATCAGTTTTGACATCGGTGTTGAGCTCCACTGCCACACAGTACATGCAATCAACCAGCACTATAGACGCAATTCAGTCAGGAGGCACCCTTAAAGCCTACCACTTTGTATGCGGGTCAATGTGAGGGGCTGGCAGGCCAATCACCTCCTCTCCGTCCAGCGTAGATGACTGGAAATGTATTTTGCCTCAAGGCTCATGCAGTCAGGGCCACCGAGTCAGCTCACATGCAGTCCGTCAGTAGCAAAAGAACGCCAACAGGAGAGCAACATGTGCCCTCGAAGGGAAGCAGATTGCTGGTGATACCCTGGTGCCACGCACTACTCGTCTCCCTCCTCCTACTGGAGTCCCACTTTAGGGAAGACCTGCAGGTGACAATCAAGAGTAGGCAAAAGCAGGGGTAGCTCATTGCCCCCTAGTCGATCGGATCATCACCCTCTGGAGTGTGGATAGAACAGGCTACTTGGGGAGACGGTGCACACACGGCACCAATCAGTGAGACAGGGCACCCGGTCCGTGAGTCTTCACACCCCCAGAGGCCCAAACTCCTCTGCCGCAGCCCTGGGGCAGTCGTCAGGGCCCTCCAGGGCTTTTCCCTCAGTATCTCTCCCAGCAGGTTGTCTCAGCGAGGTGCGGAATGAAGAATTCCACCCACTGTACACAGTGCAGGGCACCCCAGGGGCAGAGACACTGCCTGACCTCCCAGAGCATACGCAGAATAGGCCCTACCCGCTCAGTCGCTACCGTCGCTCGCCACGCCAAGGGCTCATTGAAGGGCCGTCATCTTGGCTGCAATTGTTTGTCTGTGCTGTCAGGTATGCATATACAGCCTGTGGAACGCCAGATCATCGATAGGCAGCAGGATGATGAAGAATAGGCAGCTGGGCTCACGGAGCTCCTCTAATTAGCAGCAATCTTGGAGCCAGGCAAGCTCTGCCCCCGCCAACAGGACCAGCTCTAGGGTGGTGCAACCAGTGCCACCGCACCGGGTGCTAGCTTCCTGGGGGCACCGTGTTTGCAAGTTTAGTATGTTTTAAAGCACCTGCTGCCACGTTCCTTTCCTCCTGTTGTAATTTGGCAGCGATTGGGTTAGCATTAGCAGAAGCCATCCTGTATTTGGAGGCTATCTTGTCCGTTTTGTGGAATCCATTTTGTATTTCTGGCAGCCATTTTGTTTGCCATGTGCTACCACGTGTATGCCATGTGCTCTGTCCTACCTTGCATTGTCTGCTCTTGAAATCTGCCTAGAGACAGGTTATATTTAGCCTCTTCCACTTTGCACATGCTCAGTTGAGCTTGCAGCTGTCCATGCAGATGCTGTTAGTCTGTAAATGTCAAGATATGTTCACCAGAATTAGCAACTGTTAGCTCCTCCCACTTGTTGACTGTGCATTTTCTGTATGACCTTACATGTGCCTAAAACCTACTTCTTGTACTTGTACCGCCTTCTTTTGAGCCACTGTGTGGGTATAAAAGGACCAAGCTCCTTCCATTCAGTGTACTACTTCATACATTGCCGAAAGGTGTTGTGTGAATGTAGTTCCACCTCATGAGGTTAATAAACTTTGTATTTTCTATTCCAGTTTCTGTGCCAACTTCTTTCCTATTGGTCTGAGGACTTGTGCAGAGAAGAGCGAACCCCTTGCACTAGTAGGCCTTGCTGAGGCTCACCACCACACTCAGTCAATTACCAGGACTCACAAAAATGTCAAGTTAATTCCTATGATTAATGTTCTTACAGGAAAGTTATTGGAGTTTTGTATTGTTGATGGTTTGGCTTATGTGAAGGTAGTGCAGTGGGTTAATATGCCTGCTGCAAAGACGTGTACCATGTAGATTACAGAGTGGATATAATGTAAATAGATCAGCAGGTTACTGCTTCTTAAAGAGACATCCTTTTTTTACTTGCAATTTGTAACTTAATGTCCTAATATAGAACAGTGAGGTATTAACTTTTATCTTAGAGCTGCATACACACTGCAAAGTATAGATTAGAGCATGGATTACTGTTGCAAAAAAGGTTAATTTGGGTAGAAATCATTTCTTCTTATTAAAGAAAACTCCCAAATATGATGTTTCTTTTTTTACTCTGAGTTTGTGCTTCTCGACACCAAGCACTCTTAAACTATACAGCCTACCAGTATGGATGACATGCGACTCCTACACTTTCTTGCCTTTGGCTTATGTAACATTTCCTATAAGCAGTTTTACACATGTATGTTAGATTGCGTCTGAGCAATGTGTGTGTGATGTAAAGCGCTCAGAAATCCTTTACTGGTATGAGTGGCGCTATATAACTAATTCAAAGCATCTGAGAGAGAGTGATTATGGAAACTTGGTCCCTGTTAAAGGGTGCTAGTGAGAGTATCCGTGGTGGATGCGGTCATTGGGGGGGCGCCAACTAACATTGTCGCACTGGGCACCACCAGCGCTAAAGCCTGCCCTGTCCGCAAATCAAATATAAGTGAGGAGTGAAGTTCGGTTAAATTATTAGTGGAGAAGTTGTCTTAGAGTTAAAATGTGGGAGCTATGCCTTTGTGAGAAAATGCTTTTTGTATATTGTTCTAAAGGTCATAATTTGTCTAGATTTCTTGAGGAGCAATTCAAAGCTGCCTTCTGTTTATAGTTGGTTGTGCTAAATCTCATTTCAAACCATTTGTTACATGATCAAGATCATCTACTATCCAGAAAATAGCAATTGCAGAGACTATGGTAGCATATAATGGTATGAAATTAAAGGAAACATACAAGTCTTGCAAACATCTAATTATATCCTTCAGCGCGAAAACAATTAACATCTCCGCAACATGGGTAGGATTCACTAATTGCCAATATACCCTAGTATCCTTTGTAATGTTCCTTCAGATTGTGTCCTTATATTAGTGCAAAGTCTTGAAAAACGTAAAACAATGATCAATATCTGTGAGTGGGTAGTGGCCACTGAATGATTTGCTATTAAATCAAATTTCACCACCGAAACAGAACAATGTTAATAGACACACGTTTACCAGCAAAACTAGGAAAATAGATGAGGGGAGCACCATTAGGCCCATTTTACATGCATTCCTCCTAGCCAATAGTTCTAGTAGAGTGACAAGTTGGGGGTCCAATCTGGACATTAATGGTTTCCACTATTTTAAAGAAGACCTAACTGTAGATTAAAGTCTCCCACTAACATAATGTGAGATATGCTCACATTAGGGTTCAGACTGTAGTCCAAAAAATGAATCCAATATTAAACAATTTTTATTAATATTATCTGCATTAGTGATGTGGCAATAATCATTAGTAAAAGGGAGCCAATACCAAGATGTCGATCGTGTTGGGCTGCCGCACCTAGAGCTTCCGTTCTACCATCCCTAATAGATTTACCGGCACTTGTGTTCAGCGGTGTTGGTCCCTCGGGTCGGTGAGGCTGGCGTTGGCAGGTGGACGTGGCATGCGGCTCATGGGATGCGCACTGACAGATGTTCTTCCGGCTGGTGACATGGTCAGGAGCCCCGCTGGGCATGGGAGAAACTATCGATAGCGGTTTTGCCTCGAGAGCGGAGGAAGCATGAAGAAGGAGCAGATCCACGGTGTTCTGCACGTTGACTACTAGACTCGCCTGCTCTATCGGCGACGCCCTGCAATGGTGGGTGGATCGCACGACTAAGAGACTGAGACAAACCTGGAAGTTGTGGGGTGTAGGACTTGGACTACGGCAGGGGAAAAACCACTGTGATGCCTCCTAAAATGAATAAGCAAGCCAAGGAACTGGCGGAACAGGCTACAATGCACTTACAAGGTCCAGACAGGAGTCTCACCCTGGCACCAACAACAAGAGTGCAGGTAAGCCTTGGCCGGTTACAAATTGGCTTAAAAGCACAGGTGCAGGGTAGAGGAGAACTTTGATGGAAAAACAGCAAGGTGGAACTAGGAAAACTTTGTGGCTAAGACAGGAGCGGAAATTACTCTGCCACCTCAGGGATACAGTTTGCCCCCCCTGTCAACTACACTTGATCTGGTTTACTCCACTGTCCATCCTCAAGCAGCAATCACAGACGTTTTTAAAATTAAAGAAGGACGGGTGAGCCATATATCCCAACAACAACTGAACCAGCTCCAGAAAAACTGTGCAGCTGACGCCCAACGTCCAGGAGCCCAATTCAGGATCTGGGGACAAACAAAAGACAGGGATCGTAGTGGCAGATGGTGGATTTCCTCCTCAGCACATCCTCGCCCATGAAGGAAGGGAGGAGACCCCTAGGGAGCCCACCCTGGGAGGACATGAGAACTCACTTGACCCACAGATGAATCAATGCCCCATCGCAGTCAATGGCTTCACAGCAGTGAGTGAAGCACGGCCCCCATGGATGTTACATCAGATGGGACAGACCATTTTTTTTCTCTTACTGAGGATTCTTACTCAGGCGCTTCTAGTTCTAGTAACAGTGAGGTAGAAGATTAAGCACCAACGTCCGGCTCCAGTACACTGGAAGCACCCGAAACACACTTAAATGTCAAAGACGCCAGAGGAGGGGAGAAGGGAGGTTTGGGCAAATTCAAACGCACTTGAAGTGACTTGTTAGTTTCATCAAAATGTGGAATTTATCATTAAGACTTTGGCAGTATTTGGTCATAGAATTCAGCACGCATACTAAAATAGCTGGGGGTGTCTCTGTCTACAAGATTTAGACTCCATTAAGGCTATGAAATGTAGAATGGGGACATTGTCCTCAAACTCTGCTCAGTGTATGCTGTGGTTTTAGATGACCCCGGGGTGCTAGATTTTCTAGCTACTGAACTCCCTTTCTAGCCAGCACCCTATGTAGTCTGTGGGGATCTAAATATAAATGGTTTTAGAATAGGCTCTGAGGTCACAAGAGCTAGCAGTACGAGCCATACACTGCAAACAACGCGCTTCCTAAATAATATATTAAAAGATATAGGCTTGGTGGATGCTTGGCTAAGTTTGAAAGCCCAGGATCCTGGCTATACTTATTATTTGGCTCCACTCAGAAAGTTAGCAAGGTTGGACTACTTCTTGGTGTCATCAGCTTTACTCAAGGAGGCTCACGTAGAGATATTTCCCAAGGTTATGTCAGATCACAAACCTGCTGTACTGGACGTCCCAATCGCAGTGTTAACAAGGCAATTCAGGAGCTGGAAATTCGAAAGGGTACTCTTATCTGATCAGGAGTATGTCAAGCACATGAAGGGTTGGATGGCGGGATTCTTAAATATTAACAGGGGCAGTGCTCCCCTTGGGATGGCAGGGGATGCGTTCATGGCTACAGTAAGAGGGGAGACCTTGTGGTACAGTGTAGACAAACAAAGTGAGGCAGGAAGGTTACCAGAGACTTGAGGTCTAGAGACCGAGTTAATCAGTAGCGTGGCCCTTGGAGGTGATATTTCTCCAATACTGAATTTAATTGCCATTATGAAATCATCCCTTGACGACTTTAACGCAGAGAAAACCACAGGAAAGTATCTGGCAAAAAGACAGGAGTGCTACGAGTATAGCGAGAGAGCGGGCGATACTTAGCTGTCAGGCTAGACAACAAATAGCTATGGGGCGCATAAGGCAGGTAAAAAATATGCAGGGGGCAACGGTCTTGGAACAAGCTGAGATAAGGGAAACCTTTAGGGAATTCTATGAAGGACTCTACAAGGCCCCACAAGTAGGAGATTATAGTAGTAGAGGTCACAGCCAGCATATGCACCATCGGTGAGGCTCCCCCAGGACGAGAGCCTTCCCCTAGCAGCAGATGTATCTTTGGAAGAATTCCAGGTAGTTCTCCGGGTCCTTTCTTCAGGCAAAGCGGCAGGAACAGACTGTATACCTCTTGGGTTTTACAAAATCTTTAGAGAGGAGGTCAGTTAGGATATGCTTGAGGTAATTAAGGGGGTTAGGTGAGGGGCAGCTCCACCAGGCTCTTGGGGCACAGCTAATATCATTATCTTTTTTTAAAAAAAAGGGAAGGATCCTATGTTATTGGGATCATATAGACCTATCACACTTCTTAATAGTGCTTCCAAGCTGTACTCCAAAATCTTTACCACCTGTTTGAACAAAGTAATGCCACTCCTTGTCTCAGCCTGGCAACATGGCTTAATTTAGGGGAGGGGTACGCCGGATCACATAAGGCGAGTATTTACATAACTGGATGCCACTAAGGTTCATACCAAACCAAAGGGGGTTACGTTTTTAGACAAGAAGAAGGCCTTTGATAGGGTGTCATGGCAGTATCTATGAAAGATCATAGAAGCTAACGGCCTTGGCACAAATTTTAATAAAGCAATACAGGCTGTGAATATTAAATCTACTTCCCTGGTGCGAGCAATGGGAGAAGAGTCTAAACTGTTTATAATCGAAAGAGGAACAAGGTAGGGGTGTTCCTCATCCCCTTTGCTGCTCGCTTTATAGCTTGGCCGCTCCTTCGACATCTGGAAGACTCAAAGGATATTATCCCTGTAAGCTTGCAGGGGTGGGACACTAAGATATTGGCATATGCCGATGATGCGGCCGTAATCACCACCGATCCCGATAGAGCAATACAGGCAATCTAAATCATAGCCGATAATTTTGGGGATCCAATCCGGCTTCTTACTGAATGGGACTAAGACCCATATCCTGATAAATAGGTTCACCCCAGCCTCCTACTGAATGAAGCAGTTTATCTCGGAATAACCATTACGGCAAAGGTTGAGGCAATAGCGGATTTAAATCTTTCCCCTATAATGGGGAGAATCACGAAGGACTTTCGCCACTGGACAATCTGAGACTCTTGATAATGGAGAGATACAATTTAGTAAAAATGATGTTTCTTTCAAAGTTACTTTATATTTGTTAGGTCTCGCCTACTCAGCGGGCATGCGCTGCATAAGAGGGCCTTTAGCCGTCGCGCTCCTCTTTTTCAAGCACACACTCGTGCTTGTGGTGGCATCCACCTTGTGGGAGAGAGCTGTGGCTCGCATGCTGATTGGCATCTGCTCGCTCCTCCAAGGCAGATGCCGCCACAAGCACGAGTGTGCTTGACAAGAGCTGCTGCTTGTTTTAAGTGTACTGATTTAACTCCTCAAAGAATGATAGATTTTAACCATTGATAACAAATGGGAGGGACAATCCTTCAGTGGCTGAATCACAAAACCTGGGTTAAATTTAAATTCCTAGCTACACAAAATGATGTGATCCTGTGCAATTACCTCATTTCCCGGTGCCTCCTTTTCCAGTATTACCACGTTTGAGGCCATCTTAAAATACTCATCCCTTCTATTAATGTACCGCTCGCTTCTCTATCATTTCACTAGAATATCTCTCTGTATGCCGAGAAATCTCAGAGAATGTGAATACTTTTCTTTTGCCCAATCTTTAAGCCACAGTCTGTGCCAAGCTTGAGAGCCTCTTGCTTTAGAAATAGAAGACAGACTGCTTCTTGCAGCTACATACGGGAGTGACCCCCGGCGCACCTGGAGCATTGTGTGGTGGCGGTGGCAGTGCCATGGCGACATGCAGCTTGGATATACCGCCCCACTTATTCGTTTCAGTGCTGCTGCTGCGGGCAGTCTCATGTGACGGACAGAGTCTCTCTTTCATGCTGCTACTGCCCAAGAACTGCGGACCACAGCATTACTTCCACATCAATAGCCTGACATGCGTGCCTTGTGGAACACATCAGCATCAGAGTAACAGGGGTAAGAGTGGTGGTGAAGGATTGAACTAAGCTTTGCCTCTTCATAAAAGTGGTTCCGAAATAGTGAAGGAAGTGAACCTTTCATCAACGTACCTCCCACTAGAACATTGCATGTATGAGCCCACCCCGTGCCTCTCCGGCATACTCTGTATCCTTCTTTAAGAAGGAGACTACCACATTTAATTGCCAAATAAGCTATTTATCAGATGTGCCTTGTTACCGCTGCTAAACCTTACTATTTCTAATGTAAGTTAGCAAGTAAATACGAAGTTCCCTCTTTCTTCCATAAAAGTGTTGAGGGCTTCTGAATCATCTCTAACAACCTTCATCACAGCATTCCGGAATTGGGCAGGTATCCGGAATTGGCTTAGGATAGGCAGATTTGGCAGATATCCCCCCTTCCTTAGGAAAGATCAGGTACCTGGGGCCCTGCAAGACGACTGTTTGGTAAGGTGGGAGAAGGCTGGCTTTGGTAGGGTAGGGGATCTGTTTGCTGGAGAACATATTGCGCCCATCGAGATAGTGAAGGAAAGATTCAACATTGGCCCAGAGATTTTTTTACATTTTTGCAATTAAGAGGTGTTTTTTATGCAAGAAAGCTGGAGGAGCTTCAAGTTTTAAAAGGGTCCCTTTAGTGGAACTATTTATAACTGTCTGTTGGAGGAGTTCCAGTATGATTTTTATAAACATAGCTTGAAGTTGCAGGTCAGGATAGGGCTCTCAGATTCCTTGTTTCTCAAATCATTAGCAATAGGGGAGTCAATATTATGTTCTGCTAACTTACAGTCAAAGGAATGTAAAATCTTGTTTGATTTGTATATAACACCCTAAAAAAAATTCAAAATGGGGGGGAATGGAGGGGACCTGGCGTTTTATGTGCAGGGCAGAAGGAGTGGACTTGGTCCACATATTTTCCACATGCCCTCGCCTCGAATCAACAGCTAGGGAAATAATTTGTTTTCTACAAGACATATTGAAGTCAGACATTCCACTTTCTTCCCGCATTATGTTATTAGGAACAGACAAACACGTTGGTCAAAATGGGAAGGAGCTAATTTTTAAGGCTATGCCAGTCTATAACCTGTGTGTTGCTTCTGCCTGGCTGGTTCCGCTACCACCGACCTTCCAGCAATGGAAAGAGCATGTCCTGCATGTTTATAAGCTAGGGATAGCACTGTATGATTAAAGGGGCAGGAAAGGAAAGTTCAAGGGGAATAGGGTCTGGAGGCTACTCTCAGCCTGGATCTCCCTAGCAGAACTGAATCAGCTATGTTTTAAGATCATGTGTCTTTTTATTAAATGAAAATGCTTACTCCAACGTATGGTATTCAGGATCTTGAGATCCTCTCATAGTAGCTGCTTTTTATAGGATTATGAATTGTTATGATTGTATTTTTATGATCAATTTGGTTAACCTTCCACTATCTGTAGTGTATTTATGTTTATGATCAGACTTTTCTAATTGCTGTAACCTGTCTTTGTTCAGAAAAAAATAAAAGAATATTAAAAAAAACAAGTAAAAGGGAGAAAAGCTTCCTAAAATCAAGAATCTAATTTTGAAAATTGAGAGAGCCAGATCATCAATCAATCAATCAGAACAATTCTAAAGTGCACAACTCACCCGTGGGGGTCTCAAGGCGCTGGGGGGGGGCTGCTACTGCTCGAATGGCCAGGTCTTGAGTAGTCTTCTGAAGGTTTGTAGGTCCTGGTTCTGCCATAGGAGGATGGGGAGATAATATCTATTTTACCATACATTTAATAGAGGGTGTGTTACAACAGAATTACCCTCAAATCTATATGGAGAAAACAATGCACATGCACACTCATGGATGTCATCGAATCCCAGTATGCCTTAGAAGCAAATGCCGGACCTTGGTCAGAGTGGAATGTGCAGCAGACATATGTCCTGATAAAGACTTGCAAGTCTTTAATAACAGTTAGAGCGGCAGCCGAGCACTGTGGCTAAACCCAGAAAAACCTGGAGCAAGAATCTACTACAACCAAAATAAATATGAATGAAGTATCGCAAATTAGTGGATCTCAGTGATCTAAGTAAATACATGCAAATGGCTAGTTGGAAATAAATAACTGTGTCAGCGGTGGATGAGATATAGTAGAACATTTAATCAGTTGACAGATATCACAACATAAAACATATTTTTTTCTTTGTTGGTTTAATCCTTGCCATCAATATCGTTGCTGTTAGAGTGTAATGGTGGCAGCCACTCTGGCATGCTCAGAAGCTATACCTTCATGTCCATCCACAATTAAATCATGTCTGCAGTTGCATTGGGAATCATGTGATCTCCAATGCCAAGAGTAGTTACAAAAAGAATATTCTGGTCATTTAAAAGATAGGAATATTGAGAAGGGAAAACCTTTGTTAAGGGGGTGCCATTTTTTAAAGCATTCACAGCAGACAAAATAACACTGTTGATATGTGTCTTAGAGTGAGTTATCGCTGCTATTTTAGCTGTGGAAACTGATGATTTGGCAGCTTCATAGCCAAAGAATTCCCTACCGTGGGGGACAAATGTAGAACATTGAGAAGTCTTTTTTTTGGAGAACCTTATGTTTGGCTACGATATTGTGTTAGCCGAACGAGATTGTCCGCCAGCATTCGTCATGGATTGTCCTAAGGGAGAAACAGTAATTCTACTGCCATTTTCAGACCATATTGCCAAGGCACTTGCACCACACATATGTGCAGGAGTGTGCGGTAGCCCAGGCTCTAGCATTATACAAAAACCATGTTGAATGGAATGTAATTTCAACCCACCACATAATTCCTTTAAAAAATACTCCAACTGCACAGAGGCAGTATCCAATAAAGCAAGAAGCTAAAAAACAGGTCAGGGAGATCTGAGAATGAGAGAATATGAGACCCCGTCCTGGTCTTTAGTTAGACACCCCGTGAGGGATGTTAGACCACTGCAAGCTGGAGTGTCTGCATGGGGGAACCTCATCGTCTCTGGTCAGTGTGTCACCTGGGAAATGATGGTCTCCTCTGTCTTTCTAAAGCAAGATGTGATGTATATATACCAACAGGTCTCCGCAGGGATCATACCTTGCTGTGTTTCTGTGTCGGCCTAAACGATGATGTCGGGCCTGAACTTTATACAGAGATATTATACAGGAGATGTTCGTCCTACTGTGCTTCCAAGAAGCCTCATGCATAATGTATGAGTTTTCTAGCTAGGATCGAATGCAGTGTCGTATCTAGGTAAAAGTTCATATTATGTAAGGAAAGGATTTAGGTGAAAGGTTGCAGTGTTACCTTCGCCTATATAGGGTACCTGTATGGGATATAAAATGACCTCTGCTCCATCACGGTTTGTCTGAAATTGTACCCAAGTTCTGAAGTCCTGGTCACTGCAAACAGTGATTACTGGTTGTTCTTTTACTTCTTCTGGCACTTTTCATGTTAAAACATTCAAAATCCATATATCCAGTGACCCTGTATTTGAGATAGGCTGCAGGCACACAGAGCAAAAGGAAGCGTAGAGAAATGCTCCCTTTTGAAAAGTTATCAAATACGGGAGGGGTACCTGACTCCTTCAGTACTTCTACTTTGTCTCTTTATAGCATCAATCAAACCACTGCCTTTTTTGTTTGATTTGGTTATTTATTACACCGTTCCATTTAGGATTATTTTCATATATTCTTTTGTGAAATTCAAAAGTATGAAAAGAAGAAACACATACATTTCAGATGACGTATACAGACAATACATTGAACAATTCACAAAATACATTCATAAACAAAACATTGAAATGTACCATCACTTATGTACAAAGATTCAAAAAGGCGTGGCATTTCTAAAATGATAATGTCAAATCGAACTTTACCATTAAAGAGGATTTATCACCACTCTACCATAGATATAAAACATAAAATAGCTACTCCATTTCTATCACGAATTACAGCTGAAATGGTGTTTTAAGCAACCCCCAATGCTAGCCTTTAGAATGAGTAGGCCTCACAGCAGTGAAAATGAATTTAGCTGTTTGTCCAGCCATGTATTTGAGACAGGCTGCAGGCACACAGAACAAAAGTAAAAGCGGAAAAATTCTCACATTTGAAAAGTGACATTTCTAAAATGATAATGTCAAATCCAACTTTACCATTAAAGAGGATTTATCACCACCCTACCAAAGATATCAAACATGAAATAGCTACTCCATTTCTACCAGGAATTACAGCTTAAATTGTGTTTTAAGCACTCCCCAATGCTAGTCTTTGGAATGAGTAAGCCTCACAGCAGTGAAAAATGAATTTAGCTGTTTGTCACTGTCAGTGCTTGTAAAATTTAAAAGTACATTTCCAGCCTTTTATTCAAACATCACCCTGCCTTTAGGGTCACTTAGGGCTTACCTTAGTGGTGACATATGTGTAATAATAGGGGAGTTTAAAGCTTGACAAGTTGTTTCAAATGCTAAGTCGAAGTGGCAGTAAACTGCACACACGGGCCCTGCATTGGCAGGCCTAAGACAGGTTTGAAAGGCTACTTGAGTGCCACAACCAGTGCAGCAGGCACACTAGTTTAATTTAGATCACAGGACCTGGGTAAATGGTATACCAATTTAAAAGGGGCTTTCAGGTAAACTAAATATGCCAATCAAGTATACACCAATGTCAACATGTTTTGGGGAGAAGCTCGTGCACTTTAGCACTGATAACAATACAGCCCAATGATTCCTTATGGCAGTAGCCAGCATTGGTAGAGTGAAAATCATTTTTAGGGAAATTTCACTGTAAGGACATGTGCAACGTAATTTGGCAAGTCGAATTTACAGTGTAAAACTGCCACAGGTAGGTCACCTGTGTAAGGCCACCAGGCTGCGCACGACTGTAGTCTCTTAGGTTCACCCTGCACACACGTGTGCACAAGTGTTCATATGTAATGATCCCAGTGCCCTTTGGTAAACATACTCAGTCCAATTATCATGCAATTGCTGTGAGTAAGAGTCTGTTAGTGAGGCTCACTCACAGTAAAGGTCTAAAACCCAGATGGTCAAAAAGCAAAAAATCCTGTCCTACTTAATGAGTCGAACTCATTTGCAACAGAATCCATAACCCATGAGGTTACCAAGCAAAAAGAGGTTGAACTGCAACAAGTAAATAAATATTCTTGCAAAACGAGCCAACTCTAGCAAATGCAACCACTAAACAAGGATATTCCATACAATAATAAGGGTACGAAATGAACCTATAAACTAGTCAGCGATTTTCAGTGTTATGGAGCAGTCGTGAATTTACCTTTCCTGGACAAGCCTGACATTGTATAATGAAAGATAGATCTGCTCTGCTTAATTCAAAAGGTACCACCGTTCGATTTTTCAGTCTTATAAGCATTGGTGATCAATCCACCTATATCCGGCTAATGGCTATCTCTAAATATACACATAGATAGCCCAAATGACAATTTTGCGCCAATGCACCAAAACACAACAAGGGTACCCCGTTATTCTTTTCTTCACATCAGAAACTACTCATGCATATATTTTTCAATGGTGAGATTTACAGTGCTCGGTGTTGGAATGTAGTTCTTTTTGGACACGAGTCACAAAAATAAACATTTCCGAGAATTATTTCTAGAATCCTTTTCAACTAGCATTCTTGCGTGCACAAATGTAGATAGTGTATACAAATTCACATGCAAGAATGTAATCAACGTGAAGTTCACGATGTTTTTTTAAATTTTTTTACGATCCTCACTGGAGAATATTTTCCTCACGGAGAATTCCCTTTCTGTACTCGTCCAACAATTCCCCGTACCCACACTAGACACAGAGGCACGTCTGTGGTTTATATGAATAGTCATCCTAATGTACCCGGTATGGGATTGTGGAACATTTCGGACATATGCAGGCTAAGGTAAGTAAGAAGAGAATCTTCACACATTTTTGTAAATCTGGACCACTATGTGCAAGTACCACTATGGGTAAATATAAGTATATAATAACATCAAACTCTTTCTTGAAAACTACTGAGATTCTATTTGTTTTAATCTTTTACGTTTGTTATGTATTTTGCGTTAGTGTTCAAGATACTTAAACAAGCATCTTGTACTCATATATATACAAAACACAAATTAAAACAACTGTGCACTTCTCCTTCACCTCGCCATTTATAAAGCTGTGGCAGTAATAAACACTTCTTTGTTACAGACACCTTTCATTTGACCAGGATTAATCCACAAATGGCATCTTCTAAACCAATCATGATAGTGATCAATAGACCTATAAACCATTCACAGGAGACGATAAATGGAAAGTGCCTGAGCACAGCATTTTATTGACTGCAACATCATCAATCCGAAAGTAACAACACAGTTGCCCCTAATGAACTGCACAATATTGGTTCGGCTCCTTGGAGAATAACAACAAGCCATACAAATGAGCATGCTTCACTTAGCAAAATACAGATGGCGCATGATTTATTTATCATTGCGTGCATTTGTATGTTAGCCGACATCAGCAATAAAGAACCCTTTGTGGAGAATTGCACTTTTGGTACAGAGGTGTTTTCAAATGGAAGGAACAATGTGCCGATGCTGAAAAACACAATTCTGCAGCAGGCTGGACTCTGCAACCTTTATTAAAAGTGCTCTCAAGTCAAAACGCTTTTTCCTAACCTCGCAGAATCTGCAATCGTATGATAATTATGGGGAACACAGCATAGGCGAAACAATGCAGTTTATTTTTAAAGGCGAGCACCAATATAATGTTCCATCAAAATGGAAGCATTGGGTATGTCAAGGAAAGATGAAAAAGAAAACGCACCTAGAAACGAGAGCGGAACGCCAGAGATGCATTTGTTGGTAGATTGCAATGGTGGTCACCTCCTCCGTAGCATTTTAATCATGTACTATTATTTATGAATGGTTACAGCGATAGTGTTCTGTCAGGCAGCCCTGTTTTCCATTACTGCTGCCTCTCCTGGCCATTTTTATGATCATCGGTGAAATCAACTGTGTCTCGGAGAAAGTTATCTGCAGCAAATTTCTATATTGAAAAGTGGAAGCATGCCATTCTGTCTGAATATGCTGAGGACATAAAAAAAGAATCTATTCACTCGGAAACAATCACAATTGGCAGGTTTTCTTCGAATAAAAATTACTCTGCTTATTTAACTTGCAAGCCAGCAAAAAAGAGGGAAAAAAGGAGAGAAAGAAAACCCCCATGTAAGATAGAGACCGGGTGTTACTAGTGTTTTGAAATGTTTGACAGCTAGCAGTAGTCTGCACTCTGCCCTCTCTGTCCCACGCAGGGCATGCACAATGAAATAAAATCCAAGGGATCTTGAATCCCCTGCTGAGTCTTTAAGGCAGTGGCATATAGCTTCAGGCATTTCACTCAAAGGCTATCAATTTCTTCCAAAGAAAATCATACACGATATGGAAAGGCAAGTCAGTCACATGTAAAAGTATCTCTCTGCAGCAGTTCACATTGGCAGACCACAGAGCTGATGCTTAATCAAAATGTACACGTGATTTAAAGAAGTTGCACATTTCTCCTTTGGACAAAGGGGTTAAAACATGTTTGTTAGGTACATTTAAATTATACTACATTTATGAGAACAGTTTTTCATTTTGTCCAGATTTTACAAAGGGTGGCCGCACTCATTCCATGGCATCATGAGCACTGTTACCCGGGATTTTAACCTACAAATCATTATCAGATGTGTTAGCCTAATTAGTTCAACGGATGCAAAGCAGTATCACAACACACAGCATGAATTACCCCCAGGTCCCACTTGTCCTCGTCCCATTCATGGCGATAACCATCTCCCAAGTCAAAATTAACACGAAGGGGAGAGAGAGTTGGTAGGTGGATTCGTACTCCCTGGTCAGTAGTAATTAAACAAAAGGAATCCACTTAAGGAAGGGTTTCCCTACTCAGGTTGGGAACACCCTGTGTTGTAAAATACCCCTCACACACCAAAAGGACCCTTAGTGTCATGCTTCACCATTGGGGTCTTCGCACCCCTCTACGGAATGCGGCGTGCTGCGACCAGCGACTGCGCTGGAGCACTTTTCAAGATTATGTGTGGTGTATGTGAAGGGATACTATGTGCGTGAGTGGTGAGTTTATACGGCGAGTGAAATTTAAAAAGGGCCTGGCTCGTGGGGTAAAAAACAATTTTAATCTGCCCCCGGGCTGGCGCTATTAAAAACGTGCAGTAGATAGAGGAATAATATGCAAGACTATGTGCACTACCTCTCATATGTGTGTGTCGACATGTTTCGGAGACTCAGCTCCTTCTTCAGGACAGGGTACACAAATCCCCACCTTACTCACGTATCTCTACTTAAAACATGAACTTTATTTACAAAAGTGATAATTAGTGCAGGTCATAATTATGTACCTACTGGATGATTCAATAGTCGCTGATTGACGACTGTTATGAGTCACTTCCAATGTCTCATGAGCCTCAGGAACGTAGGGGTATGCGTGCAGATACGCTACGAAAGTCTAGGAGACAGTACTGCCTGACTGCCCCATACGCGGCTCCGCAGCGGAGCCGCGTAAGGGTATATTTTCAGGCCGAAAGGTTATTTCCTCTGCTGAAAAGGGGGGGAGGTTGGATTTACTCCAGCTAGGTCCTTGAGAACCTGATGGACATTATCAATAGCCTGGAAAGGCATGAAATGGTCCAAGGAGTATCCAAAAGGCATAATCATCGGACCCACACAAAAAATACGGCTACTTCTACTGAATCAGCAGGTCCCAATATGTGATTTTTTTCTTACTGCAAGTTCTAGACATGTCCATCTTGGATACTTCATAAATGATGTCAACCAATCTGAGTGTTTAGGGCGAACTGGATCTACCCAATATTTCCAAATTTGCCTCTTGGCCATTAATATTGAATAGAATAACAGAGATCTGGCAGGGCCTACAATGTGACTATTGAAACCGAAGATTATCACGGTCAGGTTTATGTGAATTGGTGCTCCTAAGATACTCTCAAGTGTCTTCCGCACATCTTCCCAGAAAGAAGCAATGGAGGGACAGTCCTTTAGCATATGTGTGTCCGATGCTTAAGCCATCCCACATTTATTGCACACAATTTGGGTCCCTTTCAAAAATGTAGATAATCTAAGAGGGGATAGGTATGCCCTATGAGCAGTGAACAGGTGATTCTGCTTTAGCCATGCAGGTTTAACTAGTCTGAAGAGAGTTCTAAATGAGTCCTGCTATAGAAGGTCACACTGTGTATTCGGGATCTGTTCACACCATAACTCGTCTGCAAGCTTGATTTCCCCATCAACTGCATTTTCAATAGCCCAATACCACACTGAGACCTCCCTCTTTCCTGCCGGCATCTCGACAAGCTGTTGTTCCAGGCTAATGCCCATACAAAATAATTTTTTCTTTCTTAGCTGGGATTGTGCCCAGCATTTTAGCTGGATATACTTAAATCTTGAAAGCCCCGTCTCTACTCTCTTTTCTTCTCAAGAAACAAATGAAACAAATGAAACAAATGTACCTCACTAATCAGATTTCCCCACACTTTTACCCCAGCTTCTTCTAATGGTATCTTCGGACTGTCCTGGAGGCCCTCCGGCAAAACTGGTGAGTCCCAGAGTGGCGCTAGGTTTGAAAAGTAATTAAGCCCCGCCATACTTCTTAATCTGGCCCATGTTTTTGCTATTGTCTGGAGGACCTTGAGTTTAACCTTTTTAAAACATTTTTGGTCCCCAAATTTAAACTTAAAACCGTCTTCCGGTAGACCAGCACCCCTTAACATAGCCCGAAACATGTCTCCTCCCCCTGTACTCACAGGCATTTTCAATAACATTCGGGAATGTAAAAGGTGGAAGGCCCAGGCATAGTATGGCAGATCGGGTAGTGCCAGTCCTCCTTTCCCTCTCTTCCACCTTAGTTTTTTCCAGGCCATCCTGGTCGATCTGTATCTCCAGATGAAGGAGTTTACCTCCTGTTGAAATTTGTCTATCAGGGATTAAAAAAAAAAAACCGGGGGTTTGTATTGAAAAGAAATGTGATCTTAGGCAAAAATTGTCATTTTAACCAGATTAACCAAGATGGATAAGGGGTGATGGACCCAGGACTTCATCTGTTTCTGACACTCCCTGAAGACTCGCGCTAGCTTTGTTTCAGCGATTTGCCCTAAATCCTGCACAATTCGGACCCCCAAGTACCGCATGGTGGAGCTAACCTGGGATTGAGTTTCTCTGCTATTCCACACCATTATTTCCATCTTACCAGCATTTATTTCGTACCCAGAAACTTGTCCGAATTCCTCTGCCAATTTTATGCCTGCCGGAAGGGCTGCTTCCAAGTCGGCCGAAAGTATCGGGATGTCATCCGCATACAGGGCCACTCTCCTCTCCAACTCCCTATATTTAAAAGAGATGATGTTAGGGTTGTCTCTGAGTCTCTTTGCAAAGAGCTCTATATACATATTGAAGAACAGGGGAGAGACGGGCAACCCTGTTGCGATCACCTAGTTAGCTTAAATGCCTCAGGCAGGGTGCCATTGACCAGCAGCCTAGCTGACATTGCTTGCTATAACAGCTGAATGGTACGATGGATTTTATCTCCCAAATTATATCTTGCCATCACTTCCAACAGGTATCCCCAATTCACCTTGTCGAAAGCATTGGTGGCAACCAGATTTAAAGCTGCCAAAGGGAGTGAATAGGTGGAGGCAATATCAGTTGCACCGACCAGATCGTATTGAAGGTCTGCTGGTTGTCGCCCTTTCACAAACCCTTTTTGGTCTGGGTGAAGAATGTCATTTGCCACCATCCTCAGTCTGGTTGCTAAAATAGAAGAGAATAATTTATAATCTCTATTTAAAAGTGATATCGTTCGATATGAACTGCAGATAGCTGGGTTTTTGCCGGGTTTCAAAATTAAGACCACCGTTGCATCGTCCCAGGAACGTGGGGGACTTACTCCCTCTAATAATATCTTATTATACAATTGAGTAAGTACTGGGATTATAACCTCCTGTAGAGATCGATATAATTCGACTGGTAGCCCAACAGGCTTGGTCGCTTTCCCTCTTTTACCCCCTGCAATGACACTCCAGGTCTGACCGTTGCTTGGAGCTAATAGATGGTAGTGTGGTCCCATCTAACCAGAGCTTTACTTTTGCGCTGTCTTCTATGCAGGTCCCTTTATAAATGTCTTGAAAATAGTCCAGAAAAGTTGCGCCAATATCTTTGTCTGAGGATAGGGAGGGTGCCTTCATCGTCCACCTGAAGTTCTTTTATATGGTTCCGGAGCTGGTCTGCTTTGATATTCCAAGCAAGTAGTTTACCTGCCCCTCAACCATACTCAAAATGGGCAATCTTGCTTGCCTCCCACCTGCGTATAAGCCTCCCTTGAAGAATACTCTTCAGCTCTTCCTTTAAATGTTCGAATTTTTCCAGATCTTCCTTCAAGCCAATACCGGTCTGGCTATTCATTTTGACCTTGACTGCCCTCAGTTCCGCTTCCAGAGATAAGGTTACTTCCCTATATTTTTTCTTTCTATAGCTTGATCTGTTGGTAATGCTACCTCTCAGGAAATCTTTGAGGTTGGCTCAGAATTTTGTAATGTCGGGTGTGCATAAGTTGCTCTCTAAAAATGCTTAGTTCCAATAAGAAGGAAAGCAGTCTCTTCTTCTTCAAGCAGTATTGTTCGATCAAATGACCATGTTCTAGTATGCTGTGACTGCATGCAGTCAATAGTTAATAGGATTCCGGAGTGGTCCGAAAGGTGCAACGGTAAGTATTTAATCTCTTTAACTCTATCTTTTAGATTATAACTGAGAAGAATGTAGTTGATACTCGACTTGTGTTTGCATTTAAAAATTCTCAAAGATACTCCTATTTGTTCTTCTGGGTACACAGTCAAAATATCGAGTTGAAAATTTCGACCTACCAAAATATCGTGTTGAAAATTTCGAAGGTACAGAATATCGATGTCAAGAATATCGTAGGACAGAATATCGACCCTGAGGTAAGTAATATTGAATTCATTTATATCGATGTAAGTAATATCGAAGTTAGTAATATCGATAGCATATATATTGATGTAACTAGTTTCGATGTTATTAATATCGATATTTGTATTATTTTTTAGATTTTTATTATGTATTTGTTACATGTTTTTGTAAAGTATTTAAATTAATTTATATTATATGTGTATTATTTTTATATATTAATACATTTATTTTTAAGTAAATTATATGTTTTAGTACCGGAGCGGGTTGTGGGTTTATAGGGGAATAGGGTGGGAAGTAATTTAATTGTAATAATTAATTGGTAATTAATTATTTTAATTGATAAATTAATTATTTAATTGGTAATAAATGTTAATTTTTATTAAATGTTATGTTTTAGTACCAGAGCGGGTTGTGGGTTTATAGGGGAATAGGGTGGGAAGTAATTTAATTGTAATTATTAGTTGGCAATTAATTATTTTATTTGATAAATTAATTATTTAATTGGTAATTAATGTTAATTTTTATTAAATGTTATGTTTCCGTACCAGAGCGGGTTGTGGGTTTATAGGGGAATAGGGTGGGAAGTAATTTAATTGTAATTAATTAATTAATTTATTTATTTATTGGCAATTAAATATTTTAATTGATAAATTAATTATTTAATTGGAAATTTATGTTAATTAATATTAAATGTTATGTTTTAGTACAAGAGTGGGTTGTGGGTTTGTAGGGGAATAGGGTGGGAAGTAATTTAATAGTAATTATGAATTGGCAAATAATTATTTTATTTGATAAATTAATTATTTAATTGGCAATTAATGTTAATTTTTATTAAATGTTATGTTTTAGTACCAGAGCGGGTTGTGGGTTTATAGGAGAATAGTGTGGGAAGTAATTTAATTGTAAATCATTAATTTTTATTTAATTATTAATTGGCAATTAATTATTTTAATTGATAAATTATTTATTTAATTGGTAATTAATGTTAATTATTATTAAATGTTATGTTTTAGTACCAGAGTGGGTTGTGGGTTTATAGGGGAATATGGTGGGAAGTAATTTAATTGTAAATAATTACAATTTTTTATGTGTAATATATTTTGTAAATATTTATTAATTGGCATTCCCTACTGTTGAACCCTTTGGAGTTGGAATAGTAATTTTTCTCCCTACGCTATCCAACGCTTTCCCTACTGATGCACCCTCTGGAGTGGGAATAGTAATTTTTACCCATACGCTATCCATCGCTTTCCCTACTGTTCCACTCACTGGAGTTGGAATAGTAATTTTTACCCATACGCTATCCAACGCTTTCCCTACTGTTCCACTCACTGGAGTGGGAATAGTAATTTTTACCCACCCGTTATCCAACGTTTTCCCTACTGTTGCACTCTCTGGAGTGGGAATAGTAATTGTTACTCTTACACTATCCAATGTTTTCCCTAATGTTGCACTCATTGGAGTGGGAATAGTCATTTTTACATACCCGCGATCCAACGCTTTCCCTACTGTTCCACTCACTGAAGTTGGAATAGTAATTTTTACCCACCCGCTATCCAACGTTTTCTCTACTGTTGCACTCTCTGGAGTGGGAATAGTAATTTTTACTTTTACGCTATCCAACGCTTTCCCTAATGTTGCACTCTCTGGACTGGGAATAGTAATTTTTCCCCCTACGCTATCCAATGTTTTCCCTACTGTTGCACCCTCTGGAGTTGGAATAGTAATTTTCCCACCTACGCTATCCAACACTTTCAATACTGTTGCACCCTTTGGAGTTGGAATATTATTTTTTACCCATACGCTATCCAATGCTTTCCCTACTTTTCCACTCACTGGAGTTGGAATAGTAATTTTTACCCTTACGCTATCCAACGCTTTCCCTAATGTTGCACTCTCTGGAGTGGGAACAGTAATTTTTCCCCCTACGCTATCCAATGTTTTCCCTGCTGTTGCACCCTCTGGAGTTGGAATAGTAATTTTCCCACCTACGCTATCCAACGCTTTCAATACTGTTGCACCCTTTGGAGTTGGAATATTATTTTTTACCCATACGCTATCCAATGCTTTCCCTACTGTTCCACTCACTGGAGTTGGAATAGTAATTTTTACCCTTACGCTATCCAACACTTTCCCTAATGTTTCACTCATTGGAGTGGGGATAGTAATTTTCTCCCTACGCTATCCAACACTTTCCCTACTGTTGCACTCTCTGGAGTGGGAATAGTAATTTTTCCCCCTACGCTATCCAACGTTTTTCCTACTGTTGCACCCTCTGGAGTTGGAATAGTAATTAGCCAATCTACGCTATCCAACGCTTTCCATACTGTTGCACCCTTTGGAGTTGGCATAGTAATTTTTACTCTTACGCTATCCAACGTTTTTCCTAATGTTGCACTCATTGGAGTGGGAATAGTAATTTGTACATACCCGCTATCCAACGCTTTCCCTACTGTTCCACTTACTGGAGTTGGAATAGTAATTTATACCCACCCGCTATCCAACGTTTTCCCTACTGTTGCACTCTCTGGAGTGGGAATAGTAATTTTTACTCTTACGCTATCCAACGCTTTCACTAATGTTGTACTCATTGGAGTGGGAATAGTCATTTTTACATACCCGCGATCCAACGCTTTCCCTACTGTTGCACTCACTGGAGTTGGAATAGTAATGTTTACACTTACGCTATCCAACGCTTTATCTACTGTTGCACCCTCTGGAGTTTGAATAGTAATTTTTACCATCATGCTATTCAATATTATTTATATTTATTTATGTATTTAAGATGTTACATAATGTTGTATTTAATTAATTTAAAAAAAATTGAAAGTATATTTAATTGTTGTTATTTATTAAATATAATTATTTATTATTATTTATGTTATTATTTTATGAGTGTTGATGTATTTTTAAATAGTAGTATTTGTTAATATTTCATAATTATTTAAAAAATAATGTATATATTATAATTATTTAAGTATATATTATATATTTAATTAATAATTTTAATTAAATGTTTAATAGTAAATATGTATTATTTATTCATTTTAAAGATTATAACACATTTTAACATAAGTTTAAAATATATATAAGTACTATTTACTTAATTTTACCTTTGTTTTAAAAAACAATATTTTTAATTACGATATTTTTAACATCGATATTTTTGTTTCGATATTTTTGTACTTACCATGTTGTAGATAGGGTGTCGATATACTTGCCTTCGATATTCCAACGTCGATATTTTGTCTGTTGATATTTTCAGCCTCGATATTCTGTCAGAGATTCGTTCTTCTGACCTTTCCCTCCATATATCACAGAGCCCCAATTGGGCCATTGTTGTTAGAAGAGACGTCCTGGATCTAAAGGGAACTGTTGCTCTACAGTTTGGAGATTTATCCACTTTAGGGTCCAGGACGATGTTAAAATCTCCTGCCCATATCACTGGCTCTGGAAAGTCCAGGAGATGAGAGCGAATGGAGTTAAGACAAGAGGGATCATCCTGGTTTGGGCCATAACATCCAACGAAGGTAAAAAGAATGCCCATTAAGGTGATCTTCAATATCAACCACCTACCGCTAAAATCTTCTCTGTTTTGTGAAATCTGAGCTCCAGCTTGCTTTTTGAAAAGGAACAACACCCCTCTAATATTACCCGTCTGGTCGGTGCATATGAAAGCATCCACCCATTTCTGAGTTTTAAGCAGTTCTTTTGTCTCTGTCTTGAGAAGGTGGGTCTCCTGAATGACAATGACCTGTGCTGGGGAATCTCTCAGATATTGTAGGATTCTAGCTCTTTGTATTCTCGTGCACAGGCCATTGACATTCCAGGACAGAATCTGAAGTATTGTCATACTATTTTAGGGTTAGAGTTAGCATATTCAGCCCTGACTGGACAAGGACATAGAACAAGGTCTTCCAGCTTTCCCATTCTTTCTACTCTTCGAAGTTACTAAATCTGGCAGGATTGAGACGAACAAGGTATTTTTATTTTTTATCCCTGTGCTCCCCTTCTCCCCACCCACTCCCCGCCCCCCCCCCTTAGGAAACCCGTCCCCCATTACTCTGGTCTGGTGTTGACCAGCTTTTGCGTCCGTGAACTAGCTCCCCCACCCTCTATTCCTATTGCGACTATACGTTACCCAAGCCATAGAGAGGAAAACTCCTCCCCCTTTTTCTATTTTCTACAAAAAAAAAATCTTTCTTCTTCCTTTTCCCCTTTTCCCCCTTTATTTACCTTTATCCCCCACCCCTCTTTTTTTTTCTCTTTCAGGCTGTACCTGATCTATACCTCTACTAAGCCCCGGAAAGAGGAGAATGTTAACAAACCTATATTCAACCTATTTCCCCTTTCCTCGAGTTTTTTTTTTTGGATAAAAGCTTGCCGATCTATATACATAGCAGAGGATAGGGAATAGGGAATTGAATAGAGAATAAGGATAGACAGGTACCAGAGGAGACTCTCTTCATGTGTGCTCATGTGTGCTCATCTTCTCTAACCGGACTTTCCCTCAGAGAAAAGAGAAGAAACAGAGGTGCCTCTAAACCCTTTTCGATCTAATATTGTGCATCTTATTGTTGTACATAACTTTCAAGAAGGCCGGGAATTTAAGTTGTACTACTGCATCGTCCGTCTTAAAATATTCCATTCTTCGGCCAAGTTCCCACTGCCTTTCAAGTGTGACTTTAGAAAGGTCCGAACGAACCTCAAAGGAGAAGTCTCTACTTCTTAACGACTTTGCCTTCAGGGCCAGATTCAACATTTTCTCTTTAATAGAAAAGTGAGAACTTTCCTAGACTTTGCCCTATTAGGGTTATGACAAAATGGGTCCCTATGAATTCTTTGAACCTCTCTTTCTAAGAGTTCTGTTGGTTCTTCAAGTGGTAGTGCCTCCTTGAGTAAAGCAATCATAAAAGTGGGATACATGGTGCCTCCTAGCTGAGCAGAGCGCGCATCCAGAGAGCACCCTCTTCCCCTTGTGTGAGTTTGCCTAGTGTTACCGGCAATGGAGTGAGTTGTTCATGGAGCTTCACGGAGATCTTGGGAAATACACTTTTTGTTTCTGGCTTCTTCGTTCACCAGCTGAATTTGTATCAGGTCTCCCATTCAGGCATCTGGTGTCTCGCGCCCAATCCATCCGCTCCACCTCTCAAGCTGGTACGGAGCCGCCCTAGAGTTGATGCGCAGTCGCAGAGCGGCAGCCCGTGGTCTCCTCCGGGTAAGCAGCGGCAGCGCCAGCATCAGTCGGTTCTTCAGGACGGCAGCTGGCGGTGAAGGGGCGGGATCTGCGACGGCTGCTGGTAGCGCCGGGGAGGGATCTGGAGAGAAGTTTGGTGCCTTCTGCCCCGGGAGTTTCTCCTCCCCCTGATGCTTCTAGCAACATCTCTGGCGGTAAGAGTGTGGCATCCCCCGCGCAAGAGGCAGAATCCTATTCTGCCATTCTGAATGAGGAACACAAGCATTCAGGCAGGAAAGTGGAGTCATACAACCCTGACAGCCTAGTGACAGTCGCAAATAAGAGGGGTGGAAAAAAAAGAGGAAAGATTAGGCAGAGCGAGGCTAGCCAGAGAAAAACAAATGCTAAGAGAAAAGATAGTGGGATATTAGAGTCACTAGAGTCACAATCAGAAGGAAGTCAGGACTCGGAGAACACAAGGGTCAATTGCACTATATCCTCTAGCACTATATCCAACCAAGGTACAGCCTTCCAGAACTATCAATTTAAGGGAAGGAGTATAAAAGGTGGGAGGAACAAGAGTGTCTCCTCGTATAATAAAGTGAGAGTTACACGATCATTATGGTCCTTTTGTAGGGTGCAACCGGAGGTCTTGATCGTCACAAAGCAGGGGGGACTCTGAAATTCACTCCATTGGCTCTGTAGTCGGGTCTCTCAAGATAACATGGAGTCTAATGGGGCCCCTCCTAGCCAGAGTGCTACACCTACCACTATACCTACAGTGGCTCCTCAGAAGCGGTCTGAACCACAGTCAGGGAAGGGAGCAGAGTCAGATGCTCAGAGTCATGGGGATGTTGTCAACCATTACTCAGGGGCCTCGATCAAAACCTTGTTTACCTCATTAAAAGAGGATATAAAACAGGGCTTTGCAGTTTCTGCTGATAATCAGACCTTGGAGACGAAGGTCGACCTCTTAAATTTGAGGACCAAATCCCTAGAGAGCTCTGTTGAGGAACTCAAGACGAATTTGGGGTCAGCAAAGTTAAAAATACAAAACCTACAGAGTTGCGAAGCTGCTTTGTGGGACAGGATGGAGACATTGGAAACCTAGGTAAATATAGATCTATATATTGTGTCAATGTGCCTTTTCTCTCGATCCTCTGAGGTACTCGTCATTAAATTATAGTTTTCAAATCATACCACTTCAGAGTGATGGAGTTAACACTGTAATTTGCCTTTGATTCTCATGGTAAAATTTTGATAAACTTTTCAACTTAACTGAGTCTGTGGTTATTTAATGAATAAAACAGGCAAATGCTTCAAATGTCATTAATTACCAAATCTTATTCAGCTAAAATAGATCCATGTGTAAAGAAAGGGCTTATTATTAATTAGGCTCAAGTCTGAGAGGTAAACGGACATAAAGCCCTAAAATTGATCCCCAGCGGGATTTCATTGACCGAATAACGAGTGAGTGTGGTTTATGGACCTGAACGAATGTTTGGTGAGTATTGTGCGTAAGTTGGTGTCCTGCTGGATCAACAGAAATATAGTATTCATTTCTTACATGCAAAATCAATATTTGTTCGTTTCATTTCTGACCTGGTACAAACAAGTATGTTTGATCAGAGAGCAATTTTGGCCCTGATTACGAAGTTGAAACTTGGAAAAACAATTAGCTCATGTCAAAATGAAAACATCTTACACATCAAATATCTATTTTATATTTCTTTGTATTGTTTCATCCTATAAAGGCCAAAACACATTTAATTTGAAATCACAGTATAAAAATTACGGCAGTTTTATCTATCCTGCTTCATTTTTCTGTTCTAATTATTTCATTTAATAAATATGTGCATTCTGGGAGTTGGAAACCTTCCTTCACTGCAATTAATGGATGCACCTGATATCTATGCTTTCTAAAGGGAAAGTCCAGATACACAACATTTGTTTAGATGGAGTAATCTAGAAAACCTATTTGCGTCATTTCTAATGTTTAGAGAAATTAAGGAACTGAATGCTACTGCACTCTATATGAACATAGCAAACAGACAAAGGTTGAAATGGGCATGCAGAGCACAAATTGGCCAGTGATCTAGCAGACACAGAGACTGAAGTATTCAATTGCCTAGTAAAAATTATTTTTTTAAGGAGATATCAAGGGCAGACTAAGTATTAATTATCTATCTTTCCTCTACCTCAATTTTGTTTTTGTCAGCATCAGAACATGAAGCTAGCATCCATTTATCTGTCATTCTTACTTTCTCTGTACTTTTTCCTTCTTTGAGTGCATCATAATCATGTGTTGAGCGCATCCACATATAATCCTGTCCTGTGTAAAGGAAAGTGTTAGAAGTGTTGACTGTATTAACACATCTAGGTGCCATATTTTAGTTGTTAACAAGTAGTATAAAGAGTTAATGCAGTAAATGAATGTGACTAACAAAAAACGCTAACATGGAGAAACTGTATTGTGAAGCTTGACATTACTTATACACTAAATGTGTTCTATAATAATATTTTCTATAATTTGGTAAATGTGTTAGCCGAAATAAAAAATACTTATTCCACAAGTATGTTCTTATGTTAGCCAAAGCTGTAGGCCTGAAATGCAACCCCTGACAAACCTTTGCTTTAGGATTAAGGTTCTAAATTTCATGTGCACTGTGAAAGCTGTTCTTTATCACATTTTGCATTTGAGGTGGAGAAGCATTCTTTAAGCAAATTATTGTATTTCTGTAGCAGCTAAGCAAGGAGAGAAGAAGTTACCATTACATGGCTTGAGGCGATAAGGGAAAAAAGTAGGTTTCAAAGGAGAGAAGGCACAGGAGACAAGGACAAATTGCTTCAATGGGATGCACATGGAGAACACAGTGGAAAAATCTCTAATGATTGTACCCATTGTGTAGTACATGTGAAAATTGCATCATGGGAATTCAACCTGTGGATAACCGGTTGTTGGAATTAGGGATAGTGCCCACATCTTTGCCTTTGGAGAGGGAGCATCCCAGAACGAGCTCTTTCTCTATTGATGGTAGCTTTATGCTACTAGACCAATCTCAACAGTGAAGAAACTTCTTAAGAAGACTCCACGACTAACACCTTTCCTCCTGAT
Source organism: Lissotriton helveticus (assembly GCF_964261635.1). Taxonomy (NCBI): domain Eukaryota; kingdom Metazoa; phylum Chordata; class Amphibia; order Caudata; family Salamandridae; genus Lissotriton; species Lissotriton helveticus. The sequence continues at coordinate 223,104,190 of NC_136060.1, forward strand.
TCAAAATGCTTACTCATTAAAGTAGGGATGTCACTTTAGTGATAGAGTAGGGTTAGATTTAAATGCTCTTCATTCATCTTCCCTCAATGCAGGGAAACTTGGACTCCTGCTTCTTGAACTAATAGTTCTGTTCATGTTGCACCATCTGAATTGTGTGTGTGGATTTGGCTGTATGCTGTTTCCTTTGTATTTTTCTATACCATCTTGGTGATGTCTGTCTAAGTTCAGTTATTTTTGCTTTTGTAATAAATCAAACTAACGTTCTGAAATTGTCCTTTGGTTAATATGTATCTGAAGCGCGGTTTCTAAATTTCATTACAAGACAGGATGCTACATTATGCATTAATCCTTTAATGCAACTCACAAGCAGCCGCTTACATCATAGAAAGAATAATTAGAATGCAGTGACAGCATGACAACAATATAAGCCATGAGCAACAACTGAGCTGCCTCTTTTGAATGCGGCTCGCAAGCAGATAAGTTGTCTCTCCTTACTCTTCTTACTTTGCCATTATTTTAAAGCCTAAGATATTGATTGTTGTTTACTGTATTGATCATTTATCGTGTTACTGTGTTACTACAATGATTATTAACTAAAAAACGTTTTTCATGTGTCCTTGTTTCCAGACTCGATCTGGTCCCTTTCCCCAAACCCTCATCACCCTCCCTCGACTTCCAATTTATGGTTGTCGTTTCCCGCCCACCACCTTCGCTTCCTCACCGATGTGACCTAGTGTGGGCTACCTCTTGTACTCTGGGCGCTCCATCCTTTCAAAGCGCCTTTTTCTCGTTGTCTGCGCCTTTCTTTCATTTTGAACACCTTTTTCCTCTGCCTTATCGAGGAATATGCGTGGATCGCTCCTTCTTTGGGGTTTTATATAGTAAGCATTATTTAGCCCTTAGGACGCGCTCGCTCTTCCTCACGAGCGCGCCTCTCTTCGAGTACTAAGGAATGGACCTCGGCAGTGGCGTCGTTACGGCCCCCTGCCTCTCCAGGACCATTCCTCTAATCCTCCCACAGCGGCTGGCTCGAGCGGGTCAGTTGCATCGCGCTTGCCAGCCGCTGCCGGAGAGTGGATCAGCTGTTCCTTCGCCTGTACTTTCAATGAATTTCTGGCCCTTTAACCCCTTCCGCCCCCCAAATCAATTCCTTTGTTTTAGCTAGATATTTTATCAGATTTTAAAAGGAGTTTCCTCCTCCTTCTTTATTTATTTCCTAGATACTATTTATTAATATATAACAATAATTTATTTAAGTTGGTCTTAATTATTTAATTAAGATTTATTCAAAATACATTAACAAAAAAAAATATATATATAAACAAATATTTTTTAAAAATAAAGAGCATTTTAAGGTTATATTTATAACTTAATTCTTTAACCTATTCTAGTTATACTTACCTGTCCTGTATGATATGGAGTCAGGCGACACTACTGCTAGCTCCCCACACCAATGACTCATTCAAAATATTCTTACAAAGGGAGATGAGGTCCTGCATGATGGACACGCTGAAGGAGGTCATGTTGTCTAAGAGACCCTTCCTACAAGATGACGACACGCCTCGTGATCCTGAAGCTGTATGCTCCAAAACCACTAAAAAAGTGAAACATTGTGAAGGCACTATTAGAGGTCGTGATATCTCACTTGACCTGGCAGGTACTAGCACCTCGTGCTCTTTGGGAGGCCCCCGTGCCTCAAAAGATACAGGTGTCCCTCGCGACACGATTAGGATGGGTGACCCTAGCGGCACGAACCTGGCGGGTGTCCCTAGCGACACAATTGTTAATAGTGCACGTGATGATGCAGGTTCTGATTCGGACGACGACGAAGTCTTCAAAGACCCTTATGATGAGTTCGTCCTTGACCTGGATCTGAATGACTTGGATTTTAATATCTATTCCGAGGCTGACTCTTCTCCCTCTTCTAGAGATGCCATTTTTGACCCTTTGGGTGGCGAAATGTTTTCCCCAAATAACATCTCCCACCCTAATAGTTCTAAATGGTTTCCCCACGATCATTTCGCCAAATTTATTCCCAGATGGCTAAGAAATTCTCTAGAGAGAGAGAAACGTAATGCCCTAAGATTCGAATGCCCAAGACAATGCATCGAAGACAAAGTCTGCCAGTCCTCCAACCTTGATCCTGACCTCATAAAACTTTTGGTCAAACAGGGTAAGGACCCCAGGAAAGCCATTGAGAGGGCTCTTAAAAGCTGCCAGGATCGTCTTCTTGATGTTCTCGGCCCCTTTACTAAGATTCTTAATCTGGCCGAGGAATCTTATATCTCAAATTCACCCCTCGACACTAACCTAATTAGAGGCTGGAGCCAGAGAGCAATCTTGCTTGGCAATGCTAATTAAGGCCTCAATATTGAAAGGAGGAAGACCATCCTCAATAAAATTAACCCTAAACTGGGTGACCTTGCCGAAAAGGAACCTTCAAGCAAACCCAAGGGACTCCTCTTCAGTGAGGATATGATTAAGACCATAGGGAAGTACGTTTCCACTTTCACCGCTCTAGACAAGGCCCAAAATAAAATGAGGCGTGTCTTCACTACTAACTTTTTTGGACAGGCCGGAAGAAGGGGTCGTTCTTCTGGCCGCGGAAACTACCAGCCCTTTTCATCCAGTAGAGGCAGAGGAGCTGCAGACAGGGTTTCTACCCCTCCAACCGACATTTCTACCCCCAGAGAGGAAGAGGTTCTCGCGGCAGAGGTTTCTATCCCGAGGGACTACCAACAACAACCCTCCAAGTAAGCCTTTCTCTTTCTTCTTCCCCTCCCAGGGTTGGGGGAAGACTCAAACACTTCTATCACGTTTGGAGATCCTTAACTCAAGACCCGTGGGTTCTCGAGACAGTTCAAGAGTTCAGAATAGATATTGTGGATATTCCATGTCAAACACATACACCCAACCCTTTGGTTCTTCCTATAGAACATCTAGAAATTGTCAAAGAGGAAATTTCTTCTATGCTCCAAAAAGGTGCAATTATCGAGGTTCCTTGTTCTCAAAAGAGATTTGTAAGCACGCTTTTCTTAGTCCAAAAGAAGGAGAAAGGATGGAGACCGGTTATAAACCTACGAGAGGTAAACAAGTACCTAGTGTACAGACACTTCAAAATGGAGGGCATCGACCTCCTCAGAGACCTTCTTCTTCAGGGAGATTGGCTGGTCAAGCTAGATCTAAAGGACGCCTATTTTACCATCCCTATAGCAGAAGAACATCAACCCTTCCTTCAATTTATATGGGACAATCACCTCTTACAGTTTCAAGCCCTCCCATTCGGCCTTTCATCTGCTCCTTGGTGTTTCACCAAGATCATGAGGACAATCGTCTCTCTCCTGAGAGCGAATGGAATCCGCCTCATTATCTACCTGGACGATATTCTCATCATGTCCCACACACACTCTCAACTCTTAGAAGATCTCAGGATTGCCATGAATCTCATAGAGGATCTTGGCTTCATTATAAACCGAGAAAAATCCATTCTTACCCCCTCCAAATCTCTAGAGTTCCTAGGTTTCACCATAGACACCTCGAAATGTCTCCTCCTGCTTCCCAGCAAGAAGATCGCCAAGATTAGGAAAGAGATCAGGTTTGCTCTAAAACAGCAGTCCCTCACTCTTTGAGAATTGGCCAGACTTCTGGGCTTACTCTCTTCTTCAATTCAGGCTATCTTTTCCGGACCTCTCAACTATCGTGCTCTCCAGAGAATGAAAGCCAATGCCCTCAGATCCGGTCTGTGGTAAGGCGACCTTGTAACCTTAGATCAACAAGCAAGGTCAGAACTCTCTTGGTAGCTGGACAATTTGGACACGTGGAATGGAAGCGCTATCTTTGGGTCGACTCCGGACTTTGTCTTGGAGTTAGAAGTCAGCCTTCATGGTTGGGGAGCACGCCTTCTCAACCAGGACACAGGTGGTGTCTGGTCTCAGGCTGAGCCCTCCCACCATATAAATTTTTTAGAGCTGACTGCTGGTCTTTATGCCCTAATGAGTTTCAAACACTCTCTTCAGGGCAGATCCGTTGTTCTGAAGATGGACAACATCTCTGCAGTCTCTTATATCAACCGCCTTGGAGGGACGAGGTCAGCAGACCTCTCCGATTTAGCTAGGAGACTTTGGATGTTCTGTTTAGAACACAAAATTTCCCTGAAGGCGGAATATCTCCCCAGAAAATCAAATTTTACCGCAGATTGGAATTCGAGATTCCTTCAAGATTTCAGCGATGGAAACTCAACGTGAACGTTTTCAAATCTCTGTTTCTTTTTTGGGGCCCCTTCGATGTGGACCTTTTTGTCAGCAGATTGACTTTCCAACTGCCCCAATATTTCAGCTGGATGCCAGATCCGGGCGCCCTTGCAGTGAACGCTTTTCTCCAGCCATGGTCCCTTCTTCACCCTTACGCCTTTCCCCCTTTCGCCATGATTCAGAGGGTTCTTCATAAGGTGAGACAGGACCAGTGCTCCCTGGTCCTGATAACTCCCTTCTGGCCTTCTCAGGCGTGGTTCCCCACAACTTTGGTACTTTCGTGCGACATTACCTTCCTAATTCCTGCAACGAAAGGTCTGGTTTCAAACGCAAACGGAGAAGATCACCACCTAGTTCTTTCAGGGAGTTTGAACCTTCTTGCTTGGAAAGTGTCAGGCAATCTAACGAGTTGTCTGGACTTTCTTCATCAGCTCTCACTCTCCTCGGAGAGTCCTGGGCACCATGGACTCACTACAGATACAATAACATTTGGAGAAAATGGTTTCGTTGGTGCATGGAGAGGAACTTGGATCCCGTGGAGGCTCCTATCATCAATATAGTTAATTTTCTTATTGAACTATTCGACAATGGCCTCTCCTATAGATCCATTAATTGTTACAGATCAGCTATCTCCGCTGGACATTTTCTCGTCAATGGTAAGACGGTAGGTAAGAATGCTATTATTTGTAAAGTTTTAAAGAGTATTAGACTAAGAAGACCTCCTAGGCCTAAATACCAATCTTTGTGGGACGTTAAGCTTATCATTGACCTTTTTTGCTCATGGCCTGATAATTCTCTTCTTAACAGGAAATGTCTTTCCATTAAACTTGCTACTCTTTTATGTTTAATTTCTTGTCTTAGAGGATCTGATGTTAAATCTCTAGATATTTCTAATAGATGTTATGACATGTTTGGTGTTAAGTTTGAAATCCTTAGGAGAACTAAAACCATGTCAGATTCTATCTTTTACCCTCGTTTTGACTACTGCAAAAAACTTTGTGTTGTTGATTGTATGAAAGAATACGATTCCAGAATGAAAGACCTTCGCCCTCCAGATGCCAATCAAGTTTTCATTTCCTTTGTCAGACCTTTTAAACCTATCTCTTCCTTTTCTATTGCCAGATGGATTAAGTTGGCTATGAGCTTTGCTAGCATTGACCTTTCGAAATTTCAAGCACACTCTTTCAGAGGGGCTATGGCTAGCATGTCCTTTTGGTCTGGTGGTAAGTTAGATGTTATCCTTAAAGCTGCTGATTGGTCCAATGCCTCCACTTTTGCTCATCATTATTGTAAACCTATTGAACACATATCCGACATTGTTCTTCAAGGCTACCAACATGCATAATGTAGCCTCCTGTCTTGTAATGAAATTGCGATTCTCCTATTGACATGACCAGAGAATATGGATTTCATTAAAGACACGGAGGCTAACATTATACCACCCGTCCCTCCCTTTGTCGGAGTATTTATATTCTTATGTTGTTGAATATTTACATTCATATACTGTTTAATTTTAGTCTTGTTGTTGTTTACAATATTCCACTCTATCTTGCAAAGGTTCTTTAAGCACTTCTAATGTTTCACTTTCTTTTCAGATAACTCGTCATAACGGATCTTCCTGGTCTTCTCTTCGTTTCCCTTCTTCATCCTTCTCCAGCCCAAGTTTCATCTTGAACTTACCGACTCTCTCCTTGCTTCATTACATTTAATAGAGGCATCTCAGTTGTTGCTCAGGGCTTATATTGTTGTCATGCTGTCACTGCATTCTAATTATTCTTTCTATGATGTAAGCGGCTGCTTGTGAGTTGCATTAAAGGATTAATGCATAATGTTAGCCTCCGTGTCTTTAATGAAATCCAGATTCTCTGGTCATGTCAATAGGAGAATCGCAATTGACTGTGCATTATTGATTTTCTCCCCTTCACACTTTCATGCTGTATCTCTAGAAAAGCTCCAGAATGAGTCAAAATAGCTCCTTTCAGTTGGTAGCAGAGTAGGGTGCTTTGCACATGAAGTCAGGGGAAAATCTAGAATTGGCTTAGCATAGGTGGAGCCCAGAATCCAAAAGCCCCAAACCAGAGCCCAATTATTGAGAACAGAATTCGACTGAATCTGGTGGAGACCGACGGTGGAGAAGGACGGAGTTTGACAGTGTGGCAAGATCAGCGGAGGAAGGAGGAGGGAAAATTAACAAGATGTTTGTAGAATGTTAGATTGCGGAAACAGTTTGATTGTGTGACGTTTTGTGGAGTTATAGTCGAGTAAATGTCCTTTCAGGTCTGACGTGGCCCAAGAATTGAGATTTAGAGTTAAGGTTCCCCAAGTGGCCTAAGAACTCATGATAATGAAAGGTGTTGAAGACATCGCGAATGTGATTGCCTAACCGGAGAATTGAGTTGTTGTGAGACATCATCAGCAGTTGCACCTAAGACCGGGAACTTTGTGTGAATGGGATGTATGGGAATCGTCTAGTGAACATGTGTAGCAGGGTTAAGTTAAGGTGATCCATGCTGGTCGAGGGTTACTGTATGTGTATGCTCTTGAGTGGTTGAATTCTATTGATTAAATGACAGACAATTACAGACTCCAGATGCTTGCGTGAGTGAATGCATACAGAGAAATTGTGAAAGAGGGTGAGTTGCTGCGAGGAGTGAGAATGACATCAGATTGTGCTGTGCTGCGCTGTGATAGGATTGTTTGGTGCTCATTGGGAATACTTTGTGGCTGGTGGAGATCATTTTGCTGTATTAATTGAACAAATATTGCATTTTGTTAGGGAAAGTTCAGAAAAGTGTCAGAAATCATGTGATGCTTTAGGGTGTTACAGAATCTCTTCAAAGGTGAAGAAGGGGATGTTACTCAAGTTGGCAAGGAGGTGCCACCCGAGGATACTCCTGTTCACTATATGGCAACAAAGTTTAGGCTCCATACTATAATTTTGCTACAAAATTGGCACAAAATCACTGAAAAGAAGGGTGAGTTGTCATTTCCATGCTTTTGGCACATTCAGGCTAGAGGTATTGAACCAACTTAGAGGGACGATATTTGCGATGCGACCTTTGCTAGGACCCACACAGTTTGAGGTGCTAGATGCATGGATGCGTGCAGCTCATGCTAAGCAGAGAGAGAAATATCAAGGGAGAATGTATAAAACCATGGAGGCATATCAGGATGCACAGTAGGATGCTTTGATTAAGAGGTAGAGAGTAGATACCATTGAGGGAGAGAGATTATGCTTAATATTGGTGGATGACGGAGAATTGTAGGACAAGGACAAGGGGAGAAGAGCAAATGGGAGTAACAGTAGTGATACTGAAACAGCTTAATGGATGGGACGTTAGCTGAGTGTCCACTACCTTACAGTTACAGGCTACAACTGGGAGAAGTGGGATGAAGTTCTGATGGGACCGATAATGTGTGAGGTGTATCAGCTCCAGTGGCTCCAGATCCAGGGGCTGTGGAATGATAGCAGGAGCGAGGGGGATAGCAGTGTCCATATTGGAAGGTATGGAACCAACTGGTGATAGTTCTACTTCATGTCATGGCTTACGGAAGCTCTTCCAGTACCTGTGGCCATTGGACCTGTCGTTCATGACTATGACTCAGGCCCAGCTGGAAACTTTATTCCAAACGGGTGGTGGAATCAACAAATACTAAACTATTGACCACATCGTTGTTTTATTGTGAAGGTATGTCACATGCTTTGTTGAGCTATATGCTCTAAGGGGAAACGATAAGTCATTAGAGGTTCTTTAATCATGCCCCTACCTTTTTCTAGATTTTCTACCAAAACAAACGTCTCCCTTGCAAAGGTAGGTTACACCCTCAGTAAGCAGCGTGTTTCCATATTTGATGCCTTGAGGTACAAGGTGTATAAATTTCACCTCACACTCTGTTTAGAGTCCAACTGGATGGTAGATTACTCATAGGTATCACTGCAAAACTGTTGTTGTTTGCCATTGCCACAGCTTTTCTAAAGAATTACTGTATGGATTTCAATACCACCTACTCACTTGGTAGATTCATTACTTATGGTAACCGCCCTTTATATTCCCCTTTTTAAAGATAGAAACACACCTCATTCATTATACTAATTATTTTGTCCTTTATAGGCTGTCCACTTCCATTTTTACAGTCCTGAGGAAGACCTGCTGTGAAGCTGGTCCAATAGTGTACACCTCTGGGTTGATGCTCTGTATCAAGTTCATGTCCTACAGCCTCCCGAACTGCATCTGGGTGTTTGTGAGAACATGAGATATAAATCGTAAAAGGACAGATGCTTATTGATTTACATAATTACATTTGTAACCCTTCTTTGTTGTATATATTTCACTCACGACACAATATTGTCACTTTTTTCACTAACTCACAAAAGTCAATTTCTTGTTTATTTGTTGTTAAAAAATGTTTATGAGACAGCCATATATAAAAAAGAATAATATACTACATTTGAACTGCAGAATATCATCCTTGGTGTGTTTCTTACTGTATATTATGGAATGCTAAGAAATTGCTTTATCAGACAGAAGAATCTGTAGATTATAGTAGTGGAGGGTATGTGCATGTTCCTTGAAGTTGGAGTGATCTTGCTGCATTCACGATTTCCCCGATTGAGAGAGAAATCTGCTCAGTGCTATAAGCAAGTTGATTGTTTTGTTAATATCTTGATAGTGCTGTAGATTGATTTAAACACTTTGTTCGAAATTGGGGTTCCTAGGGATCTACAGTCTGCTTGTTAGATACCTTGTGAGTGGCCTAGTGCTAAGCCTGAAGGGACTCAGTAACTCATGGCCCTTCACCATTGGTCATGAAAAAGTATGATCAGGTGATCAAGTGGTTGCAGTCCAAAATAGCCCTACAGGACATCAATTGGGTCAAGATTGATTAAACGACCCAGGAGCCTAAGTAGTTAGTACATGTCTATTATGAAAGGCTGTTACAAGACTTCAAGCAGTACAGTGGGTTAGATACCCTTGACCCTAAAGACATGCTGTAATTTGTGTCCACATTAGTGACTGGACTGAGTCTGGAGATAAGTCTCATGATCCAACAGCATCAGATTTTCTGACAAAACAAATATGTGGATGAAATGCTATGGTATGCCAGGTACTACAGTGATGAGGTAGACTCCAAACATAGGAGATTGAAGGAGAAACTGATATTAGTTCCAATGAGTAATGCCCAGAAAGGTGAGCAGGTGCAGGGGATGATGTAAGCCGCAACTCGTGGTCAGGGTAACGCAGCAGGAGGCATACAATTACAACAAGTTGGAGGGTCAACGGATCAAAGAAGAGGAAAAGGCATCTCTATAGAGCCAAAGACAGGGATAGACGTCGCAACCCTGAAGAAGTCCACTTCAAGTCATTTTTGTCACAAGATCGGGCATTGGAACATGAGTGTTGCCTCAATCCTGCAAACCAAGAGCAGGGAAGAGAACTCATAGAGATTGCAGATGGGTGAATCAGTTACAGACAGTGACCAGGCCAAAATCATTTGATTTGGGAGGGAATCAGAGCCAATTAGTGCAAGTGCCTCATCCTCTGAGAATTCCACAGGGCATTCGTACATACTACCAGATGCCCTTTATGGAGTCTGTGGATGGATTTGGTCAGGAACCGTCCTTGACGGTGCCTGAGAGGGGAGGAAAACTGTGCACCTGGCGCAGTCTTAGAGGTAGACTAGAATAGACCATACGTAGAAGCAGACATGGATGGTCATCTGTGAGAAAGTGCTCTCTTTCTGAATGGTTGCCCCTACGTGTTGCTGAACTGCTGATGTCATTTGACTGTGTGTGCCCTGGGCTTCTGCCAATCATGTACCCAGGGCCTATGTTCTTTCACTAAAACTGTATTGAAAACAAAACCCAATTGGTATCTCTGGCCACATGTCAGTCCCTGGTAAATGGTTCCCCAGGTACCCAGGGCACTGTGACCAGGAAAGACCTCTAAGGGCTGCAGCACTTAAAGTGCTACCCTTAGAGGCCAAATACCATTACACTCACACACTACCTGTGCAGGCGGCATGTTTTGGTGCAGAACAAGTGAAGAGTCAGCATGGCACACACCCCTGTGTGCCATGTCTACAATCCACTACTCCGGCATAGATCCGTTACCCCTCTAGCTGGGTGAACTTTACCAGTGGTGAGGGTACAGCTGCATTAGCCCTGTACCTCTACAGTGTCTAAGTCAATTCTTAGACAGTGTAAGTGCAGTGCTGCCATTAAGAGTATATGGTGCTGGTAGTCTGTCATTACGAAGTCCACAGCCCCATAATGGCAACACTGAAAATTGAGAAGTTTGGTATCAAACTTTTCAGCACATTAAACCCACACTGATGCCAGTGTGGAATTTAATGAAAAATGGTAAACATCCTTTACAACGCAACTTTTACCACGCAGTGCCTTTACGACGCAACTTTTACAACGCAAACCATTACAACGTATTGCGCTGGGGGGCGCTCTAGGATAGGGAATAGGTTTAATGTACTATCCAACACCTTCCCTACTATCCACGGGGACTGGAGTTGAATAGTAAATTAAACAATTCACTATCCAGCGCCCCAAAGCACTATGCGTTGTAATGGTATGCGTTGTAAAACTTGCGATGTAAAGGTAGGCGTTGTAAAAGTATGCGTTGTAACGTCATACATCCATGAAAAATACATACAGAGGCCATCTTAGAGAAGTTCCCTGAAAAACGACCTACCATTAGTGTCCAGGGTGAGTTGCTACCAGCTGAAACCATGTTTCTGGACCCTGCTGCTCTCGGGGGCCTGAAACAATGCACATCCTGGGATGAGGTGCCAAGCCTCCTCCCCCAGGATGGGCAGGATCCATGACGCTTCAAAGCCTTGCCACGTTTGTGAGCTTCCCCTGGACACTTGCTGCTTTCAACAACTGGTCCCCACTGGTTCTGACCCCCACTTTGGGCGGGAGAACTAGGGAAAAAATAAGTGAGGAAGGGAGGTGTGCCCACCTCGACCAACTCCACCGCTCAGATGGGGGAGGCGAGGTGAAGCACAATTCTCAGACTCTGCCATTTTGCAGCTGGAGGGACCCAGCCAACCAGAGAAAGGCTTATGCCCATCTCCGACTGGAGGGTGATATAATAGGGGTGTACCCACCCCATGGAAGTGACCCATTGGTCCAAACTTTTTACCTACTTGTAATGCACCTAAATCTAGTATTTAGGGACACCCCTGAACCTTGCTTCATCAGACAAGAAATCAGAAGAGGAAAAGAAGAAGGACAAAACAGCCGTGCCAAAGCTAACAAGAGGAGGACGCCCACTGACTTGGCCCCAGCACTACCGGCCTGTTCCCACCTCAAACCTGCTCCAGAGAAATCCCGGTGTGTTCTGCAGCTAGTAACCTGGAGAAGCCCGGAGGACCTGCTTGCCTTCCATCTCACAGACTCTGTCTCCCCTGTCCACCAGATTTGTTCAACAACGGACCCCAGCTCCGCAAGGCTCCGCGGGTCTGCACCACTCTGCACCCAGCGTCCACGGCCCGAATTTGAGTGGTCCAACACCAAGAGGAGGTCTCCCCAGCCTTCCTGACCCAAGATCCGGTGAAGCCTGACCCGCCTCAAGTCTGCAGCTGACGCCTCCTGCCTCAAACCAGAAGTTTCCCCCAACCACGACCAGGAGCTGGTAAGAAGATCCGACCCTAAAAGGCACCCCTGCACCCGACACCTCACGGCCTTAGGTGGCCCAACCGACAGTGCCTAACCAACCCCCAACATCCCAACTTACCTCTCCAAGTGGTGATCGCACCCAGAAGACCTTTGTCCCCAAGCCTGCAGTGTGTTTGTACAGCACTCTGCACCCAGCCGCTCCAGTGCCGCTGAGCGTGCACATTTTGTGCTATCCTAACCCCCATTTGCCCTAAGCTTAAGTCCAGGACCCTTGCTCCCACAACCCAGTGGCCTGCTCGTCAGCAGCCACCAACCAGAGGCCCCCTATCCCCTTTTAGATAACATTGGGCCTCAGCACTCTGCACCCGACTGCCATAGAACCACTGAGGGTGTAACAAGAGTGCATCCTTGACCCTGGGGGACCCCTGAGTCTAACCCCAGAATATCAACTCCCACAACAAAGTACTTACCTGTTAACCCATAACACTATTTTCCTCCTAACGTTAACTGTTTTTCTATGAAAAGTTTCTAAGTGTGGAGTTGGAAAACCTAAGAAATCCTTACATTTTTTTAATAAATAACAGAAATGCTTTTACCCATCTGTTTACAGGAAATGTCCCAGTTCAGTATCCATGCCTTTTGTGCCTGCTAATGTGTATGTGAACATTTCAGATGATTTGGTCCTTGACTACTGTATGGGATTGGCTGATGTAGTTCGTTCTGTGTATCATCAGCTGGAAGCAGAGACTGCACAGACATCAAGGGATCTCTGCTAAGACCTGAATCCAGGGGATTGGGCTCTCATCAAAAGGCATGTGAGGAAAAACTGTCTTGATCCTCATTGGAGTGGTCCATACCAAGTGATACTAGTGACTACCATTGCTGTGAAGTGTGGTGGAGTACCAAATTGGGTCCATGCCTCTCACACCTGTCAATATTTGGGTCCCTCAGATAAAACAGCTCCTCTCCCAGAAGAATCTCCAACCTTGAAAGGTCACGGGAGAGGACAAGCCAAGATGTAGAGGTACCTGAAGAGGTTGGAAGCCCACCAGGTCGATCTGAGGGGGTCAAGCTAAGCAAGACCCTGGCATAGACGGTACCATTGCGACTGACGAGAGTCTGGCTCAGTGGAAGAGACTGGTGTGACAGTAAGTCATGTGCTGTCAAGGAAGAAAGATGCTGTAGGCGAGACTTGACCTGTGAGACAGAGAAGGAAGAACCTTAGATGTGCATTTGAACGAGAACTTGCACCAATAAGAGAGACATCCGAGTTGGTTCTGAGTGAGACCGAGCAGGACATGGAAAGTGCCCGGAGATCCAGAAGAGCTCAAGTGTCTTGTTGGAGGTATTCCTCTCCTAAGTGGACTTATCTAGTTGCAAATTCCGTGGAGAGCGAGGTCTGAGATCTCTGTGCTGGTGGTCAGGATATTGCTGAGAGTTCCTGGGCTTGAAAGAAATACCCTTCCATCATTGACTGTTCCTTTCCCACCAAGGCTAGGTGGCTTACGGACTTTGATTTTGGAAGATGTGGAATTCCAAAGCTTCGAAGCACCACAATCTCCGCGAGAGATAGCAGCATTGACAGCTGAACTGCTACAACAAGTTATTGAAGAGATTGGCTCTGACCTGGGAAGAGATGTGAATTGAATTGTGAACTGTAAATATTTAATTTGAAGAAGATAGCCTAGGCCCAAAGGGCAGAAGAATACATCTTGGGAGTCTATCTACAAGAAGAAGAAGAAAGAGGGCTAGAGAGGTATTCTCAGGTGTGTAAATACTGAAAAGAAAATAACTTTTCAGGGCTTAAAAGTTGCTCAAGAACTGTGTCATACATTGAGAGTGGAGGAGAAAAAAGACAGTGTGCTATTCTACTTCTTGAACAGTGATCCAAGCTACTGAAAATGGAGTCTGGAAATTAGATTCGTAGGCACAAATGCATTGTAGGTGCACTCATTATTGGGGAGATTGTAGTAATAACTGTAGCCATTATAATAAATGCTTATTCTAGGTTGCTGTATGAGTATGTAGACAGTATGGAAGTTAGAGACTACTATGGGGTCGATTCCGATCCGGTAAAAAAAATCTGCCGTACGAATCGTATTCGTCGCCGAATCCGTACAAATGGGAAACTACCGTCCGACCTCCGAATTCCGATCCATTTCCATCGATTTCCGTACGAATATCAGCGAACCATACGAACCATAGTCGTTGACGCGTACAAATAAGCCTCGTGAATCCTACCGTACAATTCGTAACCAGGCCGTACAAACACACTAGTACGATTCGGTACGAAAAGCCTGACCGCGATTCGTACGGCCCAAAGTATTCGCGCATGAAGATTGATTCACATACGGGATAATTCGCCTCACAGCAAGCGGCATCAACACATATGACACGCACACCCCCCAATCAAGCCTACGTGAACACCCCCACCCGCCAACGGCCCGTACAAGTCAATCGCACGCACAAGTATGACACGCACACCCCCCCATCAAGCCTACGCGAACATCCCCACCCGCCAACGGCCCGTACAAGTCAATTGCACGCACAAGTACGACACGCACACCCCCCCACCAAGCCTACGCGAACACCCCCACCCGCCAACGGCCCGTACAAGTCAATCGCATGCACAAGTACGACACGCACACCCCCCATCAAGCCTACGCGAACACCCCCACCCGCCAACGGCCCATACAAGTCAATCGCACGCACAAGTACGACACGCACACCCCCCCATCATGCCTACGCGAACACCCCCACCCGCCAATGGCCCGTACAAGTCAATTGCACGCACAAGTACGACACGCACACCCCCCCCATCAAGCCTACGCAAACACCCCCACCTGCCAACGGCCCGTGCAAGTCAATCGCATGCACAAGTACGACACGCACCTCCCCCGCATCAAGCCTACGTGAACACCCCCACCCGCCAACGGCCCGTACAAGTCAATCGCACGCACAAGTACGACACGCACACCCCCATCAAGCCTACGCGAACACCCCCACCCGCCAACGGCCCGTACAAGTCAATCGCACGCACAAGTACGACACGCACACCCCCCATCAAGCCTATGCGAACACCCCCACCCGCCAACGGCCCGTACAAGTCAATCGCATGCACAAGTACGACACACACCCCCCCCAGCAAGCCTACGCGAACACCCCCACCCGCCAACGGCCCGTACAAGTCAATCGCACGCACAAGTACGACACGCACAACCCCCATCAAGCCTATGCGAACACCCCCACCCGCCAATGGCCCGTACAAGTCAATCACACGCACAAGTACGACACGCACACCCCCCCATCAAGCCTACGCGAACACCCCCACCCGCCAACTGCCCGTACAAGTCAATCGCACGCACAAGTATGACACGCACACCCCCCCCATCAAGCCTACGCAGACACCCCCACCCGCCAACGGCCCGTACAAGTCAATCGCACGCACAAGTACAACATGCACCCCCCCAATCAAGCCTACGCGAACACCCCCACCCGCCAACGGCCCGTACAAGTCAATCGCATGCACAAGTACGACACGCACAAATAACGCCAACACCTAAACCAGCACAAGGACTTTGCTAACGAGTCGCACAACAACACTTAACATGTCTCCTGTCTACACACCATTGAGAATCAATGTCCCGGTCACAGCCAAACAGGCAAACAGAGGTCAACACTAACACCCAGCCCATATAACACACACTCCACCAATTCAAATTAAGCCACACCCACTATTTGACCAATAAAAGGGTCCACACATACAACCCATCATCCTTTGCAACATACCCATTCTTGCGAAGACACAGACATCTCACCAACAATTGCAGCCACACACCTTCACACATACACCCTATTTCATCTACACCCACACCACCCCCTTCACAATCAGACCCACACACCCTCATCCATACACACCATCTCCCCCTCAATCACATACACCCCACACCATGACCACACCCAAGAATCCAAAGTTCACTAACCCGGAGAATGAGATACTTACAGATGAAGTCATCAGAGTCGAGCCACAGCTGTTTGGCGCATTGGTCAGACAGACCAGCATGGCAGAAAAAACACACCTGTGGGAGAGGATCGTAGACCGGGTCAATGCTGTTGCACCCATCAGGCGCACCAGGGGGGAATGCCAGTCCAGGTGGTATGATCTGCGGAGGATGGTGAAGAAGAAAATGGACCAGGACTACGCCAATGCACACTACACTGGAGGTGGTGGTCCCCGCAGACCTCCTGTATACCAGCCCTGGGAGGAGAAAATCATGGCCCTGCTGCCACCGGTGGGAGTACACGGAATTGAAGGAGCCGTTGAGTCTGGTGAGTGTACAAAAAACACATGTTACATGGGTGGACTTACAACAGTGCCCAGCAGCATGGGGTGGGTGGCCATGAGTCCCAGCAGTACACAACCGAATGGGGGTAGTTGCAAGGAGGAGGCACAAAGGGTGGAAGGTGTAGGGTAGGAGGCTGCTCCCATCCCATATGTCCCAGGGACACACCCAAGCACCATGCCCAATGCACAGGGATAGGGAAATATCACACAAGATAGTAGACCACAGCTCATAAACTATTTCATGTTGCTGACACACCTTTCGGAGATGCATCTTTTTGTGACACAGTAAGGCAGTGTAGCAAGCGAGCGAGCACAAACAACCTGTCTCCATCCCTCTGTTGCCCTCCTCCCTCTGTCTGTCTCCCTCCCTCTGTCTGTCTCCCTCCCTCTGACTGTCTCCCTCTGTCTGTCACCCTCTGTCTCACTCCCTCTGTCTCCCTCCCTCCCTCTGACTCCCTCCATCCCTGTCATACTCTCACTCTGTCTCCCTCTCCCTATGTCTCCCTCCCTCTGTCTCCCTCCATCCCTGTCTCCATCCCTCTGTTGCCCTCCTCCCTCTGTCTGTCTCCCTCCCTCTGACTGTCTCCCTCCATCTGTCATCCTCTGTCTCACTCCCTCTGTCTCCATCCCTCCCTCTGACTCCCTCCATCCCTGTCGCCCTCTCTCTCTGTCTCACTCTCCCTATGTCTCCCTCCCTCTGTCTCCCTCCATCCCTCTGACTCCCTCTGTCCCTGTCTCCATCCCTCTGTTGCCCTCCTCCCTCTGTCTGTCACCCTCTGTCTCACTCCCTCTGGCTCCCTCCCTCTGTCTCACTCCCTCTGTCTCCCTCCCTCCCTCTGTGTCCCTTCCTCCCTCTGTATCCATCCCTCAGTATTCCTCCCTCTGTCACCTCACCCCAGCTCTCTGGGCACACACACAGTTGCACCGAAGCACTGCACAGGCCTTATAAAGACCATAGAGCAGAGTGTTTAGGGATGTCTCCTAATTACCAGCAGTCATCTACTAAGTACCTGCAACACACCCACCATTTGCATGCGACACTGTACTGTGTCAGGACACACAGTTTGTAAAGCTCTGTAGTACACAATAGGCACATGTGTAGGCAGCACAAGTCCCTCCTGTGATCATTGCAAACACAAACACCAGGACAAGGTCACACATCCTGTGCAGGAACACACAACCACGATTATGCCAGCGTGCTACATGAGGGGACAGCCAAATCATGAAGGATGGACGCTTGCAAATCACACGCAAACTACTAGCATGGCCTGTCATACACCCCCCTTACAGAAACTCATCCCCTGGGGAGTGCAACACTGTCCCAATTGTCATGTCCCACAACTGTCCACAGTCACTCATATGAATACGCATACAACTTTTACATGTACATTGCAGATGCTCCTGTCCATTGTGCCTCTCACACAATGCACGTGCCCCATCTCATGAATGTTGTGGATGCACTTAAGTACCAACATGGACATGGGTATTGACAAGGTGATGCGTCTTGGAGAAGTGCCACGTTCCAAAGCCATGATCTAGAAGTGGGTGTACAGGTCTAGGGGTGTTGGCATTGTTTGGCCATCACGGAACAGCAACACCTGTCCAAAGTAGAAGATTTAATGCAATTAAATAATGCTCTGTCTCTTACATGAACATGCTGCATCTAAACTCTGTGCATGCTTGACGCAGACATAAGGATTAACACCGTATCCTGGATGTTGCGTGAACCTGAGCACTGCTGTATATGTGTTGTGCCTGCAAAACAAGACACAGCAATGGCTGTGTCAGTCATTGTCAAGGGAATGGAAGAAGGAAAATACCCCAGAGTACATGTCAAATTACTACCACTACATACACAACTGAACAATGACGACAATGTAAAGCTTGTGGAACTGTGATGCTGATAATGGCTAACTAATTGAGATGTAACTTGATAGTGCATTAACAGTGTCTATCTTTCCCACATACATGTGGAGACCCCCCCAACCAGGGGGGAGAAGGTTCCCAGTCCCAGGCTCAGCAGGACCCTGACCCCACCGACAGCGACGCCACTCAACACACTGTGGATGACCCCAACCAACCTGGCTCCTCTGGATCCCAAACCCCTGCAGCAACTGTACCAGCGACATCTGTGCCAACCACCGGAACCATCTCCACCACATCCCAGCAGACAGGTCAGAGCCCTGCCCATGATCCACCAGAGAGCCTGTCTGAAAATGAGGGACACCCTTTGTCGGGCACCCTTGAGGTGGCAGACAACCTCTACCCTGCCGGCACTCGGGGGGCCCGTCGATCGGAAGTGCCCACAAGCGCAGGCCGTGCTCGTGTGGGTCAGGGTGGTGGGAGTGGCGCAAGGCGGAGGCGAGATTCTGGCCAGTCAGCTGTAGGGCCTGGTATGCCTAAACTGACTAACATCCTGGAGGCATACCGGCGGGACACCAGGGAGGTAAGCCAGCTAGCGGAGGCCCTCAACCAGGTGAAACAACAGCAGGCTGAGCAAAATGCCAGGCAAGACCAACATTATGGACGGGTGGAGGCAAGTCTGGCTGAGCTCTTGACGGTGCATTGTGAAATGAGCCAATCACTACGTCAAATTGCTGCCAACATGAAGCACCCTCCCTGTGTCACAAGGCCAGCTACATTGTCATGTATTCCTATAGGTTCTGAATCGATCCCCCTATTCCTGACCCTATTCTGGTTAAACTAACTATCAAGTTAACTAACAGTCAGCCCATGAGGCAAGACAAGCCCCCATGATGCAGATACCGTTATCTGACGCAGTCACACTACGGCACAGGAACGTGTTATCTGATTAGGTCATAACGCTTGAGATCTAATTAGACAAGCAACATTCCTCCAGCCCCTGATAAGGCATACGACGTTCTCATAACAAATCAAACCTATGACAACCTGGGAAAAACCCTGCGGCCATTGTTTTGATTTCACCGAGAACTTTAGTAAAGAATGTGCTAACGAGCAAGTCGTATGACATCTTTATTGACGTATCTATGTCCATCCTTACGTCAATCTCGGCACCTTTAAGGTATAAATATTACCGATCTTGCCCTATGCAAACACACGCGTGGTGACAAGACGGAGCAGCCATACTTGCCGAAGCCGAGAGCAGAAGCAGACCCCGCTGGCGCAGCCCCGCCTTCCTGACGCGCTGAGAGACGCGCTGCTATCTCAAGCCGAGAGACCCAGCACCGGCGCTTCCGGGTAGCCCTCGCAGGCAGCCTGGAATATCGAGAGCAGAGAAAGAGATACCATTCCTCATTCATCCTAAATTCCAGGTACAGAACTGAATAACCCCTCACAGAGAATTCTTTAGTTATTCACTTGGCAAAAACAAACTTAACTTAAACTGTAACTTTCTATTCCCGCCCACGCATTAGACTTAGGTCAGGTACACGGGGTAGGCGTATTTAGAAACACCAGTTGAGTACGTTTAGTCAAATGTATATGTGTATGTAAATATATTTTAATCATTTGAAACATCATATGGCTCAGAAACCATATCAATGTTTTTACAGTATTATTTTATACTATTGCTTTTAATGTATGCACTTTACTTAGCTATAAGTATTGCAATAATATCGATCCATTTCTCATGTATGAGAAAAGAGACTGATCAATAAATAACACCTTTTATTGAACACGCCCGTCTCTTCCTTTTCTCTACATTCTGATGAGACTAAGAATGCACGTACTGACTGAGTAAAATAATTGCCTTGTGCTCACACGACTCTGGAGATTGACTCTTGATTAGGGGAGAGCAAAGTTGTCATGTTCTATGGTTGTCAGAAACTAAATCCCTTCTTGTCTAATCAGGGAAGTTAATTCCTCCTTGAACATTCGAGAAAGTTTCTAGCGAACTCTGAGCTAAGCTGGCAAACCCAAAACTTAAGTCTAGTATCGACAGTAGTAGACCTAGTTAACGTCTGGCCTAGGCCTTTACTGCTGTAGGTATTATTCCAATGCGCAGAGCCTATTGGGAAGATAGGAGCTACACTACATGGCGCCCAACGCGTTTGGAAAGGGCGATAAAACTAACGTAAGACATTTAAAGTAACTCAGTCGTGCTTTCTCACTCAGACCCCTTTTCCCATTATACTCCAAAGACGTCTGGAGTGGGTGAAAGGTTATATCCTCCAAAACCTCGCAGGAGGGAACTCCTATGTATGGTTCTTGGTATAGTCAACGTTGAAGGATACACTGTTCCAAAATATTGTGCATCTAATCTCTGTTTCCATAAAGAAACCTGATCTGCAAACAGCTATAATACCATCCGGTCAGTAAAATGACTGAAAGTGATGATGAAAGAGAGGCAGTTAGATTAGCAACTGAACTCGCAGATGCTGATGCTACCATGCAAGCAGCAGACCCGAATATAACACTCATTCCGGTCATTAAAAGGAGATCTATAACCTTAAAACTTATAGAAAATGGACTGACACCTAGAGGTGGCACAGTCATATTCGTAATTGAGGCACACGAATATCGGCAGACAGAGGTATATTATTCATGGATACATTTTCCAGCAGCTAATGCTGTAACAAAGTACTTCCACTATTACAAAGTAGAGGAACCTCCTAATGAGTACACTCCTTTCGAGGAGGTGGAAGTACCACTCAAATTCCAAGAGCATTTGCTCTTATTTGATGGCGCCCTAAAACACAATAATCACATCACCAGGCTCGGTCCTTTAGGTAGACCAGGAGCAACGTGGCCGGTCTTAGCCGGATACACACCACACCCAGACATCGAAAGAATGCCTGCAGCAGAGCTGTTAATACAGCTAAAACAATTACTAAAAATTCATAGACAATTAGTTCAGTATGTAATGCGGACTTCAACAATTCAGCCAGCGATTAAACTTCCACAGTTGACCCCTCACCAGGGGAACACAAATAAAATTACACCACAGAACATCCAATCCTGCCTAGGTAAAGTTCCAGCTAAACGGGAACAAATACCATTCTGGTTGGCACAGAAAATTACCCAAATAGAGGCGGTGTTTCCTGACACCACCCCATTAGAAAAACACAGGATTCTGACTATATGTCTCCCAATGGGAATCGCACCACACATTGAGGACTGTGACACTTGGGGTACAGTCTTTGCTTCCATCTACACAAAAACGCACGGTGTTCAATCCATTTCGGTAATACCAGATGTGCTAAAACAAATTCAAGATGAATACGGTCCAGAACCTGCTTTAACTCTTGGTATGAAATTACTAAAAGACTTCAAGCAGGTCTCGGCTATATTATTAGCCAACATAAAAGGTGAAGCAGCAAACGTGGCGATCCGCCAGAGGTTAAAAGAAACAGATATAGCAGACCAACCAGCTGAAATTGCCAGAATCATAGAAAAATCCTATGAGGAACTAGGCAGAGATAGTCTAGGTGGAATACCAGTAAAACCGCAACTGACTGAAAGTCCAGAAAAAATATTTTGTAATAATAATTCACCAAAAAAGAACTGGGATGGAAACAAACAATCCAATCCAAAAGAAAAGAAATTCCAGTCCCGAGGGAGGTCTCCTAGGCGAAGAGAGAAATCTCCAAACCGAAGACAGAGGTCACCGCAGAGTGACCCCTCTGGGAATAGATATAACCTTAGAAATAGGGATAATATTAAAAAACCTGATAGATATCAAGACATTGATACACGTCCCTCTCAATCTTTTCAGAATTCCTCGCAGAAATCGGAAAGAAGAGGACGATCAGAACAAAGAGAAGAGCACGCCAAGTCCAAAGACAAGGAACCTGCTCAACTAAAAAAGAAATTACAATTTCCAAAAAAGAAGGTAGCCAGTATCAAGGTAGTTAACAATGCCGAGAATACTGAGGACACAACTGAAAAACGGAGAGTGGGCTCAGACAATGCTAGACAGCGCAGCAGAGGTGAGCATAGCTCGCAAAGTCCTTATGAATCATCTGGAGACAGTGGACACGAATGAATATCTTCAAGTGGAAACTGCAGACACCAGAGTTAGCAAACCCCACAAGATATACGAGATAACATTACGTATAGAGGGAGATAAGACTAGGAAAATAAGGGGACTATTTTGGGATAACCTCTCCAAGGGCTATGACATCCTTCTAGCTGAAAAAGACTGGCCACCAGAGTTTGTCAGGGAGTGCCCTCATGGCGAAGAAGTAATTATGCCTGCCTTCTCGAATCATATCCCGATTCATAAAAAATATACACTTGCTAGAAAGTGGGCAGTGGCCTTAGCACCTGCTTTATATAAAAATCATGTAGGATGGGATGAGGATTCTCCTCCTCACAAAATCCAGTTAAAATCACAACCAACTGCACAAAGGCAGTACCCAATTAAGCAAGAAGCTAAAAAACAGGTAAATGAAATACTAGATCAGCTAGAATACCAGGGGGTGATTGAAACTTGCACCTCACAAATGAACAATCCTTTGTTTCCGGTCTCCAAACCAGACAATTCATATCGTCTAGTTTTGGATTACTGACACCTTAACACATGTTGCAAAACTTTTGCAGTGCAAAACTCACACAGTGCTGCACTAATGAATAACATAGTGCGCAAAAAATACAAAACAACCTTGGACATATCCAATGGATTCTTTTGTCAAAACATAGCACCAGAGAGCAGATATTTAACTGCATTCTCAGTAAATGGCACTCAAAAACAATTCTGTCGGTTAGCCCAGGGGTACAAGAACAGCCCGGGGGTATTCTCAGCGAGAGTAACAGAATTACTACAACTATATGATGATGAAGCATTATCTTATGTCGATGACATTTACTTAACAGATGATGACTTGGAGACTCACTTGAAAAGAGTGAACACCATAATACTTGGGTTCGCTGCAGAGGGTTACAAATTCAACTTTAAAAAGTCCAGAATTGCCCATCTGACGGTCCTATTCTTAGGATATGAGTTATCAAGTGAAGGCAAAAGCCTGGCTGACAATTTTCTAGAGAAATGTGCCGTACTCCAAGCACCTAGAACACTAAAAAACTTACAGTCGATTCTAGGTTTCCTAAATTTCGGAAGAACTTACATTGCAAATTACGCAGAAAGGGTCAAACCCCTTTATGATCTAATTAAACCAGACTTTAAAAGATCCAGTTGGACTCAAACACACACAGAAATTTTGAGATCCTTACAAACAGACATGCTAATTAAAACAAAATTAGAAACACGTGATAACACACGCAATCTTGTGATTCGAGTCATCCCAGGGAGATGCGGATTCACATACCTAACCTCTAATGAGGGAGAAAAGGTACCAATTGCATTCAAATCACACTTGTACACAAAAGCTGAACAGAGATTCAGCAACAAAGAAAAAATTGTTCATGCAGTCCAAACCACAATAGCTAAAGAAAAAGACATAGCTGACGGTAGAGATATCACAGTCAGAACAGCTGAATCAGCCTTTGAGGCATTAACAACACCGTGTAATTTACCATCAACAACATTGGATCCAGAATGGTTACAATGGGTAAATTCAATCACAATGGACAAAGTATACTACTTCTTTGATCCAGAACTAGAAGACATGGAAAATCTAGAATATAAAAAAACATATCCTCTGCCAATCGACATTCTGCCTCTACGACATTACGCCTGTGTAAACTATACAGACGGACATGCTCAACCCTCCGTTTGGGGAGAACAAGCATACAACCCCACATGTGAGATTACAAAAGAAGTGTGGCGCGGAGGTAAGCTAAGACCTCTATTAACAAAATCACACTCAGTAGAAACTAATTCAGAAAAACAAACTGAAATAATAGCACTGAAAATGGCGCTAGATAATGCGGATCGCGAATTCCCGACACTTATAGTGTCAGATTCATATTACTGCGTCAAATCATACAACAAGGATTTGCAGACATGGATTCAAAACGGTTACAAAGATGACACAGATGCACCAATAAAGCAGAAAATGCTCTGGGAACAAATAGCTCTTTTACAAAAAGAACTACCAAAGACTCACGTGACTCACTCACTGAGTCATCAGCGTGATGGCGTTCACGTTGTAGGGAATTCATTGGCAGAAACAGCCGCAGCGGCAGCCACTAACTCGGCTACCGTAGTTCGAAAAAAGCGTACATTAAAATACATTGACGGTGAAACATTGCTGGCGGTGAAAACGTCATCAAAAGGCGACTGCTCAGCGTTACCGATCAACTATCCACTCAATTATACATACATAATCGATGCAAACTCCGTCCCTTTTGCTCGAATCCCTGGAGTGGGGGATAGAGTGATTCCAAACATGGACAGGAGAAACTTGTTAATCGCAGACGCACACATGGGCGAGGGTCTCAGACACCTTAAATTAAAAGATTCTCTGGAAGAATTACAATCACGGTACTGGTGGCCAGGCATGAGCCTGCGTCACACCATGTTTGTAAAACGCTGCCCAAACTGCAACAGAGATCGCAGTGGGGAGAGAAACAGTTTAATACCTCGTCGTATTACGGCAGATAATATCAGCAGTAAAAAGCAGGGCTTGCGATTAACATATACAGGCTAGTTCCACTTATAATGTAGATCACTAGCACTCGGCTGACGTCCGGACTGTTATACAAGATTTGCGAGTCTAAATGGCATATACGCTAAGAGCATGTTACGTTTGACCATTGTTTTCACTCAGGCACACCAGCCTGGGGGGAAACATGGCCAAATGAGCACAGTCCAGCGGGAATCTTCTCACTTCCTTCCTGAGGGTACGGGATGGTGTAAAGAAAAAACCAAGGCAGAAAGCAATCTATAATGGAAAGGATATTAGGTTCGGGAGCTGGGTGGGTCAAACATCTAATAAGTGTCCAACGTAGTCTAAATAACTTGCCAAGAAATTCTCTGAAGGGATTCAGTCCGTACGAATTATTATTTGGAACTAGAATGATTATCTCTGACCTCGACAGTCAGACTTCAGTGGTTAAAGAAAAAAGCTTTGATGTCAAAGACCGTTTGGCTATTTTGCAGGACTTAAACAAAACAAGAAAAGACCTGAGCAACATACAGTTAAAACAACAGCCGACAACCACTGAAGAATCACCACCTGTCCCAGCAAGACCTGTCTGGATTCCAAAAGTCGGGGATCTAGTCAGGGAGAAGATCGCGGTAAAGAAGGAATTTGGGCCTTCTTACAGAAAAGCAGTTCCTGTCTTGTCTGTCAACGGGACAAGATCAGTTGTACTACCGCCACTTGCTGGAAAAAAGGAGAACCGAGTTGTATCCATCGACCTGGTAAAACCACAACATGTGGCCGATAACAAACAGTAGGCCAAGTGGACTCCCAATAAGTAGCAGAACACCAAGGTTTGCTACCAGTACAGAGGTCCTATCAAAAAGGCTCATCACATTCGAAACGCCTACAGAAGAACAGCAAGGACTATGCAACAAAGCAATAGAACTCAGACCTCTGAAAACCCAAATAAAGACATTTAGCAGAGACACACCAATCTATACTGAAGTACCAAGTGAAAATGCAAGAAACAAAAATCCTGATGCAATTGGAACAATTGACAGAACTGCATCCGGCTACTTCATAAACTTCGATGTTTCCTCTGAAGGCTTCAGTGAATCAAAGACACAGCCATCATCAAAAACCTTTAAAGAAAAAGCTAAAGAACTTTTGAAACAACTGAAAGAAACATATCTGATTTCTCCATGGATTGAATTTTTGATGGGTTTTGGTGCATTTATCCTCATACTTTGGCTCATCATGGTATTTACTTTGGGACGCTTCATTGAGGGAAAATATGCTAAAATGGACACAGCAAGTCAGAACATCAACTTGATCCGCAAACCACACACATCTTCACACGTCGAGAAAAGAGAACTTTCTCCAGAACTTTCTTCAGCCAACTTCACAGCCAATCCGATACCTGGTGGGGTAGCCTGGGACAACACTGACTATGAAATTTATGGTCCGGTCGAGATCCTGAAATATCCACACCAAATCAAGATCTCCTTGAGTGACTTTGCAAAACCAAACTCATTTGCTGATGATTGGGACTTCGAAAGCATTAATAACATGATGTCTGACTTAGTAATGTCTGCTAAATTTACAAAACATGATTATTTGCAAGGTTCTACAAATTATGATAGTATGTATTGCTATAACCATTATGGTAACCATTTTTTACATAAATCTGCACAACCTAGAAATGTTTTAAATTATAATCAATGGGAAAATTGTGCTACACCTCCAAAAGGGAGCTCTAGAACCGTATATGACAAATATTCATATTTTTCAGGTTTTAACACAAGTAATGCTGAAACATTTTATTTTAAATTGTCAAACAAGACAGGGATGAAAACCATGATAACCAACACAAAATTGATTTATTGAGACTCATTCTTTGAACAAATGAATACTTTTGGATATGATTATTGGGACAAAAATGTTGATTTGAAAAGTGTTTGGGGTACAAAAGAATGGCAAGTACAGGGTATAGAAGCTTTGTTTAGAGCCTGCATGATCCCAGAACAAATGATATTTTTAAATGACACTGTTCAACAAACCACCTGTCTTGGCTTAGCCAAAATCAAAGATTTAAATAAACCGTCTATTCCAAAGCCAACAATGTTTAGCAATAGCTCTGATACAGATGAAGAGATAGACGTAAACCATATATTAAACCAAAACAGAACACATCCTGATTGGAAACAATGGTTGATCTGGCCCACAGATACAAATAACTGTCAAGACAGATTCCTGAATAAAACACAGGGGTTCAAAATGACCAGGCCAGACCCTAGATATCCCCAAAGACATCACCCAGGGATAATAACAACCTACAGTGTGGGCAAATTATGCCTTCAATGGCTTCAAACTTCCACACTGCCTGAAATTAAGCAACACCTAACTTTACTTACTGATGGTGCTGACTTGTGTGATTTCATTCTGGGACCACGCAAACAGCGTCAAAAGCGTTTCATAGCAGCCTCTGTATATGCAGCATACAATGAGGCCTGGAAGGTTACTCAAATTGAAACAGCAGAAAGAATATAGGAAATTGACTGTATCAATTTGGAAAAATCGCTTTCTGTAGTGGACAATGGGTTAATGACTCTGTCCTCCAGAATTTTTTCATTGGACAGCATTGTGTCTTCAGCAATCGATATATTATCGCAAGACTTACTGTTATTACAACATGGACAGTCACAATTGCGTTCTATTGTACAGCTTGGCTGGACGTTACAAAATCTGCGTTCAGGCTATGTGCCTTGGCGTTTAATCAACACAACGTCACTATTCCAAATCTTTAACCTTACTGATAGACAAATCGGTATGGCGCAAAAGGGTGCTGATTATACAATCTTGAGCATTGAAAAACTAGAAAGATTACCAATGACAATGTCAGAACGACCTGTCAGTGAATGGATAATCCACGGAATCATAAATATTCCTATCTCAACCTTCAGGTTTCAATACTGCCAAAAATATATACAGGCTGGCATGTACGAGAAATTGGGTAAAGGGTACCTTAAAACAACTTGGAACCTGCCCTATTCACATGCATGTGTCAGTAATAAAGGACAGAAAGTGTTTCTTAGTGGCAACAATTGTGCTATGTCACTAAGCGGCACGCTTCTGTGTAACGGAATTAGTTTGCATGGAGCCTGTGAAGGGAATTCATACAACCTTTCATGTCACCAGCAAGGCGCACCTGCAACTGAAATAGAACCATTCTTTCAAAGACTCTATAATGGGAGTTACATTCTTATTGTAGACCGCAGATGTTGTAGTCTTATGCCCGGGACTCCTTATCTAGTCACTACGACTGCGAAGGTCAAGTGCTGTGGACGTTCTTTGTTCCCCAGCTCCTTTCCAGACAGGGAGGCAAGGGCATGGCCCAATTTGAAAATTACTTCTATTCGAATAGATACTTTAAGCAGAATGAAAACAGTGCTTCTTCAGACGCCTACAAGGCTCACGTCATCAAAAGAAACGTATGATCTACAAGTCGCAAGGACGACTGCAGAGATACATACATTATTATCAACTAATTCCCCCGTACATTTCGCGGAAATCCTGAGCGAAATCTTAAATATTTCTGATACCAATGGGATCTCAGGGGTATTTAAGACAGTATTTTCGATGGCATTAACACCATTCAAAGCCATACTGGGTATTTTTCCAGATTTCGTCCATTCGATTTTTGGCGGACTTCCCCTGATCCTGGGACTAATTGCAGGAATCATATTCCTAGTCCTTATTTTTCGTTATGGCAACCCATGTCACAGATCAAACTCTCGCGACAATGGAAGATACGATCCTAGCCATTGGATACCGGGACCGGATATCAAAAATCCTGGGACTCTCCCGGCTTAGAGACCTGAACATGACTTGGTTTCTATCATTTCGACCAATGTGGCAAAGGTGTGTTTTACCTGTACTAAGGTGTCTGCTATGCGGAGAAGAATGCGTGTTAGACACCTGTCTGACGCTACAATCGGATGCGCCAGTGGATGCAGATACACTGTTGGTTCCTACCAAGGTTCACGCTTTGTGCTGCCCTCAAAGGCTGCCAATCCTGATGACGGCATTCCTGGAATCTTCACCACTACGATTGAAGAGTAGTGAAGTTCAAGATGAAAGCAGCATCGAACAGGTACGACCTTCTGTCAGCAATGCGAATCAGAATGTCAATGGAGACAATCATGCGCATGAATGCATGGTTACACCTATTTCCGACTTAGTGGAACTTTCCCATGAAGCTGTTGACAGTTTTTTCGAAAGCCTGAATGATATGATGTTCTCTCCAGAACAGAAATAGAGACTTTTGAGTAAACTCGCACACGGCGTTCCCTGAATTCGGCCTTCAACTTTATAAATAAAGTCAGATGAACAATTACAATCCAGTTCACGGACAGCAATTTTTCAGCAACCCCCTAAAATATTTTCCCATATTTTTTCCGGGACCCTGATCTTCTGCTTAAAGTAAGAAACTATTCCTAGAGAACTAAGATTTCTATTTTTTAGATACTTTATAGGCTTTAGCTGCCCGCTGGTATGTTCACAAATGTTTTATTATGTGATGAAATGGTCTCGAACTTTCTTTCTGTATAGCGATATTAAGAGCCATTTCATGTGTATTTTTATGTATTTTGGGGTGGTAAGGTATACACTATACTCTATAGTATGTTGTAATATGTTATACTATGCATAGATTAGTAAATATGACCATAGTTAGCGTGGAGTGGGTGTCATGTATTCCTATAGGTTCTGAATCGATCCCCCTATTCCTGACCCTATTCTGGTTAAACTAACTATCAAGTTAACTAACAGTCAGCCCATGAGGCAAGACAAGCCCCCATGATGCAGATACCGTTATCTGACGCAGTCACACTACGGCACAGGAACGTGTTATCTGATTAGGTCATAACGCTTGAGATCTAATTAGACAAGCGACATTCCTCCAGCCCCTGATAAGGCATACGACGTTCTCATAACAAATCAAACCTATGACAACCTGGGAAAAACCCTGCGGCCATTGTTTTGATTTCACCGAGAACTTTAGTAAAGAATGTGCTAACGAGCAAGTCGTATGACATCTTTATTGACGTATCTATGTCCATCCTTACGTCAATCTCGGCACCTTTAAGGTATAAATATTACCGATCTTGCCCTATGCAAACACACGCGTGGTGACAAGACGGAGCAGCCATACTTGCCGAAGCCGAGAGCAGAAGCAGACCCCGCTGGCGCAGCCCCGCCTTCCTGACGCGCTGAGAGACGCGCTGCTATCTCAAGCCGAGAGACCCAGCACCGGCGCTTCCGGGTAGCCCTCGCAGGCAGCCTGGAATATCGAGAGCAGAGAAAGAGATACCATTCCTCATTCATCCTAAATTCCAGGTACAGAACTGAATAACCCCTCACAGAGAATTCTTTAGTTATTCACTTGGCAAAAACAAACTTAACTTAAACTGTAACTTTCTATTCCCGCCCACGCATTAGACTTAGGTCAGGTACACGGGGTAGGCGTATTTAGAAACACCAGTTGAGTACGTTTAGTCAAATGTATATGTGTATGTAAATATATTTTAATCATTTGAAACATCATATGGCTCAGAAACCATATCAATGTTTTTACAGTATTATTTTATACTATTGCTTTTAATGTATGCACTTTACTTAGCTATAAGTATTGCAATAATATCGATCCATTTCTCATGTATGAGAAAAGAGACTGATCAATAAATAACACCTTTTATTGAACACGCCCGTCTCTTCCTTTTCTCTACATTCTGATGAGACTAAGTATGCACGTACTGACTGAGTAAAATAATTGCCTTGTGCTCACACGACTCTGGAGATTGACTCTTGATTAGGGGAGAGCAAAGTTGTCATGTTCTATGGTTGTCAGAAACTAAATCCCTTCTTGTCTAATCAGGGAAGTTAATTCCTCCTTGAACATTCGAGAAAGTTTCTAGCAAACTCTGAGCTAAGCTGGCAAACCCAAAACTTAAGTCTAGTATCGACAGTAGTAGACCTAGTTAACGTCTGGCCTAGGCCTTTACTGCTGTAGGTATTATTCCAATGCGCAGAGCCTATTGGGAAGATAGGAGCTACACTACAACATCAAGGCAAAGTGCAACACCAGCCACAGGAAGGGAGGAGGAGGAGGAGGAACTGTCTGACGTAGCGTCCCATGCATCGTCCATGCCTGCACGTGAGGGTCCCCCAAGGAAGGTGGGTCGTCCACGGCTAAGACGTTGTAAGGCAGTGGGCCATGCACAACTCCCAGGACACCTGACCTGGCATATTGCCCTTGGGTGCAACAGCATCACCTATGAGACTCTCCCACATGGTCTTGCTGGTCACAGTCTGCCCAATGATGCCAAGCACTGTGGCCTGGACTCTGTTGACTCAAACTGGAAGAAAACTCATCTCCATCAGTGAACTTTGGATTCCACCCCTTTCTGTACAGCACGTTTCCTGCACAAGATCACCCAATAAATATTCTAAACATCATAAGCATTTGGTGAGTTATCTTGTACCCACAGTATAAAATGATATGTGTGTGCAAATGTATGAAATGCAAGAGTATTCAACAAACTACAGCCATCCACACACTTGGATCTGATTCCGGGTGAGGACACACATCGTTCACAAATTCCTAATAACTAGATACATGGATGCAAAGACACACCTGTGTGGGATAGTAAATGCTGGAGGGGGGTTTGGATCACAAAACTGCAATAACAGCCAGGCCCAGGAGAGTCACTTTGAGGTGTACAGATCAGTGTGACAAAACTAGTTTGTCCACGTAGGGAGTACCTACATCTGTGTCCTCAGGTATGTGAACTATCATCAGCATGATGCTGTACTGTGGATGTGATAAATGGCGCACAGGACAAGGGTGGCAGGACAGACTGTGGGCAATGGGCTGTAGCACTCTACCCAAGCACACCTGATTAGGTGACCTCCCCCTATGGAGCTACAAGTACAATACTCCTGTGATGGGTGCAACGCATCCAGAACAGCTACCCACGTCTCACAATTATCTACACCAGAATGTGCAAATCACACCACACCCAAGAGACGTGGTCATGGTGTGTTTCCCCTGTGGCTACTTGACTGACTGTGACGGCTATGTTGAAGTGGTGTGACCAGGTCGTGTACTGCCACGTGACTGTAAGGAAGCCAATTTTTGCTGCTGTGGTGTTGACAAGGTTATACTGTACAATATTGTGCCTATGGAAGGCGTGTGTGTGCGGTAAGGCACATGACTTGGTGGTACCTAGACACAATGTCATGTGGCTCAGCATAGTCTTGCCAGTATGTGTTGCACACACAGGCATAGAAGCTGTAATGGCTGAGTTTGAGGCATCGTGATACCAGGAGGATGATTGTCTGGTGTTCTCTGTGTGTAGGGTGGCAGTAGCATGCTCTACAAATGGATGGAAGGAGGGGTATCCTGTAGGCGTGTGTGGTCCTGGATAGTGTGCGCTGCATTGTGGCTGTGTATGCAGCAGCAGGAATGAGTGAAGACATGACGGCAGGAGGGGTGTGACAACTTGCAAAAAAAGCACATACCACAAGGGCATTGGCAAGCCACAAATGGGCACATCCATCATTGTAGGATTTTGCACTTCCTAAATTGCGAAAATTAAGGAATCGCAATTTAGGAATTGCAAAATCCTATGCATCAAGAAATCCTAAAAGTTTTTAGGATTTCTTAATTTTCGGAAATTGCGATTCCTTAATTGCGAATCGCAATTAAGGAATGGCATTACATTGATTCCTATGGGCCTAGAGGCCCATAGGAATCAATGCCGTTTTGCATTTTTTTTTTTTGCACTCGCAATTTGTTGATGCATTGCAAGGGTGCAGAGGGGGGTCCAAAGGACCCCCCCCTGCACACCTGAAATGTATTTTAAAGTGCATGTTTCACACACACATGTCCTAAGGACAAATTAACACGAGGGTCAACCTCGTGTTAATTTGCACTTCCTATTTCAAAATTCACAATTTTTTACAAATTGATGCATTGCATTTAAGGAATCGCACAAATGCGATTCCTTAAATGCATTCGCATTTTTAAGAAATGCAAAAAATAGGAAGCGCAAACGGCCGAATTTACCGATTCGCACCGTTTGCACTTCCTAAATAGGTTGATGCATGTGCCCGAAAGTGACATGTGTATGTGAATGCAGGAGTGTCTCCTTCACTCAGGGTCACTTCAAATACAAAGGCACAGTAATCACCAAAGATCACGGTCACTGGATCAGGCCCCTTAAGGACAAGTGGGGCACAGGACACACAGCGTCAGCAGGTGTAGACTACAGCTAGTGTGTTCCAAGCTAAACAGCAGCTACACAGCCATCTACCTTACACACAAGATAGTATTTTAGCCTTAACCAACACCATGCATGTAGTCACTGTACACGTAAACACATAACAAGCATAAGCTTACTTCATGCCATATAGTATACATGCACATTAGAAGGACATGTGCGTTGACATCAAGGAGGCACAATATTCAGTTGAAATCACAGTTCATGCACAACATGATGATTTACCATGTGAGCCCATAGAGCATTATCAAACATACATGGGCATTGGCAAGTCCAAAAAAGTCTATGAATGATGTCACCTGTAATGCAGCAGAACTATTCGCTACAAGCCTGTCAGGGACTGGCCGTACCTTTCTTCATCAGAGTGGTGTGATGCTCAAAGGGTTCCACCTCCAAATAGCCCCTTGGTCTGAGTACAAATGACAGACACAAAAGGGTGATCAGGCGAGGGAAGGAGAGGATGGGAACTGCAGGGAGGGAGACCTGAAACAGAGGCAAATAACCATTAGGAGTAGTTTTTCAATCACTGACACTAAAAATACCTCATGAGATACACTGTACCAGTCACACCTGTGAAGTGTAACGACTGTAGCTAATTAGAGATCAGTCATCATGCTATCACATGAGATCCGATGCTGTAACACGGACACATAAAACCTAGGACAGTCTGTCATCTATTTGAGTCTTGTGTAACGCTCACAAGTCAGCTACCATGCAATGAGATCTATGTGGACAAAAAATAATTCACTGTCTCTGATGATGTGGACCCTACAAACAAATTAAAACATATGGCAATGCTACTTACGCAAAGTGTAATATCTGTATTTGATTATGTGTACCCGTAAGGGCCATGTAGGCAAACTTGACATCACCCACAACAGCTGTAAGAATCACATATGATGAGGAAGCTAATGACCTACATGCAATGAAGGCACTCTGTAGCCAGTCTTTTGCTCTATCAACTTTGCATCACTATTCTAAACATGACAAGCAGCTTGAAAATAACTCTACAGCAAGTGATGTTGATCCAAGCCACATAATGATACCCTACCATTGCACAGAAATGCTGCACGGGACAAGAGATTCATGTGAATGACCGCACTCCACTGGTGCAACACAATAATTCACATATGCATCATCCCAACATTGTTATGTCTAATGCTAAACATACATGGCATCATGTGAATTAAAACAGAACTGCTACTCACTGTGAAGGCTGGCGTAGCAGAATTCTCAACCTGCACCGAGGTATTGACATGACAGTGACATGACATACTGCAGCAAGGGGCAAAGCATCCATGCGAACAGAATCACAGGACAGTTGTTTCAACATGTGGAACATACACTGGGCCACACCTACACGACAGGGTTTAGTGGTAAAGAAAGTGGACTGGCCCACAAGGTGGAGGTGAGGAACCAGACACATTCTAATGAACACAGTGCGGCTGCAATCCCCCTCAGAGTCCGTTGTTGTGACCTCTAACACAATGTCAAACCATGGTATATGCAATGCTGCAGTGTCAATGTCTACACGCATTGAAGCATTCACCCGAGTCTAAACCTACAACAGATGACTGTCAGATGGGGTGACTATCCTGTCATGGGAGTGGGCATACATGTAATAAGAAACATTATGTTGTAGCATGTATGCATGGTCTCACTACATGCGCATGAACATGTACCACACATTTGAAACCATACCAACGCTAAACAGCCTCATATGAGTCCTTACCCAAATTGACTTCTCAACATGTCCATGCATGCTCCGTTGATTCGGCTGACGTTGCAATCATAATGAGCAATAGCAGGCTGACCACGATGACCCCAACGGACAACATGCAGGGCGACATGGGGATGAGAGGCACACAAGGGGTCAAATTCCGTATAATGTCATTCTGACATTATCCTGTTGAATAGCCTGATGTTGTAGTACACCTGTACATTCCAAGTACACACATAGCACATATGTGTGTTGCATTACATCTGCACCTGTGTGACACTGCACAACAAACATCCAAGTGACATTGCATACAGTGAGTTGCATACACAGCATGCTACCCATCCAACTCTATAGTACATGTTTAACCAAAAAGCACCTATGACTCACCATTATGAAAAGAAGTTGCGGATGAGGTGACTCCGGATATCATCTTCATCCTCCTCGTCACTGGCATCCTGGGCAAGGCCTTCATCCTCAACACACGGATGTTCCAGCTCATCAGGATCAAGGTAGAGTGGCACGGCCTTCTCCACTGCCATGTTGTGTAGCATGCAGCACACGGTGAAGATGTCACACACCTTGCGTGGGGTGTATTGGAGGGCTCCGCCTGTCTTGTCCAGGCACCTGAACCGGCTCTTCAGGAGTCCAAATGTTCGCTCAATCACCCGCCTGGTCTTCCCATGAGCATTGTTGTACCGCTGGTCTGCAGCTGTCCTGGGGTTGCGTAGCGGAGTCATTAGCCACAGCATGTTTGGATATCCTGCGTCTCCAGCAAATTGACATCATGGAAATGAGTGTGTAATATGATGCAGCCCATGAAGTTTTGACATACTGACATACATAGCTGACAGACTTTACCCACCAACAAGACATGCCCGGTGGTTGTGCAGCTGCAGCATCATCTGTGGTACCCTGCTACACCTCATGATGAAAGCATAGTGGCACAATCCTGGAAAACGTGCAGAAACATGCGAGATAATCATGTTGGCAAGAAACACCACCAGGGCATTTATCGAGAGGTAGTGTTTCCTGTTGCTGTACGCTTGCTCCTGAGCCTGTGGTGGCACCAGAGTAACATGTGTACCATCAATTGCACCAATTACATGTGGCATGCGTCTCAGGACATAGAATTCCCCCTTGACATGTGTCAACTGTTCTGGAGTAGGGAATGTAATGAATTCATCGATGTGCAGCAACATAGCTGCCAATACATCGGTCAATACACGGCTGAACATTGTCTGAGACATCCCTCCCACATCAGCTATGGTAAATTGGAACGTACCAGTGGCAAAGAAATGTAGGGCTGCCATCACCTTTACCTTGGGTGTCAGCGCAGTTGGATACCTGTGTCGTGGTTGCAGGTGATCCTCCAGCCTGTCCGTCAGGTCCTTAATCAACTGTCTGCCGAAGCGGTAACGCCGTATGCAATTGCGTTCCCTCATGGCTTCCAAGTCTGGCAACGGCCTTTCCAGAGGGGGTGCCTTGCAAACCATATTTAGTAGAAAATGTGTACAACTGTCAGACTAAGACAATAACAATGTACATGGCACAAGCAACACTGCTTAAACAAATCTAGACAATTTCGAGTGTGGCGTGGGATACACACTGTGGAAACATGTGCCAGCTGCCAGCCACTCCTCCGTGAAAAGACCTGTGGTCTGTGGAATGGATATGACATGCATACAAATGATCTGATGGGAAGGTCTGAGTGAGCATGACAATGTATCATGTCAGTGACACACGTCACGTAAATTGCATTAGGAGGTTGTCTGCACATCCAGACAGCTGACAGCAATACACACACCCACATCACATGTGCCATCGTTTGCACAGATCAGACATATTCCTATTGCGGTGTGATATTTCCCAAACTATTACATGGACATCATCAGACAGCATAAATGTGAGATTTGTGACAAATGGTCTGTGATGCCATCACACATATGAGCGGTTCTTTTGCACAAGTGGCATGGTGTGCGTACATTAGAAACCCTGTCATCATGGCAAGGACCCAACATAGATGCTCCTACAGCAGATATACTGAACAGTATGTACTAGTTACTTACCTTTTGTAATGAAATATCTGTAAGGAACAGTAGTTAGTACCATATTCCTAACTTGGAATACATACCAGGCTTTGCAACAAATTGCCTCCGTGGATGCCATCACTCTGCCAGTGAGTCAGTGCTATCCATCCCACACCGGATCTAATACCGTGTCGCAGATCGGCATTCTACAAGGGCTTGGCCAAGTATTGCCCATACCTACAACGTGCACTCTGGCAGCAGTTCCACAACCGTATCCCACAGAGAGTGTGTGTAGCGGAAAAAGAGGCATGTGATGTTGGAAGACCTCAGTCCCAGACTCAGGGAGGATGATACCATCTTTCCGTACTGCTCATACCTCTTGGATACCCTGTCCAGCGGACCAAACGGGAATGCGATCTGTGATTTGGAGGCCTGGATGCCCATGCTCTCTGGGGTGGGGTGGGAGGACAGGAAACATGGGTCGTCCGGGGAGGGGTGTGGGCATCTGGCAACGTGCCTATCTACAGCCAAACCTGCAGCGGGCCTGGACATAGTGGCCAATATAGCATCAGTCAATTCCTCATGAAACGGCTGCAGAGGCTCAGCAGAGCTTGACTGCAGTTTAAGGACCTCAGTGAGGAGGTTGCTCCTCACGGCCGCAATGGGGAGATGAAGGGGCAAGGCTTCGGCCGCCCACGTAAACACAACACTGTACGTTGCCCGCTCATCCAAAGACACATTTGGAGTAGAGACATTACCAGTGTCTGACGAGGTGTCCAGACCACTCACATCCCCCAGTCCACCTGTCCTGTCGTCCTGGGACTGACACTCACGTGTCAGTGGGTCTTCTGAACCCTCCCAATACTCCTTATCACCCATTCCCTGATAATCAGGGTTGTCATAAGCTGTGCCCGGCTCGTTGAAGTTTACCTCCCCATGCAGCATTAAAAGCGGTGTTCTGCCGCACAGTTCCCACGCCAGAGCCGTATAGTGTGTGGTATCGGGGACAGCACCACCCGAGGACGGCGCCAAGGGTTATACCTTGGGGACTGTTGGCGGTGAGGTTGCGAGGTGAACCAGCGAGGACCAGGATCACCAATCAGATCCTGTCTGTCCCAGCGGGGCCGGGACAAAGGCGCCGCCAGCGTCAGAGCCAAAGCGAGTGACGGCGGCGGGGGCAAAGCACCAGACCCGCTAGTGCCCCCAGACGGATCCGCTGGGCCCTAAGCCGCGGCGTAGGCCGTCGGTGGAGTGAGGGACATCATGGCCATGAGGAACCGCACTTAGTCCTCCTGCGTCGCATGCTGGCCAGGGACCGGAGGTCGTGGTGCAGGCTACAACGGCTGAAAATCTGACGGAGCCGTGTGGGCGGTGTCACCCGAATCCCATGCAGCATTGCACGTGCATTGTGGTGAGTTTGAATTGCGATAACGTCTCTTTGACTTCTTGTGGTTACCTGACGACTTTGCCCTGGAGGACTGATGTCAAATCCCAGGGCTCTGATGTCTCAACACCCACGCCAAGGCACTCGACCTACGTCCAGACCATGAGCTATTGCGGTGCAGGGCCAACTGCTGGAGTCCGAGCGGCTTGTGGGACCACTCACACCTAGCTTCATATGTCTGGCCCCGGCAGTTGGTGCAGCTCTTGTTGTCGTGCTTGACGTCAAAACAGTGGAGACACCGACGGTGAGGGTCAGTCACCGACATGAGTCAGTCGCAATCCTCACAGGCTTGGAAATGGCCATCCCTATTGGCACCATCCTGAGTCGGACAATCCAAGGTAAATGGTCATGAGTGATCGTACTATGATTTGAAAAAGAAAAATTAGTACGGTTACACTTATACGGGATCAGCGCTGGTGGTGTGAAAAAAGAGGACGTGAGCACGCAGTGGCAACGTATGAGTACTCAGACAACGTCATCATGGCGCACACAATGCCAACGACACACGCGGAGCCGCAGGAGATGCCTACCGACACACAAGTGTACTGCTAGGTGGAAATTGCCATATCCAGGATGACACTTGGGGATATTCTAAGGTGAGGAATATAATACGGACCTGTTTATTTCATATGCAAACAGCATGCACAATGTCGCACAGGGCACACACATGACGTGGTCACACAGGGTCATGCTGTGCGTCGATTCGACCTCTGTGACAGTGGGCATGTTGCTGTCATCATGTGACAGTTCCCTGTACTGAATGGTGTGCCATTCCAGTGTTGATGTGCATCACGATATGTTGCAGACGTTACTCAGGTGCGAAGTGTTCAATTTATGTGATACACATGTGCAAAATGATTACTGACATGTCTCAACAGCTCTTCACACATCAACTGAGCCACAAGGTCACAGTCCCTGTGCTTCTTCAATGTCTGCCACACCTGGGGCATGCTGATGTAAGGATGCCATGCTGATGTATGCATCCACATCGTCAACATTAGTGTAGACTACATCCCTGCAATGTGATTTACTGGAGTCACTCTCCCAATGGTGACATGAAGGAGGTCAGGAACGCAGCCTACACAAGCGTTCACTTGAGCATGTCTGACGCACTGTACCCCAATGGTACGTGCGTGTGTAGGCCTCGTTTCCCGATTGCTTTTTAGCCATACGCGAGCACAGCGTACCCCAATGGTACGTGCATGTGTACGCCTCGTTTCCCGATTGCTTTTTAGCCATACGCGAGCACAGCGTACCCCAATGGTACGTGCGTGTGTAGGCCTCGTTTCCCGATTGCGTTTTAGCCATACGCAAGCACAGCGTACCCCAATGGTACGTGCGTGTGTAGGCCTCGTTTCCCGATTGTATTTTAGCCATACGCGAGCACAGCGTACCCCAATGGTACGTGCGTGTGTACGCCTCGTTTCCCGATTGCTTTTTAGCCATACGCGAGCACAGCGTACCCCAATGGTACGTGCGTGTGTAGGCCTCGTTTCCCGATTGCATTTTAGCCATACGCGAGCACAGTGTACCCCATTGGTACGTGCATGTGTAGGCCTCGTTTCCCGATTGCATTTTAGCCATATGCGAGCACAGCGTACCCTAATGGTACGTGCGTGTGTACGCCTCGTTTCCCGATTGCTTTTTAGCCATACGCGAGCACAGCGTACCCCAATGGTACGTGCGTGTGTACGCCTTGTTACACCATTACATGGGTTGCATTTGCAATGGCAATGGCACCATACTTGTGTGGGTATTCAAATAAATACATAGGGAACATCTAGGGGAACAGTGGAATGATCAGAATGCAACCAGGTTGTCATGGATACAGAGAGTTTTGAGCCTCCTACATGTGTTCTAGAAAATTCAGTTGGACAAAAGTATACAATGTTGCAAAAGTTGTTGTTCAGCTCTGGCTCAGTTTTCAAACCATGCATATGTGTGACAGATGCTCATTTTAACGCGCAATAATTGCTGTTGCCAGCGCTATTGCTAGCGCGCTTGTTTTAAACTTACCTGATTTTGTATTTTGATTATCTTTCTTTTCTGCACTTTCCCCTGGTTTTAACAGGGTCTTGCCCCCGTCCCCATTCCGCACATAATTGTTTCCCGCACTGCCGTTTTGGCGGGCCTGGATCCCGGGGGTGGCTCACTGTGGGCGCCATCTTGGATTGGGCAGTAAGTGTAGCTTTAGGCGCCATCTTGGAGCGTCCTCGCGCTCGCGCCACGATTGGAGAGCCTATTTAAAGCTCCCCCCTCCCGCGCAGCGGGACGCGCAGTTGTGGACGCCGTCGCTTAGCCGGAGTCGTGCCTGAGTCCTGCCCGTCTGCGCTGGTCCGCGTCGAGGCAGCGCGGGGCAGGGCAGGCTCTGTCGTAATTGCTATCTTAGCGTCTTATAGCGCTGCCAGGTATGATATCTTATACACGTTCGGAGCTGTTGGCCATAGGTCATCGGTCCAGGAGCTCTGTGTGTAAGCCTGTGGACCCCTTAGTTGGCCCTTACAGCTGCGTTTGTGAAGGCTGGTCTCTTACGAGCCCAACCAAAATACGATCCTTGGAAAACGTCGTCCCTGTCACACGGCCTCGTGCTGTT
This sequence comes from Lissotriton helveticus, assembly GCF_964261635.1. Lineage (NCBI taxonomy): Eukaryota > Metazoa > Chordata > Amphibia > Caudata > Salamandridae > Lissotriton > Lissotriton helveticus. The sequence continues at coordinate 223,145,012 of NC_136060.1, forward strand.
TCGCGAGATCTCCGTATTTGGTGTCTTAATGTGAGATCTCTTGTAAAGCACCACCTGTCCATCTATGACCTGATAGATAAAGAGGATCCAGACGTTTTCTTAATGACAGAAACCTGGCTTCAGGACTCTGACTCTGCCATATTGAACTTGGCATTTCCCCAGAACTACACCATCTTCACCTCTAATAGGACCACAAGAGGTGGTGGCATTGCCATGGCTGTCAAATCCTGCTTCCCAGCAGAATGGAAGCCATCAGGATTACCTGCATGTGAAAGCGCCATTTTTAAAGTCGCCTTCTCCCATCAGTTCACCTTCAGTGGGCTGCTGGTCTACCGCCCCCCCCGGCAATGACTCGGTATTTAGATCCGCATTGGCCGATATGGTCAGTCCTATAGCACTGGGCTGTGCCAATTTTAATATTCTGGGTGACCTTAACATCCATTTTGATAATGAGTCATCCACTACCGTTAGCTCCCTGTTGGCCGACTTGGAAGCTCTCCAACTTATTCAGCTTGTCACCCGTCCAACCCACGTTGGAGGCCATATCCTTGACCCCTTCTTTTCCACACTTGAGGGGTTAAGGGTGTCTGATCCAAGGAGGATAGGGTGGACTGATCATCTACTTGTAGAGGCACTTTGCCCGGTCCATGACAAGCCGTTTATATCCAGGGAAAGGCTAACCCTTAAAAGGCCGTGGTACAAACTTACGCTGGAGGAGTTCTACGGTATATTAGAACGGAAACCTCTAAACAATCTCACCAATGTGGAACAAGGCTACCAACAGTTTTGCCTGTGGATAACTGACGCCTTGGACTCTCTGATACCTTTACGATGGGCGAAAGGTCGAACAAAAGTACCTAGCCCCTGGTATAACGAGTCTCTGGCAGAATTGAAAAAATCCTGCCGTAAGACAGAGAGGGAATGGAGACGATCATATGACCCGGCCCAGAAAATCCGGTATTTCACTGAGTTGAAATTTTATCACAGAGCTATATGCAGAGCTAGAGCTGCATTTTATGCCCAGGAATTTGCCACCAGTACCAACCGCTCAAAACTGATTTTTAAGGTTCTGAAGGACCTAATGAAAAATAGATCCTCAGCAGAGGCGATTTGCACAGACTCACACTGTGATAAATTGGCCTCTTTTTTTGTGGAGAAAGTGGAAAAAATATATCACGGGTTCGACACACTCCACCAGGATCGAGAAGCCACTGTCTCTGATACATTGGATCATGAGCCTCTGGCTATCTTACCTGAATTGTCGGTTGAGGCTTTTGACAGACTCAGCCTCAAGGTCAAATCAGGTTCCCCGGCGGACCCGTTGAAGCCTGCCTTCATTAATACACTCTCCCCGCTGTGTCGTAACCCCATACTGGATCTCATTAATATGTCCCTGTCTTCTGGAACTGTACCCGCGGCCTGGAAGCAGGCAGTGGTTACCCCCATATTAAAAAAAGCAAATTCTGACCCCCGACTGCCAGAAAATTACCGACCTATCTCCCTGTTGCCGTGGATTGCCAAGGTAACAGAAGCGCATGTCAACTCGGTTTTGTCCGAGCATCTGGCTTGCAACCAGATCTTGGACCCCAGCCAGAATGGATTTCGGTCGGGACACAGTACCGAGACGGCACTACTTTACATCTTGGAACATCTTCGCCAGGTACTTGACATGGGTCATACTGCAGCGCTTATATTATTAGATTTAAGCGCTGCTTTCGATACTGTGTCCCACCAAATACTTATCCAGCGCTTACAGGAGGCGGGAGTGACGGATGTCGCTCTCCAATGGTTCCGGTCCTTTCTGGCTGATCGTACATTTAAAGTGGCTATACCACCCGGCCAATCCACTACTTACCCCCTGAAGACGGGGGTTCCACAGGGATCTTCACTGAGCCCAACTATATTCAATCTCTATGTGAAACCGTTGGCTGGTGTCGTCAAACAGTGGGGCCTTACGATGGCCTCATATGCGGACGACACACAGCTAGCGGTGACACTTAGCGGAGACCCCGAGGTAGCAGCTTCGAGATTCCGTGCGGGACTCTTGGCAGTAGCAAGCTGGCTTCGCACCAACTGCCTCCAGTTGAATGCCACCAAAACGGAGGTATTGGTTCTTGGGAAGCACGCTGAGCTACGGGGTAATCAGTGGTGGCCGTCAGAGCTTGGTGTCACACCTATTCCAGTGGCTGGAGTGAGAAATTTAGGAGTCTGGGTAGACTCTGCGCTCTCCTTCAAGGACCACACCATGAAGGTGGCTGCCACATGCTACGGAATACTGCGTGGTATTAGGCCAGTCTTGAAGTACTTTGATCCCCCTACCAGACAGCTTGTGGTTCAGGCCTCAATACTATCTAGGCTGGACTACGGTAGCTCACTGCTGTTAGGGGTGAATCAAGCGGAGGCCTCTAGGCTCCAAAGAGTACAAAATGCCGCGGCACGAGCCATTGTGGGCCTTCCCAGACACTGTTCGGTGTCGGGCACCATCACGGCCTTGCATTGGCTCCCGGTCAGACAGCGAATTAAGTTCAAGGCGCTGTGTCTGGCCTTCAAAATCTTGAAAACTTCTTCGCCACCGGCACTTGTTACTCTACTTACGCCCTATGTGCCGTCGAGATCTTTAAGATCGGAGGGTCTTCATCTGGCTGTCTGCCCACGCTTTAGGCTGAGCAGGATGGGTGGCCGTTCTTTTAGGGTTCTAGCGGCTGGCCTATGGAACTCGCTACCAGTTCACATTCGAGCTCTTGAGGATATGTTTGCCTTCAGGCAGGCCATTAAAACTTTCCTCTTTCCAGTTTCTGGCTAATCTTTTTAGTGTGTTATGTTATAGCATCTGTCAAAGCGCCAGGACGCCCCTTTGCTGGGGCAGCTGTGCGCTCTAGAAATTTTAATAACATAACATAACATAACATAACATCGCCTTATGTGTGATGTGATTGGATGAAACATAGGATACTAACTATGGTGGCCTATCACACACTACTCCTTGGACTCACAGACCCTCTGCAGCACAAATATAAGGCAGCATGTGGCTGTGGGAGGGCACTTGCCTGCACAACATTGGAGTGGTAACCACAGCTGCTGTCTCTGTATCCTCTGGACCCTGATTAGCTGAGCACGGAAAGGGCACCTGCATTCACTGATGCTGAGAACAAGGCCCTGCTGGATGCCCTCCTGCCTAACTACAGCAAGCTGTATGGGAGACCAGAGGATCAGGTGAGTGATGTGTGCAATACCTTGGAGTGTGCACCTGTTGTGTGTGTGACATTATAGCCACTGTGTATATATAGTGTTGTTTCAAGAGAGTTCTAAGTTGTAGTGGGGTGTGTGACAGCATGTCACGTGCTGCAGTACACCCAGATGTAGCATATATTGCTTAGTGAGTGCCATGCTCAAAGAGTGGTTTGCACCCCTCATTTGGAGAGGTGTGGCTCACTGGTTAGAGGCGGCAGACCTGTAAGCAGAGAACGGCCTGTGACCAGGGTTCAATTCCTGACGTGGCAGGGTCTTGGACCAGGGTCAACGGACTCGATAATTCTCACCTCAGTGCCTGCTCTAACCAGGGAACACACTCGGTAACTCTGGGCATTAAGCTCGCCTCATTTCTACAACGGCCCCCCACAGACGCCGGGGATGCCTGGTTTCACCCTGGAGATACCCAGAAAGGGACCATCTCACAGGGAAAACCTGGACGGGTTCCCCAGCGGTCTACAGCGCCAGGACACTCGGGTAGAGTAACAATGCGCTTTACAAGTATCCCACACACACACATGTCATCTGTAGCCTTTAAATGGCATGTAATGCGGTTGTGTTTGCTCACAGGCCACATACTCCTGGACAATGATGCAAATGTGTGGAGCATCCGATGCCCTGTTGTCCTCAAGTATTTTGTGCTCATATGTGTGTCATTGAAACATGGACCAGGTGTACTGATGTTCTTTTACTTTACATTCGTGACAGGTATCTGCCTATGAGAAGGGTGAAATCTGGGTGGACATCGCCAGGGCTGTCAGGAGTGAGGGGGGCCTCGCAAGAGGCTCAGAAACATCAAGAAGAGGTGGCAGGACTTCCGGTGCTGGATGCTCCACGCCGGCATGGCAGCACCCGCCACCTCAGCCCCCACATGCTCCGGGTCCTGGAAGTGATGTTCCCTGACCTCCATAGGCAGTTGCAGCAGGGACAGCAGCAAGAAGGGGGTAGGTACATGTCTGTTTGTTGTCATGTGAGTCACATGCTACCTGCAGTGCTCCGAGGCATGGTAACACTCCCATAGTTGGAGTTGTGTGGTCAGACAGGCACTTAATGCATTGCCATAAGAATGTCCCAGTTTAATCAGCTGCTTCTTTACATGCCTTGCCCATCTCCACATTTGACCAGTGCTTTGGCTAATGGTTGTTTTTGACATGTACTCCTATGGTGCAATGTCTTAGTATGCATCTTCCTTTGCACATCATCATGTTGGAGGGGGGTCTGTGACACCTGTGGGTACCTTACATGTAGCACCACATGTGCACTGTGTCTGCACTTCTTCATATTTTGGCACTGATCTTGAGTCTCAACATGTGTTTTCTGCACGAGTCAGCCTCAGTGGCCTTTGTCCATGGTACACTTTCTAATTGTCATGTTAGCTACAGGTGCACACTGTACAAGTGCACTAATTTTGGCTTGTGCATACTCACACTGGGCAGTGCGTGTGTGCATATTCTCTAAATATGTTGCATGTAGTTTGTAAATAATATCGATGGTCAGCCACACAATGTGGCTTTGGGTGTAGACAGCTGTGATGCCAGTGTGAGGTGTTGGGACACTTGGTTCAGGTCCCAGGATGGCATCACATGGCAGTTCAGGCAGGACTTTTCCCATGTGGCACAAGGTCATAGCAAAACAAACATGACCAGGTCTGGCTTTGGGTGGCAGGGTGGGCAAATGAACTGTGATGCATCATCAGCTATCCTGTTGTCAGGCAGTGGCTCATCATTGTGTCTCTCATACAAGTTTTTACCTTGCCTGTTGCTTGTATCCTACTATACATTGAGCGTTGTCTCTCTTACAATTGGCCAAAACTAGACTTAGCATTGTGCAGAGTTCTGTGGCATGTGACTCATGATGCATGCCATGTTTATAAATGTGCCCAAATGATTTGTAGCTGATATGTCTGCTGTGTACAGGCGACTGATAGGTTTTTCTTATTCTCCTTGCCAACAGCATCATCATCAGAATCTGGAGGAGACACAGGCGCGGACCAGGCAGAGGGACCCAGTGACAGTGCCACCTGCTTTGAGGAGTCAGAGGGAGGCAGTGGCACGGAGGGTGAGGAGAGTCTGCAGGCCGGACCACATGTGACTGAAACATCCTACCATGCAGACGGCTCCGAATCAGACTCTCAGGAGGAGGGGGAATATGCAGCAATGGTCACTTCTTCATCTTTGGCTGGCCTCCCCTCCTCCAGTACCATCTCCACCCTCCCAGTTGTTAGTGTCCCTAGGGTCTGGCTAGCCCCCGTGTCTCCTTTGTTCCCGGCACCGCAGCCCCTGCCCCTGTGTCCCCTGCTGCCCTCAGTGCTGAGTCTGTGGACCTACTCCGGCAGCTTGTAGTAGGTCAGACATCAATGTTGACTGTCCTCCATGGACATACATGACTCATTACACAGTTGGTGTCGTTCATGGAGGGCATGTTATCTGCCATGTCTGATCTACGTCGGAGTGTGGCTGCCATAGAGTCAACACTGATGGCAGCTCTGTATACCCAGCAGCATCTGTCCCCCCATCCTTCAGACCCATCCACCTCTGCCTCCCCCATACCTACCCAACATACACGCAGAGGCCACAGGTCCGTCACAACAGCAGACGCACCCAGCACACCCACACGGCAGAAGAAGCTCAAATCTCCACGCACACAATCTCAAGGGGATGTAGGCACACCCACAGGGAGAGGGGACACATCTCACACACGCATCCACAGACCCAGGAGAACAGACTCACAGCCCTCTACCTCCACCCCCAATGTGTCCCCGGGTTTAGGTGGTCGTTTTTCCGAACTGGCTGAGGTGTGCAGCCAAGTTTATCTTGCTACTTTCAGCGATGCACCGACCAGTGTGGATGAATCCACAACACCTGCACCCACTCCACCTGTCCTTCCCTCTCCTGTCCGCGGTGCCGGAGGATTCCACAGATGATGTCCCCAAAGTTACCACAGCGGATTGAACTCCATGTGCAGGCAAGTTTGGGTGTGAGCACATCCATGAAGGCACAAACTGTTATTCTTACTTGTTTGGACTGGCCATTGGGCTTTTATGAGCAAGGACTCTTATTTGCATTTTCAATTTTGAACCAGTTGAATAAAGCTATTTATTTCAGTTTCTGAACTTTAGTTTGTCTGATAATGTCTGTGACTGCTGTGTGCCTGGGAGCTGGTGTGATGTTCAAATTTGGGTATGTCAACATGTGTCTATCTCCTGATGATAATGATGTTAACAATGGTATGTTTTTGATTTAACAGCTGGGCACTGCTGGGCACTGGTGGGCACTGGTGTGTGTCTTAGCCACACACATACTCTGATGCTGGGCACTGGTGGGCACTGGTGGGGGTCTTAGCCACACACACACTCTAATGCTGGGCACTGCTGGGTGTGTTTTATACACACCTCTTACACTTACACTGACATGGCAAACGTATGTCCCACACGTCTCCGTATTACACTGGTGATGTGCGGTGACGTACCGTACCCCGAGGTCGATGACGTAGGTGCGACACGTCTCCGTATTACACTGGTGATGTGCGGTGACATACCGTACCCCGAGGTCGATGACGTAGGTGCGGCACGTCTCTGTAATACACTGGTGATGTGCGGTGACGTACCGTACCCCGAGGTCGATGACGTAGGTGCGGCACGTCTCCGTATTACACTGGTGATGTGCGGTGACGTACCGTACCCCGAGGTCGATGACGTAGGTGCGGCAAGTCTCCGTATTACACTGGTGATGTGCGGTGGCATACCGTACCCCGAGGTCGATGACGTAGGTGCGGCACGTCTCCGTATTACACTGGTGATGTGCAGTGACGTACAGTCCCCCGAGGTTGATGACGTAGGTGCGGCACGTCTCCGTATTGCACTGTTGTTGTGCGGTGGAGTACCGTACCCTGAGGTTGATGACGTAGGTGCGACACATCTCCGATTTACACTGGTGATGTGCGGTGACGTACAGTACCCCGAGGTCGATGACATAGGTGCGGCACGTCTCCGTATGACACTGGTGATGTGCGGTGGCGTACCATACCCCGAGGTCGATGACGTAGGTGCGGCACATCTCCGTATTGCACTGTTGTTGTGCGGTGGCGTACCGTACCCCGAGGTCGATGACGTAGGTGCGGCACATCTCCGTATTACACTGGTGATGTGCGGTGATGTACCGTACCCCGAGGTCGATGACGTAGGTGCGGCACATCTCCGTATTACACTGGTGATGTGCGGGAGTGTGTGGCGCAACGTACCCAGACATTACAGTCGTCCAATGGAGATGTGCACGTGTGGCACCACGTACAGGTATGTTGGACTACGTCGTACTCACCGTCTGTGCCGTCGTCGGTTTCTATGTACAAGGTGGTGGCCGTACAGGATTGGGATGACACGGACGATGGCGTTCATGTCCTGCTTGTCGCGTACCGTGGTGCGGTTCGTGCCAGAGTCTGGTTTTACGGTAGTTTTCAGCTCTCGTAGAAAAAGAGCCGTACGGAGTGTGTTCTACACGGATCGTACTTCCTGGTTCGGAAGCAGCGGTCTATTTACGTTCGGACGTAGCGTGGAGCGTCAGCCGACTTCAATTCGTATGGACTTTCGATTTGTACGGAGTTTTTTACGAGGCGTATGGAGTGACGCTTTTGGTTGGGATCGTACTTGCTGATTCGTACGGGGACGCATACGGGTACGATTGGTACCGGGGAAAACGCTCCGAACGGCAATTCGGAGCACTTTTTACCGGATCGGAATCGACGCCTATGTGTGCATGCAGTTACCTGCATCATTTGAAGAGGGAATCACTTACCATCACTTGCACATGACCTACAGAATTAGTTGCAGCATATTCCTTAGTATGTTCTTCGGAAAGTGTTGTTATGTGTACTTCTTCTCCAAATATGATGTGGTACTTTCAGAAATACCTAAGTATGGGCGAAATGCGCGAATTTGCGGTATGCAAATTCGTCCAAAAGCGAATTTGCAATCCTCATAATCCGCAAATTCATGCGAATTTGCGGATTTCTTTGCGTGTTCGCGTTTTTTTTTGCATATTCGCGGACCGCTTGCAGCGCACTGACCGCGAAGTTGTCCATGCGGTCGTACATGGGCGCAGCCATATGTGCGCGTTGCGTATTTCCGTTTACGGGCGCTATTGGTAATTTCGCGTTGTGTGTGGCGCGCTATTACAAGTTCGCGCGCGTGTTTGCATGCTCGCGGGGGAAATATCGCGCCAACTTACCCACGCGGTCCTCAATGGGCGCGGCCATCTTGTTTTTCATTCATTGCTATGGTTCTGGGCCTGGCTATTCTATCCTCTTTTAATCTTTGCAATCCTTTGTTTCCTTTAACTTTTTTTTGCTCTTTTTTGCTCATTATCTATCTCTCTATTTGTCTAGATCTATATTTTGTGTTTTTTTCAACTTTTTGTTACTTTAATAACTACTTTTTTGTTTTGCTCTCTCTTTTATTTTTTATTTTTTTGCCTATTCTTTTCTTCTTTCGGGCAGGACCATGGTAAAGGGAGCCGGCAAATCAAAGGGGAAGGGTCCCGCACCCCGTAGCCGGCTCCCTTGTGGGCTATTGAGGGGAATGGATGTAGTGGCCAGGGAGGTTTTAACCGCGGTGGAGGTGGCCGCCCTGATATTTTTTGTTCAGTGCCACCTCTCTAAGACCGTGGCAGCAGGGGGCAGGCCCGGTCAAGGGTATGGCCTCCGGGATCGTCAGCAGCGGTGGGATAAGGTGTGCCGGGCCATCCGGATGGAGTTGGGGGTCCGGCGCACCTACGACCAAACGACGCACCGGTAGGCCGACCTCCTCGACCGGGAGCAGGACCTTCTCCACCTGCTAGGTGTGGAGATCCCTGGCCTTGGTGAGTAGCTATTTAATAACTACTTTGTATTCTTCTGCTCTGTGTTATATTGTTAATATATGTTTTTCCCGAAGAGCAAGAATGCAGCCTATTCGATTACATTGCAGGTAAAATAGTGTTTAAATAGCTTCTTTGATTGCAGGTGCTCGCCTCCTCAGGGGCGTTGCTACTATGCTTACTTGTTTGCAACTTTGTACCTATTTGGCCTGAGAATATGTATGAGTGTAGTACTTTACAGAACTGCGTAATGCTAGAGAGACTTGAGACTCAAGTCTAGTCCTTCCTTTGTACTCCTGCTGCCACTAAGAAGAAGAGATAGTGATGGATTGATAGGTTGAGTATATTATGACTTGCTATTAGTAGTAGGACATTTTTTAGTGCTCTGCAATCATGATGACAGACTGTGTCTGTCACGTCGCATGCTGCTGAGTGCTGGCAGTAGTAGTAGAACCTTTTTGTTGTTGGTTTAGTTAGTGATTTACATAACTTTCCAAGTAGACGGTCTGCGAATCCAGCAATACTGTACTAGTAGTATCCTCCTAGTTGACCAGATCAGATAGGTCAATACATGTAGTGCAATTGTTGCTAACTTGTTTCCCCGAAATAATTTTAGATTGTGGTCAAAGAAATCAAATATTTCAAAAAAACAATCATCCATGTTGTGTTTCTTTATTTCATGATCATCAGCACCTCCCAGGGGCAAGGCGACTAGCACCATTGAGACTCCGGTGGAAGAAGGTGGACAGTCACAGGATCGGTCCCTTGCAGGCTCTTCTGCTTGCCCCAGTAAGTTGTGCTATTGTTATATTAATACTTCTACTTCCCTAACTTTTACAGCTCCTATTCATTACAAACTGTTTCCTAATTCTATTTTTTACAAAATAGTCTTTGATCGTCTTCTAATCTAGACTTCTTTCTACATTCTTATCCTGCCTCTACCATCACTCTCTGTGCTACTACTCTTTACGATTATGAGTCGGTCTGTGTAGGTAGCTAAGCTTGCCGAGTCGGCAAACGGTGTCAAACAAAACTCTGATCCAGCAATAGCTCTAGGCACTGAGTGCAGTCATCTGGGTTGCCCTTGCTGTCTATTCCAGACTTCTTAATGTAAGTGCTTTGACAATTTCCAACAACAAAATGTCAATGTTTACACTAAGGAAAAGGTAGCAGTTGCCTTTTTGATTTGCTAGGAGCACATACCATACCGCTAGTGTTTCAGGGACTATTCTGCACATAAAGAAGTATGGACAAGAGAAATAGGACATTATTGATGATAGGTGCAGTTTGAGTTTCCACATACCTCAGTCCGAACAGAAGTTGAACCTCCACTCCCCTGACCGACTATCTAGTGTGTCTGACCAATGATTTTACGACCCAGTAGAACAGAAGAAGACTACCGCCGAGTCCTGGCCTATCTGAGTCACTGAAACATGACTGCCAAGTGCAGTAGTTGAAACTCTTCCGCTCACTAACTTGTGAACAAAAACCACACAGTGTTTGTTAGTTTTAAAGTTTTATTTTCAATTAAGAAATGAAAAAATTATTTCTTTAATTTTAATTGCGTAGTATTCGGAGCAAGCACTGCTGATAGATGACGTTAAGGTTTAAACAACATTCCCATGAATCAAATTACTTTAACGTAATAGTTAAGAGACACATGAAATTATTAGAATAACTGTGCGGGAGCCCCCACCTTCTTTAAAGTACTTAAAGTACTGTTGGTGATGACTTACTAGTAATTGGTGAATCGTCCTGTTGGCAGAATGGCAATGTTATCTTCTTTCTGTAATTCGAAAAATGGTGCACGTTACGCAAGCATTAATCAGTTGTCCTAAGAAGTGTAGCATTTAATGGAATAAGCATATAAAAAGTTAACACCCTCCCCCAAAACCGTTACTTTTTTTCAATCCCAGTAATAAAAAATGTGTTATGTAACATTTTCTTCCATTACGAGATGAAATAGGGGGTTGTGTATGGCATCTGAAAATATGACATGTTTTTTCTATACGTAACAACATCTGATGCAGCACAGATGACCACCAGTGCCGGGGCCAGCAGTGCGGTGGGCTCCACTCTAGGGGTGGATGCGGCGGCGCCACCAGGAGGAGCTGGGTGGGAAAGCTCAGTGGCGGCGGACGGTTTAAGTTATTATACTCCTTACTTATTGAAATTTTTGAGTAGGCTCGCAAAGGAGTATATGATATACTGTACAGTACACAGTACACTAGTACAAGTACACTGTACTGTTAAGAACAGTTACTAATTTAGAACTACTTTTTTGGGTATCACGGAGAAGACAGTCAACCTTGACTTGTAATAGCATTAGCGGCGGTACTTCTCGGGTAAGCAATGGCCCCCTCTATTTGACTTCAACTCAGCTGGCAAACTTTTATCGTGAAGCCAAGTCATATCAGATGTACTTTAGGGATGTGAAGAACGAAAAGTGTAAGAAGGGTGAAACGAAGGACGAGCGAGTCTTAACATTTTTGACTGTAAAGAATGGTGTTTTTGAATGCAAGTCAAGAGAAGAAGACGGTGGTTTCCAAAATATAATGAAAAGGGTGTTAGTTGGTTGTTGAGAAAAAGAAAACTTGGTACATTTGAGACATTAAGAAGAATGATAGACGTACTTTGGAAGCCTGGATGTTATCTTCTTTTTCCTCATCGATAGCAGAGGTGTATGATGTAGTAGAGCAGACGCTGAGTGGATGAAGATTGTTACTTTGAACAGCATGTCCGTGCCAGAGTAGTAAAGCTGAGGAAATCCAAATACTAGAATTTGTGATTGTTCACAAATACTCCCTGCCTTGACTAACAGTACAGTACTTTACTTTGCAAGCACAGCATCTATTGTGTATGGATTGTATAGTTGACAACATTATATCAAGTCAAGTCCCTTCCTCTGCCAATTATGGGTACCACACTCACTCCCTATGTTAATAATTTTATTTCAGCTATGTCATGGGTGGACTATCGCTGTAGTTCACTCAGTCTAACAAAACAAAGCACCTAAAGGCATCCTTCATATAACCAAAGATCATGTGATCGGCAGGATAATGATATATGATCAGAATTGAATAATCTTCATTCTTCTTTTGTAGTAGTCAAGGCCCAGGGGGGCAGTGCGAAAGATATCATTACATTGAGCAGTAGCCCTTGATGTAACCGAGTATGGCCAGTGGCAGAGCCAACCCTATAGAAAAGTAAGAGCTTCCTATCCCCACCTGCATGTACTGCTTAAAGTACTGCGAGTCTGCGTCATCATGGCTTGTGTCTGTTTTTCTTGGGTGCAAGCTGAGTGAGCTGCCATGCCGGCTACCACAAGTTCACGTACCAGTAATTTCTTTTACAAAACAAGAGAAAAAGAAAGACGACTTTTTTTTAGTACTCTCTGACTATGTATGTATTAGTGAGTCAATCCATAGTCCTGCTAGTGGAATTCCTGAAACTCCCAGTAATGTCACAGGCCTACATAAAAGATACATGCCAAAATGTTATACTGTGTTTGCTACTTGCTGGTGTTACTGAGAGTCAAATTTCCGTTGAATTATTTTGACTTTATGTTAAAGACTATTGGCTACAGTATTTTTCTTTCTTTCTTCATATAGATGCTACTCCGAAAAGGCTCACCAGAAAGGTGATGGCTGTCCGGGCCACGGACCGTAAGCTGGAGGCTATTTGTGCCAAGTATCGGCGGCTGTGGGCTCGGGAGCAGGAAGAGGAGACAGCAGCCACTGCATCCTCCTCCAGTGCCCTCGTGTCCACCACCCAGAAGCCTCCAGCCAAACGGAGCCGTGGCCAAACAGCCTCCCGCCGCCGCCGCACAGCAGCAACACAATCAGCTGCCCCCCCAGAGCCTCGATGGTACGTCAGCGCCGCCTCCGTAAAAGAGTGGAGTACTTAGAGCTGTTGGCCAAAAACACATCAGCGCGTTCATATTATTTTGTGTGGGGGTGGGCGGTGGTTACTGGACATTTAGTTTCTTCCAACTTACCAGCATGAATGACACATCTAGTCCTGAAATGTACCAAAGTGCCAGTAACCGAGTTAGTGAAATCAGTAGCCCTACTAGTACTTTACTAGTAGTACTGGCAGTCTCTGCTCTCCTCCCAGTCCTAGCCCCTTATTCTACCTCTCCAAAATGTTTATCTTACCTGTGATTTGTGTTTGAGAATAGGGGTAGCCACAAGGCTGCCTGCATGGCAAATGGTGATTAAGGTTGGTTGTTGACTTGAATCCTCGACGGATGAAATATAATTGTTGTGCTGGTAGTAGTAGTGGTACATAGCAGCATATGAAAAAAAAGGAAATGAAACATTGAGTGGCCTGAGCGTAGCATTAGAAACACTACGATAGTACGCTACAGAACAGTGCCATAAATTGTAGCCTAAGCAGTGCTAAAGTATTCTAAATATAAGTACTAGTTTCGTGGACTATGGCTACTATAAGAAATATTATGAAGGTAAAGGATACTTAAAAATAAGAATTAACCATTTGATTCGTCATGTGTACAAGCATGATGTTTGATGCTCAATCCACGATGTCACACATGAAATTCCATTTTCCAACATTTTTCTGATGCTTGGACCTTATCCTCCCCTGCAAGTGTGTGGAATTTCTTGTTGTCATTTAGTCATACCTCAATGAAAAACCGCACAGCCCGGGGGAAGAGGGTTAATGTTTTTGAAGATTGGATGAGAATGGGGTTTTTTGGGAAAGGTTTTGTGGAGAGAATAAAATAAAAACACTGCATGGACAAACAACAAATGAAGAGAAACAAATTTTTGGATTCAAAGATATCCGTTAATCTTTTAAGGGACATAAACGTAGTGCACTACTACATGCATGAAGTTGTTTGCTAAATGGATGGTTAGGTTACTGAAAAGTTGTACTTACTACATCTTATTAGTAAGTATGAGGAAACAATTTGACATTGACACTAGTACAGGGCTGCATTAATTACGCAATTTCACTTGCCTTTCTGCCCTCATAGAGAATAAACACTTATTATAAATATATTAAGTTAGTTATAAAAATAGCAAAGAACGTATGAAATAGCTGGACAGATGACTTTGAAGCAGAGAACAAAGAAACACACCTAGTCACATTCGTAGAAGTTCAAGTTTACAACAATAACATTTAAAAGATAAGTAGTTAAGAGAGAATACTGTAACTTTATGTTGTAGTTGTCCTGTTGAATTGGTGAAGTTGCATGCATCCAGCCATTCCTCTTATTCGCGATATACTCCTCCATTCCATCTTACGCTCCGTCGATCAATATTGGTGACCAGACACACTGTCCACTGGCTGCCTGATGAGTAATTGCGGATTGCGTCTGAGTTCAGCGTTTGTTCCATGGCACATGGTAAAAGTCGTCTTGTAATTTTTGATGGAAAAAAACTGGAATTGAACCAGTTACAAAAATCTAAGGTACACTGTGCAGCGCAAAAATAACACTTTCAGTTTTCAGAGCTCACATTATTATTATGTACAATCATCACTTCAAAAGTGCGTAACTTGGTTCTCCTTTACAAGGATAGTAATAGTAACTATGGTTGAATTCTGCGGATCCACCATGGATTTCCTTCAAGAAAATTGCTAACAAAATTAGACATTCCCAGGAGTGCTCCCAGATCCCTGAACCCAGTCGGCAAAATGTAGAACACCCCCAAGTAACCCCCTAAAAACATTCAATACTGCTACCAGGTTGAACCCTAACTTCAAAACGTGCCAAAACGCACTCTGCAAGTAGGCCCAAACCCCTCTTTTCCACCGTGGATTTTCTTCAAAACACTTGCAATCAAAATTAGACATTCCCAGGAGTGCCCCTAGACCCCGTAACCTAGGCGCAAAACTGTAGAATCCCCCCAAGTACCCCGCCAAAAGCATGCAATACTGCGACGGGGACGAGGCCTAGTTGAAAGCGCACTTTGAAATTAGGCCTAAAAGACCCCTTTTCCACCATGGATTTTCTTCAAAACACTTGCAATGATTATTAGGCATTACCAGGAGTGCTCCCAGACCCCTAAACCCAGTCACAAAAATATTGAACCCCCCCAAGTAGCCCTCCGCAGAAAAGCAATTTTGGTTAAAAAAAAATTACACATTACACAAAATTACACAATTACACATTCCCAGGAGTGCTCCCAGACCACTGAACCCAGTTGCAAAAATGTAGAACACCCCCAAGTAGCCCCCATAAAAAATGCGAAAGTGCTAACCTTAACTCCAAATCATGCCAAAACGCACTCTGCAACTAGGCCCAAGCCCCAAACCCCCCTTTTCCACCATGGATTTTCTTCAAAACACTTGATTTCAAAATTAGACATTACCAGTAGTGCTCTCAGACCCCTGAACCCATTCGCAGAAATCTAGAACACCCCCAAGTAGCCCCCTAAAAACATGCGATACTGCTACCAGGTTGAACCCTAACTCCAAATCGTGGCAAAACCCACTCTGCGTCTAGGCCCTAACTCCCCTTTCCCACCATGGATTTTCTTCAAACCACTTGCAATCAAAATTAGACTATCCCAGCAGTGCTCCCAGACCCCCAGATCCCCCCAAAAACCTAGAACCCACCCAAACAGCCCCCCAAAAACAAGCAAGTGAGCAAAAAGCGCAAAAACTTTTTCACCATGGATTTTATCCAGAACACTTGCATCCGATATTAGACCTTCCCAGCAATGCCCCCAGACCCCTCAACCCACCCGCAAAAAAGTAGAACACCCCCAAACAGGCCAAAAGCAAAAATGGAAAATGTGACACTTAGAACATTTTCGGCATACCAGTCAACATCACTCCAAACACACTCTGCAGCTAGACCCTAACTCCCCTTTCCCACCATGGATTTTCTTCAAACCACTTGCAATCAAAATTAGACTATCCCAGCAGTGCTCCCAGACCCCCAGACCCCCCAAACAACCTAGAACCCACCCAAACAGCCCCCCCAAAACAAGCAAGTGAGCAAAAATGCAAACACTTTTTCACCATGGATTTTATCCAAAACACTTGCATCCGATATTAGACCTTCCCAGCAATGCCCCCAGACCCCTCAACCCACCCGTAAAAAAGTAGAACACCCCCAAACAGGCCAAAAGCAAAAATGGAAAATGTGACACTTAGAACATTTTCGGCCTACCAGTCAACATCACTCCAAACGCACTCTGCAGCTAGGCCCTAACTCCCCTTTCCCACCATGGATTTTCTTCAAACCATTTGCAATCAAAATTAGACCTTCCCAGTAGTGCTCCAAGACCCCCCGACCCACCCCCACAAATCTAGAACACCGACAAACAGCTCCCCAAAAACATGCAATATTGGTATATTCAAAACATGGCAAATTGCGCTGTTCACCAAAAATTGCTGTTCATTTTTTCAGCACTTCCACTACTTCAATCCTCTTGAAACTTACCTGGACACTTGTTCCAGCAATTCCCAAGAAGCCCTAGACTCAGCGGGAACCCTACCAACTTAAACCCAAAAACCCTAGTAAATCGCACTGAACCCTAAACCCTAGATATGCTTTGTCTGTCTGTGTCAAAGAACCTAGGTATGCTATAAGCATGGGCGTAAAATCCGTTCCGCTCGCGGATTTTGCGGATTTTCGGCAAATTCGCAATCCGCGAACTCTCACGAATTTGACGAAAATTCGCAGATCCGCGCGAAGCGGATTTTTTGCTTGGTCGCACTTGCCAACTAGAATACTATACAATTTTGCGGCGCGCAGCGTTCACTTACCGTCATTCAGCATTTGCAGAGTTGTTTTTCTCCATGTTTGCGTGTGCTGCGCCATTTTGGATCTTGCTGCGGGATCCCGCGGGAGTTTGTCGACGTCATCGCGGCTTGCCACCTTGCACAGCGAGAGTTTGGCAACGCGAGTACATCATAAAGGCCCGTGATCACGCATCGCGGCAGTAAGCACTTGTGAACACGTAGATGCGGCGGGCAGCGACAATCTCGCAATTGCGAGATTGCAAAATTTGCTATTTCGCACAAGAAATCCACCAGCAGGCAGCATAAACCTTGAAAATTATGATTTTTATCAGAATAACTCCTCAGGTTGACATTTGCCTGCACTTTTTTTTGCAAGGAGTCCATTTTGGGGGTGGAAGGAAATGCCCCACAGTCTCCAACTTCCTGTTCCTGTCCAGCAGGCTCCTCCCAGTGCTTTCTTCATGTGCTGGTCACTTTGATTTGGATCTTGACCTGGAAGGATTACTTTTTGTGGATGCTGCTGGATATTTGGATTTTTGCAAAACTGAAAGCACTCAGCAGGTGCAAAAGTTCAATCTTATCATTAGTAACCATTCCCTGTAGTGCTTCCTGAGGGGCCCCTTCAGAGTTCAGTTGCCTACTTGCAACTATTCTATGACCCTGCTCTGACCCTCACAGCAGGCTCAGAGAATAGCTACAAGTATACAACAAAGGTCCTGTTAAAAAAATTACACTGCAACAGAAAGCAATTACAGATAAGGAAGCAGGTGCCAGCCTGGAAGTTCAAGTTCAGTGACACATTAATCAGCCCCTAATTCATTCATGTCAGTTGAGGCAGGGCAGGTGTGCTTTTTCCCCCATAATCTACAGTGATGAACTAGAGGGTGGCATGGGTGAGCCAGAGGGTGGCATGGGTGAGCCAAAGGGTGGCAGTGGTGAAACAGAGGGTGGCAGTGGTGAAACAGAGGGTGCTGTGATGAACCAGACGTAGAAACAACATGGTCGCGACCGTTGCTACCCGACAAGTAAGTTCGCATTTGCAAACTGGTATACTCCTCCATTCCATCTTACGCTCCGTCGATCAATATTGGTGACCAGACACACTGTCCACTGGCTGCCTGATGAGTAATTGCGGATTGCGTCTGAGTTCAGCGTTTGTTCCATGGCACATGGTAAAAGTCGTCTTGTAATTTTTGATGGAAAAAAACTGGAATTGAACCAGTTAAAAAAATCTAAGGTACACTGTGCAGCGCAAAAATAACACTTTCAGTTTTCAGAGCTCACATTATTATTATATACAATCATCACTTCAAAAGTGCGTAACTTGGTTCTCCTTTACAAGGATAGTAATAGTAACTATGGTTGAATTCTGCGGATCCACCATGGATTTCCTTCAAGAAAATTGCTAACAAAATTAGACATTCCCAGGAGTGCTCCCAGATCCCTGAACCCAGTCGGCAAAATGTTGAACACCCCCAAGTAACCCCCTAAAAACATTCAATACTGCTACCAGGTTGAACCCTAACTTCAAAACGTGCCAAAACGCACTCTGCAAGTAGGCCCAAACCCCTCTTTTCCACCGTGGATTTTCTTCAAAACACTTGCAATCAAAATTAGACATTCCCAGGAGTGCCCCTAGACCCCGTAACCTAGGCGCAAAACTGTAGAATCCCCCCAAGTAGCCCGCCAAAAGCATGCAATACTGCGACGGGGACGAGGCCTAGTTGAAAGCGCACTTTGAAATTAGGCCTAAAAGACCCCTTTTCCACCATGGATTTTCTTCAAAACACTTGCAATGATTATTAGGCATTACCAGGAGTGCTCCCAGACCCCTAAACCCAGTCACAAAAATATTGAACCCCCCCAAGTAGCCCTCCGCAGAAAAGCAATTTTGGTTAAAAAAAAATTACACATTACACAAAATTACACAATTACACATTCCCAGGAGTGCTCCCAGACCACTGAACCCAGTTGCAAAAATGTAGAACACCCCCAAGTAGCCCCCATAAAAAATGCGAAAGTGCTAACCTTAACTCCAAATCATGCCAAAACGCACTCTGCAACTAGGCCCAAGCCCCAAACCCCCCTTTTCCACCATGGATTTTCTTCAAAACACTTGATTTCAAAATTAGACATTACCAGTAGTGCTCTCAGACCCCTGAACCCATTCGCAGAAATCTAGAACACCCCCAAGTAGCCCCCTAAAAACATGCGATACTGCTACCAGGTTGAACCCTAACTCCAAATCGTGGCAAAACCCACTCTGCGTCTAGGCCCTAACTCCCCTTTCCCACCATGGATTTTCTTCAAACCACTTGCAATCAAAATTAGACTATCCCAGCAGTGCTCCCAGACCCCCAGATCCCCCCAAAAACCTAGAACCCACCCAAACAGCCCCCCAAAAACAAGCAAGTGAGCAAAAAGCGCAAAAACTTTTTCACCATGGATTTTATCCAGAACACTTGCATCCGATATTAGACCTTCCCAGCAATGCCCCCAGACCCCTCAACCCACCCGCAAAAAAGTAGAACACCCCCAAACAGGCCAAAAGCAAAAATGGAAAATGTGACACTTAGAACATTTTCGGCATACCAGTCAACATCACTCCAAACACACTCTGCAGCTAGACCCTAACTCCCCTTTCCCACCATGGATTTTCTTCAAACCACTTGCAATCAAAATTAGACTATCCCAGCAGTGCTCCCAGACCCCCAGACCCCCCAAACAACCTAGAACCCACCCAAACAGCCCCCCCAAAACAAGCAAGTGAGCAAAAATGCAAACACTTTTTCACCATGGATTTTATCCAAAACACTTGCATCCGATATTAGACCTTCCCAGCAATGCCCCCAGACCCCTCAACCCACCCGTAAAAAAGTAGAACACCCCCAAACAGGCCAAAAGCAAAAATGGAAAATGTGACACTTAGAACATTTTCGGCCTACCAGTCAACATCACTCCAAACGCACTCTGCAGCTAGGCCCTAACTCCCCTTTTCCACCATGGATTTTCTTCAAACCATTTGCAATCAAAATTAGACCTTCCCAGTAGTGCTCCAAGACCCCCCGACCCACCCCCACAAATCTAGAACACCGACAAACAGCTCCCCAAAAACATGCAATATTGGTATATTCAAAACATGGCAAATTGCGCTGTTCACCAAAAATTGCTGTTCATTTTTTCAGCACTTCCACTACTTCAATCCTCTTGAAACTTACCTGGACACTTGTTCCAGCAATTCCCAAGAAGCCCTAGACTCAGCGGGAACCCTACCAACTTAAACCCAAAAACCCTAGTAAATCGCACTGAACCCTAAACCCTAGATATGCTTTGTCTGTCTGTGTCAAAGAACCTAGGTATGCTATAAGCATGGGCGTAAAATCCGTTCTGCTCGCGGATTTTGCGGATTTTCGGCAAATTCGCAATCCGCGAACTCTCACGATTTTGACGAAAATTCGCAGATCCGCGCGAAGCGGATTTTTTGCTTGGTCGCACTTGCCAACTAGAATACTATACAATTTTGCGGCGCGCAGCGTTCACTTACCGTCATTCAGCATTTGCAGAGTTGTTTTTCTCCATGTTTGCGTGTGCTGCGCCATTTTGGATCTTGCTGCGGGATCCCGCGGGAGTTTGTCGACGTCATCGCGGCTTGCCACCTTGCACAGCGAGAGTTTGGCAACGCGAGTACATCATAAAGGCCCGTGATCACGCATCGCGGCAGTAAGCACTTGCGAACACGTAGATGCGGCAGGCAGCGACAATCTCGCAATTGCGAGATTGCAAAATTTGCTATTTCGCACAAGAAATCCACCAGCAGGCAGCATAAACCTTGAAAATTATGATTTTTATCAGAATAACTCCTCAGGTTGACATTTGCCTGCACTTTTTTTTGCAAGGAGTCCATTTTGGGGGGGGGGGAAGGAAATGCCCCACAGTCTCCAACTTCCTGTTCCTGTCCAGCAGGCTCCTCCCAGTGCTTTCTTCATGTGCTGGTCACTTTGATTTGGATCTTGACCTGGAAGGATTACTTTTTGTGGATGCTGCTGGATATTTGGATTTTTGCAAAACTGAAAGCACTCAGCAGGTGCTAAAGTTCAATCTTATCATTAGTAACCATTCCCTGTAGTGCTTCCTGAGGGGCCCCTTCAGAGTTCAGTTGCCTACTTGCAACTATTCTATGACCCTGCTCTGACCCTCACAGCAGGCTCAGAGAATAGCTACAAGTATACAACAAAGGTCCTGTTAAAAAAATTAGACTGCAACAGAAAGCAATTACAGATAAGGAAGCAGGTGCCAGCCTGGAAGTTCAAGTTCAGTGACACATTAATCAACTCCTAATTCATTCATGTCAGTTGAGGCAGGGCAGGTGTGCTTTTTCCCCCATAATCTACAGTGATGAACTAGAGGGTGGCATGGGTGAGCCAGAGGGTGGCATGGGTGAGCCAGAGGGTGGCAGTGGTGAAACAGAGGGTGTCAGTGGTGAAACAGAGGGTGCTGTGATGAACCAGACGTAGAAACAACATGGTCGCGACCGTTGCTACCCGACAAGTAAGTTCGCATTTGCAAACTGGTAAAAAACCCTTGCGAAATGGCAGAAACACTTGCGAACACAAACAAAAAGGAATCCGCAAAATTCGCGAGAGTTCGCGGATTTTGCAGATTGCGAATCCGTAAATACGCAATTTCACGGGTTGCCAATTCTCAAAATCCGCCCATGCTTAGTATGCTACATTAGGATGCTTCACTCAGTGGTGCATGTCTTGACCGTCTGCATGGCCCTGCCGCAAGCATGGACCAAAAATCCGTTCCGGCCAAGAATTTGCGATTTTTCGGTAATTTCGCGAGATTCGCGAAAAACCGGAAAACAGCAAATTTCGCAAACATAACGGATGTTTGGCCCAAGCTTGAGGCAGTGCCATTCAGACGGTCAAGGCAGGCACCACTGAGTGAAGCAACCTGATGTAGCATACCTAGGCTCTTTGTCAGACAGACAAAGCATATCTAATTGTATGCAGCAAGCCACATAGCCCCAATTTGTTGTAGTTGTTGTAGACTGGTTTACCTGTTTGCTACTCACGAATTGGCAATAGTTCTTCCGTAAACCGACGCTGATGATCCATCCATCCCAGTGAGTGACTGTAAGGAAAAAAGATATATTACTCAATCAATTATCATGGTATATTGGCAAGTGAGTCCACTCCAAGGACATTTTGCATATTGTAAAATGAAACATAGTGGCCCCTGAATTTGAAGTACAATTTGAATTAAACAAGGTAAAAAAACAGAGAAGTTGACATGAGTTACAATTACTGTGTAAAAGATTAAATAATAACTAAGACAAGACATATGATTAATTTCATGCACAAAAAACAAACAGCAATTGGTTTCATCAGAGCCAGACAGCCATTGCTGTCCACTGCATGCCATCTTCTCAATTATTCATTACCTGTTCTACTTTTTGTCCGCCTCTTCTTCGGAAAGTGAGGGCCCGCAGGGCAGCCTATCCTGTCAATTTCAGAAGTAACTCTGTCAGCAATCAGCAAGCATGTAGTCAGTCAGTAATTTCTGTCCCACTTGAGGGGACTCGTCTATGAAAACAAAGTTTCTTTATTTATTTCTTCGTAATCCATCTGCCTTGAGGGAAATGGATAGGTGGAGTCTGGAGGAGGAGGATAGAGGAGCAGGACTGAGTTGTGAACTTGTGAACCTCAGGAATGCAGACTGCGGCACCTTCAAATCAATAAGGAAAATAAGATGAAGACAGTGCTGCTGATGGACTTGTTGTGAGAGTTTTGTTGTGGTAAAAGTTGCAAAACAAAGAAAGACACACAGGAATAAAAGTGAATAAGGACGAAAAAAAAGGAAGTCATTTTCAGGCCTCGGTGTCAGGGAAGTAGAGCTCGTCCTCAAACTCTATGAATTGAGATAGCAGTAAGTCAGCTAACAGAGAAGAACTTCCGTCACCTAAGTCGTGTCTTCTTCTTCCTGCGTGCATTCACGTATTTTGTAATCTGGTGGTATGAAGTGCTGATTCATCTTGATCAGTGTTAATCTCTCCACATTTTTGGCCGAGAGGCGGGTCCTTTTTGAAGTTACAATAGCACCAGCAGCACTGAAAACACGTTCAGAAAACACGCTTGCGAGTGGGCAAGACAAATAATTTAGAGCCAGGTTGGTGATCAGTGGCCATAGAGGCCTTTTCCTATACCATTACAGCAATGGGTTCTGATTAACAAAGACAATTGTTGGGTCATCCAGATAGGCCTGCACCATCGACTCAAGGTTCTCCATGGTTGCTCCACTTTGCGTACCATCTGTGGCCTTTGCAGCACTGAAACGAGCAAACCCTTGATGAGTTAGCCAATCCGCCTCCGACAATATTATGGCTGGGCCTGGTGCAGGTGAGGGTGATGATACGGATGCTGCTGGTGTTGTTAACGGCTGTGAGGGACAGTGACTCCCTTCGGCCACAGAATCAGAAGTGGAACTTGACGCCGGATGGCCTGCTGATTCAGTTGTACTTCTGCCGGCTCATTGAATTTTCTGCCGCTCTTTTTTGAACCGAGTGGCTGACACAGCGAGCCAATGTTTGTACTTCGAAACATCTGCTTCATCAAAAGGAATGAATGCTTTGCTAACCACTGCCTTTTTGTACCTTGGATCCAGAATAGTGGCACAAATGTAATGTTGTTCTGCATGTATGTTTTTAAGCCTTTCATTGTCAACTAGGCGGCTCAATAACCTATCCACCAACTGATATGCATCTTGCTTTTCAGCATCATCTCGGAACGTTGAAGACACCTCCTTCAGTTGGTGCTCTAGCATGACCAACAATGGGATAGCTTTGCCCAAAGAACAGTCCTCCCTGCTGACTTCACGCGTGAAGACCTCAAAAGGACGAAGCATGTCTGTCAGGCTTGCACTTATCTTCCATTCCTTCAACTCTAGCATCATGTCTTTCATAGTAGAACCCAGTTTATAGACATAATCATTTATTACCCCCCACTTCTCAGACAGATGCTCAAGCATGTAAAAGGTTGAGTTCCAACGTGTTGCCACCTCCTGCATGAGTCCTTTGACTGGCAGTCTATGTTCATGTTGAATGCTCCTCAGCTCCTTCCGGGCCTTTAAAGAATGGCTGAAATGTGTGCAGATTCTTCGGCAAGTGGTCAGTAACTTGACGACTGTGTTTTCTTTTTTCAAGAAATCTTGCACCACGATGTTAATACTGTGCGCCAAACACGGCACTCTGAAATAGCCACCTTGCTGCATGTCCTTAACTATATTACTGCCATTATCCGTGGAAACATAACCAACTATGCGATTTTTTGGATGCAGCCCTTCAGAGACCTTCCTATCAAACTTGTCCAAAAGGTTAGGTGCAGTATGAGTTTTCTCCATGGCAAACATGGCTAATATTGCATGTTTCCGAGTAGCTTGAAAAACTGTGTCCGGGTCAACACCTGGATTTGTTATGTCTCTAACCCCTGCAAAAGAGACCCAGTGTGCAGTGATGCACATGTAATCAAGGGCTTGGCAACTGGTCCACATGTCTGTTGTTAAGTTGATAGTGTGAACAGCACTCTTCTGCAAAGCTGCCCCAATCACCTCCAGCACATCTTGATGTAGTGCTGGAACCGCAACTCTGGCAAAATAGGACCGGCTAGGAACCTTCCATTTAGGGCAGACTGTTGCCAAAAATTCTAGAAAACCCACCCCTTCCACGAAAGAAAAAGGGGCAAGGTCCAGCGCTAGCATTTTAGCCTGCTTTGCGTTATACAGACGTTGGGTGGTTGCGTTCAAATGGCGCCTCCGACCAAAACATGCTTCTAATGGTGGGCTGGACCATTTTACGTGATGATGATGATGATGGAGACTTCAAACCAGTTAGGCTCATTGATGTAGTTTTTGCATTGGTGTCTGTCCCAGAGTCTTAGTGTGCCTCATACATGTTGTAGGGGTAGAGGGTGTGGGCGCTACCACTGCAGTGCTGCTGCCAGGGGTACTGGGTGTACCAGAAAAAATGTCGGTCGGTTCTTGACTTCCCCCCTGCACATGAATCAGCCCCTCGTCAGCATCAGATGCAATGTGAATGGATACATTTGGATCAGTTCTACTTTGGTCTTCCCGGATCTTCCTTAGGTGCGCCTCCCACCGGATAGTGTGGTGTTTTTGGAGATTACCTCTCTGGCCTCCGGTACCATAGTTAGTACCAAGCTTACCCCGACTAACTAATACTTTACAAATCGAACAAACGACCATGTTTTCCGCCTTTTGGCTAACAGTAAAGAAGTCCCAAACTGGGGACTGGAGATGTCTGCTGGTGGTGGAGGTGCTACTTTGACTTTCAATGCCAGATGAAGTGGAGGATGGGCGTGGCTGAATTTGTTTCTGTTGTTCACTTACAGCATCACTACTTGAGGTAATGGAGGTCGAGCTGGATGGAGGTCCCTGCCGGCCCTTCTGACTAAAAAATATGGAAGCTGTAGGTCGTGTTGGTGTTGTAGTTAACTGCGTTGGTGGTGGTACCAGTGCTACGCCGCCCACATCCCGCTCAGCAGCCATTCGGGATAGGGTGAAAATGTCTGTCTGCTGCATGCCCGCTGGGGCTGGAGTGACGACTGTGATGACTGGGTCGTCGTCAGACTGTTCATCAGCAGCAGAAGACACCAAGTCAAGTCAAGTCAAAAATTAACTTTATTTGGTTTATCACAACCATAAAGTATACAAATACAAATTACAAACTAGTAAAAAAAAGGATTAAAATTCATTTCTTAAAATATTTTTAGTTCTCAAAAAATATGACACATTGTTTTCCTGTCCCCAGTCTTAAACCAGTTTGACCTTTGAAAGAAGAGTCTCTACTTTCATCATAAATTTTACACCGCGGCATATCAAAAGGTTTGAGCCCGCACCCATCCAGCTAGTAACAGCCTGCCTACAAGTGCGGATTTGAAGGGCATTTAGAAATGATTTCAGCAGATTTCTTCTCTCATCTTTTATTGACTCGCACGTACACATTAGATGGCATAGAGTTTCCGTGTGGTACCCACATAGTCTACATCTTGTTTTTTGTGGTATATTTTTCCACGATGGTATCAAATCTTTAGAGCAATGGTCGCCCAGTCTAAATGCCATAAATTTAGTTTACAAAAATAGCCGGAAGTGTGCCATGAGGTAAGGTTGCGTTTTTAATCTTTTGTATGAACTTAAGGGCTCATTAGGATGGTGGACGGACTTGCGTCCGTCCGCCACCCTAGAGGAGGAGGGACCGTCCGCAGGGGCCGCGGTGGTCCCTCCAGTGCAATTAGGATGTGACCGCCAGCCTGGCGGTCACATCCTCAATATTTAACATTGCGGCGGGTGCTGCTTGAAGCAGCACCCGCCGCAAGGTTAAATATGAATGCTTTGCATTTGCATGCACAAAGCGGCAGGCACCGCGCGGTGCCTGCCGCTTCGTGTACCATAGGTACCCCCCATGTGCACCCCCCCCATTCTCCCTGGGGGCCTGCAACGGGCCCCCAAAGAAATCACCGTATGCCTTTCCACGGCGGAGAATCCGCCGTGGAAAGGCATCTGTTTTTCGCTATCCTAATGTGGCTGGCGGTGTCTATCATGTTAGAGCTTTTCCGCCGCGGTCGGAAGGCGACCGCGGCGGAAAATCTGCGAACTGAATTCGAGACCCACCGCCATCCTAATTTGCCGGTGTGTCTTTTGTGCCTCCTCGGCGGTTTTCCCGCATCCTCCGGGCCGGCGGTGGCTTCCGCCAGCCCGGAGGATGCGGGAAAACTGCGATCCTAATGTGCCCTTTAATACGGTCCATGCGTGTCGACGTTTGGCCAAGATCATTTTGTCTTCTACCAAGGATAGAGCCTTTGCATTCAATTTACAAATTGTATTAAATGACGCTTGTTCCAGTTGGCTGTTCCAGATTTCCTTGATATTAAGGGTTTCTAAGGCTATTCGCAAGTCATCACCCCAGGAGTTTGGTTCATGTTGTTCGTATTGTTTCTTAATTTCCAGCCAAAATAGATTATTTAGTGATCCTGTTTCTGCTGATCTGAGTTTCCAGCACCATTTCGCAAAGACTGCTTTCCTTTGGTATATTTGGTTTTGCAGGCCAAATTCCAATCGTATTTGCGCTGGGGCGGCTCCTTTGTAAAGATTAAACACTGATTTATATATTTTTGTCTGGAGTTTATTTAAGATATCGGATTCTTTTCCATGCCATATTTCTAGCCCATAGGACATAGATGGTAATACTTGGGCTGCCATTACTTTTAGAAGATGATCTTATGACGGGCATTGAAGTTTCTTTTGGAGTATTCTATAGGCGAAAGTAAGTGATTAAGCTTTAGCAGTGATGTCTCTTTTTTGATGCAGTATGGACCTATTTTTGCTGAGTGTAACCCCTAAATATTTATATGATGTTATCTCCTCAATGTGACTGTTCTTTGTATACCATTTAAATGATTGTCCGCTTGGACCCGCCAATCTCACCACTTTTGATTTTTTGATGTTTAATTCCAGGCCTTCGAAATCAAAGTACTCCGTTAATTTAGTTATGACTCTTTGGAGGCCTATCGGGGTTTGACTTAAAACCACGATATCATCAGCATATTGTAAGAACTGGATGGGTTCGTTGGCCAGTTTTGGTGGGTGTCCGATCACATTCCGCAGGTGACTTTCTAGATCTGCGAGGTATACATTGAATAGGCTTGGAGAGAGCACACAGCCCTGTTTTAGGCCATTTTTTGTTTTTATTTCTGCGGATATTCGTCTCTCATCACCAAGCTTTACTTTTGCCCACGTTCCACTGTATAAAGTTATTATGATGTCGATTAATTGCTGAGGGAGACCCCATGTTTCCAGTTTTTTCCACAGACGGTCTCTTGGAACTCGGTCGAAGGCGGATTTCAAATCAATATAACATGCCAATAGTCCTGCCTTCTTTTTTCCTGCTCCTTCGACTAGCAGCGCCAGTGCTGAGAGATTTGTAGTGCAACCGTGCCTTCCCTGAAACCCGTTTGAAATTTTGGTACTATTTTGTTTTTATTTATCCATTCCCGAAGATGAATCAGTATGCAAGATGCGAAAAGCTTTGCCTCAACATCAATAGGGGCTATCAACCTATAATTCCCAGGTTCCATTCTGCACCCGTTTTTGTATATTGGGTGGAAGATATTGCCCTGCCAGGACCGGGGTATCTTATTTTCCGTGAACAGTTGATTAAATAGTAGTGTGAGGTACTTTGCCCAGAAATCGGAGTCGTATTTGAATAATGCATTTGGAAGCCGATTAGGGCCTGCGGCTCCTTTGGCTTTCAATCTTTTTATCATGGTGGTTGTTTGTTTTACTGTTGTCAGCAAGGTTAGGTCTTCTGGTTCACCACTGAAGGAATCTTCGTACCGATCGTCTTTTCCGAGTCCGGGTACTACGTATCCCTGATCTATTCCTTTTATTATGTCTTTATTTATTTCTTTGGGGGGGTTGGTACCTGTGTGTGTTATACAGGCTTTCAATATAATGTAGCCATGTGGTTTCACTAATTCCGATGTTTTGCTGTCCGCCCGGTCCTTTTGATAATTTATTTATTATGCTCCAGAATTCACTACTACTAGGTAGTTTGCTCGTCCGTAGCAGATCTTCCCAAATTTTCTCCGTGTGCAGCCTCTTCGCTTTTCTACATTCCTCTTTATATTCTTTTCTCATTTTCAATATTTCGTTATTTTCTGGTTCTTTTCCCAACCTGTTGTCTGCAGCCTTTATTCTTAGTTTTTTAGCGATTTCCCTTTTTTTGTCTCTTAACTTTGCAGTATACCATGGGTCTTTGTTAGAATCTTGTCCATATTTTACTACTGTTTTTACCGGAAATTTTCCTTACACAAGCATGTGTAAATTCTCCCATCTTCTTTCAAGTGGTTGATTTCCAAAGGCCCCGTGTTTTTTACATGTTCGAACACCAAATCCATTATCTCATTAATTATGGGGCCTCTCCATTTGAGTTTCCTCAAGTTGTATATTTCCGGAATAAAAGCTAATGACGCTGTCTTCATTTTTTCTTCGGTGTTTATGCTTAATAAGGTTTCTTGCGGGAAGTGATCGCTTTCTGGTCGGGTTATTATTGCAAAATGATCAACCATCTGTATAAGATCTTTACTGATTAATGTGAAATCTATTATTGAATTTTTCTTTCCACTCGAGAACGTGATTCTTGCAGGTTGATCTCCCTTCATATTTCCATTTAGGATCGTTAATCCCAGTGATTCAAACTCGTTCCATATTTTTGGGATATTGCTTTTATTACCCATGGTTCTTATTAAGTAGCTATTAAAGTCGCCTGAGATGAACATCCCATGGAATTGGTGGGTTTTTGTAAAGTTTTTATCAGATTGAGTAACGTTAATAGTTTTTTGATTTTTTTTAGCCTTTTCTGGATGGATGTATATATTTATGATCAATAACTTCCACCATACTGTGTCTTTACCTGCTTTATTTTCTAGTTTGGTGACTTGTATCCAATTCACCCCTGGGTCGAGTGATTCTGTTTTCCAATCTAGATCGTTTGTTATAAAAGTAGATAATCCTCCCCTTGGGTGCCCATACTTTGCGATTTTCTCCGCCATTACGTGGTGTTCCTCATATCCCATGATTTGTCTCGGAATTTCATTCCACGTTTCCTGGAGAAGTATTATTTCGAATTTACTCAGAAAGGCTATTGTCTCTTGATCTTGAGTCATTTCTTTAAAACCATGAACGTTCCAAGAGCAGATTTTTATTGTCCTCTCTGGTTTCTCGCATACCTTGATGTTCCGCATTTGCTTATTTCGAACGAAATTACTTCCATCAGGATCGATGCGAATTTAGAGCTTGTGCTATCCAGGACCAATCCTCGTCTTCTTTCGACCCGTGGTTCACTTGTCTACTTTTGGTGCTGTTCGACAAGGGTTCCTTTATTGAATGTTGCATGATTGTTTTATTTCTTGCTCCCATTAAGATTGAGTCTGTTTTTCAGTTGTATTTTTAGATTTGGAAGCCGTACTGTTTAATAAAGGGAATGGATACTTTATGGGCATTGGCAGCTCTAATATTATTCCCCATCCTGCAAAGTATGTTCTTGTTGAATAGATGAGCTCCACTATTTCTTTTGATGCCCATGTGGTGCTACTTATTTCCTCTTCTTTCCTCGTTATTTTCTGCTTCTTTTCCCAACCTGTTGTCTGCAGCCTTTATTCTTAGTTTTTTAGCGATTTCCCTTTTTTTTCTCTTAACTTGGCAGTATACCATGGGTCTCTGTTAGAATCTTGTCCATATTTTACTACTGTTTTACCGGATATTTTCCTAACACAAGCATGAGTAAATTCTCCCATCTACTTTCAAGTGGTTGATTTCCAAGGCCCCCGTGTTTTTTACATGTTCGAACACCAAATCCATTATCTCATTAATTATGGGGCCTCTCCATTTGAGTTTCCTCAAGTTGTATATTTCCGGAATAAAAGCTAATGACGCTGTCTTCATTTTTTCTTCGGTGTTTATGCTTAATAAGGTTTCTTGCGGGAAGTGATCGCTTTCTGGTCGGGTTATTATTGCAAAATGATCAACCATCTGTATAAGATCTTTACTGATTAATGTGAAATCTATTATTGAATTTTTCTTTCCACTCGAGAACGTGATTCTTGCAGGTTGATCTCCCTTCATATTTCCATTTAGGATCGTTAATCCCAGTGATTCCAACTCGTTCCATATTTTTGGGATATTGCTTTTATTACCCATGGTTCTTATTAAGTAGCTAATAAAGTCGCCTGAGATGAACATCCCATGGAATTGGTGGGTTTTTTGTAAAGTTTTTATCAGATTGAGTAACGTTAATAGTTTTTTTATTTTTTTAGCCTTTTCTGGATGGATGTATATATTTATGATCAATAACTTCCACCATACTTTGTCTTTACCTGCTTTATTTTCTAGTTTGGTGACTTGTATCCAATTCACCCCTGGGTCGAGTGATTCTGTTTTCCAATCTAGATCGTTTGTTATAAAAGTAGATAAACCTCCCCTTGGGTGCCCATACTTTGCGATTTTCTCCGCCATTACGTGGTGTTCCTCATATCCCATGATTTGTCTCGGAATTTCATTCCACGTTTCCTGGAGAAGTATTATTTCAAATTTACTCAGAAAGGCTATTGTCTCTTGATCTTGAGTAATTTCTTTAAAACCATGAACGTTCCAAGAGCAGATTTTTATTGTCCTCTCTGGTTTCTCGCATACCTTGATGTTCCGCATTTGCTTATTTCGAACGAAATTACTTCCATCAGGATCGATGCGAATTTAGAGCTTGTGCTATCCAGGACCAATCCTCGTCTTCTTTCGACCCGTGGTTCACTTGTCTACTTTTGGTGCTGTTCGACAAGGGTTCCTTTATTGAATGTTGCATGATTGTTTTATTTCTTGCTCCCATTAAGATTGAGTACGTTTTTCAGTTGTATTTTTAGATTTGGAAGCCGTACTGTTTAATAAAGGGAATGGATACTTTATGGGCATTGGGAGCTCTAATATTATTCCCCATCCTGCAAAGTATGTTCTTGTTGAATAGATGAGCTCCACTATTTCTTTTGATGCCCATGTGGTGTTACTTATTTCCTCTTCTTTCTCCTTATGTATGTGGACAAATTCTACTGATATGAGGTCAATTGTTGTTATTCCCCTTAGTTTAGGTATCTCTCCAAACAATCTCAATATATTCCCCCGATTCAGCGTGTCCATTTTTCCTTTTGTTTGGAATTCAGGCCTAAATAGTAATTTGCAGCCTGTCTCTGTGGATGCCGTTTGGAAATTCTGTTTTTGGTTGACTTCACTTTTTCCCTCTGTTGGATCCAGAGGGGTATACGGTCTTTGTCGCTCCACTGTTGCTATTTCCGGTTGACTGGGCCCTAGTAATGTCACCACTTCTTTATGATGCCTTAATTCTTGTTCAGCTGGTGCATGACTTATAATTTGCCCCTCCATATCACTTTGTAAAATTCCTAGTGAAGCATTACATGTTCTTCCTTTTTTCCCTACCATTATGGTTAAGTTTGTGTTTGTTTCCATGGCTTGATCTACTTGTGCTTTTTGACTCGTATCTTTTTCCATTGTCTTCAAACTGTATACCTCATTTCCTCCTATTAGCCATTTTGGACAATTTTGTGCCGATAGTTCGTGCTGGGGCTTTTGTATTAAAGCATTTACCTGTACTTTTTGCTGTTCTGTGGCTTGTCCGTAATCGGTTTTTGCTATCTCATCTACTTTATTTATTATTTTATGCGTTGTAATTATTTCAACTTTTTCTTCAGCTTTTGATTTCCCTTGTGGGATTAACGTTTTTTCGCTGTGCCTTAAACTTTTTGACTCCTCTTCGATTCCTCCTTTATTTATCTCTTGGTTACTAGCTTCTTTAGCAACCAGTTCTTTACCCTGATCTATTGGGCTCTCTTTCTTTTTTCGTTCGAAAATGGCAAAGGTTTGTTTTTCTTGCTTGATTTTAATGGCATTTTTCCTTGCCTTCCGTGCCCGTTTACGCTGCCTTTTGGTTTGGGGTTTTATTGAACCTGATGACCCCAATGCTTTATTTTCGCATTGGCCATTTTCAGTTGTTTCACTCTCTTCTGATCCGATTAAGGTTTTTTCCTTCTGAACGGGGGAAATTGTTCTATTTTGTTTTTTAGTTTTTGGAGCCTCACCATTTTTTTCTTGATCGATGGTTTCGCCTGGTGTTTTTTTTTAGTGTGTTGCAGCTAATATTTCTGTTAAAATGTCTGGTAATGATGCCAATTTGTCTATTATTTCCCTGCAGACACAATTTTGTTCCATTGATTTGGCTTTCCATTGTTTTTCTTAATCCTTTTCTTTTGTGATGTACACCGAGATTATATCCAATTTAGAATTTATTCCCGCTATGTGTGTTGAAATTAAGTTAATCAAATCCACCTGAACATCGAGTTTATTTGATTGGAAATTTAAAGCGTTGATCGCTTGTTGTAAGCTTTTTAGTAGAGCGTCACCCCAGAGTGCGGACTGTGCATTGGTTGGTTGTGTCCGAGCCCCTGTGGTTGAGTCGAAACCACTTGCGGAAGAAATAGTTATTGGCGAGTCTTCTTTTGTCGCCCCTTTGACTTTACCACTCTCCTGAAATGTACTATTCAACTGTCTGATGGGGCTAGATGTAAGTTTTTTTGGAGCAAGGGTAGTTTCCAGTTTCTCTCCATTTTCTTTTATTTCCAGTGGCTCGGATTCTTTCACTTCTACTTGACTATTTCGCTCCAGTTCCACTTCCTTTTGTGTATTCTCTTCGAGCATTTTCCGAAGTTCTGCTTCTTCAAAGATTGAGAAAGATTTTGACCAATCTATCTTTTGTATACTTCTTTGCGATTTTATTTGGGACCCTATTTGGCTTTGGTCGATAAGTATTAAACTCTTTTCTTTGTCCTCGGTGGTTATTTTGTATGGTGTAGATATGGCTTGGCAAATGGGTACGAGAATCTGTGCCGTAGTTTTTACCAACCAAGTTTTGATTGTTGATTTTTCTTTAGACTGGGTACCGAAACTTAATTCTGATTCGTTTCTCTTTTTGCATTTTTTACTTGATAAAGTTAGATATAATGGTTTTATTGGACTTTGTAGAGTTTTTGCTTCTTCACTTATGGTATAAATAGCTGTCATTTGATCTTTTAGAAAGTGGAATTTATGCTTAAGTTTTTTCTCCCCAAACTTAAAAGGCTCTACCGTGGGGACTGGTATCAGATCTATGTGTTCCTTGCTGAGCAACTCCTTTGACTTATTTTTATTTCCTTGTTTATTTCTTTCTTTAGCAGCCGACCTTATCTTAATTTTCTGTGTTGGTGCTTGTCGGATTTTCCCATACCGCATAGTCCTATTTCGGTTGTTCTATCTGGTGGCCTACTTATGGGCTATTTTGAATCTGACTTAATTTTTCAAAGTACGGTTGTGTCTGGTTATCCTTCTATTTTTAGTCTGTATCTGTATCTATTTCCTTCTGAGGGCTTGGGTAGTTTGCTACACGGTGTTTATTATTCACTCCAACCCTCTGTTCATTCTGGTCCACTCTGATTCGCTCTACCTTCACTCCTACTGCCCCTATAGCTCCCCGGTCAGGATTTATATGGCGGACTATACTGGGTGTCTGCAGTATTTACAATATTTATACTTGTTCGAACCTCCCACTGCTAGTCACCCCTTTAATGTACTGCCTAGACAGTTATCCTTTCTGGTTTGCAAGGGGCGTTGTTGTCGCAGCGCGGGTCGCCGCGCTCACGCCTGTGTGCAACCTATGTGCAGCCTGCCCCCACAAGTCTCCCCTGGGATCGGTCTCACTCGTTGTGTGGGAGGGTGTGACCCCCCCTGTGGTGGCCACTCGACTTACTGGCCACTCGTGCTCACCCTCTGACACACCCTCATGTTTGCGCTAGCACTCCCAAGCCTGTCTGCCCCTTGGGTGAGGGACAGCTGCCGTCAGGGAGAGAGCGAGAGCGGAAAGAAGGTGCTGGGCAATGTGGCTATTGTGGTGGCTGCTCTTGTTTATAACGAGTAACGAGTGGGGTTTTTCTGAGAGTCCTGCTACTCCCCCCTTTCACTACTCAGGTTCTCCACACACCTATTCTGTGGCACTCAATGGGACCTGTGGAGCTCAGAGGATCCCAGCTGTTCTCCAATTTTATCAAATTCTATGCACAGTCTCTATGAGCCCCTATGTAGCCCTGTGCCACACATTGCGGTAGTTACGATTTCCCGTTTTTTACACAAACCCTGCTGAGATCCTGAAGAAGTTTTACTCGTCGCTTTAATAATATGTCAGTGGGCTGCGAGAATTTAGAGGTCCGCTGCCATTAATACAATCTTCTTCTTCTGCACGATGGATGAGTAAATGTGGCCTATGGGTTGAGGCTTTGTAGCTCCTAGCGCACTGTAATCGCAGCACATTCACGGTAAATCACGCTCGCCAAGCCAGAGCCAGTATAGAGCACTTAGGAGGCTGAGCCCCACCCAACTTGGCTGCCCAATGTGGCCGCATTCTGCCGCGACTATCCCCCGCAATTGCCACGCAATTACCGTTCCTCACCCTGCCCTGCCCTGCCGAGGTCCGTGTCTGGGGGCGGGCCCCGTAGATTACGACGGGCGGGGGTAGTGGCGGCAAGCGCTGGCAATGGTCAATGCTATCGAGGGCTCTCACCGGGGCACGCAGCGTCTGATGCAATTAACAACATCTGATGTCTGAAGCAGGATGAAGTAGGATGAGGCGAGGCAGCGGTGCAGCGATGAATTGCAGCGTGGCAATACGGGAGCACAGCTCCGAGCGCCAAGCTTCAGGTGAGCTGCCTGAGGTTACGGGTATTTCGGAAATCACCCCCTCACCTCAGTCCTCGCGCTGTATAGGGCTGCTCCGGAGCCCTGAGCTGGGCGACCCGAAGCGATAACCAGGGAGAGGACTCCGGAGCAGGCCGAGGGCAGGTAACAGCGTGACAGAGCTCTCTCCCCCAGATCCCTGCAGCTCTCCGCAACACCGCTCACCGCTTGCTACTCGCTTGGCTCAGCGCCCATGGGTCCTCAGCTGATGCAAAACACGGACTTGTTCGTCATCATCACCCATAAGTCGAAGCCTTGCGGGAACCTTCCTTTTAGGCTTAGCTACCTTTGTCGGCTCATGGCGTGCCTCACTCTCAGACTGCATTTGTGGGTTCCAATCAGGATCAAGATCATCAGAATGAAGGGGGCTTGAAGAAGAACTTGTAGTAGTAGTTATAGCCCTCCTTGACCTTTTTCTTGCTGGGGATCTGGAAGACAATGGATCATCATCAGGAGGAGTGGCTTCCTTGGATGATACCTCCGCTTACATATCAATTTCCTGATGTGCCCCTACTTCTGGAGGAACAAGCATTGTAGGCAGTTGTGCCACTCCATGAACCTCTAGTTGCACCTCTCCAGACGCCTCTCCATGAGCCTCTCCTTGCGCCTCTCCTTGCGCATGTACTTGCGCTTGTACTAGTTGCACCTGTGGTTGTCGTTGCGGCTGTGGTTGTTGAACACTCGTCAGCTGAGTTACACCCGGCGTGGATTGGATGGTACTTTCTTGTGATGAGCCAACATCACTGGTCGATGGTGATTGAGAAACTAAAGTGGCTGCCTGAGCAGCACTCATGGTCTTGAAACTAAATTGGCGTGGTGGCACTGAGCCCAATGAAGCGGAGGTGCTGCTTCCAGCTTGGTCCCCGGCAGACACCGCTGCTGCTGCAGGCGTAGTTTTTTTTCCCACAAAAGGTGTCGGTGGGCACACCGGTCTCCTTGGTAGGTGGTGCTTCTGCTCCTTCTTACTGGCAGTGGCACTCGCAACTTTTTTTGCTGAGGTGCTACGGCCACCTTTCTTTGGGCCCATCTTCTTCAGATGTCAGAACAGCAGGCCGCAGTTGCACGAGTTGCAGAACTGTCTTGTCTGTGGCCACACGTGACGTCACGTGACGTTGTGCTGCACACACCGCTGCAGGACTTCTTCCTGCCACTGGTGGTTCTCTTGTGCACCTAAAAGCAATGGAAGCCAGAGAAACATCAGTTAAACACCCCAAAAAGTCAAAAAAACACAAAAAAATCACCCCAATCCAATGCCATCCATGCCCTCAATGATGTTTAAATTCAAGACACCCCACAGAAAGACTTGGTCCATGCACCACTCGCTACCCCTGGGCCTAATGGAAGAAAGCAAGGCAAACTGGGTGCAGGCCTGAGCACACTGCCTGGCTTCAAAATGGCCCCTTGAGCCTTGACCCCCATCACATGGCCAGGCCCTGCCTAGACCAGGCCTCAAAATGGCCCCCACCCACATGGCCAGGCCCTAACAACACCCCAAAAAGTCATAAAACACCCAAAAATCACCAGAATCCAATGCCATCCATGCCCTCAATGATGTTTAAATTCAAGACACCCACAGAAAGACTTGGTCCATGCACCACTCGCTACCCCTGGGCGTAATGGATAAAAGCAAGGCAAACTGGGTGCAGGCCTGAGCACACTGCCTGGCTTCAAAATGGCCCCTTGAGCCTTGACCCCACCACATGGCCAGGCCCTGCCTGGACCAGGCCTCAAAATAGCCCCCACCCACATGGCCAGCCCCAACAACACCCCAAAAAGTCAAAAAACACACAAAAATCACCCCAATCCAAGGCCATCCATGCCCTCAATGATGTTTAAATTCAATACACCCCACAGAAAGACTTGGTCCATGCACCACTCGCTACCCCTGGGCCTAATGGATGAAAGCAAGGCACACTGGGTGCAGGCCTGAGTACACTGCCTGGCTTCAAAATTGCCCCTGAGCCTTGACCCCCACCACATGGCCTGGCCCTGCCTGGACCAGGCCTCAAAATGGACCCCACCCACATGGCCAGGCCCCAACAACACCTCAAAAAGTCGAAAAACACACAAAAATCACCACAATCCAATGCCATCCATGCCCTCAATGATGTTTAAATTCAATACACCCCACAGAAAGACTTGGTCCATGCACCACTCGCTACCCCTGGGTGTTAGAATTGGGGGTCTCTGGTTGGCGCAAGTAGGTACTTGTGACAAGCAGGGACCCTCTCCTCTAAGTCAGGGCAAAGGATGGCCCTTCAGAATGACCCTTGCTCACCCTCTAGGTGCGTGGCGTGAGCAGCCAAGGCTATTCTTCAGGCGTTAGTCAGTTAAGCATTTGTAGTCACACACACAGTAAAATATACCAATCCCCCCACAAATGGACACCAGGCTGTGAGTATATAAAAATACGCTTCTTTATGTAAAATATATATATCTCTTAGGTCAGACTTATCACAAGATCAAATAACGGTTCTGTATGCCCACAGGTTGTAAATAGGCAAGCTCTCTTTTAGTTGTAGTTCAAAAATGCACTGTTCTTCTCTTAAGTTGTATTCCACAGTGTTCTCTTGATTCTTTGTTCGTTTCTGCACTCGGTTGCGCTTTAGACGGGTGAAATCCCGACGCCCTGCCAAGTCTCACGCTTCCCGCGTGAGACGCGATCGGCCCGGCCGGGTCTCTGACAGCTGATGGCCCCCCCTGGTCTGCGGGACCCCCTCGGGGGGGAAACACCGACCTCAGAGCTGTCCAGGTGGAGGGGAGGCCCACGGACCCAGCGCAGCCCCAGTCACTCGGGCAGGGGCTCTGATTGCAGCCTCGTCTCCCCGACAGCTAAAGGATTCCAGCGGGAGGGGCTGGAGCGCTCTTCTCAGCGCGGAGCTGCAGGCAGGCACACAGAGTGGTGCGAGTCAGCGGAACTGGGGCGGCTCGCACCGCGGGTGATTTTCACAATTCCTGGGCCCTTGCAGGCAGGCTGGCAACCCCAAAATCAAGGGTAGAAACAAACGTTGCGGGCCCCGAGCCCGTTGACGGTCTCGGTGGCGGCTTTCCTCCGGGGACAAAGGTGAGGTGCCCAGCGGCTCAGGCAGAGCGAGGCTGGCACCCGAGGCGTCCGTCCAGTTCGGAGGTCTGTCCCCTGGGTCTGTTTGCGTCCGGTGGGGATTTCTGGCGGGAGGGTGAGGCACAGCAGCGGGCCCTCTTAGGCGGTCGACACAGCGATCCCCTCAGCGGGGGAAGAGCGGCTCAACGGAGCGGAGCTCTTCCTCGGCGGGGACGAGGAGACACAGTCGGTCACGGCCTCAGGGAGGGGCTGGGGGGCACCACAGCAGCGAGCCTTCCAGGCGGTCAACACAGCGATCTCCTCAGCGGGGGGAGAGCGGCTCAACGGAGCGGAGCTCTTCCTCGGCGGGGACGAGGAGACACAGTCGGTCACGGCCTCAGAGAGGGGCTGGGGGGCACCAAAGTCACAGCTCCGGCAGTAGTAGATATCCCGGTTAATTACCGGCAGACGAGCAGAGGCAGGTTGAGCCAGATGGTCCTGTGGCTCAGGTCAGGGGGCAAGCTCAGTCAAGCCCTTGGAGAATGTTTAAGCACAAAGCAGCAAAGTCTTTTCTTATCAAGTCTTTTCCTCTCCTTTCTCAGCAAGGCAAGCAGCAGGCCAGTTCTCCCAGCGTCTCTTCTCCTTCTAGGCGGGCAGAGGTCCTTCGTGGTAAAACAGGATTCTCATTTACAAGGAGCAGGGCTCCTACTTTTATACACAGTTTCTTTTGTTCTCACTGGCCAGGGGGGCCTCTGCATAACTGCTCTCAGCTCCTGAGCACTTGTGGTGGGTACTTCTGCTTCTGCATTCAGTGTGAGGGCAGGCACATCAGCCGCTCCCCAGGGGGGCGGAGCCGGCATTGTGAAGACAGGGGCAGCCTGAGCACTCTGTTGACAAGCTTCGGTCTTTCCTGGGCCAGGTGCAGGCTGAGTCATCAGTCGCTCCCCAGGAGGGCGGAGCCAGCATTGTGGTGGCAGAGCACAGCCTGATGCATCATTCAGGGGAAACTCCCACCACCCACTAAGGTGTCATCTGGCTATTCACTACCTGTCAACTCCCAGCCCTGTCACTCACACACACCAGACAGTCAGATCCACATCCAAGCAGAGGCGGGCTGAAATGGTTAGGCAAGCAAATGCTAACTTTCTAAAAGTAGCATTTGCAAACACAGGATATTAAAATAAACTTTACTAAAAGAAGTATTTTATTATTCTGAGTTCAGGCATACTAAACATTAATTTCTACCATGTTCCCTGAGCCTGCTGGGATTATAGAGTGTAATAATTCCAGCAGCCCATCTGGCCTAGAAGGGAACTGGTAGCCTTACAATAGTGAAAAACGAATTTGGCAGTAATTCACTATTAGAACATGCCACACACATCTGGGCATGTTCTACCTTATACTTACAATGCACCCTGCCCTCAGGCCTACCATAGGGGTGACTAACATGAAGTTAAGGGAAGGTTTAGGGGCTGGCAAGTGTGTGCACTTGCCCAGCCAGCATGACAGTACCAGACTGTACGCAGGTTCTGCAATGGCAGACCCTAGACACATTTTAAGGCTGCTTCTGTGGGTGGCGCAACCAGCGCTGCAGGCCCACTAGCAGTATTGGCATTCACAAGCCCTGGCACTCCTGGTGCACTTTACTGGGGACTGACAGTAAATCCAATGAACCAATCAGGTATATCAATCACATGTACACGTTACAGTAGGGAGCACTTGCACTGCGGCACGGGTTGGCCGTGGCGCAGTGCCCTGAGTAGCGGACACCAGCAAAAACATCTGAGGCACAACAGCAAAAAGTGGAAGGGAAACTCACGCCAAGGTGCCAGGTCTAACACGTGTCCCCTCCAGCTGAAATGTGGGGGGAACTACCCTTCCCCAGGGAGTTCCACATCACTAAGGCAGAAAAACCTGGACAGACCGTCAGCGTTGGCGTGATCTGTGCCAGGGCGATGTTCCACCGTAAAGTCCATGCCCTGTAGGGAGATGGACCACCTCAACAGTTTTGGGTTCTCACCCCTCATTTGCATCAACCATCTGAGGGGCCTGTGGTCTGTCTGAACCCGGAAGTGAGACCCAAACAAGTAGGGTCTTAGCTTCTTCAGTGCCCAGACCACAGCAAATGCTTCACGCTCTATTGCACTCCACCTACTTTCCCGTGGCAGTAACCTCCTACTGATGAAGGCTACCGGGTGGTCCCAGCCCTCCTCAGTCATCTGTGAGAGAACAGCCCCTACACCATGCTCTGAAGCGTCTGTTTGCACTATGAATTCCTTG
The DNA here is from genome assembly GCF_964261635.1 of Lissotriton helveticus. Classification (NCBI taxonomy): domain Eukaryota; kingdom Metazoa; phylum Chordata; class Amphibia; order Caudata; family Salamandridae; genus Lissotriton; species Lissotriton helveticus. The sequence goes on from NC_136060.1 coordinate 223,185,542, forward strand.
GAGAAATCAGGAGCCAGGAGCACGGGCGCCGTGCACATGGCAGTCTTCAGGGTGTCAAAAGCCTTCTGACAGGTGTCAGTCCAAATCACATTCCTGGGCTGCTTCTTAGAAGTCAGCTCTGTCAAGGGGGTCACAATAGTGCCATAGCCCTTGACAAACCTCCTGTAATACCCAGTGAGCCCCAGGAAGGCTCTCACTGCAGTCTGGGTCTTGGGGGGTTCCCAAGCCAGGATGGTCTCAATTTTGGGTTGCAAGGGTGCCACCTTGCCACTCCCCACTTGGTGTCCTAAGTACACCACGGAACCCTGCCCAATCTGGCACTTGCTCGCCTTGATTGTGAGGCCTGCCTTGCGCAGGGCCATCAACACTTCCCAGAGGTGTCGCAGGTGTTCTGGCCAGGTACCACTGAACACTGCGATGTCATCCAGGTAGGCGGCACTGAACTCATCCAGCCCAACCAACACCTGGTTGACCAACCTCTGAAAGGTGGCAGGGGCATTCTTCATCCCAAATGGCATAACCCGGAACTGGAAATGCCCATCTGGTGTGGAGAATGCGGACCTCTCCTTTGCCCCATCGGTCAAGGCGATCTGCCAGTACCCAGACGTTAAATCAAACGTGCTGAGGAACCGGGCAGCCCCTAGCCGATCAATGAGCTCGTCAGCTCTGGGGATAGGGTGCGCGTCAGTCTTGGTGACTGAATTGAGTCCTCTGTAGTCCACACAGAACCGGAGTTCAGGTGTGGCTCCCGGCGCAGCAGCCTTTGGGACCAAGACCACGGGGCTGGACCAAGGACTGCTGGAAGACTCAACCACCCTAAGAGCAAGCATCTTGGAGACCTCCTCCTTGATGCAGGCCCGAACCCTGTCAGTTACCCTGTAGGCCTTATGCTTCACAGGTAAGCTGTCTCCTGTGTCCACATCATGGACGCACCAATCTGTGACACTAGGAACCAGGGAGAACAGGTCTGGAAACTGCCCCAGCAACTGGCGGCAGTCTTCCTGTTGCTCAGGGGTCAGGGTGGGTGAGAGGTTAACTCCATCCACTGACCCATCCTTCTCACAGGCCACTAAGAGGTCAGGAAGAGGCTCAGACTCCTCTTCCATTCCATCATCAGTGGCCAACAGCATGCCCACTTCGGACCTTTTCAAGTGGGGCTTGAGGCGGTTGACATGTAAGACCCTTAAAGGATTCCTGGGCGTCTTCATGTCCACCAAGTATGTCACTGAGCTCTTGCGCTCCACAACCTCAAATGGGCCTGTCCACTTATCCTGAAGTGCACAGGGTTCCACTGGGGCCAAGACATACACCTCTTGTCCAGGCTGAAGCTCTACCAGAGTGGCATTCTGGTCGTACCACCGCTTCATCTCCTCCTGGCTAGCTTCCAGATTTGCCTCAGCAAGTTGTCTGAAGCGCCTGGTTTGGTTTCTGAAGGCCAGCATGTAGCTATATACATTCTGGGGAGGTTTCCTGGGAGATTGCTCCCAGCCTTCCTTTACCAAACTCAGTGGTCCTCTCACGGGGTGACCATACAGCAGCTCAAAGGGGCTGAACCCTAGAGACTTCTGTGGCACCTCGCGGTATGCAAAGAGCAGGCATGGTAAGAGGACGTCCCACTTACGCCTCATTGGACCTTCCAGGCCCATGATCATGCCCTTTAGGGTTCGGTTGAATCTTTCAACCAACCCATTTCCTTGGGGATGGTAAGGTGTGGTGAACTTGTAGGTCACACCACACTCTTGCCAAAGGGACTTCATATACTTGGATATGAAGTTGGTCCCTCTGTCGCTCACCACCTCTAGAGGGAACCCCACTCTGGAGAAAATTCCCATTAGTGCCCGCCCCACCACGGGGGCCGTCACTGTCCTCAGAGGGATGGCTTCAGGGTACCGGGTGGCATGATCCACCAAGACCAGGATGAACCTGTTGCCCATGGCTGTCTTGGGGTCCAGAGGCCCAACAATGTCAATACCCACTCGTTGGAATGGAGTACTGACCACAGGGAATGGTTGGAGTGGAGCCTTGTTCTTCCCTCCACTCTTCCCACTTGCCTGGCAAGTTGGACAGGTCCTACAATGAGCATCTGAGCTCTTGTGCATTTGGGGCCAGTAAAAGTGGGTGACAAGCCTGTCATAGGTCTTGTCCATCCCCAAATGTCCTGCTAACGGCACATCATGAGCCAGTCCCAGTAGGAAGGCTCTGAACTTCTGGGGTACCACCAGCACACGGGCTGACCCAGGTTCAGCAGTCTTAGGCTCTGAATACAGGAGGTCATTCTCCCAGTACACATAATGTGTTTTGGCCGGAACACCATTGGCCTGGTCTGCAGCCTGCTGCCGCATACCCACGAGAGAAGGGCATTCTTTCTGCTCCCTGCAGAATTCCTCCCTGGAGGGGCCTCCTTCTTGCTGCCAATGGGTCAGCTCAGGCAGGTCCCCCAGTTCAGCAATCTGTTCCCCTGTAGGCTCCAGGGCATCCCCCTCAAGGTCTGCTTCCTCCTGGACCGTGGGAACAGCAGGGGCCGGTTTCCCGCGCCCCCTGCGCCTTCTCTCTAAGGCCGGTTCCTGGGCCTCTCCTTCAGGTCCCAGGACTTCTTGATCACCCCTACTGGCTGCCATTGACCGGGTGGTCACGCACGCCCAGTCAGGTAGACCCACCATCTTCAGGTGAGTCGTTTTCTCCACCTTTTCCCAAGGGGAGTCCTCCAAGTCATTCCCTAGCAAACAGTCAACAGGCATGGTTTTCCTCACACAGACCTGCAGAGTACCAGAGACCCCCCCCCACTCGAAGGGAACTTGAGCCATCGGACACTGACTCTCTGAATTGTCAGCGTTGACAACCCTACAGTAGGCATGGGGTACAACCTGCTCTTGAGACACCAGGTGCTGCCTCACTGCAGTCACACTGGCTCCTGTATCTCTAAGAGCCTCAGCTTTCTTACCATTGATGGTAACCACCTGCCCATATTTTTTAGTGTTAGAGGGCAGGTAGTTTGTAGGGACCATCTCACTGTCTCCTAGTGAGACGAGGGTCATCTGAACAGGATCTCCACCCCCCGGGACCATCACTTCTTCTCCTAAGTGAACACTGGTCACTTGTCGGGGCGGAGCACCAGTGGGTGCTGGTTTTCCAAACAGGCGACACTTGGGGTCACTGGCTATGTGCCCCGGGTCACCACATTTGTAACAATTGAAGGGCCCCTTTGGAACAGGTCTACCTGTCGGGGCCCCATTCTGCTTTGGGGGTGGGGGAGGCTGAGAACCCTTCTGCTGGTTCCCTTGGGGATTACTTTGGGGGCCTTTAGGGAACCCTTTCTGTCTACCCCTGTCCCCCCCACTCTTCTGCTGGGGACCCTGCCCACCCTTGGCGGAGTCTCCCACTGGACCCTTGTGGACCCTGGTGCTGAGCCAGCGGTCCGCCTCCTCAGCAAGCTTCCTCGGGTTGGACAGCTTGCTATCAATCAGGTGCTGGCGTAACTCAGGAAAACAGTTATCAGACAAGTGCTCCCATGCAATTAAATCAAAGAGACTTTGAAAATCATTCACCTTGTTACCCTTCACCCAACCATCCAGGGCTCTGCAAAAAAAATTCACATACTCCACATACGTAGTCCCAGGACGCTTTGCACACCCCCTGAACCTCTGTCTATATAATTCAGGGGTAAGCCCATACCTGGTCATTAAGGCCTCTTTCATGTGGGGATAAGAAATCTGTTCTGCAGTGGGCAAATCTAGCAGGGTGTCCCGCCCTTCGCTAAGGAACCTTCCCCACAACCCCGCTCCCCAATCTTTCTCAGGGACCCGGTGGGAGGACATGGCTACCTCATATGCCCTAAACCACTGTCCTATGTCATCCCCCCTAAAGAATTCTTTAACTATATCTTTGGGGATGTACACCTTGGACTCTACCTGCACCGGCGTTGTGCTGCCACCAGAAGGAGCTGTTCCCAAACCTCTTTGATCCAACTCCTTCATTCTCAGGTCATGGTCCAGCTGGCGTTGCTGTGCCTCCATGGCCAATCTTTGCTTGTCCATTTCCAGTTTTTGTTTTTCCATTTCCATTTGCCCAGCTAATCTTGCCATCTCCATTGCATGTGCCCTGTCTGCGGCTCTGTCTGCCAGCTCCTCTGGTGACAGGCCTCTGGGGGGCTCTACAGCGCCATCTGGTGGAACGATATCCACCGGGGTCTGTGGATCTCTTGACTCCCTCCAGGCTCTCAGCGCCGTCACGAGTTGGGTCTTGTTGCTCAATCCACCTTTGGCAATTCTGCATTTTGTGCAGAGATCTTTCAGCTGGTCATTGGTTAAGCTCCTCAAGGCTCCCTCTCTCCAATCTATGTCATCTGCTCCAGAGAAGGTAGAGAGCGCTCTTCCGGCAGGAAGTGAGCCAGGCATGGCTTCAGTAATGGCAGATGTCTCAACAAAATTAGCAAAAAGGAACTGGAAACCTGTGGCTGCGTTATAGATCTGCTCTCCCTATGTGGTGATCAGTAATTCACTGTATGTAAACTACAAATGCAAATTCGCAAATCCTCACCGCTGCGTCCAATGTTAGAATTGGGGGTCTCTGGTTGGCGCAAGTAGGTACTTGCGCCAACCAGAGACCCCCAATTCTAACACTGGGCCTAATGAAAGAAAGCAAGGCAAACAGGGTGCAGGCCTGAGCACACTGCCTGGCTTCAAAATGGGCCCTTGAGCCTTGACCCCCACCACATGGCCAGGCCCTGCCTGGACCAGGCCTCAAAATGGCCCCCACCCACATGGCCGGGCCCCAACAACAACCCATAAAATCGAAAAACACACAAAATCACCACAATCCAATGCCATCCATTTCCTCAATGATGTTTAAATTCAAGACACCCCACAGAAAGACTTGGTCCATGCACCACTCGCTACCCCTGGGCCTAATGAATGAAAGCAAGGCAAACTGGGTGCAGGCCTGAGCACACTGCCTGGCTTCAAAATGGGCCCTTGAGCCTTGACCCCCACCACATGGCTAGGCCCTGCCTGGACCAGGCCTCAAAATGGCCCCCACCCACATGGCCAGGCCCCAGCAACACCCCAAAAAGTCGAAAAACACACAAAAATCACCACAATCCAATGCCATCCATGCCCTCAATGATGTTTAAATTCAAGACACCGAAAAAGAAAGACTTGGTCCATGCACCACTCGCTACCCCTGGGCGTAATGGAAGAAAGCAAGGCAAACTGGGTGCAGACCTGAGCACACTGCCTGGCTTCAAAATGGGCCCTTGGGCCTTGACCCCCACCACATGGCCAGGCCCTGCCTGGACCTGGCCTCAAAATGGCCCCCACCCACAAGGCCAGGCCCCAACAACACCCCAAAAAGTCGAAAAACACACAAAAATCATCACAATCCAATGACATCCATGCCCTCAATGATGTTTAAATTCAAGACACCCCACAGAATGACTTGGTCCATGCACCACAAACTACCCCTGGGCCTACTGGCTAGTGAGGCTTTACAGGCACCCCAAAATTTAAAAAAAGAATCCACATACAACAGTGAGCTAAAATTCCAAGACATAAATGAGATTTAAGTTAAAAAAAACCTCACAGAAACAGTTGTATTATGCACCCATGACTAACCCTGGGCCTACTGGATACTGTGGCTACCCACAATATATATTTTTTTAAGTTGTGAAAAAGTTTTAAAATAGTAGTTGCAGCAACTGCAATGCCCCAAACAAACAACACCAACTTACTTGTAAATTCTCAAATCCAAAAGTGGTCCAAACTCCAAACTCCAAAAAGTCCTCAAATACAAATATCCAGCAGCAGCCACAAAAAGTAATCCTTCCAGCTCCAGACCCAAATCAAAAGTGACCAGGACATGGACAAAGCACTGGGAGGAGCCTGCTGGACAGGAACAGGAAGTTGGAGACTCTGGGGAACTTCCTTCCTCCCACCCCCTCCCAAAAATGGACTCCTTGCACCAAAAAGTGCAGCCAAATGTCAATATGAGGAGTTATTCTGATCAAAATCATCATTTTCAGAAGGTTTATGCTGCCTACGGTGGATTTCTTGTGCAGAATTGCAATTTTTGCAATTTCGGGAAAGCGAGCTGTTCAAATCTCCCGCCGGAAGTCGACTGCGTGCCACATCTACGTGTTCGGCATTGTTTACTCCCGCAATGCGTGATCGCGGGCCATTATGACGTACTTGCGTTGTCAAACTCTCGCTGTGCAAGATAGCGAGCCGCGATGACGTCATTGCGTTCGAAAAACTCTCGCGCGATCACGCAGCAAGATCCAAAATGGCGGAGCACACGCAAATCGGGAGAAAAACAAATCGGCGGACTCAGTATCATGGTAAGTCAACGCTACGTGCGCGATATTGTATTTTTCAAGCGCGACCAAGCAAAAAAATCCACAGCTTTGGAATTTGCGGATATTGGGGCAAATTCGCGCGATTCGCGACCGCGAATTTGCAAAAAATCCGCAAATTCCGCGAACGAAACGGATTTTACGCCCACGCTTAGAATTACCTCTATATGAACATTTGAATATGTATGATGCTCAAAGTAGAGTAGAAAGAATGGAAAATGATTTTACACCAATTGTAATGTTAGACACTGCTTACACGCATAGACACCATTTAATTTGATAACTAACAGACATTGAAAATACATTTACAGACCAGGTAGAAGATAGACATAAGGGATTAGTTAACAACATTGATAACATGGATAAGGAATCTGATTGGACCAAGGAGGAGTTGGCTCATAAGGCTAAAGGAAGTTCTGGTCCACCTGTTATAGATTGGCAACTGAGAGGAAAGCTTTACATAAAACAAGCTGAGAGTAATTACTATTCCTTATTTATAGGACAGAGTATATGTGATCATACATTTTTGGTCAATGGCCTTTAGAAGATGTTTTTGTGGGAGTCAGTTTGTGTGGTACCGGGAGCATTTCTTGTCTGTAGAAAGAATGCTTATGTATGTTTGCTGACTAAATGGATGGATACATGTTATTTGGCAGTTTTGTTTCCCAAAAAATACTATGTGGATGATTTAGGGAGTCATAAAGGAATGTGGAAAAGCAGGGAAAAACGTGGTTTGAGTGCTGGAGATGTTGTGAGAGACATCTTCGGAGCAACAATACCTAGTTTGGGAGTAGAGCTTAATGATGTCAAGATTAGGAGACTGTCTACCATAGTGGATGGTTTGTCTGTTACACAGCTAAGTCCTTGCTATGCATTGATGGGAAGATGGTCTCAATAAGGGTATGTATGTATGTTTTGGATTTATATAGCGCTTATAACCCAGGGGTCTCTAAGCGCTTTGCCTTGGGAACCCGTCCTGGCTTTTCCCTGTGAGATAGCCCCTAGAGGGCATCCCCAAGGTGAAAGCCAGGCATCCCGCCGCGGGGGGCCGTTGTGGAGATTAAGCAAGCTTAATGCCCAGAGTTGCAGAGTGTGAACCCATGATTAGGTCAGGCACCGAAGCGAGAATTATCGGGTCCGTGGACATTTGAGCTCGAGACCCTGCCGCGTCGGGAATTGAACCCTGGTCCCAGGTCTGACCTCTGCTTCAGGGTCTGCCTGCTCTAACCAGTGAGCCACACTTCTCCACCAAAGGGTGATGGTGATGCAGAATCGACTTGCATTAGATGTTTTATTTGCAAAAGAGAGCGTAGTCTGTAGGATGTTGAAGGTCCAACAGTGTACTTATATCCCTGATAAAAGTAAAGATCGGAAGAGATTTATTAGTAATTTTACTGACATGCATCATGAGATACAAGATTTGGCAGCCGAAGGAGTATGGGATAAGATTGAAAAAGGATTTTGCACATTTGGAAGGTGGTTTACAAATCAGGGAAGTGGAATCTTCGGATACGTCTTAAAACTGATGAATATAATCTGTATCATCGTTTTAGTCAGAATAATAAGTGTATATAAATGACATAGAGCAAGGCAGTTGGAGAACTCCTTAAGGGAAAGATGGATGGAAAGACTGCAGGACAGTTGCCATGGGAATTTTTAGTGATGGAGAAGTTAAGGCAATGAAGGTTGGCTACCACATCTGTTTAGAAGGTTATGTTATGTTATGTTATGTTATGTTATAAGTTTGGTAGAACGCGACAGCTGCCCCAGCAAAGAGGCGTCCCGGCGCTAAGAAACCACAGACACTACACTGAGAATGAGAGGAGAGGGAAAGACGGGTGGCCTAGGGAGAGGGGAAGTGGTAGGTCTTGATGGCCTTCCGAAAAGTAGATACGTTTTCCAAAGAACGAATGTTCAGTGGCAGAGCGTTCCAGAGCTTGGCTCCCAGAACCCTAAAGGAGCGGCCACCAGTGCGGCAGAGCTTTATACGGGGTACGTTCAGTAGGTGCTGGCCAGATGAACGCAGGTTGCGTCGCGGCACGTAGGGTGTAAGGAGAGGTCACAATAGTTCAGGGGATCCGAGTTTAATTATTTTGAATGTCATAATGAGGGTTTTGATCTGAATTCTTGATTCGATGGGTAGCCAATGCAACTTACGAATGGTGGCTCTGGCCAAGCATCTGCGGGGAAGACCAACCAAGGTTCTTGCCGCAGAGTTCTGCACGCGTTGTAGTCGCGCTATCTCTCCTTTGTTGGCGCCAAGAAGAAGGACATTGGCGTAGTCCAAGCGGGAGAGGATTGTGGCTTGGACAATAAGTTGACGAACCTTAGCATCGAAGAAGCCAAGTATAGGGCTGAGACTCCTCAACTGGCCAACGCAGGTAGCTGCCACTTTTTTAGTGTGGGTTTGGAAGCAGAGTGAGGAGTCCATCCAGACACCCAGGTTTTTAAACAAAGATTTGGTTTTATTATGATGACTCAAAGTCAGCAGCGGGGAGAACAGATGGGGTGGAGGTTTCGTATTTGCATTTTACTCCTTTGTAGGGGGTGCATCATAATCATGTGTAGAGCGCACCAGTATTTAATCTTGTCTTGTGCAAATGTGAATGTTAGAATTATTGACTGTGTTCACGTATCGACGTGACATATTTTAGTTATTGATGTAGTATGAAGAGTTAACATTGGAAGTGAATGTAACTGGCAGAAAATGTTAACATGGAAAACTGTGTTGTGAAGCGTGACATTACTTGTGTACTAAATGTGTTTAATAATAATATTTCCTATAATTTGGTAAATGTGTTAGTCGAAATGATATTTTGTTATGCCACCACTAATGTTTAGGTGATATGTTCTTATGTTGTCCAAAGCTGTAGGCCTGAAATGCAACCCTTGACAAACTCTCACTTCAGGATCAATGTTCTAAATTTCATGTGCACTGTGGATTCTGTTCTTTCTCACTTTTTGCATTGCAGGTGGAGAAGCATTCTTTAGGCATATTAATGTCTTTGTTGTAGCAGCTCAGTAAGGAGAGAAGTTACAATTACATGGCTTGGAGGTGATAATGGGCAAAGTGGAATTCACACGGGAAAATGGCACGGAAACCAAGGATGAATTGTTGCAATGGGATGTGCATGGATAGCACAGTGGAAAAGTACGTTCATAACAGTACCCATTGTGGAGTACATGCGAGAACTGCATTATGAGAATTCAACCTGTGGATAACTGGTTGTTCGAATTAGGGTTAGTACCCACATCTTCTTTGTCTTTTGAGAGTGATCATCTCGGAACTAGCTCTTTCTCTGGTGATGGTGGCTTTATGCTACTAGACCTATCTCAATGGTGGAGAAACCTCTTAGGAAGACTCAACGGCTGACACCTTTAATCCTGATTATGAATGCTTACTCATTAAAGTAGGAATGTCACTTGTGCCTGGAAATTTGGACTCCAGCTTATTGATTGTCTATATCCTCCTTCTCAAACTAATAGTACTTTTCATGTTGCACTGTCTGAATTAGGTGTGTGTATTTGGCTTTATGCTGTTTCCTTTGTATTTCTATACCCTTGTGTTGCGGTGTGTCTATGTTCAGTTATTTTTGGCTTTGCAATAAATCAAAATAACCTTCCTAAATTGTCCTTTTGTTAATATGTATTTGAAGCAGGGTTTCTAAATTGACTGTGCATTATTGATTTTCTCCCCTTCGCACGTCCGTGCTGCTTGAAAGACTCATCAGAGTGTGTCTCTAGAAAGTTCCAGAACGAGTTGAAATGGCCTTTTTCATATGCATTCTCATGATATCTGTATTGTGTGTGATTGTATTGTGCATATATGTTTGTTGTTTGTGTATGATTCCCTCTGTATATTGATTTGCAGATATTGGCATATGTTGTATGTTGGAAATGTGTATATGAAAGTATTGTGTGACATACATATTGTGTCAGACTATATTCTGACATCACTTTTCTGGTAGCACACCATTGCTAGCAAGCAATCCTTGGCTCCCTCTGGCATCTCTCTGCCAGTCTCCCTCATTTATTTCTCTGTAAGGCTTGATTGCTCATACTGTTTGCTCTCCCACATGCTTGATTTACACCTTCAACCCAGTCCTGGGCCATCATTACCTATCCTGTACTCTATTGTTATCTCTTGCTTCCTCCTTGGCAACTAGAAGCCCAGTCATCGCACTCCTTCCTCCTTCCCTCTGCCTTGCCACCTTGGATCATCTTGTTACATCTATTCTATTGACATGGTTTTATAGGAGAAAAAGTCCCCGAACAAATTAAAATATTATAAGATGTCTCTCAGTCTATCAGGTTGTATATGCGCATGATTGTCTTCATGTCTGCATGCATAAGTGCCTCTTTGCTGGTTTATGTGTGTGGTTGGCTGTAAGTATGCATGCATGTCTATAAGAGAGGTTCTTTGTCTGCATGTGTACATGTATGTACCATCTATGGCAATGTGTACTTGCACATTGCCATGGGCAGGCCTATCTTTTTATGTGCGGAGTTCTCTGTTAGCTTACCTTTGTGAATCAGGCCCTTAGTTTTCTGCTATCAAAGCAATGTGAATGGGTACCCTGTTCTAGATGGTTAATGTACAGGAGTCGGGGTGGCACCATCTATTGGCAAGTTAGGGTAGTGGGTGCCTGTTAGAAATTGGGTTTTTGGTTGGCTAGGGTATGCACCTAAACCACGCAGAACCCACCACTCGAGTCAGGGTAAGCGAGTTACACACTGAAGAGAACCCTTGCTTACCCCCTTGGTAGCTTGGCAGAGCAGTCAGCCTTATCCCAGAGGCAATGCGTAAAGCGTTTGCGCAACACACACCAGTGACACACTAGGCACACCACAAAAAGAGACTCCACAAAGGGTGATATAAAAATATCCTTCATATTATATATAAAACCCTTTAGACCACAATCACATAAATCACTGTGCCACTAGGCACTTGTCATATGAATGCATAAATCAAAAACCATCATCACTTTGCCATAAGGCAATTGTCTTAATTGTGCAATAAGGTATTGACCTAGGTGTTGTGAATGTCATAGAAACATTGCAAACATACCACCTTACACCATCACTGTGTAGAATATGTAGGGGAGTAGAACAAATCCCCTTAAACATCCCAGGTTAGGTTACATATAAATCTGCTGGATCCTCCCTGCCAGTTCTGGGAATGTGGGAGACAACAAATAATACCCCCACAACAGGGCACAACCCAACCAAGCCATGGGTCGGCGCCACTGTGCTCTTTTTGCCGGTTGCTCGATACTGGGGAGGCCCCGTCGAATATGTAGGCTACAGCAGCAGCTGCATGCCTAGAGTGGATAATGCGGTAAACCTTCTCAGCATCCGTTGAGATCTCGCCTTGCCAAACTATCCAGTTCACAAGTGCTCCCCACCAACAAGTGGCAGTTGCCCACTAAGCCATGGGGCAGCTGCCTAGATGAATGGGGGTGGCGGGTACTCTGCTCAGTAATACCGGGCCAGCACATGCCCTCCGCAATTCTTATTTTCACAAGGCTCAATGACCCTTGGTGGTCTACCGGGTGTGAGGTCCTTTGTCGAGGACTCACCCTGTCTGCATCTTGCCTCAAACGTCCCCAGGTTTGTAGCCTGAGGAAGCAATGAATAGACCTTGCGGGCTTCCAACACAGTGCTTCTAATGCAGCTGCCTGCGACTATATGGTGCAGCTGCCAGAGCCCCCGCGACTCAGCACTGCCGCAGGGGAGCTCCTCTCAGGGCAGGAGACGCTGCTACTCTCTGTGGGATGTGACCGTGATGGGCCTTTGTGGCTGGCGGCACCGGACGAGGCGTCAACTTATGTTTCCGACCCTCCAGGTGATTCTGGCGGCCTCTGATGATGCCATCTTCTCGCAGCCTCAGGAAATGTTGCTGGGCAATGCAGAATAATCTCCTGAGGGGTGGCTTCTGATGAGCATCCATGCTGAGAGTGTCCCGACCTCAGCTCTGCGCACAATGAGGGAGCCAAATCACTGAACCAACATTATCACTCCATGGGGACTCAGCAACCGCGATGGAGGAGGCTCCTCCACTGAGGCCACAGCAGGTGGAGTTTCAGCCCTGAACTCAGCCCGGGAGGGCAATTAAGGGAGCATAGAAAAGAATCCTAGCCAGAGGAGCCTGGGCCAGTTTGTTAAGCAGGAGAAGCGCCCAGTAGGCACACTCTCCTCCACAACGCAGGGAAGTTTCAACCAGCACAAGAAATTTCCAAAGAAAGTGAACACACAAGGAAGGTAGCAAACCATGCGTCGTTTGGCCACTTAATTAAAGAACAGTTCAGTCCTTTCTCCTGAAGGTTTTCTTTTGAGATCCAGCAAGGAGGTTTCCACAAAGTATTTTCTATCCATGAGACTTCTAACAGAAGGCCAGCATACACAAGCCCTTGGAGATACCCTTCACAAGCAGGATGCCACAGCAGGGCCAACAGAGTCAGTCCTTTTCCTCCACCACAGACAGAAGCAGCAACTACAGGCCAACCCACAAAAGGCAGAGATCATCACACAGTCCTTCCACCCTTCTTCTTGGCAGGATCTTCTTGTTCCTGGAAGTAAACTTAAGTCCTGGGGTTTTAGGTGTAATACTTATACCCCAAATGTCTTTGTTCTCTTTGTGGCAAGGGTATCTGAAACCAGTCCAAACTAGTCCTTTCCTCCCAGGTGTAGCATGACCATAGGGGGCAGAGACAGCTTTGTGCAAAAGGAGACACGACCTATTCTATTCCGGTGTAAGCAAAACTCCTCCCATCACTCTAAATGCAGACTACGTCTATTCAACCCTGCGACGAGTCACCCAGGCAAGGCAGGGCACATCTCAAGTACCCCAGTAACTGTCTAGAGTGAATGCACATCTCAGCTCCTGTTACTCACACTCCAGATGCTGAATACACAAGCAGCCAGAGGCATACAGAATGGTAACGTCAGAAAATGCCAATTCCTAAAAGTTGCATTTTCCAACACAGGATTTAAAAACACCTTCACCAAAATGTGCTTAAATAAATTCTGAGCTCAGAGAGTCTAAACTTAATTTTCCCATCTTGTCCCTATTGCTACTTACACATGTAGAAATGTTACAGTGCAACCCCAATGATAAGCATATGGGACAGATTGCCTTTAAAGAGTCAAAAATTAAATACACAGTATTTCACAATCAGGACATGTCATAAACACTAATACATGTCCTACCTTTCACATATACTGCATCCTGCCCATGCAGACACTACAGTGGTAGATCTGAGACACATTTACAGGGCTTCTCAGGTGGGAGGCACAACCAGTGCTGCAAGCCCACTATTACCATTTGATTTACAGGCCCTGGCACACACCGTGTCATTTACTAGGGACTTATCAGTAAATGAAATATATCAATCATTGATAGACATTCATATCATAATTTATGCAGAAAGCATATGCACTTTAGCACTGTTCAGCAGTGGCAGAGCTACCAGAATCCTATAGCTAACAAAAGCATAGTCAGAAAAATACTAGGCAAAAAGCAAAATGTTTGGGGATAACCCTCTCAAAAGGGCCAGGTCTGACAACCCCTACCAGCCTAAAACCAGGGGAGATCAATCACACACCTTGATGGACTTCCCTGATTGGAGCGATAGAACATAGATCCTGGCAGCAACAGCAGGGGCACGCTCCAGTTCCACAACATACTAAACCCGGATGGATCCCTTTATCCATACTCTCAGGACCCTCTAAACTAACCCATAGAGAATCCTTTCTCCTTGCCTGTGGACCCCATATGTCAGCACCTAAGCTTACCTTGCTCACAAATGTGTCCCAGCAGGCAGACAGTATCCACATGGCCAACACAGTGGTGTGGCCAGTCCACCCTAGGGGTGTGACTCCTGTCCCCCTCCCAAAGACAACTTGTCACCTAGAACAGCAAGCCATAGTGGCCCCCGACAACTGCCAGTGATGAGAGCCAGGCCTCATGCCTGTCAAGGCTGTCTAACCTCTGTGGCGTCAGAGAGTGAGGGCAGCTCTGGCCCTGGTGCCTTGTACACTTTGTCCACTCTCCCTCCTGCCAGAACAGGGATGGCATCCTGACAGCGTCTGTACCCTGAGGCTGACCAGGAGACAGGGGTGGGGTCTCCCACATGCTGTCCTCCTCCCTGGGGCTCTTAATCCTCTTAATCCTCCCACCTGGAGTGGTACCCCCAGAAAACAAACCTGTAGGGGTACTGTTAGTAGTCACCCCATTTCCAGGTCAGAGGAAACACCCTGAAACTGGTCCTCCAACCCATGGCCTGTACCCTTAGACTAGACTTGTGCCTAGCAAGCTAAGACTTTCAGGGGAGCACACCAACACCCCACCAAGGGAAACACACTCCTCAGGAGTTGTACAAGAGTCTGCCTGGCTCCATTCTCCAGCCTCCTGTCCATCGGACAGAGCATGAAGACCGCTCCAGGCCAGAAGCGGCTTCACAAGTGTTAGTCCTGTGGTGCTCTGACCTCAGAGCGGGCAACCCCTGACACAGTGATTATAACTTAACCCACTGATTTGAGACACATGGGCATTGGGGCTAATGGAGACTTGCTGTTTGGGCCTGTAACATACTACGCCAACCCCCATAGACATACCCATTTGGGGTTCAAGACCACCCCTCTCAGTTTCAGCCTGAGACCCCTAGAGACACACATGCATGTAAAAGGAGCACCTTTACTCCTTCTGTTAATCTGACCCTACTCGGGTCTGAATGTTTACAATGTATAACATAGCTTAGCAACTGTTATTTTTTGTGATTTCTATCTGGTCCATTTAGAAACTGAGGGCCCGATTCACACAAGTAATCTTAGAAAAAATCCTAACTTTACGACTTTTGGTATTCATAAAAGGCATTTAGGAGTAGTAAAGTTTGGATTTTGTCTTAAGTTTGTCTTACATTTTGGTCTGAAGACAAAGTCCTAACTTAACTTAAACTTAAGTTTTGGTCTTAAGAGAAAATCCTAACTTAAGTTAAACTTAAGTAAGGATTTTGTCTTAAGACCAAAACTTAAGACAAACTTAAGACAAAATCCTAACTTTACCATTCCTAATTGCCTTTTGTGAATACCGAAAGTCGTAAAGTTAGGATTTTGTCTGAGATTACTTTTGTGAATCGGGCCCGATCCTTTTGACTCTTTGTTGTGCTGTTGTAGAAATAATAATTGCTGAAGTTTGAAAAAACCCTTTTCTTTCTTTTTTGCTTTCCCTCTTTGCAGCCTCTGTTTTTTTCTGTTTATCATCTGCTCTGTTCCCCTTCTTTCCTCTCCACTCATCCTGTTTATGATCCTGCGCTTCCACAGGTACATCTACGCAAGAAAATGTATGTTGCCATAAATGAACGTTAGAAATGGGATTCCTGGTTGGCTGAGGTATGCAATAAATACAACCATAGTCAGGGTAAGAGAGATACACAGTAAGATAACCTGTGCTCACCCTATGGTCGCTTGGAACAGACCAGTGAGGCTTATTTACAAAGGTAATGTGTGAAGTATTTGTGCAACACACACACAGTAACACAATGAGTACACAAGAAAAAGACTTCATACATGTTTAGAAAAAAAGACAATATTTAACTGAGGAAAATAAGGCCAAAACAACAAAAATTCAATTAGTAGAAGTCACAATATGAATTTTTAAAGAATAAATCAAAAATAGTGCTTAGAAGTCACCAGCGGTCAAAAGGTTACTTGAGGTCACGAGGGACAAGTTCAACTCCAAACCTCAGGCCATCTGCGATCGATGGCAGGCTGGCCACAGGACTCAGACAGGTCATGCTGAAGAAATACCTTGAATAGAGCTTTGGTCGACATCGAGAGTCTATTTATTGGGTCATTGCGCTCCGTTGATGTGACTGCAATGCATCATCGTTGAGCTTCAAAGAGTGTTGTTGTCAAACTGTGTAGGCTATGGAACTGTTGTTTTTGGACAGCCTCTGAGTTATCGTCTAAGGGCAAAGCAGCAGAATTTCTCAAGCAGTCGATGCAATGGGATGTATGACGTTAAAACGCATACTTTTACAACGCATACCGTTACAACGGGACTTTTGAAAACTACTGCAGAACCCACTTCTGAGGCCCAGAGCTTGGAGGGGCAACTCATGCATGGGTAGGAGTCATAAAAAGGCAGAATTCAACAGCAGCAGCACAATTGTAGGAAGTCTTTTGTTTCACTGAGACTTCATAAAAAAGGAAGCTAGCCAGCAAACCCTTGGAAATCACTTTGGAAGGACGGCAGAGTCTTTCCAGTTGAGTCAAGGAGCATCAGGCAGCAGGGCAACAAGCCAAAAAGCAGTCTTCCCAGAAAAGCAGTCCAGTTGAGTCCTTTAAGCAGCACATCAGTCCATCTGACCGTGGTTCAGTTCAAAATCCAGAAGTGTCTGCTTTTCGGGGGTCAGAGACCCAATACTTATACCCAAAAGTGCCTTTATTTTAGGGGCAAAGGAACTAACTGAAATGCTTAAGGATGCCTTTCAACCCTGGGAGGTAAATCACTGCTTTGTGTATGGGCAGGATACTACCTATTGAAGGGTGAGTGTCAGTCCCTCCCATTCTTCCTTGCCAGGAAGACGCATCAGGATGCAGATGAGGGCTCAGTACGCATATAAACCTTACCTTCCTGTGTTTGTGGCTCTCTAGAGGGAATGAACAAAGTGTAGCTGTCACTCAACTCAGATGTGAAGTAAAGACAGGCTGTCAGGCACAAAGAGCAGTAAGTACAGAGAAATGTCTGCTTTCTAAAAGCGGCAATTCTAAAACAGTAA
The DNA here is from genome assembly GCF_964261635.1 of Lissotriton helveticus. Taxonomy (NCBI): domain Eukaryota; kingdom Metazoa; phylum Chordata; class Amphibia; order Caudata; family Salamandridae; genus Lissotriton; species Lissotriton helveticus. The sequence goes on from NC_136060.1 coordinate 223,202,669, forward strand.
TTTTTATAAATCCATCTTCTCCAGTGAGGAGGATTTATCATTACCATTGCAAACATATCAAACATAAAAAAGCTACTCCCCTCTAATCAGGAATTTAAGCTTAAATGAATATTAAGATGTTCCCAATGTTGACCTATGAGCAAGGTAGGCCTCACAGCAGTAAAAAATTAAAGAGGCTGTTTGTCACTACCAGGAGATGCAAAACATACAGGTAGATGACCTACCTTTTACTTACATAGTACCACGCCCTTAGGGTTGCTTAGGGCCTATCTTTGAGGTGACATATGTAATAAAAAGAGGAGTTTAAGGCTAGACAAGTTATTTTAAATATCAAGTCGAAGTGTCAGTAAACTACACACACAGGCACTGCTGTGGCAGGCCAGAGACACTTTTCAAAGGCTACTTCTGTGGGTGGCAGAACCAGTGTTGCAGCCCACTAGTAGCATTTGAAGTTCAGTTCCTGGGCATATGGCATGCCGCTCTACAAGGGACTTGCCAGTACAACAAATATGGCAATCGGGTATACACTAATGTCATCATTTTTAGGGGTGAAACAAATGCACTTTAGCACTGGTTAGCAGTGGTAAAGTGCTCGGAGCCTTAAGGCCAACAAATAAAATCAGCCGAAATGAGAGGAAAAAGGCGAAAAGTTGGGGGTAAGAACGCCCTAAAGATGATAGTTCTAAAATTGCACACGTACTATTTGCATAAATATATATAAACATATTTCTTTCAATTGCTACATATGTCTGTATCCTTATGAAAGGAAGCATAAACCAATGTACACATGGTGGTTGCCACTGTGTATTTATAGTTGGGATCAGGTTTCCATAGGGCCAGTTTCCATTGGTTTGCTAATAATTTTGGGGCCATTAAACAAACCTTTACAAGCTCCACAAAAAATAGTTCATCCACCTCTGCCCCTTCATAGGCAGTTTCAGGGAGATCTATCAAGCAGGGTTAGGGTGAGGGAAGGGGGGGCACAAAGGACGATTTCCCTATGCAAGTTCCCATAGGAAATTTAGACAACACTACAACCAAAACAGCTGAATAGAAATGCAACAAGAACCAGACAGAAAGCTAGATCCTTCTCATGGAAGTGTGCTGTTTCTGGTTAGACTGTGTAACATATCCCTTTCATTAGACATCCCCAACGTGTATCCACAAACTGAAAATAGCCCAGTGAATGTTGTGAATGTGCATGAGAGACACATTTTCTTGAGCTTCAATTAGCTAGCAATGGAAGGTAAAGGTCCACTTGGCAAGTGTACAGAACATTGAAGGGGACAGAGACATGAAGAGGTAGGAAAAGCTTGGGCTAGGTGTGCTTTCACCAGGATATTTCATAGGTAGAAGGCAGCCAGTCAAGGTAGTACAGCTTCATATGCCATCACTTCGTCTTCACCAGTGGTGAAACACTCACCCCATTGGTATCACACTCACACAATATTGAATTACTCCCTCACTCAACGAAGCAGATGACTCCAAACCATACAGAATGTAGCAGGTAGCCTCCACCCTCAACCTCCCACCATGCACACACACTGCACCTCAAACAGTTTCACTGGCTCCCTAACCACAACTCTTTTCAAATTACTTACATACATATTCAGAGCCTTACAGAGCACTGGCCCAGCATAGCTCAAAACTACCTCAGATTTCAGAAACCTTTCAGACACCTTTGCTCAGCCAGACTTGTACTTACCCACCTCCTATGCATACATAGCACTAAAACAGGGACAATAGACTTCTCATTTGCTCCTAAAGAGCAGAATGACCTGCCCCAAAACATCTGCACCATCTCTAAAACTATTGCATTCTGTACAAAGCTAAACAACTGGCCCTTCCACTATGTGAATTCATTGATGGGACCTGAATGCTCCAGGGTCGATGACAGGATACCCTCCCGGGTGATATTGCACTTTACAAATACACAATACTCAGCACCCAATGCTACATGAATGGGTGACATATAGTTCATCCTCTGTCAGAATATAGTATGCGTTCAGTTTGCCATATGACTAGTGCAATACAGTCACAGCACTGCACATAATGGTGGAAGCTATTGATGACTGGTTGAGAGGTTGTTTTGAAGAGGGATTCCGTCCTGTGGCGTATGAGTGTGATGGACCCTTGAATGGCGGCAGTACGTTGATGTGAGTGTACTGATCTGTTGGATTGAACCCATGGCGGGCATTATGAAAGTCTTGAGTGTGGAGTGTGAATGGCTGTGAAAAGACCATACGTAGGTTGGTGCCTTGACATGACTTTATGACCCAGCTGCACTAGTCTCGGATTCAATATTTAGAAACTGTGATAAGTATTTGTTTTTTGAAGCTAACATTTTTGAGGTCTCAAACCCCTCCAGTGTAAAATGTGAATTAAATGAAAAAGATTAGTTACAGATTTATATCTGTGTCAGCAAAGATACTCTGTCCGACAGTGGTAAAGTTTCCTTACTGCCAAGATAATGGTCTGCCCACCACATTTATATACAGAAGACTATTGGTATAACTGTGGTAAAGACTACTCCGTCTCTGGCATGGTTATGGCCATCTGAGTAAGGGCTGTCTGAGGCTGACCTCTATGTCCGCCCACCTAATTTAGATTTGTGGTCTTACAAGTCAGTTTTCAATGCCCATCAACATCTGGAAATCCCTGGTGATAAGAGGCAGTGAAAACTGTCTATTGCCTCTCTCGCCATGGGAGAAAACTCTTATGGTGAGTGGGGCATTATATTTTCTTAATTTTCAAAAAGAAAATTGAAAGAAAAATTGCTGAAATGGTGGATAGCTCCATCAAGTTGATAGAGTTGTGGTCAAACGTAAAAAAGTATTGACAGAAACTGCCATGATTGCGGCTCTTGCCATTGTTTTTTAAATGATCATTAGCTTAGCAGTAATTTCTAAATTTGACAGCTGAGTAGTCTCAGCATGGTGGATTCTAAGTCCTCCGCCAGGCCAACAAAGTCTTCTCTGCCTGCCAAAATGTAAACCTGGCTCTTATAAGAAATCCTCCTTTTTATTGCAAACTAAACACCAGGAGGTATCCAGCATCGATTCTGCTCACTTTCCCATAATGTCCCACAAAACTGGAAAGTGTTTACATAGATAAGATTACTCATTTATTTACATTTTTCGTTGGAAATTGGTATAAACTGTAGAGGTTTACAAATTGACAAAAAAAATGGCGTTCTCATGTGTCTGACACAAATGGCACTAAAGCGCCACGTTGAGAGATAGGTAGTATTTGGGGTCGTGCGGTGCTGCCACCCATACAAATCTACGAACCAAAGACAATTATGAAAACTAGACAACCAGAGGAAGTCAGGACAACCACAATTGGCTACTGTTAGAACTGGGGGTCTCTAGTTGGCAGAGGAAGGTACCACTGTCCAAATAGGGACCCTTGCTTCTCGTCGGAGTAAGAAGGATACACTCTTTAGATAACTCCTGCTCACCCCCTTGGTAGCTTGGCGCGAGCAGTCAGGCTTATCAAAGGCAATGTGTAAAGTATTTGTACCAACACTCACAGTAACACAGTGAAAACACCACAAACTGACTCCACAACAGTTTAGAAAAATAAAAATAAAGGTATTTAATCTAAACTACACAAGACCAAAACGACAAAAATCCAACATAAACAGTTAAAGAATATGGTTTCAAAAGAGTTCTTAAGGTTGCGTTCAAATAATCCACAGTTGCGTCACGTTTTAGCCAGCAGTACCTTTAGATGCGACAAAAGTGCCAAGTGGAAGCTGCTGCTCTGAAAAGCAAGCGATGCGTCACTCCTGAGACCCTGGGGAGGCGATGCGACAACCCCGCTGGACGCATCGGGCATTTTGCGATGACTCCGGTCTGTATGGGGAGGGATGCGATACCTTGCGTGGATTCCGGTGAACAGGTTTCGGTGGAAGCGGCTAGCAAAAGGTACAATGCAACTAACGGCGAAGATTTCAGGTGCGGCGACAATACGCGGTGCAGCGTTGATCTTCTCCTCTCGCGGCCCCTCAATGCGATGGCTCTGCGACTACTCTCGCAGCGACGTGATGCGGTCCGCAAGCAGGCGGTGCGACGATCTCTCCGAGTGAGGACAGGCTCTGCGACGATCTTCCCAGTGATGGTACTTTTCCCGCACCGGAACGATGCGTTCCGCAAGCGAAGGATGCGTCGGTTCTTGCAGCGGCAACAGGCACTGCGACAATCTTGAACTTCGCGGCAGGGGGAATTTCCTCGCACTGATGGGGATGCGCTCCGCAAGTGAGCGATGCGTGAAACTTTGTAAATAGTCTTTAGTATCTTAATTTCCAGCTTCCCAAGCACAGGTACAACTTCCAGAGGCACCACAACTGGCCCAAGCACTCTGGGAAGGACAGAACTCTCTCAGTAGAGTTTAGGGAAGCTGGGGGTGAAGTCATTTTGTTTCTGGGACGTCTTAACAGGGAGCAAGCTCTTCTCAGGCCCTTGGAGATTCCTTCAAGCAAGGGGACACAGCACAAAGCAAAGTCCTTCCCCTCTCCTTGGCAGCAAAGCCAATGCAGGTTAGTCCACAAGCACACAGCAGGACAGTCTTCCTTCTTCAGTCTTCCAGCTTTCTCCTTGGCAGAGGTTCCTTCTTGATTCCAGGATGATCTAATTTTCTGTAGTCTGGGGTCCTGTACTTATACCCCTAAAAGTCTTTGTTCCCTTTGTGCAGGAGGGCTCTGAGCCCGGTCTGAACCAGTTCTGGGTGTTCCTTGAGCACTTTGTTTTCCTGGCCTCCCCTTTCCTTTCAGAGAGAGGGGCAGGGTTGTCAGCTGCCCAGCAGGAGGTGGAGCCAGCATTGTGGAAGGCAGGCACAGCCCTATTCAGGCCCAGGTGCTACCCCCTCCCACCACTCTGGATGCAGATGAAGCTATTCAGCCCAGGGATGGCCCACTCAGCCTCTGGGAGACACCCAGCCCCTACCACTCACAAACCAGATAGTCAATTCACAAACAGGACAAGGCACAAAGAAAGGTCAGACAAGAAAACAGCCACTTTCGAAAAGTGCTGTTCTAAAACACAGGATTTAAAAAACACCTTTCCTAAAAGATGTGTTATTACATTCTGAGTTCAGGGATACCAGACTTTTATGTCCTATCTTGCCCCTAAGGGAAGATATGCAGGTAACCACTGTAGCCAGCATTCCCCATGATAGCCTATGGGCAAGATAGCCTTACAATAGTGAAAAACGAAAAAGGCTATTATTTACTACCAGAGTGTGTCACCTGCACTAGTACATGCTCTACCTTTCACATACGCTGCACCCTGCCCAGGGGGGGTACCTTGGGCCTTCCATACGGGGTGACCAATGTGTACAGAAAGGGAAGGGTTAGGCCTGGTCAGTGGGGGCACTGGCCAGGTGCACATGGCAGTTAACAGACTGCACACAGACACCATTTTAGGGCTACTCATGTGGGTGGCACAATCAGTGCTGCAGGCCCAAGAGTAGCATTTGGATCACCAGCCCTGGCACACTCATTGCACCTTACTAGGGACTTCTTGGTGAGCCAAATATGCTAATCATGGATAACCAATTACAATCACAATTTACACAGGGAGCACTTGCACTTTGATACTGCTCAGCAGTGGCAAAGTGCCCAAAACATCTAAACCAGCAAAAACGAAATCCAGCACAGTGTCATAAATACAGGAGGTAGAGGCAAAAAGACAGGGGAAACCATGCCAAAGATGTCAGGTCTAACAGCTACACTAGGCATTAGTCCACAGACTTTAAATGCTGTTATAGTTAAAATACCCACAGGACGGGAGGAGATTCTGTTCTGGATTACACAGAAAACAAGGACCCCAGGATAAACACAGAATTCTTACAATATGTTTGCCAATAGGGGCACAGTCTTTGCTACAATATATACCAATACTCATTGTACACCCTCATTACATGACTTGCCAGAGGTGCTTAAACCGGTACTAAATGAGTACGGGACAGCCCCTGCACTGTATTTGAGGATGAAACTGATGGTCAATGTTGCCACAATATCCAACATTATGTTAAGTAACATTGAAGGGGAAGCATCAGCGTTGACAGTATGCCAAAATCTCACTACCTTAACTCTGAGATAACAGGAGTGAGAGTTAACCTAAATTATTGAAGAAACCTATGCATCCATTGGTAGAGATAATTTAGGCCTCAGACTTACAAAACCAAAATTAGGAGTAATTCTGAAATGGATAACTCAAGGCAAACACCTGACTCTTCTAGGAAGAAGTGGTATAATAAGAATCATAATGAAAAAACTAAGTCATGGGGTGGATCTCCTCAACAGGAGGCCACTTAAAAGTGCACAAATATATGAACCATGATAATATTAAGATGCCTGACAGGTATCAGGATACTGATAAACCTTGATCTTGTTCCTTTCAGGGTACATCTGAGATACGATCAGAAAGAGGTGGCTGGTGAGAGTGTAGATCAGAGGGGTAAGTAAAACTGAAGAAGGACTAACGACGCTCTGCTGACTACATAATTAAAAAGGAAGACAAACCTAAACACTCAACCCATAATTCCAAAAATAAAAAGGATGCTGGACTGAAACTCCAGCATACCACTTATATTGAGGACACCGTTTATCAGTGGGTAGCGGCCTCTGACAACGCTGGACAGCACAGCAAAAGTCACAATAGTTTGCCACGACGTGATGGATTGTCTGGTGACAGTAGCGCTGAGTGCCTATATCCAAGTGGAAACACCAGAAACTAGGGTGAGCATCCAGCATCGTTTATACGAGATGCAATTCCAATCAGAGGGGGATGTACCAAGATAAACTAATTTTCTCTTTTGGGAGAACTTGTCATTTGGTTATGATATTCTCTTGGCTGAAAATAATTGGGCAACTGAATTTGTGATGGATTGCCTAGAGGGAGAGATGGTAATTTTACGTGCTTTTTTCAACCTAGTGCCAGAATCAGTTAAACATTCATAAACCAAGGAGTGGGCATTACCACTGGCGCTTGTATTATACCATAACCATGTGGAGTGGGATGACCATTCCCCTTATCATGTTATGTCAGTGAGGTTGACCCCACAAACTCAAAGACAATACCCACTTAAAAAGTAGGCTGTGTAACAGAAAGTTCCACCTCTCTTATGAATAATTCCTTGTTTTCTGTAATGAAATCAGATCATTCATATCTTCTAGTATTAGATTACAGACATTTAAACACAGCTACATGTACATTTGCAGTACAAAAGGATCACAGTGCACCACTAATGAACAATAGAGTGTGTAAAAAAAACAAAATAACACTAGATATCTGAAATGGATTTTCGTGCCAAAGAAATGACACCTGAAAGCATGTACTTGACAAGCTTCAGCTTTGTTCTCAAAAACTGTTCTGTCATTTGCCCCAGGAGTTTAAGAACGAGACTTGGGGCCAGATGTAGGTAAATCTGAAATACCGAGTCCTTAATAGCGAATTTTACCGAATCGCTATTAAGAACTCAGTATTTCAGAATTTGATAAAAATGTCCGAATCGGTAAAAATCGGTAATATTTAGCGAATTGGTAGAAATAGGTTAAATATATTACTGATTCCCCATTACCAAATTGGTATCCGTGATACTTTAATACAGATTCTGTAATTAGCGAATCGGTATTTTAAAAAAATCGCAAATTGTTGAATCAGCCAATCCTGTGCTTCCTCATGACCTCACAACCAGGAAGTGTCCACACCCATGCAGCTGCACTGATCCTGAAGCTGTTGGAGAGGCAGTGAGCACAGCAAACAACCCAGGAGCAGCTTTTCCAAGTTTTTGCTGACATCCCAGACCAGATATGGACAACCAGGAGAGGGAAAAGGAGGCAGGAGAACACAAAAGGAAACATACATTTAGTGAGAGAGTGCTCGAGGTCCTTATTGAGGAGGTTACAAAGGACCATGACAAACAGTTTGGAAAATAATCCCTGCACGTGCCTGAGTCTCAGAAGAGGCAGATATGGCTGGTTATCCAGGAAAGGATTAATGCCATTGGAGTAACCCAGCACTTCATTGGAGAACTTAAAAAATGCTGTTATTACCTCAGGAAGCGTGCAAAGGAGAGGTTGGCAGAGAGAATGAAGCAAGCCAAGCAGACAGGTGGAGGAACACAGCACCTGCACCATCTGCCCTGGATCTCCTGGTGGAGTCCAGCCTCCAGCCGGAGAGTGTGAGTGGGATTGGGGATACAGACAGCTCAGCCAGAGCTGGCAACAGGCAAGGTAAGATGCATGCTGTGCCCCCCACTCCCTAACCCCAATCCCTAATGAGGCAGTGTGATTCCCACTCCAGTACATGTTTTACTAAAAACCAGCAATGCATTATGGCAGATGTAGTCAGAAGCAACCCATATCATAACAGTCAGTCCACTGAACCCAAAGGCATGTGACACACATCAGCAATTAGCAAGAAAAGGACAGTCAGTTTGATTGGCAGTCATGAAATTTATTATTACGCAAATGCTGCCAGACAAGTGAGCAAATGTACTTTCTGTCTCCAAAGGCGAGCCATTGCTCAGGGCTGCTGAAGAGGACACAGGAAAGGTACCCAGGAGGAGGAGGTCTTGTTGCCTGCAGAGCACACCACACCACCACCACCACCACCATCACAACCACCATCACCATCGCAACCATCACCAGCATCACCATCGCCACCATCACCGCCACCACCACCGAGAGCCAGCAGGCATACAGTGGCTAGCCTCCAGCAGATGGAGGTGTCCAAGGAGGACAGCATGGGAGGCCAACAGTTCATGGTGGCAGAGGATGACAACAGTGCTGGCACACAGTCACCCACCGAGTGCGCCCACACAGGTGTCACACGCCGCAAAGCAAGGGCAGCCAGTCCAGTTGCACAGGGCGAGGATCCAGGTGTATTTGCCGGTCTTGAGGGGAACATGCTCAAGCTGCAGCACCTGCAAGGCAAAGCAATCAGATCAGTGCAACGGCAGATGGTCCACATAAATAGACACATGCTGCAAATCAAGGAGGGCATTAACAGCATGAACCATACTGTGGCTGAGGGCATGAGAGACATGCCCGAGGCAGTGAGGCTGCTGTGCAGCAAAATGGATGAGGATCGTTTGGCGAGGCGCAGGGACAGGCAGAAATTGGACAACTACACTAAGGCGGTGAAAAGCCTCTGCACTGCCACCACTCTGCTCCGCAGGCGCTCAGTGGCCATGCAGGAGAAGATGGCCCACTGCAGCCGTGACGTGGCAAGGGGGCTGGTCACAGTGACCAGTGCACTAGAAGTGCTACAAACAAACCAGATAGCCACTACAGGTGAAGGTGATGGGGGGGATAGTGAAGAGGCAACTAGCCGCAGGAGCATCACGTCCCTGATAAACGAGTCCAGGAGGCGCAGCGAACCGCACATCGCTGCCACAGGACAGACTGCCAGTGAGAACAGTGTGCCCAGGGAACGCAGAAGTGCTGCGCGTGGGCGCAGGTAGTAATGCCAGCCATCACCTGGTATTGCGAAATGGGTGATGTAACCCTTTTCGCCTTTGGAATGTCCATTGCATATTGCCCTGGAATGTTGAGGCCTTCATGTTGTGATGGTGTGCTATGTTAATAAAACACAGTCACTCAATTACAGTAACTGGCTCAGAATTACTCAGAAATAGTTGATTGTGATCTCAGCCTGTCAGTGTCTCCCATCTGGTGCTGCTGCCACACCTGCTGCACTGTGCTCTGGCTGTGGACAATCCTAACCCTCGTCCTCGGAGTCAGTCAGTTCCACTGCTGTTCCTTTCTTTGTGGCAAGGTTATGCAGCATAGCACATGCTGCTATTATTTTACAGCAGATGATGGGGTGGTACTGACGTGCACCTCCACTTTTGTGGAGGCAGTGGAACCTGAGTCCAAATGTGCGCTCCACAACATTGCACGTAGATATATGTGCCACATTGTATCTTCTCTCACATGGGGTAGATGGATTGAGATATGGAGTCAGGATAAATGCCCGCACTGCATATGCGCTATCACCTGAGTGAAAAAGGAAGTGCCATTAATAACAGTCACCAACACATCCATCCAAGGTATACATCAGGGTGTGTCACATTGATTTACCTAGCAGGTAACCTTCTCCAAATTCACCCCCAGCCAAACGTGTGTAGATCCCATTGTACCTGAATATGTAGGAGTCATGGGTACTACCTGGAAATTTGGCTACAATGTCAGAGATGATGTGGTTGGCATCGCATATTACCTGCACGTTGATAGAATGTGTAGATTTGCGGTTCTGATATATGTACTCTGTGGTTGCAGGTGGGCAGATTGGTATGTGTGTCCCATCAATGCACCTTATAACATGTGGGAACTGTGCCTTTTGATAAAAATCTATTTTGGTTTCTGCAGTTCCGCCTGTGTGCTGGGGAAGCATATGTAGTGATGTATTCTTTGCATCATGGCATCCAGGAAAGTCTTGAAAAATGGGACAGGCAACTCTGTGACACATCACCTGCCAAAGCTATCACCCCATGGTAACTACCTGATGCAAGTCGGTGCAGGCTACAGAGCACCTGAACATGAGGTGTATAGCATGCGCCCTTGGTGTCTGATGCTCCAGGAGTGGGTGCAGGTCCCGTATCAGGTCTAGGATGGATTGGGGGTCTAGCCTGTACCTCTCATGGATTTCAGCCTCAGTCAGTTGGAACAGTGTAAAGTTCAGTCAGTACACACGTTCCTCCCGTCTCCAGATCCTCAGTCCTGCTGCTTGCATGCGAAGCCGCCTTGCAATGACGTAGAGGGCCGCCATTGTGTTCAAACTGTTGCATTTTGGGGCTGTTTAAATGCAGTGCACCTGATTACTACCTGCTTTGAGTCAGTGGTAATTAGCGACTCATAATTACCGAAAAATGGAAAAATCAGTATAAACGAATTTTGGTACATCGATTTGCGAGTTTTTACGGATTTCTTATTTACCTATTCGGTATTTGGGGTTTCGGTGTCTGCTAATCGCAAATTAAGGAATCAGTAACTGGTTTTCCTTATTTTTACCAATTCTTTATTTGTGATGGCGTTTGGTGTTACCTACATTGTAAATGGCTAAATAGCGGTCAGTAACGCAGAAATTCTGCAAATTTCTGTGTTACTGACCAGTATTTAGGCACCTTCATCTGGCCCTAGGTTGTTTTCTGCTGGGCTACAGAGATTTCACAAAAATATGATGACAAGGCATTGTCCTATGCCAACAACATTTGATTTTACACACAAGTACTGTTTCCACCTGCCTGTACAGTTAGGGAGGCAACATTTTGGAAAGTGCTTTTGAATGTGCACTTTGATGCTTTGAGCAAACTGAAAGCCTTACTATTCCAGAAAGATGCGGCCTTACGATCAGGAAAGGAAACATTTGATCTTCAAGTTGCAAGATCCTCTTCTGAGATACAGTTGCTACTTCACACTATTTTCTCACTACATTTTGGGGAACTTATCCAGCGCATTTTTCACGTGTCTAGTAGGGCAGGAGTGGCACACTTTTTTAGAGAAAATAGGCTCTGGCTTGGTTAGTACCTCCCAGACAGTCTTTACAGTTATTCCATCTTTCAAACACTCTGTGCTGGAAGAATTTTTGGAGGTTTTTCGCTGGTCCTGTTGCTGATTGTTGGGAATTTGCTTTTATTTTCTCTGCTCTACTGTGGAAGTCTCATTAAGAGGTCAAATGGAACTAGCACTTTCAAATGTGTTCCTGTGCTGTGAATGCATAATACATGGTTTTGGTGCAAACTTGCGTCAGGAACTAAATGCAGATGGGTTATTGTCCTTTGGCCTGTGTGACTGCACTGCGTGCAGCCCATTGTCAACTGTCTTTGGTGAATTTCTGAGTATGCCCTGGACGTATGCCTAGGAACTCATCTGGTCTTTGGACATTAACTTACTGGTGAGCCCATTGATGGCCCACTTGTAATGTTGTTCTTTACACGTGCCTTTGCTCCTGAACACATTATACAAGCCATTATGGGACGCTTCTGCTCCTAGTGATCTGGATCTTAGCTTGGCTTCTGCAAATCCTGCACTTGCTGTACTTCCTTCAGTGGCTGCTGAGGGGGACAGATGGGAACACATTCGCTTCATGGATCTGATCCAATGGGTGCGTCTTGGAACATCGTCTTCTGTTGCTGGGAACAGCAATATTTTGTCTACCTCTCAGAACCCATAAACAATCTGGCAGTATCGAGTTGCAGAACATTTTTGAATTTGGTTTCCCTTTAATTGCAATTCTTTATTTTTTGTTTGTTTTATATACATCTTTTAATATTTATTAAGGATTTTCAAATGGTTTCCACTGTGCTATTTCATATTGAAGAAGCATTAGTTACCCTGTAATGTTAGGAGTACATATACAGGCCAACATATCTTGAGGGTGTGCATGGAATCAGCCTGGCACAATCCTGATGTTTATGTTGTCCAACAAGCACACAATTTTATCGAGGCGTTACAAGCCGTATAACATGGCACTGCCAACATTCTAGGTTCTGGGTTTCTAAGAATACGCTTTAAATCTGTTTATGCGTTCCATTTTCGCACAAGTAAATATTCATGCTAGTAACTGCTGAAGAAAAAATCACAGAGCGAATATACATACTAACCTTTTACCACCAAATTAAAAATATTTTTGCGTGAGGAGAAAGTCCTTTTCTGACACAACCATCAAATTCCATCTCTTAATGGGCTTTGATGCTGCTCTTGAGTCAATCGTACATATTTTTCATGGTCGGTATGGTTGGTAAAAAATGTGTGGGACACTGCCACTCTGGAACACCAACATCCCATTCCTAGGATACATATTTAAATGAAATATTTGTGAATGTGAAGCCTTTTACAAATGTAAATGCAATTTAGAATACTTTGAGGAATGGTAGTGCACTCATAGAAACATTGAAGCACAACAGAGGAGAGTAAAACAATCCTTTTCAGTAAGCATGCCTAGAATGTTCAACTTCATCCATCCCATCAACATGAATAATCTTACACGTTACTTTTAAAAAGGTACATAAAGTAAATTTCTTTCAACCTCACTTTCAGCTGTGAGTTGCCGCAGACAGTGTCTACTGATTTCAAGAACAGTACTTGTTGACTTCTGAAAAAAATCCAGGCTGCCAAACTGTTAGACCTGTCATCCTCCGGATGGTTCCCCCCCAAGCTTTCTGCCTTCACTCCTTCTGTTTTGCTGAAATTCTTTTTTTGGCCATAGGAATCTGCACACTTTACCACTGCTAACCAGCGCTAAAGTGCTTGTGCACCCTCCTTTAGACATGGTAACATTGGCTTACACCCAATTGGCATCTTTAGTTTACCTGTAAAACCTTAGTAAAGTGGTACTACATGTAACCAGGACCTGTAACTTAAATGCTACTAGTGGACTGGCAGCTCAGATTATGCCACCCACTTAAGGACCCATTTAAGTATGCCTCAGACCTGATATTACAGCCTGGGAGTGCAGTTTTAAACTCCCATTTCAACCTGGCAAAATACATCTTTTGCAAGGCCTAAACCTTCCTTCTTAATGCACATAAGTCAACTACTGGGTAGGCCCTGAACAGTCCATAGGGCAGGGAGCAGTGTATATAAAAAAATTGTACATGTATTTTAAATTTTTACATGTCCTGGTAGTGAAAAACTCCTAAATTCATTTTTCATTACCTGCAACGTCTGCCTTTACAATAGAATTACATTGTGTTTCTGTATTACATTTAATAATTGATGACTTTCATTTGAAGCAGGCATACAAGTCTAGTTTTGTCTCTAAAGAATTGTAATTTAAAACCATCTTCAATGGTAAAGTTGTATTTTTAGTCCCAATCATTTGCTGTCTGCAGCCTGTATTCTGGGTCTCATGACTAGGAAAGGGGCAGAGATGTCACCTACGACACATGTGTATCACAAAGGCTCTACCTCAGCAAACTCACAAAGAGTTTCACACTAGTCTCTTGCGCCCCAAACAAGCTGGGGTCAAGGCAGAGAGGCAGGAAATTGGAGTCACCTCTGTAGGGGAGAACTTGAGAATCTTATCCCACTTCAAAGTTGGCATCAGAATTAAGTAATGGACCCTCAGACCTGGCTCTTCAGTACACTTATACACCAGGGGAGGACTTAGAAGTACTGGTGTGCTCTGCTGCTACAAAAAGGACTGCCCTGACGCCCTGCTACTCTGCTACCTGAGTAAAAAGGACTGGATCTGCTTCTTGAACTCTGGACCACCAGAGTGACTCCAAGGGCTAGTAGGCTGGCCTCCTGATTGGAGACTCAGGGGGAGAAAAGGCTTCAACCTTTTTGACCCCTACACCTTGACTCTACCTACTGTAAGTTCTAGCCCCCAAGTTGTACCCATATAGTCCTGGACCATTGTAAGTGAGGCTAAAGGTGTTCTACCAACCAAGCTGTGGCCTCTACCAGAACCAACGCACCATGACGCAAACCCGACACAGCTATTTGCAGAACCTTATTGGAACTAATGCAGCTATGGTACAAGCCCATATTGCACCACTTGCAGCTCATCAGAACAGGCTCTGCATGATGCATACTCGACTCAGACGTCTCAGTTCCTAATCGGAACCATCACAGCACAACATAGTGGTGACACAAGCCCACATTGCAGCCCTTGAAGCTTATCAAAACTGCTGCTGCTTGACACATCTTTGAAGCAAACCTTGCATTGCTCCTCAGAACTGCCGCTCCATGGTGCAATGCTCTGCAACCAGGATTTGAGGTTCATTTCTCTGTATTAAGACCATGCTCAATTGTAGTCAGCTGCAACTTGTGACTTTTTCCCAATTCGGTGTGAACAGATAACCACAGTTGACACTTTATGCTTCTAAGCACTATTTTAGTTGTTTTGGTGTCACATAATTTATTATAATTTACTCTATTTTTCTACATTGGTGTGGGATTTGTCTTGTGTTGTGTTTTCACTTTGCTAATGTTTGTGTGCTGCATAAATACATTGCTACTAAGTTAGGCCTGACTATTTTTGTGCTAAGCTACCAGTGGGTTAAACACAGGTTAATTTGGGTTGCTTGTGTTTCATCCTGATAAGAATTGTGCTGGCTGCTTGAGTAGGGTTACACCTCCTCCTTAATCAGTAACCAAATTTGTCACACATTTTATATTGCTGTACTGTCTGTGTAAAATGTTGTGCAAACTAGCAACAATAGAATATCACCTCACCTATGTGATCCTATTCCTTTCTATTTACTTGCAATATTTGATTATTTACCCTACATTCACTTCTGAAAGTGGCAAGTTGATAATTATATGGTGCGGGGGTTGTTTACTAAAGTTTTGCCTTAGCGCTTGTATGGCAAAACAGAGTGATGTGAAGCATGCCTCAACTTCCAAACCATCAAAAATACCATGGGGGCGTGGCCAAACGCCACGCAAGATGGCCTCAACCTGGAGCAGCTCCGTCTGAGCGTGCCCGTTCTCCACTACAATCTGCTTATATATCATGATAGCCCTGATGAGAGATCAGCGACATTGTGCCTGATCTGGTGGAGAAGTGTGGCTCACTGGTTAGAGGAGGCAGACCTGGAAGCAGAGGTGAGCACGGGACCAGGGTTCAATTCCCGGCTCGACGGGGTCTTGAGTCCTAAAATGTCCATGGACTCGACAATTCTTGCTCTGGTGCCTACTCGATTCACGGGTTCACACTCTGCGACTCTGGGCAACAGCTTGCTTAATCTCCACAACGGCCCCTCGCGGTGGGATGCCTGGCTTTCACCTTGCGGATACCCTGCTGGGGTTATCTCACAGGGGAATACCAGGACGGGTTCCCTAAGCAAGCGCTTAGAAACCGCTCGGTGATTTGCGCTATATAAATTCCTGTACATTTACATGTACATTTACATTTACATCTCGAAACGCGTCGGCACTTTCATAGGGTGGAATAAAATGTCATCTTCACGATACTAGGACCGGCTGGTCCAGTATTGATTTGTTTAAGAGCCATTCACTTGCTTATAATTCCCCCTTGGATTTGTTTTCTATATATTTTTCTCATTTTTTGATTGTAATGTTAGTTTTAATGTTGTTTGCGATGTATTCTTAGTTTTATTGTAATGTTTGATGCAAGGAATTTTCTTTTTTGTATTGTGTAAAGAATTTGTTTTTCATGTATGCACAAAGTATTTATAGCTGTGTAAATATTTAATGTATTGTTCGTTTTCTGTCATGTAGCTTGTTATAACTTGAAAAAGATTTAAAAAAACATTGACACTAAGTAAAGTGTCGAGGGTGGTCAAAATAAATTGATCGTTCCCTCTCAAGAAGCTTGTGGAGATTTTGTGGTTCGGGCAATTTGTGTTACATGTTACATATATATCATGAGAGAGCATAACTTTTACAACTTTACAACAATCGGAGCCCATCCGGAGTATCCTCACGGTGACGGAAAACGCAGTGCCGGCCCCGACAACAACTCTGCCTGCATGGTTTGAATGATAGAGGTGGGGCAACCGAGTTTCCATGCACGGTTATCAAAAATGGCAAAGATAGGACGAAGCCGCACCATGACGCAAACCCGACACAGCTATTTGCAGAACCTTATTGGAACTAATGCAGCTATGGTACAAGCCCATATTGCACCACTTGCAGCTCATCAGAACAGGCTCTGCATGATGCATACTCGACTCAGACGTCTCAGTTCCTAATCGGAACCATCACAGCACAACATAGTGGTGACACAAGCCCACATTGCAGCCCTTGAAGCTTATCAAAACTGCTGCTGCTTGACACATCTTTGAAGCAAACCTTGCATTGCTCCTCAGAACTGCCGCTCCATGGTGCAATGCTCTGCAACCAGGATTTGAGGTTCATTTCTCTGTATTAAGACCATGCTCAATTGTAGTCAGCTGCAACTTGTGACTTTTTCCCAATTCGGTGTGAACAGATAACCACAGTTGACACTTTATGCTTCTAAGCACTATTTTAGTTGTTTTGGTGTCACATAATTTATTATAATTTACTCTATTTTTCTACATTGGTGTGGGATTTGTCTTGTGTTGTGTTTTCGCTTTGCTAATGTTTGTGTGCTGCATAAATACATTGCTACTAAGTTAGGCCTGACTATTTTTGTGCTAAGCTACCAGTGGGTTAAACACAGGTTAATTTGGGTTGCTTGTGTTTCATCCTGATAAGAATTGTGCTGGCTGCTTGAGTAGGGTTACACCTCCTCCTTAATCAGTAACCAAATTTGTCACACATTTTATATTGCTGTACTGTCTGTGTAAAATGTTGTGCAAACTAGCAAAAATAGAATATCACCTCACCTATGTGATCCTATTCCTTTCTATTTACTTGCAATATTTCATTATTTACCCTACATTCACTTCTGAAAGTGGCAAGTTGATAATTATATGGTGCGGGAGTTGTTTACTAAAGTTTTGCCTTAGCGCTTGTATGGCAAAACAGAGTGATGTGAAGCATGCCTCAACTTCCAAACCATCAAAAATACCATGGGGGCGTGGCCAAACGCCACGCAAGATGGCCTCAACCTGGAGCAGCTCCGTCTGAGCATGCCCGTTCTCCACTACAATCTGCTTATATATCATGATAGCCCTGATGAGAGATCAGCGACATTGTGCCTGATCTCGAAACGCGTCGGCACTTTCATAGGGTGGAATAAAATGTCATCTTCACGATACTAGGACCGGCTGGTCCAGTATTGATTTGTTTAAGAGCCATTCACTTGCTTATAATTCCCCCTTGGATTTGTTTTCTATATATTTTTTCTCATTTTCTGATTGTAATGTTAGTTTTAATGTTGTTTGCGATGTATTCTTAGTTTTATTGTAATGTTTGATGCAAGGAATTTTCTTTTTTGTATTGTGTAAAGAATTTGTTTTTCATGTATGTACAAAGTATTTATAGCTGTGTAAATATTTAATGTATTGTTCGTTTTCTGTCATGTAGCTTGTTATAACTTGAAAAAGATTTAAAAAAACATTGACACTAAGTAAAGTGTCGAGGGTGGTCAAAATAAATTGATCGTTCCCTCTCAAGAAGCTTGTGGAGATTTTGTGGTTCGGGCAATTTGTGTTACATGTTACATATATATCATGAGAGAGCATAACTTTTACAACTTTACAACAATCGGAGCCCATCCGGAGTATCCTCGCGGTGACGGAAAACGCAGTGCCGGCCCCGACAACAACTCTGCCTGCATGATTTGAGTGATAGAGGTGGGGAAACCGAGTTTCCATGCACGGTTATCAAAAATGTCAAAGATAGGACGAAGCCCCAGCGTAGTGCCCATGGGGGTGTGAGGTCTCAGAAGAGCTGGAGTGTACAGTGAACTGGTTGGTACCCCGTTTCCTGTAGCTGTAAGGAGCAGTGGCCATTGGAGGCATGGAGAGACTTGCCCCATGCTTGCAGGTGAGGAACACTGCATAAATATACCAGGCACCATGACCCAAACCTAATGGGCCACCTAATCAACTGTGGGCCTAGTGGAGAGCCCTTTGACTACTGCCTAGAACCTGGAAGTGGCTCCTGCTGGCATCCGGGGACAAACTCTCGGCTGATAATTCAAAGTGCATCACGCACGACGCGGCCGCATCGGACGCTCTCTGCAGTCCATCTGGGACCAGGCAGACAATAGCATTCAGGCACAATTCCATCAATGGGTAAGCCTCACAGCACAGGCGTACCACACCGCCTGGAACGCCGCCCTGGGGACACGGTGGATTTTTTAAAAGCGGCTGCCTCCTGCTGCGTGGGTAGTGGACTTGCAGTATCTCATCTCCCACCCTCCCTACAACTCGCACGAGCTGCAGCATTGCCATAGCTATCCTCAAATTCATCAGGACTATTGGCCCTACTGACTATCAGCAAGCCCTTTGCCCACTCAGACAATTAGGGGTGGGGACGGATCTGGGTACATTCGAGAGGCCCTGATACTGCATAGAGAGTGCCCCAGGGGTGGATAGCCTGAGTTAAGAGTAAATTCCAAATAACAAATTACCTGAGCTGCCTAGACCTGAAGGTGCAGCCCCCGTACCTGGTACAGGCAATGAACAATCAACAACTGGACAACTTTAGTGTTTAATGCCGGGACTCATGAAGATATACAATGGCAGGCGGAAGAATTACTAAAGCTTCCACACAGTGCAAGCTGGATGAATACGCCTGGAATAAGGGAGCGGGCCCTAGGGACAAAGATGAGGAAAACCTACCGTAAAAGCAGCAAGAAGTTGACCGGTCATCAAAACTCATTCTTCAAGATATAGTGACAGCCATCACAATGGTGAGAACATCACTAGAGAATAGGAATGACTGTATCTGCTGAAGTTTCTCTCATACCTGCAGACATGCGTAACATGAACTCTAGAATCAGAGAAGTAGTATCTACAAATAGCTCCTTGGTCAAGGACACCTCCACCCTACAAAAGGTGACTGAACTGCAGACCCGAAACGATAGAATGGAGAACCTCCTTGATGAATATGAAGGGCGTTCACGTTGCAACAAAGTGAAAATTCTTGGTATTCCGGAAAGCGCAAAAGGGACAGGTGGAAGACCTGTTTGTTGAGGACCTGGTCACAAAGAACCTGCAACCCAGGAGACTGTCAACATTTTTCACAATCGAGCGGGCACACAGAGTGCACGGTAGCAGACCCAAGCCAGGAGCCCGCCACGATCTATAGTGGCAAGAGTCTTCAACTACAGAGACATTATTTTACAAATGGCTCCAATGACACCACCAATAGAACTTGAAAACAGCAGGGTGACCTTCTTCCCTGACTTCACGATCAGGGTCCAGCGACAAAGGTGTAACTTCCTTGAAATTAAAATAGTCCTGAGAGAGAAAGACATCAAATATGCCATGCTCTTCCCTGCCAAACTGTGAGTGGAAGTTGAGGGTAAGACATGGTTCTTCACTACTCCTGATGAAGCTCGGGACAGACCGAGAATTGCGGAGAAAAAGAACCAGCACAACTCAAGAGAGAGACAGTGGCAGAATCGAATGGAGTAGAAAACAGGATCCACACCAGGTGAAAGTCTGATGACAGATGTTGAAAGAAAATAACTAGTCTGTATCCTTTATTGGGATGATACACTGCCCACAATGAGCTTTTCTTTTGGATAATGCATGTCTTAACCTCCAGCAGGGCCATAAACTTCTTGCAAGGCAAGATGCTGTTGATTATCTCTCACTAGAAATTTGTAATCGCATAATAAGTAAGTGAACTCGGTTTCCAGACACTCTAACTCATGTTACAGTATCTCATGACAATTAAGGTAGAACAGGTCCGAGGTTGGCACATGACCTACAAGTTTTAGGGGTGGGCGATAGGCATTCTGCAATATTGGAGTGGCAGGAGGTTCCAATACAGCCACTTAGGGAGGCTGGGAGGGGGTAACAGTTATTGTTTGTTGGGTGGGAGGGACTCCAGCCATTTAGAAAATATGACTGTAACCAGACTGTAATGTTTTTTATCACCTGTACGGATGATTTTATATAGGCTCTTGACCATTCTGATACCTACTATGGTGTTTAATTTAACAAGTACACCACGTTGTTAGCTTTACAGCCATTCTACTACACGTATCCTTGCACATTTAGTAATGGCCCTCTCATACTCTTTCATGTGTACTTCACAAAATTCACATATAAGTGGTTTCCCTGGTGCACTAGTACACGGGTCCCGGCAGGCGCCTGCTAATTTTAACCAGTCCTAATATTTCCCCTTTACAGATCTAATCCCTTTTAGAGTTTCTAGATCCGTCCTCGCTACGGTGTTCCAGCCAAGTCTCTTTCAAGACAACATGAGCAGGGGGAGGAGTGGTGAACACTTTCTAAGTAAGCATGATGGTTTAGCCGTCCATCTTGGGCCGGCCAAACTGTCATGCGCATGTTCCACACCAGGCTGTATTGCACAGCCTGGGTGAAGAACATGCACAGGCTCTCACTGCCTGTCTGAGCACTGAACCATTAAGCTCAGACCAATCATGACGCTGCTGTCATGTGACAGCAGCGTAGAGGATTCTGCTTCCTGCTGATCGAAGAGGACGGATGAGAAGGAGCGACTGGCAGCGCAGGTAAGTGACTTTTCATTTTTTTTCTTAACACCCCGTGCCTCCCTCCTGCTCACCACTACTGCCCAGTAGAAGCCGCTACTGGTCATGTAACACGTGTGCCATCTTATTGCTACAATACATGTTTTTCTTACATAAGGGTATATAGCCACAGATAATTAAAAGATAGTATTTTAAGGAATGGTAGTAGCGTGTTCACAGAATGATAAATGTTAAAATGGTGCAAGTAAAGTACGATCCTCATTTACAAAGGCTTTTTGTGGTCACACATTTTGTGGCTGTAAAACGCCTTTAAAATGTATCAAAGCTCTTTTACGTGATGAGAAAGTCTCTCCCTCTCATAAAAGGTCTTTTGTGACCTTTTCCAAATCATAAATAAGAGACAGTACTATACTGGTATTTCAAGCAGTCTGGCACTGACAGATGTGCAGTTTAAATAGGGCCAGCATGTGGGCTGTTTTTTTTTGTCCTATGTGTTACGACGGAACTAAGGAAAAATCCCAGATATATCTGTTTCGAGTTGGCCCACCTGGCAATGCCACACTGCCGAAATTCCTGGATAACACTAACAGAAGAGGGAATGAAATGTACATCTCTCTTCTTGTTGGGAGTCATGATGGAATGTGCCGGACATATATGGCCACAATTGCGGTTGCATTGATCGGTTACAGACTCCAGAGTTGAAGTAGTAAATCATTCACCAAGCAGCTGTGCCTTTAGGATGTTCGAAGTTCAAATAACTAAGAATTCCTTAATTTCTTTCTATTGAAGGACAGACTGTTGTCAGATTTGAGAATTAATGAAACACCCCATGCTGCAAAAATATCATCCAGTATCTTGATGACTTTGCCACGGGTGGTCGATGATAAATCTTCCACTAAGGGAAAACGTGAGCACTCATTAATAACTATTGTAAGATGATAGCCATTGTTTAAGGGTCCAAATAAATGAACTGTAATTTTCTCCCATGCTTGTTTACGAATATCAGACATATTTAGGTGGCATGCTTTCAATTCCTTCCCAACTCATTCGTCAAGGCCAGGAAACCACGCTCAATCTCTGAGGAGTCTTTTAGAGGCTACAACGCCACAATTTCCTTTGTGTGCCAGTCAATGACTTGTTTTCTCAAGCTCTCTTATACGGGAATCCTAAAACCTCTTAGCATAATAACTTCTTGAGTGAGAGAAAACTCTTTCTGCACATTTTAGAATTTTTTATATTCAACATCATCTGTGAGAGGCTGAATATGCTTTCTCCATGATTACATTGCAATGATAGCCTAGTGTGTAAGCATGTCTATGTCTGTGTTGGTAGAAGCAATGATCAGCTCAATGGATAATGCTGCAGGGGTGCTAGACGTTATTATAAAATTAACATATCTTTCAGCCATTTTAGACGGTACACTGTGACGCTGTAAATGCACTCATGAGAAGTAATATACAGGGTTTTGATCCTTCCCTGGCTTATGCACAACAGTGTAATCTTCCTCTTGCAGTCTCAAAGTCCACCTCTCAATGAGAGAGGGCATCTTGGTTTTCGGATTTCTGAAAATGAAGAGCAAAGTCTGGTAGTTAGTGAAATGGGTGAAGTGTAATCTGTATAGAAACACATGAAAATGTTCAAAAGCCCACACTACGGCCAGGCTCTCTTTTTCTGGCTGAAAATAGGCACAATCAGTCTGAGATAGACTTCAGCTAGCATGTGTCGCTGAGCTTTTGAGCAAGGACCACCAACCATGTATGCAGGAAAATGTGCAGGCCTTATTGGGGGTGACAGAGCACCACAGACACTGGAGACTGAACGTTTCCTTGATTATCTAGCCCCTGCAAGATTTGACTCTCAAAGGCATGCCGACCGAGTGCCACAGTCCCAAGACTTCAATATAGGATGCGGCACTGTCAATGGGTCTTCTGGATTACACCGAGGATTTTCACTTGCTCTGCAATGAGAAAGGGGGCTGTTCACTGGGGGCGGGGGGGGGCACAGAAGCATGGGTCATTCCGCCTTCTTGCTTGTGAGCAATAGTCTCTGCAGCCTTTGTGGAAGAACAATCAGAAAATGTTGTATTGGCGCACACTTTGGTTTTATACGTTACACATGCCATGGACACACTGCTAACTTCAACTAAGACACAGCACTTAACAACTACATGTCGCACTAGCTATGAATTGATGACATTGGCCGCACACATTGTCAGCAAAATATGCACTACTGAATTCTGCCTGCCTTGATGACAATAACCTAACCAATGAAGCTTTTCATGATTTTGTGCTCGCTACTGACAGACACACTAAGGTGCAACCAGATTTAAGGGACACAGCATTAGCAGATATCTAAGGGAACCTTCCTGTGGATGCCTAAGGGATGAAGTGGGGACTTTGTATGCTTCCTATGCTGTGGGAGCAGCTCACAACCTGTTGGAGGGGGCGTAACGAATAGCGGTCAAGAGGGCCCAGGCAACAGAACTAGTGGCATTGATCAGGGCATGCATTTTTATAGAGGGACAAAGAATAAACATCTATATGGATACCCAGTATGCATTTGGGGAGGCCTATGACTTCGGTAGCTATGGACAATGAGGGGGTACTGTCATATGGTTACTGCTTATCTATATACTGTGTTAAGTTAGCATGAGCTTATTAAATGTTTAAACACCATTTTTCCTTTTGCTGCTTCTGCACACGACACTTAATTGTTGATTTAGCTTTCAACCTACAAGACCGTTGTGATTTACATGAGAATAATATGTTATTGCTCTGATATCAGCTTTGCTTAGTAAACTATGTCTGTACAGAGAGTGCTGAAGCTTCAAGGATAACTCGACACAAATTGTTGTGAGGTCTGATCTCCGAACCTTCATAGACATAACATAAGTGCAGCTCCTGCCAAATTCTGGCTTTAGGCGCGTTTTATATTGCTTTGCTTAGAACACACATACACACTTGATGCGGTTCGCATGCAGAGAGAGCTGGTGGAAGCTGATGTGATCTCTTCATACTAGGATCTTGAGGTATGGGGCCGCCCTGCTAAAACCCAAAGAGACTTTCTTAGATATTAATATAATATGCTAGTTAGGGAGGATGAGAATTAGGTGTTGTTAACCCTTATTCATTACACCATTTTAGTATGCTGTCACCATTTGCTTTTTATGGACTAGTAACTATGCTGATAACTTTGCTTCTGATAATATGTTTCCTTGTATTATCTAAGATACTGCGTTTGAGAAAACGGCATTAGTAAATAAATATTTCAAATGTGCACGTGTCCTCATTTACTCCACGTTCTGGTTTGAAATGATTGTATACCGAAAGAGTGCTCATGTGTTCCACGTGACCTGAGGTATCGTAAGTTCATGTTCTGGTTTGTCTAAACATTGGGAGTTTGTTATGACCAATGAGACACTGTAGCTAGCCTGGTAAGGGGATTTTGGGTACTGAGGTGAGTTTTGGGCCACCCTAATTATCCGAGGTTCCAAATCTCTATGCACAGTTCTGTAGGAGAACCGAATTCCCGCTACATGGAGCCCAACCGTTGGTGCTCTTATATCATGACACTCGAGTAGTATATCATTCAAACCTTAACCCCTTCACTGTCGTTTCCGGAAAACGGTGGTGTCGGAAAAACCTACCTATTTTTGAAATAGGTCTTTTCAAGCTTGAATCTTTCTAAAACGGTTTCCTTGAATTACTACCCAGTTGTGCTACAAAGTTTACTTTGTTTTTCTAAGTTCCTGTGCAGTCATGGCCCAGCCTGTGGACATTCCGCAGCATAGTCGAATTGCTGTGCGCAATCATTCGCAAACTTACAATGTACCCGTTGATGGCTTGGCTGTGATTTTGGTGGTGAGTGCGGAAGCAGCTTACCCATACGAACTCTTTTATTCGTGGGTGACGTTTCCGGCTGTGGACGCTAATTCTGGCGTGTTCCACACTTACACTCCCTCACCTGTGCCGAATGAATGTACTCCGTACAGGGCACTGGAAGTACCTATTGATCATTGGCAGCATCGCGTTTGGTTTGGTGGCTCCCTACCCCATTCGTTAACCGCTCCGAGGTTAGGTCCTTTGTCCATTCCAGGCGCAAATTGGCCTGTTTTGGCTGGATTTACTCCTCATCCTCAACACGGCAATTGTACCTTAGCGGATGTTCGTAGACTACATGTAGTTTCTATTGCCGTGATTCGTGCATTAGTGCAGTACATAGGTCGTCATCTCCCGGGTGGGCCCCCGGGAGGTCCGGCTCTTCCAGCGGGGCAGGGCGGTTTGAAGCTCAGTCCGGTGATGGTCAATGCAGTGATGGGTAAGCGTCCCCAGGAAAAGGATGATTTTTCTTTCTGGCTTGCCGAGAAATTTGACCAGCTGGAAGCAGTATTTCCTAATACAACTCCTGGTGATAAACATAGGATCTTAACGAATAGTTTACTGAAGGATTTGGCCCCCGAACTTGTTGACTGTGAAACCTGGGGAAAGACATTTGCGCCGGTCTATGCGAGGTGTTTCGGCACTCCGTCTATGGCTGTCTTGCCTGCGATCATTAAACGTGTTCAAGATGATCACGGACTGCAGGCAGCGGTTGAATTGGGCATGCGCCTGTGTGGCTCCTTTGATATAGTTTGCGATCTCATTCTTGCTAATGTCAAGGGGGATGCAGTGAACTTTCAGGTTGCTAATGCTTTGGAGGCGATCCCCGATGCCGCTAAACCCAGGCAGTTGGCGAGGATTATTGTGGCTGCTTATAGAAAAGTGGGTCGCAATAGCAAGGGTCTAAAGCCTTTTTCTGTGAAAGAGAAGAAGCAACCCCAAGGGCAGACTTCAGAAACGGAAGTTCAGCCCCAGTCCAAAAAAACAAAATTGGCCTAAGAAACAGAAACAGGGTAAGCAACAGCAACAGCAACAAAAACAGGAGTCTCACCCTGCGTCTCAGATGCCTGTGCAGACAGAACGTGTTTATGACTTGCGCGATCGCGCAACGATTCAATCACCTGATCGATTTCAGGTTTCTGATCAACGCTCTCCTCGTTCCTTTCAGGACTCATCGGCTCCGAAGACCGGTGGTGGGGGAGGCGGGAGGGGTCGGGGTGGTCAGCAATGACGTGACCAGCCCCGCCCAACTGACGTCACAGGACAGCAGGACGGCTCAACGTCGAAGAGACCACAGTTTGCCAAAAAGAAAGTCGCGGCTTTAACAGCGCATCGATATGCCACAGATAGTGAGAACGCGGCTTCGGAATCTGACATGGGCTCTGACTTTGCTGGACAGCGCAGCGGAGATTACCATTGTGACAGAGGCCCTGCGTCCACTACTGAGGTGACAGCGACTGATATTTATGTTGTGATAGAAACAGCCGATACACAAGTTGATCCCCCTGATAGACTTCTATGAAATTGTCCTGTTAATAGAAGGTGACATACAACGTACCGTCAAAGGGGTATTTTGGGAAAATCTTTCATCTACGTATGACATTTTGCTTTCGGAGGCTGACTGGCCCCCGCCTTTTGTGCTCGCAGCGCCGCGAGGGGAGGAGGTAATCCTCCCGAGTTTCGTGAACACTGTCTCGAAGGAGCATGCGCAACATTTTGCAGAAGAGTGGGCTAGGGCTCTAGCACCGGCTCTGTAGCGCAACCAATGTGGTTGGGATAAATGGTCCCCATGCCACGAGATTCCTTTACGGTCTCAGCCTCAGCCACAACCTCAATATCCCATACGGCGTGAAGCCAAGGCTTCCGTCGCGGCAATCCTTGAACAATTGGAATATCAGGGAGTTATTGAAACATGTGTGTCACCGATGAATAACCCTCTTTTTACTGTGACCAAGCCTGACGGTTCATATTGTTTCGTATTGGATTACCGCCATTTAAACTCGCATTGCCGCAACTGTGCAGTACAGAATACTCACGGCTCTGCCCTAGTGGATAGTCTAGTCCGTAAGCGTTTTAAAACAACGCTTGACATTTCCAACAGTTTTTATGCCCATAGATTGGATGGTCTAAGTTCCAATGGACCAGTTTTAGGTGTGGCGGTGTCCAAAAACAATCTGGGCGTCTCCCAATGGGCTATAAGAATAGTCCTGGGATTTTAACCGCCCGTATAGTGTCTCTCTTAGAGAGGATCGACCCAGATGCTTGCTCTTATGTGGATGACATATATCTCACGGATGACGAAATTTAGGAGCATCTGTGTCGAGTGAACTCCATAATTTGTACCTTTGCAGACATGGGTTACAAATTTAACTTTGCAAAATCGCACATTGCTGAGTACACAGTGTTGTTCCTGGGCTATGAGCTCAACAATGAAGGTAGAGGTTTGGCTCCTCACTTCTTGGAGAAATGCGCACAGTTGCGCGCTCCTTCAACACTGAAAAAATTACAGTCTTTACTGGGCTTTTAAAATTTTGGGAGAACATACATTCCGGAATATGCCCAGCGTATCAAGCCTTTGTATGCTTTGATACAACCAACTTTTTCCAAATCATGCTGGCTGCCTGAGCATTCAGCCATCTTGCAATCCTTGCAGGCTGATCTGCTTGCTTCTAAATTTCTGCTGACTCTTGATAACCACACTAACCTGGTGATAAGAATTATTCCTGGGACGTTGGGTTTCACGTACCTGACTTTTAATGAAGGAGACACAGTACCTATTGCTTACAAGTCAAACTTGTACACTTCGGCTGAAATGCGGTTTTCCACTGTGGAGAAAGTTTTAACGGCTGTACAGATGGCGATTCTTAAGGAACGTGCTCTGTCATAGAGAAAACGCATGTTGGTTGTTACACCCTGTCCTCATTTGGAGGCAGTTACGAAAGCCAGTGTACCAAATTCTAAAGTTTTGCACCCTCGGTGGATTCAATGGGCTGCTTCCTTGACGTCCACGGATGTCAAGTTTATTTTTGACGCCTCATTACGGTCGCAGGAGTACTTGCAGTATGAATTCGTTCATCCTGCTCCTCTGGCTATGCGACTTTTGGAGGACTTCCATTGCATCATTTACACTGATGGTTCGGCGCAGGTTGCGCATGGCTCTAAACACGCCTACGTTTCCGCATGCGCCATTGTGGTCGGTGCCATGGTGAACGATGAGTTCAAGTCCAGAGTAGTGCACAAGCAGACTCTAGGGGACTGCACCGCACAATTGACAGAGCTTCGTGCTCTATTACTAGCGTTGGAGTTCGCAGATCCTAGTGTGAGTACTCTTATTGTGAGTGATTCTTGTTACTGTGTCCAGTCTTACAATGAAAACCTGTTCTTTTAGATTCAGAATGATTTTCGTGATTCCACGGGTAGCACAATAAAACACAAGATGATCTGGGTTTGAGTGGCTGAGCTTAAGGCTAAGTTGCCACTCGTTTTTGTGATTCATACTCTCGGCCATCAGCGTGTGGGAGTTCAAGCTGTCGGTAACTCGCTTGCTGATGAAGCAGCGAAATCAGCGGTGTCTGAGTATCTAGTTGCAGCAGTTACACGGTCCAAAAGTAAGATTGATGGTGACATCTTGGCAGCTGTTGCTGCCTCTGAGAAGGGAGGTAAACATCCTACGGGGTTCCCTTCGAAGTACACATACCACTTAAGTCCTGATAAGGTTCCTTTTGTGAAAATTCCGTAAGTTGGTGAACGTTTGATTCCCAACTCGGATCTTAGGGCTAGCTTGATTACAGGGGCATATGAAGGTGTGGCGTCTGCACATGCGGGCATCTCGGCCACTGTGGCTCAATTACAACAACGTTTCTGGTGGCGGGGACTGTACAAACAGACACGTCACTATGTCCTTCAATGTGACATATGCCAGCAGATTAAACCTTCGACTGCTGCGCGTCCGCCACAGACACAGTTGTACATTTCTAATAAACCACTAGGTTGTGTTTATTTAGATCACTGCGGTCCTTTTTCCTCTAATACTGCATATAAGTACATCTTAGTAGCAGTTGATTCATGCACACGCTTTGTGTGGGTTTGGCCCCATCGCAGCGCTGATTCACGGACTGTCATTAGAGATTTGCGTGTCTTTGTAGGGATTTTTGCCTGTGGTACCTTTCATTCGGATCAGGGTCCGGCTCTCGCCTCTAAGGCGTATAAGGATGCCATGACTTCGATGGGGGTCCAAGTCAAGTTTTCGTCTCCCTACAGACCTGAGGGTAATAGTGTAGTGGAGCGAATGAACCGTGATTTAAAGCAATCTTTGACAGCTCGAGTTATAGGCACTGGCAGAAGCTGGCTGACCCACCTCAATGGCATACAGCGTGCTCTTAATAATCTCCCCAGCAGGTCTCCGGGGGGGCGGACCCCATACGAAATGCTCTTTGGCATCAAGATGTACGTCCCTGACCTTGATGGTCTAGACTGCGTGGTTCGCACCACAACCTTTGACGTAGATGAACATTGCAATGTTTTACAGGATCTACAAAAGACCAGAGACAGTCTTGCAAAGGAACATTTGCCCTCCACATCGGATGATGCATTGCAGATCCCGGTAGTTGGCTGGCTACTCCAAGTTGGAGAATTGGTTCGAGAGAAGATCGATAACAAGAAAGAATTTGGACCTTCCTATCGAGCTCCGGTTCCAGTCCTTGGAGTGAAGGGCACAAGAACAGTCATTTTACCTCCGCTTCCAGGTCGTAAGGAAAACAGGTTTATCTCAATTGACAATGTCAAGATACACAGAGTGGCCGATCCTTCTTAGTATGACTCCGACAGTTTCCTGTCCTTCCATTGTGAGAAATTCTGTTTTGGCCACTGCTTCTAATCCTGAACCTGAAGTGGCCATCGAACTACCTGCTATTTCCAGTCCTTTATTAAGTACTTTGCCTGGTACAGACCATGATGAAATTGACTACACTTACCCCACTGACTTATCTATGCCTGATCTGCAGACACGTTGGCCACAGAATCCAGATTTTCATTTGACTCTGTTTCCAATGCCTCGAAGAAACCCTCACGGTTTGCAGTTTATGCCAGTTTATTTAAAAAACATTTTTTGATTCCCCCTTGGACATATATTTGGCTGGTGCTTTTTTCAGTTTATCTTTTTATGTCACTTGGTTTTGTGTTTTATTTTTTCCGAATTGTCAATGGTCATTATGTCGGGGAAAGATAATGCATTCGACATCTCAATGGAACTTTGGCCCCGCTTTCCTCATCGCATTCTGCACACAGACTGAAAAGAGACTTGACATTTGTTAACATCACTGCTTGGCCTGTCCTTGATGGGATAGTGTGGGATGCCGTTAGATTTCAAATTCATGGCCCTACTGAGGTTGTTAATGTCCCTAATGTGCTTAGAGTTAACATGGGGGATGTAGTGAAACAAAACATACGTTCTGATGATTGGGATGTTCAGGCCGTAGAGGCTTTGTTTTCTGATTTGAAATACTATGCTGCCTTTGATGCTGAAGATGTGTACTTAGAATCTGCTAATTATGGCGATTTGTTTTGTTTTCAACATTTTGGCAATCACTTCTTACATAAAATAACTTCCAGAAGGAATACTGTAAATTATACGCAATGGGGGCATTGCCCAGCACCGAAACAAGGAAGTTCAAGTACTTTTTTGAAAAAGTACACTTATTTTACCGACTTCAATCTGTCCAAACCCGAGTCCTTTTATTTTAGAATGACACAGAGGCCAATGTCCAAGGTTAGACTTACCGATACCAAATTATTGTACTCGAAGTTCTTTCTTGATCAGCTGGCTGTGGGCAGCTATGAATTATGGAAGGAAACTATTGACCTCAAATCAGTTTGGGGTTCTAAAAGCTGGCAGGTACAAGGCACAGAGGCTTTGCACCGAGCCTGCCTCATCCCAAATCAAATGTTGTTTTTGAATTCTTCTATTTCACAGACAACATGCTTTGGATTGGCTACTTCTAAAAAATTAAATACTCCTACCATCCCTGAGTTAGAAGAATATTCTGGCTGGAGTAATTATACTCAGTTGTTGAATAGGGACTTGCAGACCCTTTTGCTTAATTCATCCTTTAACATATCCAGTTTGGATCCAAAAGGTTGGCTGATGTGGCACAGAAATGCTGATTCGTGCCAGCACAGTTTTCTGGGTTTATCTGATGGCTTTAAACGGGTCAGACCTGATCCACGTTTTGACACTGACCATTCTGTCACGACCTACTCAGTAGGCAAATTATGTCAAAATTGGCTGAAACATTCTACATTAGCTGAGGTTAAATTACATCTGTCCAAGCTGAATGAAGATGGTGATTTAAATGATTTCATAAAAGGCCCGGCTAATAGTAGGTCAAAAAGATGGATATATGCTATTTACAATGAAATCTGGAAGACATCACAGATTGAGGCGGCGACACGCCTTAGAGCTATTGATCAAGCTAATCTAGAAAAAGTGCTTGCAGTGGTAGATAATAGTATTAACATGCTTTCTTCCCGCATTTACACGTTAGATAATATTGTGTCCTCTGTCGTGGATATTGTGCAGGATGAAGTATCTGTATTGTACCATGGTCAAAATCAATTGCGTTCTATCATGCAATTTGCTTGGACCCTGCAAACACTGAAGTCTGGCAAGGTGCCATGGACCTACATGAATGTCTCCTCTCTCTTTGCCCCCTTTAATTTAACTGACAAGCAGCGCTTGCTTTCCATGCGCGATGCGTCTGTTTCAATGTTACATATTGAGAGGTTGGAATCCTTGCCTTTTTCTGTGGTAGAAGCCACTGCTGCAATGTGGTTTATCCATGGTTTGATAACATTGCCGTTTGCTTTATATAAGTTCACAAATTGTATGCGATATGTTGCTATAGGTAGATATGAACCATTAGCTAATGCTTTTCTTCATGAAGTCTGGTCCCTCCCATTTACTTATAGATGT
Organism: Lissotriton helveticus; assembly: GCF_964261635.1. Lineage (NCBI taxonomy): Eukaryota > Metazoa > Chordata > Amphibia > Caudata > Salamandridae > Lissotriton > Lissotriton helveticus. The sequence goes on from NC_136060.1 coordinate 223,234,555, forward strand.
TTAAAAGACGGACAAGAAGTGTATCTGAATGGGGAGGAGTGTACTGAGACTCCGGATCACTCCTTAATGTGTAGACACATTCAATTGCACGGTTCTTGTAATCAAGACCGGCCAAATTTAGCCTGTGTTTTGAAAGGCACACCGGTTCCCGCAATCGTTCCCACTTTTACCTTACTGGCGAACGGAAGTTATTTACTTTTAAATAATGAGAATTGTTGTGGGTTAATTAAAGGTGTTGCTTATGTGGTGACCATATCTGAACGTGTGGTTTGCTGCAAAAATGTACTTTACCCACCCACGCATGGGAACGGGGATGTTTCCATCTGGCCCCGCATCCCAACCTTGACAGCGGAGTTCAATGGCATGAGTAGAATAAGAGCTCTTTTGTCCCAAAAAGAAGTAGCCTTGAGTTCGGCTCGAGAAACATTTGTGCTTCACATTGCTAACACCCGCACAGAAGTTCAGGCCCTTTTAAATACAGATTTACCGTTGCATTTCAGCGAACTGGTTCATTCAATCTTTAACGCGTCCTCCACGACTGGACTGGCGCATTTTTTCAAAATAGTTAGCAGCGGTCTAGTGACTTCATTTGAGAAAATATATGGGGTCATTCCTGCTTTCTTCCTTTCTATTTTTTCAAGTCTGTTTGGTGGATTCCCCGTTTTACTGGCACTGGCGGCAGGCGTTCTGGTGATCTTTTGTTTCATTAAACATGGATGCCCTTCCTTTGCAAGAAGCCGCGCAGCCCCTCCTGGCACTGTTTCTCAACAGGATGCTTGAATACTATGGCACTTTGCCGCTTGCGACTTTGAGCACGACATATGGATTAACATTTCGATTTTCCTATTTTACATGTGTCCAGCCTGTGTTTCATTGCCTGAGCTGTGACTTTGACTGGGCCATTAATTTGTGTCTCTGCAAGAAGGTATCTCCTGACGTCGATTTTTATCAGCTGCTGAGTCCCGTCGTTACTCACGAGTTGGTTTGTTCTGGCGAAAGGATTATGGCCTTGGCAGCGATGCATGGACTAATGGGTCATTGGAACATTCTCGAAGCAGCGCACGATTTCTTGGCACATAGCTTTCTTGAGAACCCACCGTGTTGTCCTCTGATGGTGATAGAGGATCCAGTCCTAGAAGAGCACGTATGTTCTTTCCCATTGATAAATTGGATGGCTGAACTGTTTTCGGATGAAGACGGTGATTTCATGTTGGAGGCTGTTGCTGCATATTTTGCATATTCGGTCTTGCCCTAAAAACTTTACGAGTTTCAGTTCACGGCCCCTTATTTTCTACTGACGTAACTTTTTGCAAATTTTGCTTGAATTTTTCACCTCCCACAACTATTGGCCTGAGTAAAAGTGAACACTTCATGATAAAAAAAATGTCCCCATCGATTTTTGAATTATAAATATTGCTCATCGTTCTTGAACTCTGCTTTCATGAGGAGGCCCTTATCTTATCTTATCTTATCCGTGCTCGGATCATGGGGGTGGGGGGGGTGTCATATAGTTACTGCTTATCTATATACTGTGTTAAGTCAGCATGAGCTTATTAAATGTTTAAACGCCATTTTTCCTTTTGCTGCTTCTGCACACGACACTTAATTGTTGATTTAGCTTTCAACCTACAAGAGCGTTGTGATTTACATGAGAATAAAATGATATTGCTCTGATATCGCTCTCAGCTCTCGAGCCGAGTGGTCGCTCCCCTGCTATTGGTATCGTTGTGCTCTCATTGCCTGCATTCTGCCTCGCCTGCCGCTTTTCATTTTGCTAATTTTAAAAGCGCCGCTTTTGCTCTGTTTAGATAGCACTACATTGTACCTGTGTAACTTTGTCAGTGGTAGCGCGTTAGCCCCCAGCGCTCCGCTGCCATTTTGTTTGTTGTTGTGCTGCTCTTTGTAAACGCGCCCCGCCACCCAGCTGAGCCGACCTCCCACAGACTACTTCCAGCGCTCCAACCCCACTTAGCGCTGTGACTCGCTCTCAGCTCTCGAGCCGAGTGGTCGCTCCCCTGCTATTGGTATCGTTGTGCTCTCATTGCCTGCATTCTGCCTCGCCTGCCGCTTTTCATTTTGCTAATTTTAAAAGCGCCGCTTTTGCTCTGTTTAGATAGCACTACATTGTACCTGTGTAACTTTGTCAGTGGTAGTGCGTTAGCCCCCAGCACTCCGCTGCCATTTTGTTTGTTGTTGTGCTGCTCTTTGTAAACGCGCCCCGCCTCCCAGCTGAGCCGACCTCCCACAGACTACTTCCAGCGCTCCAACCCCACTTAGCGCTGTGACTCGCTCTCAGCTCTCGAGCCGAGTGGTCGCTCCCCTGCTATTGGTATCGTTGTGCTCTCATTGCCTGCATTCTGCCTCGCCTGCCGCTTTTCATTTTGCTAATTTTAAAAGCGCCGCTTTTGCTCTGTTTAGATAGCACTACATTGTACCTGTGTAACTTTGTCAGTGGTAGCGCGTTAGCCCCCAGCGCTCCGCTGCCATTTTGTTTGTTGTTGTGCTGCTCTTTGTAAACGCGCCCCGCCTCCCAGCTGAGCCGACCTCCCACAGACTACTTCCAGCGCTCCAACCCCACTTAGCGCTGTGACTCGCTCTCAGCTCTCGAGCCGAGTGGTCGCTCCCCTGCTATTGGTATCGTTGTGCTCTCATTGCCTGCATTCTGCCTCGCCTGCCGCTTTTCATTTTGCTAATTTTAAAAGCGCCGCTTTTGCTCTGTTTAGATAGCACTACATTGTACCTGTGTAACTTTGTCAGTGGTAGCGCGTTAGCCCCCAGCGCTCCGCTGCCATTTTGTTTGTTGTTGTGCTGCTCTTTGTAAACGCGCCCCGCCTCCCAGCTGAGCCGACCTCCCACAGACTACTTCCAGCGCTCCAACCCCACTTAGCGCTGTGACTCGCTCTCAGCTCTCGAGCCGAGTGGTCGCTCCCCTGCTATTGGTATCGTTGTGCTCTCATTGCCTGCATTCTGCCTCGCCTGCCGCTTTTCATTTTGCTAATTTTAAAAGCGCCGCTTTTGCTCTGTTTAGATAGCACTACATTGTACCTGTGTAACTTTGTCAGTGGTAGCGCGTTAGCCCCCAGCGCTCCGCTGCCATTTTGTTTGTTGTTGTGCTGCTCTTTGTAAACGCGCCCCGCCTCCCAGCTGAGCCGACCTCGCCCCTCCCCCCCCCATCCATATATGACAGGAGTTCCCGCGTGCAGCGTCTACGCGCAGCGACCGCGCCCAATCCGCGCCGAAGGTGCGCCAAAGGTAAGCCCGTCTACGCCCGTCCGCGCCTGGACCGCGCCCAGTGCCAGACCCCCTGTCCCTCGCGCTGCCCAGCCCTCCCGCATTACCTACGATGCCGCCACCCTCCTAGCCCTTGACCCCGGTCGCGCCCCCAACTGCGTCCAAGCCGCTCCTGGACACACCCATGGACCTTTCTCTTGCTACTCCTGCAAATTCATCGGCACCGTCAACATCTCCGCTACGACCACACCACAGATCCCCGACCCCAATCACCTACAATGCATCCTTCTCAACACCCGATCAGTCCACAGACACGCCATTGACCTATGGAATCTACTAGACACCATTTCTCCGGACATCGCCTTCCTTACAGAAACATGGATGAATGCTTCCTCCGCACCAGACATCACCATTGCCATCCCTGAAGACTATAAGATCACCCGCAAAGACCGCACCAGCCACACAGGAGGAGGAATCGCTATCGTCCATAAAAAATCTATCCGCATCTCAACCAGCTCCGACGCCAACCTCGCCAACTCCGAACACCTTCACTTCCAGATCCACATCGACCCCAAAACCACACTCAGAGGCACTCTCCTCTACAGACCACCAGGACCCAGCGCAAAATTCAGTGAAGACATCACAGACTTCATCACTCCACACGCGCTCCCCTCCAAAGACTACATCCTTCTGGGAGACCTCAACTTTCACCTTGAAAAGAACAACGACCGCAACACCACCACCCTCTTGGACAACCTCGCCAACCTCGGACTTAAACAACTAGTCACTTCCCCCACCCACATCGCAGGTCACACACTCGACCCCATCTTCACATCCAGCAATCATGTCTCCTTCAGCCACACTACGGATCTCCTCTGGACTGACCACAGCTGCGTTCACTTCACCTACAACAAGCCGAAATCCATCAACCACTCCCAACCTACCCTGCAAAGAAACTGGAACAAAATCACCACGGACCAAATCTCCGCATCGCTCCTTCGAAACTCCCCAGCCCTCTCTTCTAACGCCAACGAAGCCGCCGCCAACCTCACCCTATGGTTATCCAACACCGCTGACACCTTAGCTCCACTGAAAAAACGTCAAAGCAAACCTGGCAGCAAGAAAGCCTCATGGTTCAGCGATGATCTCAAGAAGTCCAAGAAACTCTGCCGCTCCCTTGAAAAGGCCTGGAAAAAAGACCCAACCACCAGCACCAAGGACGCCTTCAAAAACTCCACCCGCACTCACCATCAACTGATCCGAAAAGCCAAGAAAACAGCATTCAAGGATCGACTTGACAACAACGCCCACAACAGCAAGGAACTTTTCAACATCGTCAAGGAATTTTCCAATCCCTCGGCCAACTCCAACGACATCACCCCCTCTCAAACCCTCTGCGACTCCCTAGCCTCTTTCTTCCACAACAAGATTGCAGACATCCACAACAGCTTTGACAACCAACCCGGAAACCAACCCACCCTACCATCTGCTGACCATATTCCCCCCGTGAACACCCTTAACGCCTGGAACCCAATCTCCACTGAGGACACCATCTGCCTGATGAATTCCATCCACTCAGGATCCCCCACAGACCCATGCCCTCACCACATCTTCAACAAAGCAGACTCCGTCATAGCACCGCACCTCCGAGACGTCATCAACTGCTCCTTCAACTCCGCCACCTTCCCAGAAGACTGGAAACACGCTGAACTCACCGCCCTTCTGAAAAAACAAACAGCGGACCCCACCGAACTCAAAAATTACCGCCCCATCTCGCTTCTTCCATTCCCGGCCAAAGTCATCGAGAAAGCCGTCAACAACCAGCTCGCCGCCTTCCTCGAAGCCAACAAATCCCTCGACCCCTCACAATCTGGCTTCCGAGCAAAACACAGCACTGAGACCGCCCTCATCGCAGCAACAGACGACATTCGAACTCTACTGGACAATGGAGACACAGTCGCCCTCATCCTCCTCGACCTCTCTGCAGCATTCGACACAGTTTGTCACAGCACCCTGTTACAACGCCTCAATAACATCGGAATCCAAGGAAAAGCACTTGAATGGATCACCTCGTTCCTCACCGGAAGAACCCAGAGAGTCCCTCCTTCCTCCATTCAAGTCCGAGGCCTCTGAAGTCATCTGCGGCGTACCTCAAGGATCATCACTCAGTCCCACCCTCTTCAACGTATACATGAGCCCCCTCGCGGCCATCGCACGCCAACACAACCTCAACATCATCTCTTACGCGGACGACACTCAACTGATCCTTTCTCTCACCAATGACCCCAGCACCGCCAAAACTAACCTACACGAAGGAATGAAAGAAGTTGCTGAATGGATGAAACTCAGCCGTCTGAAACTGAACTCAGATAAAACAGAAGTCCTCATCCTAGGTACCTCCCCCTCCGCATGGGACGACTCTTGGTGGCCGGAAGCCCTCGGAAAAGCACCCATTCCGACAGACCACGCACGGAACCTTGGCGTCATCCTGGATTCTTCACTCTCAATGAACAGACAAGTCAGCGCCGTATCCTCTTCCTGCTTCAACATTCTTCGCATGCTCAGAAAAACATTTCGCTGGATCCCCTCCGAAACAAGGAAAACAGTCACCCACGCTCTGGTCACGAGCCGACTGGACTACGGAAACACCCTCTACGCGGGCACTACCGCAAAACTCCAGAAGAAACTCCAACGAATCCAAAACGCCTCAGCCAGGCTCATATTAGACATCCCACGCAACGAACACATCTCTGGTCACCTTAAAGACCTCCACTGGCTACCCGTCAATAAGAGGATCACTTTCCGACTGCTTACCCACGCACACAAATCACTCTACGACATCGGACCAGATTGCCTCAACTCACGATTGTCCTTCTACACCCCCTCCCGCCAACTACGTTCTTCCAACCAAGCCCTCGCCACTGTACCTCGCATCAACAAGACCACCATGGGAGGCAGATCCTTTTCATACCTGGCTGCTAAAACATGGAACTCACTCCCCGTTTACCTTCGCCTCACCCAGAACCACCTAGCGTTCAGAAAGCAGCTTAAAACGTGGATATTTGACAAGTAATCCTCCTCCCCTTCCTAAGCGCCTTGAAACCCTCTGGGTATGTAGTGCGCTATACAAATGTTATGACTTGACTTGACTTGACTTGACTATATCAGCTTTGCTTAGTAAACTATGTCTGTATAGAGAGTGCTGAAGCTTCAAGGATAACTCGACACAAATTGTTGTGAGGTCTGATCTCCGCACCTTCATAGACATAACATAAGTGCAGCTCCTGCCAAATTCTGGCTTTAGGCGCGTTTTATATTGCTTTGCTTAGAACACACATACACACTTGATGTGGTTCTCATGCAGAGAGAGCTGGTGGAAGCTGATGTGATCTCTTCATACTAGGATCTTGAGGTATGGGGCCGCCCTGCTAAAACCCAAAGAGACCTTCTTAGATATTAATATAATATGCTAGTTAGGGAGGGTGAGAATTAGGTGTTGTTAACCCTTATTCAGTACACCATTTTAGTATGCTGTCACCATTTGCTTTTTATGGACTAGTAACTATGCTGATAACTTTGCTTCTGATAATATGTTTCCTTGTATTATCTAAGATACTGCGTTTGAGAAAACGGCATTAATAAATAAATATTTCAAATGTGCACGTGTCCTCATTTACTCCACGTTCTGGTTTGAAATGATTGCATAACGAAAGAGTGCTCATGTGTTCCACGTGACCTGAGGTATCGTAAGTTCATGTTCTGGTTTGTCTAAACATTGGGAGTTTCTTATGACCAATGAGACACTGTAGCTAGCCTGGTAAGGGGATTTTGGGTACTGAGGTGAGTTTTGGGCCACCCTAATTCGCCGAGGTTCCAAATCTCTACGCACAGTTCTGTAGGAGAACAGAATTCCCGCTACAGTACCTTACCAAAGCAGGTGAACATATACAGCATGCACCACTCATTGGTACTTTCTGCAGGCCTTACTTTCACCAGAGAGAGTGGCAATAATAAAATGTACAACACACACTTCTTCAAAAGACTATGAACCTTACTACGATGCTGGTGGGTCGCCATCGACAGGCCGTTGGTGGTGGACCCACCGAGATTCAGCATTGTGGTCCAACCCATGCCTCCGACAGGCTCAAGGAGCCTGCTGGACCACCGGTCCTACCATAATCTCTACAATGTGGTAGTGCCTGCGGAGGCAGCCCCTTAGGTATTACTATGGACTTCTTCCCTCTGCCTTTACGTGGTGGTCTAACCACCATGGTAAGGCAGAATGAATTGGACTTTGTGGTCCGCTAACATGGCCCATCCCCCATGGGCCTCTGATATGGGCCCGGGAGTCACATGTAGTGCTCCCCCAAACCTATATGTACCATGTTCTAGGCACCACCTGGTGCCTGACACGCGATGCATGGATGTTTTAAAACTGCTCTTTGCAGTGTGGCTTGCACTGCGGCCCTTTTCTAGGGCTGCAGCACAAGCTGCAATGCAAAAGTGCAGTTTTTCAATCACTTGCATAGCGGTGGCATGGTAATTGGGCAGGTAGAACCACTGGCTTGTAGTCAGTTGGACACCTGCCTGATACGATTGCGGTTGAACACTCATCCAACCACCGTCGTAATGAGGCCCTATGTTTCAAGGAGCAATGCATTAATTGATGGGGAGGCAAAGAGATTAGCACTGACTGGTTGCGAGCTTGCTATGGTTCAGATAATGCCTGCCAAACAGATAGTAAACATCAAGGACAATAACATGCACTTCGACCCTAAGTCGATTTAAGGGAAAGTAGAGAAAAGGGAACTAGAGGAATAGAAGGCAGGCGTGTGTGTGTCCTTCTGGACACATGGCTCAATTGCCTTACGGCTCTCACCCCAAGACAGCAGTAGAGCCACAGCAAAAGCACCAGGCTCTGACTCAGCACCTGCAGTTCCACCAACACTACGTTGAAACAATCTTTGCTTCAAGAAAAGCACCTAGTGGATGCTAAGTGCTGGAACTTCTGAAGCATCACAAAAAGGTACCTCTAAAATGATGACTGATTTCCCTGGATTATCACATTTCTTTTGTTTCTTCCTTCTATCTCAAATATACCTACATCTAGAACTATGCTTAACAAAGGACAGGAAAAAGCAAGAAGGTGGCCATGGGTGCTGACTGCAGTGTGTTTCCCCATTCCTGCAATTGTGGTAACAACAGTGGTGATACTATTTGCTGAACACATATCCATACCCTTCCTTGATGGACCAGGAGCAGAAACGAATGATATGCGTATAATGTACCATCTGCACCAGACAAACTCAACAAAAGGAGGACAGCATGGGAAATGATGATGATGCAGGGTAGAAGTGAAAATAATTTGGGAAGAGTATGAGGGGAACAAATACGCTGAAATGTTGACAACATATGTGAATATAATGAATGTATCAGGGTGTTAGGTCTGCACTCACCTGCATATAGATGTTGAGGATAAGATGAGTTACAACGTTGTCCCAGTGCCAAAGTATGTAGGCTACACTATGGGAAGTGTTATGCTTCTGGCACAACACAATATGTCAATAAAAAAGCTTACCTGGGACGTCCCGGACACTCTGCGCTTAAAATATCACCATACATGGACATGCAGCCAACCAAAAGGGAAAAGTTATTAGTAGCTATATTTGACAAGAGTCTGAGGGAAGGGATGGGTAAAAGTAAGGACACAGCGATCTAGCACTCCCCTGGGGTCAAAAGAACCAAGGACCTAAGTGTGCCATGGTTTAGGGTGGCGCGACAGGTGATTGGCCATTTCTCCATTACGCATGCAGAGGATTACACCTTAGTTCACTGTACAATACAGGATTTACTAATGGGAGGGCCAGAGTGGCAGTGCCGTCAGAGCTGCATTAACCTAGGACTTGCTGTGGAGTAGGAAAACAGGAACATTTATGTGTGTGATAGCAACTGCACACGCTTAGTCAACTTGATGAGCACCAGGAGGGGATCTCTATGCTTTCCGCAGAATTAGTGGGGGATAAGGGCATGTTCTTTGTATGTGGGACGTCAGTCTATTTTTACCTGCCCACAGAATGGTATGGCCGTTGCTACCTCTCCTTTGTGTTACCACGTACGTCCCATGTCGCCAACCAGTCACAGATAGGCCAATGGGCTCACAAAACAACCATTCTCAAAGGACAGCATTGTGAGTGGGTAACTTGATGACAGGATTAAGTGTTCTGATGACACCAGTAGGGGTGGTCTGCAATACCTACAGGATAAACAAGCTGAGTAGGATAATTGAGGATATTGCAGGGTCTACTGTGGCAGCCCTGGGGAAGATAAAAGAGGAACTTACTGCACTGAGGGTGGTAGTGTTTCAAAATTGCATTGCTTTAGACATCACCCTGTGGCATATTCCATGGGCAAATAGAAAAGCTTTGAATGATCTTGGGTATATAGTACTGGCGGCCTCACAACAATCTATTATGAATCGGGGAGTGGCTATATTGGGGCGACAATCTATAGTTGCAACAGGGAAAACTAAAGCTGATAATTTAGGACGGTGGGCAATCGTTAAATGTGTTATCGGGAATGTTGTTGCTACAATATGTACGGTATATGGATGCAATACTGATGACACTGCTGTGATAGAATTTCTGAATGTAGAGCTGGCTCTCTGGGATAACCCTCTATTCCTACTTGGCGATTTCAATATTCATGGGGAGATGAATACCTGGGATTCAAGGTTTAGTGGATATCTAGGCAGGAAGCCCAAGGTATTTAAAGAACTGCAGCAGCTACTACGTCAACATGGGTTGATTGATGGCTGGCCCGTGGCAAATTCGAGGCATCCTGGTTATACTTTCTTTTCTTCGCCCCATAAGAAATTCGTGCATTTAGATTATATTTTTATACCTAATCATATGGCAGAAGGCTCTCGAATGGCTGTAATGCCACGTATTACATCTGACCATGCTCCGATTGTTATAGATATGCCCATGCTTAAAATCCCAAAAAACAACAAGTGATGGACTGAATGTGGATCAATGTCACACACTCCCCCAGTCAAAAGATCTGGGCCCAAATCCATCGTTTCTTTGCACTCCACACCACCCTGGGTCAGATAATGGCTTTATGCAAATCAGCTCTGACCCTGTTGCCCCATGGGAACAGTCCAGACCGAACTACAACAGCCATATCTTTCCCAGACCGGAATCAAGCATCCGAGGACGCATGCTTAAAATCCAGCGCATACCAAGGCCTTTCACATTCAATAAGAAACTTCTCTCAGACGAGAATTATAGGCAGCAAATTTTAGATTGGGCTCAACTGTTTTTTTAGCTTAATAGGGGCTCTACATCCAATGCAATGGTCTGGGACTGCTTTAAGGCAGGCCTACGTGGTGAAACATGCAGCTATGGCTGGAGCCTTCAAAAGAAAGATAAAGACAAATGGCACAACTTCTACAGGACTTAACGAATGCAGAACGTGACTTAACACACAATATAAGTTTACAACAAGATAGCTGCGTCACACAAGATAAAGTCGCAAAATGTAAGGCTAAGATTAATGGGGTGTGGAGCCAGGACATTGCACGCCAATATAAAATCCATCGGGCTGAGAGATATGAATACGGGGAGAATGTGGGAAGATGTTTAGCTCAAAGAATGCGGGGGCGCCAGACAGCACAGCGTATAACCTCTATAGAAAATAGCCAAGGTATACTAGTAGAGTCATCAGATGGTATTCTTCAGGTTTTTCATGACTATTATACAGATCTTTATACCCAAGAAAACTTTTCTTTTGATTCAATTAGCCAGTATGTAGATAAACTTGATTTAACTCAATTAGACCCTGTGTATAAAGAAAAGCTAGAGTTACCAATTACAATGCAAGAACTTGAGATTGCCCTTAAAGAACTGCCTCTGGGGAAAGCTAGTGGTCCCGATAAACTTCCTTTAGAGGTATATCATGTACTATTCCCTATTATTAAAGATGATATGCTGGCGACGTTTTTAAATGCTCAAAATGGAAATCCTCCTCCCTCGTGGGATGATGCAAGTATAATAGTATTTAAAAAAAAAAGATAAACCTTTGCATCTTCCTGGGTCCTATCGACCTATTTCACTTATTAATGTAGATGCGAAATTATATTCTAAAATACTTGCGAACCGGCTGATTCAAGGTGTACCAGAACTAGTCTCTGAACACCAGCACGGCTTTCTTCCAGGCCGGTGCACAATTAACCACATACATCGTGTTATTGCAGCCTTAGACTATGCTACAGTTAATCACATGAATGTTGGCTTTGTGTTTTTAGACGCTGAAAAAGCGTTTGATCGCGTTGCATGGGCATTTTTATGGGTAATCATGGGGAAAATGGGGTTCGGACCACGATTTATATATGCTTTACAAATTATGTATAGACATCCCAGGGCCAAGATTTGTTTGTCAGGCCAAGAATCAGCTGCCGTTAACATCACTCGGGGTACACGGCAGGGATGCCCATGTTCACCATTATTATTTGCCATGTACATAGAGCCCCTTTTAAAGATGCTGTTGGCATCCCAACATATACAATCTATGGTTTTACCTGGTAATATACGCGTATTAGCCTATGCTCTATGGAATTCCAATCGAAGCCCATGTTAGAAGTCTTCACATCTAACATGGGCTTCGATTGGAATTCCATAAAGCATATTATCAAGCCCATTATCGCCGCTTTATCTGCAGTTTTCTTCGGATAAAGCAGCGATAATTTTATCACCTGTCTTGATAAATTGCCCCTAAGTACCCAGTGTGACAATCGGATGTCTAGTGAGTTTACCTAACCTATAGATGATGTGTTACAGCAACAATATAGTGAGCAACATTTACGAGAAATGAACATACACAAGTATAAGGCTATTAAGAGCTTGATGTAACATTGGCACCTTTGGATGTGTGCTCAGGATATAGATGTCTTCAAGACAATTCACCATCCCTTCAGGGAAATGTAGTTAGTAGAGATGTGTGAGCATGGTTCACCTAATTTTAGATTTGAGTTCCAATATTCACACTTATGATGCAGTTTGTGTTTGAAATTGGGTTTTGACAGTGTAAGTGTGAGTTATAATATGAATGCCGGTTTGTGAACTTGGACTAAACATGTTACGGTATTCATACTAACTTACAATAATATACAGGCGTTTTAATTTTTTTGAAAATTATTGGACATTGGTAGCCACTCAGAGTGTGATGTAACATTACCTGCTTGTGTATTTGTCATTTTTGCACACTTCATGTCACCACCACAGTGGAAATGTTATAACTTGTGGAAGATAGTGGATGTAGCTGGTTAATAAGGGTGTCAACATGAATACCTTGTAGGATATGTGCTCCAAGTGTAGTGTTGATCTATTTTGTCCATTTTAAATGTCATCACTTTTTTGGAACATTGCTATAGATTCAGCATGAGTGCTGGAGTTGACATGTCATTAAGAATGTGAGATAGTATAGCCACCTTATAGATTTAGTCAGCATAAACATATGAAGTGCTCTTCTGCCATGCCTTGCCATAGCTGCAGTGATTAGATCCTCTCACTCTTAGAAAAGCGAAAATGTGTGGGTGGGATGTTTGAAATAATTTTTTTGCCACAATGTGTTTACTAAGTCTTTATTCTAGTCCACTGTTGACTATTGCACCATAATTAACTATAGTAAACCTATAAAATCATCTCCAGGCATTAAAAGCTTCAGACCCAGGCAACTAGAATGTGCTCATACTCTCTTCACCATCCATAAACGATATTGCAGCAAATGGCCACAATACCTGAAGAAAATGCTTTCCTCGTTATTTCTCAACCATAAACTTCCATTCTGTGTCTGCCCACCTGTTCAACACACATCAGTTCAAGACAAGGAGATCCCTGAGTTTACAAGGTCATGCACTCGTTAACACCTTCGTTGATACCTTCAGGTATGAACCCATGTGGTTCAGGAAACTCCTAAAATAAGTGCTGTTCAGACTTGCTGTCTCCTGGAACCCACACATAAAGGGGTTACTTTTGAAGAAGATGGAAGTAGGCCCTCACCCACCCGATTGAACTTTAACATACTTTTCTCTTCGCTACCTTGTTTTTATGATTTGACTGAAAGCACTCTGAAGTAACAAAAATGTGAAATGCATTACCTTTCAAAAACTCATTTAAATAAATAAAAAAGAATAAATAATGCAATGTACTGCTTTTTTTCTGTACCATTCAAGTTCACTGCATTTGATTCTTTGTCAAGCATTGTCGGCAGGTCTCTGAAAAGCTTTTAAAGGACAAGTGTATTAGAGACATTAGCAATCTCGGTATGCTAGAGCCCAGGCGAATGCCCTTATTATTTGCAAAAAGTCTTTCCTGGGAACCTACATCTCTTATAAGCCTTAGTTGCTTTTAGAGTGATGCTTGACTATTAATTCAATTGAAGTTAAAAAATAGAACTCACATTGAACACAATGATTGGTGACTCCTAAAACAGAGAACGCGAATAAACACATAGATGCAGTATCATCTTAAAACCTAAGCCTGCCACAAGTCAAAAATGCTATCACAAACATAGGGAGTGAGAGGAGTGTTTAACCAGCTCTAGGAAACTGGGTTACTGGTTGAGGGAGGTGAAACCGTACAGTAGCAGAAACCACAGTTCTTGTCAGAATGTAACACAAGAAACCCAAATTAACCTGTGCTTAACCCTCAGGTAGCTTAGCACAAACGTAGTCAGGCTTAACCTAGAGGCAATCTGTAAAGTATCTATGCAGCACTACAGTGACACAGTGAAAACACAACACAAGCAGAAATCCACAATAAGTTAGAAAAACACAGTACCGGGGTATCAAAAAACAATACAAATATAATATTTAAGTTTTGAGAAGTGCAAGGAATAAAACTTGCAACAAGCTAAAGTTACAGTGCAATGAAATACTCCAGATATGAGCACAATAGCAAGAATAGTACCAGTTATAAATGAACTCGCCAGACACGTAAAATATGAGTAGCGTTGTTCCCTATCATATTTCAGGTATTTCTGTCAGCATGGAATGTTGGTAAAATGACAGTTAAAGAGCAGGAAGGTCATACCTTCCGGTGCAAGGGGGATAAAAAGGAACAAGGAAGAAGTAAGGTGTCAATAAGGTAACAGGGAAGTAGATTACAAAACACCTCCGTGCTTAATTATGAACAGAGGAAAAATACATCAGAAGTGAGAAGGGAAAAAACATCAACTGTGCAGAATATACAATACATTCATTATAATCTACATTTTAAACTAATGTGCATGTAACTTATAATAAGGGTAAATATAGCATTATAGCATACATTATTCACTTTGCAATATATTATTTAGGTAAAGCAGTATTATAGCATGCAGGGTTCACCTCATTATATACCCTTCATGCCACTTCGGTGTTAAAGGTTTTCTCTCAGAACGTCTGTAGCCTTCATCCTCTATAATCTGTGGGATACACTCCTTAAGGGTGTTGGTATGACCCTTACCGGGATTACACATGACAATCTTGTCTATTTTCCACACCTGCCCGTTTTCCAGAGTTACAAAGTTCCTACCAACTTGGTCGATTTTCACCATTGATGAGAACCTGCTCTCGCCTACCCTCCTCCCTTTTTGTGACTCAATATGAACCCAATCTCCCTTACAGAAAACAGGTTTCTTCATACACTTCATCCTGTCGTATCCGTCCTATCTGTCTTCATACCTGTCTTGGTGGGATGATCCCATTCTGCACTATCAGATCTGTTTGCTGAGTTGGTTCTCTTAACCCATGAGGCCATGATTTTAATATGCGATTCCCTCCTCTTCAGGAGAAGCCCCTATTACACTATTAAGTGTGGTATGATAGATCCAAAGGGTTTATTGCAACACTCTTTTTGCCAGCACCCTCAAAATTTCATCTCTTTGCAAACATTCTTTTACCATCCGGTTCAATAAATCAATCAATCAATAAAGACATTTGTAGAGCGCGCTACTCACCCGTAAGGGTCTCAAGGCGCTTGGAGGGGGGGGTGCCGCTACTGCTCGAAGAGACAGGTCCTGAGGTGTTTCCTGAAAGTGAGGTGGTCTTGGGTCAGTCATAGGTGGGCGGGAAGGGAGTTCCATGTCTTGTCCGCCAGGTAGGAGAATGATCTTCCTCCGACGGTGGTTCTGCGGATCCGTGGGACGGTGGCGAGGGCGAGGCTGGCGGAGCGGAGTTTGCGTGTTGGAGTGTAGAACGTAAGGCGGTTGTTGAGGTATTAGGGACCAATGTCATGGAGCTCTTTGTGTGCGTGGGTGAGGAGCCTGAACATGATCCTTTTGTTGACGGGGAGCCAGTGCAGGTCTCTTAGGTGGGCTGATATGTGGCTGTGGCGGGGGAGGTCGAGGATGAGTCGTGCGAATGCGTTTTGTATGCGTTGGAGTCTTTTCTGAAGTTTGACTGTGGTTCCTGCGTATAGGGCTTTTCCGTAGTCTAGTCGTCTGGTGACGAGGGCCTGGGTGACCATCTTTCTAGTTCTGGTAGGGATCCACCGGAAGATCTTGCGGAGCATGCGCAGGGTGTTGAAGCATGAGGATGAGATGGCGTTGACTTGCTTGCTCATTGGTTCATTCTTTCCACTAATCCATTTTGCGCGTGGGCAATAAAGAGCGGTTTTGAAATGATTGATAAATCACTCTTCTAGAGACTCCTTTGTGTGATCAGATGTAAATTGTACTTCATTGTCGGTGGACATCACTTCGTTACTAAAGATATCCCTTACAAAGGTAATGATAGTAAATGTATTTACACACTTTGCGGTTACCCAACGTGAAATGGCAGTCAACTAATACAATAATGCATATTTTGCATAGCGTTTTGATGTTAAGCGGACCAACTGTGTCCAAAGTGACTTTGATCCCTGGCTTGCCTGGTACACTCATAGGGGATAGGGGTGGCTTACTTATCTGGAAAGTTTTGTTCCTATTGATGCAACTCAGACATTCCTTCCTCCATACGACCTTAGTGACCTAAGTGACATTCATGGGCCAGGGCTACTATTCTTTGTCTGATGCCCTTTGTCAGAATGATCTTATCTGCTTGACATGCCACTGTAATTATAATAATAATATTAATATTAATAATAATAATAATAATGCCATTTGTAGAGCACATGGCTACTTCTCACAAAGTGTCCCAGCACTAGGAGGCTGAATACTATAATGAGTGACACACAGACAAGAGTGCTTTGGTGGGTCCAGGAGACTAAGTTAGGATTTTTTTCCTGAAGATCGATTCAGAGGAAACTAGCCAAAATTCATCCGGTTTTGAGTTCCAGATTTTTGGGGTTAAGCGACTAAATGCTCAAACGTCAATTCTGGCTTTTTTAACCGTAGGAACATAGTCCACTTTAGTAGCAACCAACCTAAGTACTGTTACTGGAATATAGAGAGTAAACATAGATTGTAAATAGGCAGGACCTTGGCAATGCTCAACTCACTGGGAAGATTTTGGCGAACCTAAAGCTGTACATTGTTCATCTCCAAAAGCTATGAGATATGATTCAAATAATCTAGCCCATTGTTTCCAAGGAAGAACAAGTTCACCTGCTTTAAGAATGGAGGGAGCTATGACTTGCTAGATGCTGCCATAGGCTGAATTTCCTACAGTGTACCTCTTTAAAATTAATTTTCATGTAATTATTACAGCACTGTTACCTACGTATTGAGAGTTGTAAGGAACGAGCCTTGTAATAAGCTTATGTTAGAGTATAATATAAAATACTCCGGATGCTAACACAATAGCAAAAATAGTACTTCCTAAAAAAAATATGAAAGTTCCAAAATATACATAAATATATATAAGACTGATTCTACAACTTGCCTCAGTAATTATAAAATCTATCAGCAAGCTGATGTTTTATAGAGCAGTAAGTCTATTAACATAAAAGGCCACTGTTGGAATAGAGAAATATCAGTGGGTTAAATCAAAATGGCTCCTTTGAAAAAAGTATCTGTGTTTCTTTTCTTCTTTTTAGGTCTCGCCTAGGGATGCAGCATGAATGTTCTGCCATCGCTTTGCGAGCCATGCAGTATATACTATAGTGTGGAAGCTTTGTGGAAGCTCCGCCTACTCTCTGGCCCATCTTTTACATTGGCTTAGGTCCTAAATGCTGCCTTCTGATTGGTTTTCGGCATTGTTAGTCCCTCCTCCTGACGAGCATGTTGTCATGTGTATCCTTCCACAGCTATCTGCCCCTTTACTCCTGCACTATTTTCTTCCCTGTCTCCCCCTCACCCCCTCCCGCAGACCATAACTTCTCAGACCTAGCCCACCCGCTCCTTGCTGGCCACCGGTACTCTAGGGAGAGAGGTGCCTAGGATCAGATTTGCACCTTTGCCAATGCTTGCTATTTTCTGCACACCATGCACGCTTTCACTTTCTTTGTCTTTTCACAATGCCGGATGCCACACACATAAATCGCTTTAAACTCGAGCCCAGGCACTTGTTTGTTTGCATAATGATTCATTGTCCAGCCCGGGACCGTAGGACAAAACCCCTCTAGCGTAAAAAGTGATTAGAGCAGGTTCAGCCTGCGTGGGTTTTAGATAACTTCTCTAGAAGTTGCTCTCAATAACAGCTTAACGGGTTACACAGCATAACCTGTTAACTATGTCAGAGGAAGAGACACTGTCCTTCACAGAAGACCACATTAAAAATTTAATTTCTGGGCCTTCTCCTTTTACCTCAATAAAACTCAGTGCGAATGCACAACAACAGAATGAAACCCATAAACTATTAAGACTCCATAAAAAACATATTCGCACAGAATTACATGGGCACTTTCTATTTGAACATCTGAAAGCAGGCACCATACCTTGGGGCCTACAAGTCAAAAACGTGCCGGTGGTGTTCACAGAGGTCCCAGTGTATAAAAAGGCTTTAGCTATATAGCAACTAAATGTAGTAGAGACCTTATGGTCCACACAGTGGAAACAGCCAAAAGACTATGTCAGAAAGAGTTGGAAGAAATCGAGGCCCTAATTAAAGCTATTGGAGACAATCACACAGTGACAGAAGCGAAAGCGCTTATTGAAAAAATTGAAAAAGAAATTGCAACTTTCAGAGATAATACCATCAACTTTAGGTCAAATAAATTTGACAAAGACGTCAAGTCCTTCAAAATTAAGACAGTGTATCCCTATTTAAAAGAAGACTACAACACACAAATTGAATCAAGGCGAGCTCTATCTCAATACCATGGGCGGTCCAAAAACAGGTTCTTAACATTCTCAGATAGTTCCTCATCAGAGTCAGCGTTCAAACCCCAGCCGCAACCATGGGAAATGAGAACACGAAGAACTCAGTACAAGACTTAAACCCTTCATCTATTGTCAACCTTTCAAATAAAGAACTATCCCCACATGAAAAATTAGTTTTAGAGTTAGGCTTGAAATTTGTGCCAACAACGAATACGGACTTGACTAATCTGAAAATTGAAGCTTTGGAATTCTGCCGCAAACTAAGGTTGAAGGCATTTTTCCATAACAAAGAAGACACCAGAGTAATGGATCCCTCGAACCTCTCCAACAAATCTACATTTATCCCCCCAACTTACACAATACCAAAAGAAATAATAGCCTTCGAGCAGACGGTCCTCTCGTCTATCACACAGTTGGGCAAACAAAAAGTGTTTTTGAAAAGAAATATTACTAAGGAACAACAAAAAGCACTTAATGACCTCAGCAACGACGACATGATTGTCGTGAAGCCTGCTGACAAGGGGGGCGCCCTAGTCGTTTGGGCCAAAGAGAAATATATTTCCGAAGTGAATAGTCAAATGAAAAACACAGAGTGGTACAGAGTACTAAAAGAAGATCCAACTCCACAAGTACAAAAAGAAATCCAGATCAAACTAAAAGAAGGACTGGATAAAGGAATACTAGGTCCAAAGGAGTTCCAATATTTGTCAAAGGAAAGACCCCGCATCCCGGTAATCTATTTTCTGCCGAAAATACATAAGAACTTGACAGAGGCACCCGGAAGACCCATTGTCTCAGGGTGTGACTCAGTATTGGAACCACTAGCAAAATACGTGGATGTTTTTCTGAAACCGTTTATGACCAAAGTGACATCATACCTAAAAGACACCACGGACTTCATCAATAAAATCGAAGGGGTCCCATTTGTTGACAGTCAGAACCTTATGGTATCCTTTGATGTCACTTCGTTATACACTCAAATTCCTCAAGAGGAAGGACTAGAAGCCATGGAATATTTTTTAGAAACCCGACCCAGGCCACAAAGAGTCCCCACTGACTTCATTCTTGACCTAGCCAAGATAGCCTTAAAGAGGAATTATTTCAGGTTTATGGACGCGTTCTACGTGCAGGTGAAGGGGACCGCCATGGGGTGTCCTTACGCCCCGGAAATGGCGGTCCTTTTCATGGCCCTGTATGAGGAGCGCTTCGTTTACCGAAATAATCCATACAGACAACACATACTAACATGGCATCGTTACATTGAAGACATTTGGTGTCAATGGAATGGTTCTAAAGAAATGCTTGTCCAATTCCATCAATGGCTCAACACCAGACATCCAGATATTAAGATCACAATGACACATAGCGCTACAAGTCTCATTTTTCTAGACGTAGTAGTTTTCCCACAACAAAGTAAATTAACAACCACCTTACACCGAAAAACCACGGATAAAAACACCATCCTCCATTTTAAGAGTCATCACCCTAAAAGTCTCAAAGCCAACCTCCCCTACAGTCAAATGTTGAGAATCAGAAGAAACTGCTCGAGGAAAGAAGATTTCTTGGCACACTCCCAAATATTAAGTGACCAGCTTAAAATGAGAGGTTACCCCAGCAAGATGCTTAAACACTCTGCCAAACGTGTGTGGTACACACCACGAGAAGAACTGCTAACGAAAAAAGATGAAAAGCCACTTGCGAGGCCGGTATGTGTAACAACATTCGGCCCATACACAAATAAATTCAAAGGAATTATCCTGAAAAATTGGCACTTGATTTCGAACCTAGAAGTTCCAATACCAAAACCATTGTTCGCACTGAAAAAGAATAAAAGCATTGGACAACATGTTGTCCGAGCGGACATGGGAATCAGCCAGGCCAAATCAGACCTACGCACGTTGTGGAAACTCAAACCCATCGAAGGCCACCACAAGTGTGGCTCTTGTGTATCTTGCGCCAACACGATAGAAGGGGTTGACTTTGAATTCAACACACTAAAATGGTCCCATAAAGAACATACTAATTGTAAAATCTGTAACGTGGTGTATGCCATCATGTGCCCATGTCCAAAATTGTACATTGGGAAAACTACCCAAAGAGTCAATCAACGAGTGGCACAACACCGATCTCGGATTAGGCATAAAGTGTTGACCGCCCCCATGGTTCAACACTTTGTTGAGTATAAACATACTGAAAAAGACTTTAAATGGACAGTGCTATCCGCAATTAAAACTCCCCCCGTGGAGGAAATATCGACGCCATGCTACTTAAAAAAGAGGCTTATTTAATCCTTAGGTTCAACTGTGTGGTAGATGGGATGAATGAAATGTCCGAACTACAAAGAACTAATTACTGAGTCCCCTGTCCTCACCACCTTTTCGCAATAACAAGGAGTGCCATCCCAACATTGTTAACACGACTTGGTTCACAAGAATTTCATCTAGTCGCCACCCATAAACAGAAAAATCATCCAGAACACACTTCTCACTACATGTTCCATCAGCCCTAGCACCCCTCAGTACTAATACACTACTTCCGGGTTGCCGCGGGACACAACAGAGAGACCGCGGCGATCAGGAAGCCGGTAACGCAGTAGAACGGGAGAATCAGTTAAAGACCCGACTACGTAAAACGAGGTGAGATATGATTGCACCAGATAGAATTTCATCTCCGTTCCATTAATGAAGGGTTTAAACTAAAACAAAATTCATCCTTCAACCTCACAGGCGCCAGCCCTTAAAAAGTTGAACAGAAACGTGGACTTGCATCGAGGGAGAATCTCTACCCCGCTCAGAAGTAAGCATGAACTTCATCGACAAACAGACTTAAACACGCGGCCGTAAGCCAATTGTCGATTAAATCTTCACTTATTATCTTTTAAACAATATTAGGCGCCTGTGATTCAAAAAGCAACATTTAAAAAACGTAACCAACAGGGAGCTTCCGAACAAGTACCAAGTAAGTCCTGGCACCCCCACATAACAACATGGGTACTAATGGCCTCCAAATGTAGAACGTTTTTCTCAAGTACAAATAGAAGAAAACTAGTATGCCCTCTCCCCACTTTTCACCTAGGCACCACAACTGAAAGAAATAAAGACGCCTCGCGCAGGAAAACCCCAGAGAGCACCCGCTCTGCAAACTAAGGTAATCTTTTACGCAAAATACTAAACCCAGAATGAAACAATTCAGGGAAAAGGAGAAGCTAAAAATCCCAATTTTTGCATCGTAGGTACCCAGCTCAGCCCTGAGGAAGAACCCGGTCAATTCAGACAAGGGTTTGGAAACGCGTCGGCTGCATGGCTGTTCCAAGGAAACCATACCTTGGCCGTCTTAGGAATTGAATTCCACTATTCACACTAGGGCTTCTAAAGTTTTACTCTTAAAAAACAGTAACGCAATAAGCCCAATGTGACCGCCCAATGTGACCGGTCCTATAAACTCTGAACACTAATAGGACTATCTCAAGAATATACTCTGGTGTACCGAGTTTTAATTTATTGTCTGTTTAATTAATGTTTGCTTTTCATTTATGTATCCACACAGAATTAATTGTATAATTTGTTATATTGTTTTGTGAAACAGTCGTTTTTTGTGACAGGTGTGTGAAAACCTCAGACGCACAATGTATGTATAAATGCATAAATCATAATGAATTGTATGAATTAATACAAGAGTTTTGGTAATTTAAAAAACGAAACTCTGTGGCTGTTTCTAAATAAAGAACAGTCCACTCTAAACTCGAGCCCAGGCACTTGTTTGTTTGCACACACATAAATCGCGGCACCCTGCCTGTCTCTGAGTTCCTGCACAGCCGATAACGTCCATGAACTTACTTTTTGTTCACTTCCGCCTGCCTACAATCATCTTCCTGTGGTCAAACTAAAATTCAGAGGGACTGAAAATTGCAGTGAGTGTCTTGGCTTTGATGCTGTTGCTGATATATCAAGTCGGTGCGGGATAGGTTATTACGTACGTGCGACTCTGACTGTAGGTATAACGCCGCGTGGACCCCAGACCTGCAGACAGTGACTGTGTGCGTGAGGGCAGTAGCTCGTGCTTGTGGACGTGGGCTCTGCTCACTTACCATCGGTACCATACACGTGAGGCGCACGAAGGTTAACACCGGTCCGTGTTCGTTTCCAGCCGCGGTGCGTCCATTGGGGCGTAGGGGTGAAGCCCCACCAGCCACATGGACCCACCGTCGCCGCGTCAAATGTATTTCAATCAATCCCGCAATCCTTTCATCCTAATTAAATTATATTCCGCCGGCCGCCGCCGGGAATCCGGGACACACCCGGCTATTTCGGAATGCGCAGGGGGATGGCCTGTTGCAGCTTGAGTGACAGACAGTCCACACACTCAGGCTGCAGCAGACCGTAGTGTGCAAGTGCAATTTGTGGCTGAAACTAGCCCGAGGGATCAGGGGGTGCTGGTTTAGCCGGCCGCAGCCCGCGGGTTTTACAAAGGGCGACAGGGCCAGTACTAAATGTGACCCCCCTAGCCAATCCTGGCGCTGCATGCAGTGCCAGGATTGGCTGGTTCACCTCGCAGCAGGGCAGGCAATCCATTATTGGATGCCGCGCGTGGGGGTGGCACACTGCCTCCTCAGCCGCACTGTTAATGGCCAATCACTGTGTGACTTCATGTGAAGCCATGCAGTGATTGGCCATTTTGCCGGGATGCGCTCGTGTCTGTGATGTCGGTCTGTCCCTGGAGCTCGCCACCTCGTGTGCAGGCAGCAGAGACAGCTATTCCTTCCAGACAGTTCCCTGGGATTCTATCATTGATTCTACAGACTACTAGCAAGCAGAAACACAGTGCAAAGTTCAAGTTGCCCATGGTAAGAGTAAAAAAATGCTTAAGCATTTCTTGTTCCTTCCTTCCGTGCGCCCGTGGAAATTCCTTCAGTTCTGAAGGAGAGCAAAGGCGCACACATAAAAGTGCTCTCGGCGAGGTAAACTTACTTTTTCCATATTAAAAGCAGGAGACGAGTAGTCAGCCAGTGCCACCAAGAAAGCCGGTAGCTAACAGGCCCGGTCACGCTGGCCGCACCTTCACGAGCCGTGCCGTTGACTCAAACTGTCAGAAATCTGGGGGCAGGCCGCTCCGGCCCGTGTTTGACTGTGAGTGTGGACTAAAGTAATGGAGCTGGCAGGGTGGAATCAACAATTACATCCATCAATGCCGGTTGCCGAGCTTGGTAAACAGTTAAGTAGCTTCAGTCCATTGTGAAAATCTGAAAAGGGGTGAAGTTGAAATATCATGTGCACATTTGAGCTGCAGATGAGTCGGTCTGTTTATCTGAAAAACAACACATGCACCAGTTAGTAAGTGAAATGTGAGGTTGTGGCTATAGGAAATGTTGCTTTAACTTTAAGCCAGAAAAATAACAATCAATCAAATTTTACTTTTGACATCACATGGAACTAACCGACTGACTCACTCCCTTCAGGTGTCCACACCAAAAAGTGTTAATTTCAGTGCTAGTGGGCACGGTTGGGAACATAGTACCGCCCCCCTCTGGCAATGTGTTGTCACTCCATTTCACAAGGCTTCATGTGATGAGCCCTGTCTGCTCTGAGGGGTCCAGAAGCTGTGGTCCCAAATTGTACGAAAGATAGTATTTTCCACCCACCCTTGCCATGCCAGGCAGTTCCTTTCCATCGGGCACATTGCCACACACCATGAGACATGTGGGTACCCTCTTCAAATAACATGGCACCATTGTATACTGCCTGCACACATTTACACTCCTTTCTGCAGGCATGGCACATACAATTGGCCCAAAAACGTATTCTCTTAAACAACTCTACTAATAGGCCTAGATTGACACATTAGTAAAATGCAAAAGTTATATTTAGGCCTGGGTACGATTTTAATTACGCTGACAAAATGTGAGAAATTTCTGAGTTTTGCATAGCACTAAATGAAAAAAAGATTGCATTGTTATTTTGTGGTACGTTTTTTTAAGCAAATGCGTACCTTGTGTGAAAAAAGTATCACGAACTACCAAGGAGGTGCTGTTTTGCACCAAAAATGTCTCGCTGTATATAAAAAAAATGCTCTCGGAAACCAGAACACTCCATTTGTCCCTTCAAGTTGTTGCCGATTTGATAAAGAGATTTGTATGGCTGGGAAGTGATTCGTTCATCACAATCCAGCACTGTTTGGCATCTGTACTTTCTATAAAGCTGAATATCTTGGGAGCTGTCTCAGAATTGGGAGTGTTTGCACATGAGTGAATTGTTGTCGTTCCTGTTTCCCTTTGCCACCAGGCCAGTATTTTGTTTGGAGCCTCTCTTAGCTTCCAGTTATTGCGTCCAGATATTGGAGGTGAGGCGCAACTCAAAACTCAGGTCTGAAGCCCGGTTCAGCTTGAAGTCTTGTTGGAACGTCATAAGGGGCTTCTGCTTGCCTCTCCCCCTCTTCCCATGATGTGGTATTATGGGCGGCCAGTGCATTCCAACTTTTGGAATTGGGGAACCAGGCTCGAATCCCGGCATCAGCTCACCATCCCATGATTCTGGGCAGGTCCACCTAATTTTCTGCTGCCTGTGAAAATTAATGTGCCCTTGGGTCATCAAACTGGTTCTCAATGTAAAGCGCTTCACATGGCGTAGGAATGCATCACTCGGGAGCTGCCATTTTTTCTAACCCCCTAATTGAGGAGACATGAACTGCTGTGCTTCTGTGCTCGCATCATGCTTGCGTGTTGGGGGCACAACAAGTGCAGGGATTATTTTTGTCCTTTGTTTGCATTCTGGCTTCCACTGCACCTGTAACTGGCACCGGGGACGGGTGGTAGGATGGGTAAGACGTAGCCACACACCTCTTTCTGATTAAAGGCATGCATCTGTTACTGTGGTGGTGCCCAGACCATGCGACTGGCCCCCCACTCTGCACTAGTCTGTAGACGTTGTCCAGTGTGTGCATCTTGGTTGAACTTTACGGTTTTTATAACTATTTGGCATTCATTGAAACAATTTGATGAACCATACATTTCTATAGAGGACAAGGTTGTACAATGCTAAGTGGTTCATACAGTCAGTCCCAAAATGCATCCTGTTGAAGTTCATCATATTTTAATACCACCCCACCTCCCCGAAACAGCATAATAGTCAAGAATAATAAGGTGGTGGCTCAGTGCACTAATGCATCCACTGAAGGAACCTGTGTTTGACCTCATGGTCATAGGTTCAAATCCCGGTGGGTCCACTCAGCCTTTTATCCATCTGAGGTTGATAGGTGAATGGAACTACATCCTCGCCTTCCCTTGACAGGATTTGTTTTTCGGTGAAGATTGAAAAAGAAATCTCTTAACTGAAGATAAGGACTGTGCTTATGCTTGTCTCCACTCATTTATCTGTAATAGCTCCCTACTGGTGGCATGGTGTGATCTAATAATAAATAGAGCCTGCCTCTTCAGAAGTCATGCGACATTCTAGGATATTGGTTTTAATGAGTATACGAAAAAAGAACAAAATACATGCGGCATAGTTTTTTAGCATTTTTTTTGCAGTGGAGAAAAACGACCATAAACCATTGGCTATTGCAATTTTAATGGATGAAAAAATCACAGCCAATGTAGCTTGATCTGTAAAAAGAAAGTGTGCTTGCCCTTCCTGAATCCACTAATGCCAGTTTGTGCATTTATCAAGGCAGATGAATGATTCAGATTTTCCAAAGCTGATTCACTGTGCGCCTGTAAGAGATCTGGCAGGCTACATGTAGGTGACACATGGGTTGTTCTTAGGATCCAGGGCTCAGAGTCTGAGATTCCTTTGAACTTCATGTTGTGTGAAAAAAGTCCACAATGCACAAAACACGTGCCTTAGGCCCCCACGCGAGTCCTATGTATCTCCCTCTTTGGTCTGGACAGAAACCATGCTTCTGGCCGATTGTGACATGACCATGAATGTGGGAACAGCAGATTCTAGTAATCCAGCTCCAGGCATTCCTCTAGCTAAAACGAAATTGCGTTCTATTGGCCAACAAAGTTGGAATTACCGAGTTATCAGCAATCAGGAGCACGTTTTATCCTGATCGTCCTGAAATTCTCTGTTTTCATTACTAAGCACAGGCGCACAGACGTTTCAAAGAACTGCAGTCTTTTAACATTAAAAGACTTGCTTGTTTGTTTTAGAGGCTGGCACTTTTTCTGATGCTAGCAAAATCAAGCAGGTGTAAGAAATGTTCTTCTTTTCTTTCTAAAATGACATACTCTTTAGAGCCCTAACAGCCTGCCTTCCGAAGACAGCCTGCAAACTCCTTAACAACCAAAAGCAGGCCTACTTGCAGGAACCTGTCATGTCAATGCAGCCCCATCCATCTCAATTTGTCTTTCACAAATGTAGGAGGCGGGAAGAGTAATTAAGTCTCCCTTTTCAGTGTGCAGGCCATTAATAAGTGATACTATCTCTTTAGTCACCTACAGGCTTTTCTGTCCTTACCTAATGGTTTCCTCCTTGCAGATAGCTGAGATGTTTAAATGTTTTGATTACACAATACGACTAATTGATGTAAACATGAGCAGCCCCTATTTTGGGTCTATTAGTATATGGAAAACACCTCTATAAAATATAGATGAACAGGGTTATTATTTGTATTTTAGTTATTCAAGATTAGGTTTACTGGAAATTCATGTGGAGAAATTATTGCAGGATAGGAATCTGTTGCTAGCAGCTCCACCTAACACCTAAACGCTATAATCTGTGTGGAAAGACATGCGTGATAAAGTCACATGCGTTCTAATGGAAACGTGGTGAAGGTAAGGCGTGGTTCCCAATGCTTTGTGAAGGCTGTTTCCCTACTGCTGTGCAAGTTCTTTTCCTCTTAGAGCTGAGATTTTCATGAAAGTCTTATAGTCTGAATTCAGCACCTGAGCGTAATAGGACGGAATATATGAAGCTCTGTGGTTATACTGAATAAGCAACTACCTATGTTATGCCATCTATTAATGTAATAACTGCACTTTCACAATTGCTTTATTAACCTTCCTGCTTTCTCAAATTTGCTTGAAAATGCACGATTTTTCTTCTCTTTTTTCAAAATTTTCTCGGGGGGGGGGGTAACCCCGCCGAACCCCCCTTATGGGGTTCGGGCTCGCTCGCTGCGCTTGCTCGCTACGGTGCGGTATGCAAATCAGTTCGCGCCCCACCACTTTCAAATGTCACCAGCCACCCCTGTTAGTTTCTGCTGCACACATACATTCAGAACCTGTCACAAAGGGCGAGGAGTGCAGAGTGTTGCACAATCTTGCTTTCGAAAGACGCCTATCAAAGCAACACTTATCGGAGAGATACATGAATGAATGAATACAGTCTTATAAACGCGCCACTTAACCCCAAAGTGCATCAAGGCGCCCAAAAGATGGTATAGTGTGTGGTGTGAGCCGATGCCAGATTACAGATAAGCCTCTGCAAAGAGCCATGTTTTTAAAGATTTCCGGAAGAGCATAGCAGATGGTTGTCCTTTTAATTCCGGAGGGAGAGTGTTCCACAGTTTTGGGGCGAGGAAGGAGAAGGCCCTCCCTCTCCACCTGGCTCTAGAGACCCAGGGTACAGAAAAGATTTTTGTTGGAGGAGCGAAGGACTCTGCTAGTAGAATAGGGAACCAGCAGAGATCTTATGCCTTCAGAGCTTGCTCCATACAGGGCCCCATGAACAAGGCAAGGGATCTTAAAAGAGATCCTATCCTGAATGGGAAGCCAGAGCAGGCTCTTTCTGGCTAACGTGGCAGAGGAAAATCTGGGGCCATCCAAAACAAGTCTGGCCGCCGCATTCTGTACAATCTGCAGGCGCTGGATGAGCTTTTTGTTTATGCCTGAGTATAATGCGTTACAATAATAAAGTCTTGAAGAGACAAGGGCTACCACGATCTGCTTTCGAGCTTCTAAAGATAGATAATGTGCAATCCTTCTCAGAATCCTGATGACACCACAGCAAGTGGAGACTGTCCTATTGACGGTCCAAAGAATATGTAGTGTCTATCAGCACCCCCAAATTCCGGGCGGATTGACGAGGGCAAGGGGCACACTCCAAGGGATGGAGGCCACCAGTCGCTAGGCCAAATATCCTGATCTCCTCCGAAGATCAGGACCTCGGTTTTCTCTCCGTTTAACTTTAGTGAATTCAAGATCATCCACTATGAAACTGCCTCCATGCAGTTCCTAAAGTTGAGAGCGGAGGAGCTCACCGAGTGAGAGAAGGAAACCATGATTTGGGTGTCGTCAGCATATGACAACACCTCCAACCCGAAAGATCTTACTAACCTGGCAAGTGGGGCCACATAGATGTAAAAGAGTGTGGGGCTCAGCTGACCCCTGAGGGACCCCACATTGCACAGGTTTAGCAGGGGACAGGAACTCTCCCAGCTTGACCCTCTGTTCTCTCTGATTGAGAAAGGAGGTCAGCAGGCCTAGCGCTGGGCCCTCGACCCCCATCTCCCTAAGACGTGTTACCAGGATTGAGGGAGGCAGGGTATCGAAGTCAGCTGTCAGGTCGAGGAGGACCAGAAGGGAGGTCTGGCCCCTATCGAACTTCGAGCAGATGTTATTAGTGACTACCGTCAGCACAGAGTCAGTACTGTGGGCCCTACGGAAACCATGTTGAGATGGATCCAACAGGCTAAAGGCATCTAAGTAGGCAGTCAGGTGTTGGTTAAGATGAGCCTCCAGCATTTTTGCTGGAGCAGGCAGCAATGATATAGGACGGAAGTTCTTCAGTGTCTCAGGGTCCAAAGTGGGCTTTTTGAACAAAGGTTAAACCATCGCCATTTTCCAGGAGGAAGGAAAAGTGCCTTCCGTGATTGCACAATTCATCAGCTTTAAGAGGGGAGGCAGCAGGGCCTCCCTACAGTCTTTAAGGATCTTATGGGGACATGGGTCCAAAGGGGATCCGGATTTAATTTTGTCCAGAAGCAGATCCAGCTGCTGAGCAGTGAGAAGGGGAAAGTTGAAAAGACTACTATGAGGTTGATCCTTCGCCTAACGTTCTATGGGGGGCGGAACATATAAGGAAAGGGGACCCAGTTCACATTTAAGAGATTCAAGAGAGGTGTGGATGTCCACTATTTTCGTGTGAAAAAAGGTCGAAATCTTGTCACACAGTTCTTGAGAGCCCACTATAGGGTCCGGCGTTTGCAGGGTACAGAGGGAGTCTACGATCTTAAACAGTTCCCTAGGGGAGTTGAGGGAGGCCGTCAAATTCGAGAAGTGGGCCTTCTATTCCTCTATTATCTTTGCTTTATACCCTTTAAGGAGGCATCTATGTTTTTCCTTCTCCTTAGGATCTAGAAAGTTTCGCCAAAGCCTCTCCTGCTTTCTGCATCCCTGCCTTAGAAGCCTAAGCGATTCTGAGAACCAAGGGGCTGAGGGTCTCTTTCTGGCCGAATAGCGCTGTTTAGCAGGGGCCAGCGTGTCTACTGCACTTGCAATAGAAATAGAAAAATCGCGAGCAGCGGCATTAGCATCCCTCAAGGGGGCTAGCCTAGCTCTATTCATAAAAGGCAAGAGTCTCATTGTTAATCAACTTAAAATTTCTTTTCAGTTCCCATTTCCTGGGATCAGAAAGTGGAACAGGAGTATGATAGGATTTTAATTCGAGGGGGACGGCCATATGGTCTGACCATGCAAGGGGAATGGGGGAACCTATCGTAAGTCTAGGGTCATTTGAGAAAACCCCATCCAGTGTGTGGCCCGCTAGGTGGATGGGGCTATCAACCAATTGCAGCAGGCCACATGAGGCTAGGGAGTCCACCAGAGAAGAGGTGTCACTTGAACCCAGACTTTCCAGATGGAAATTTAGGTCACCCAAAACGGTCAGGTGCGGTCTGTCGATGTACGGCTCTAGCATTTTCAACAGATCATGGCTAAAACTCGACCTAGGGCCAGGGGGCCTGTAGAGCAGGAGACCCGAAAAAGAAGCTGTGGGTGAGGAGTTGAGAGTGAAGTGAATGGCCTGGAAAGGGTCTTGAGGAGTGGAAAGGGGTTCAATACGGCATATGGAAGAGCTCTTATACACTATGCCCAGTCCTCCTCCCCTACGACCAACTCTGTCCATACGGGCTAAGGCGTATCTCTCTGGGAGGGCATTGACCAGCTCAGGGCCAGCAGAGTCTGGTGTCCACATTTCCGTAACAAAGACCCACGAGGGCTTCCTGGCGGAAACAAAATCCCTGAATGCAATATTATTCTTAACTAAAGATCTAGCGTTAATAAGAAAGCCGACTTCAGAAATAATTGAGGGTGACTTTTGCCTTTCAGGGGAAAAACGCTTGCTAGGATGGCCAAAATTTTTAGGGCAGGTACCTTTGGTAATGCAGCTACAACCAAAGTTCCCAAGGAGAGCTTCTGGGGGAAGTTTGTGATGACAGGGTAATCTACAGGGCCTGAGTGTCAATAAATCATATACGGAATCAATGGGACTTACTTGAGAGCATTTAAAATTAGAACCAGCCTCCCTGATGCCTGGCGCGTCCTCGGCGCGGACGGGCGCAGATGGGCAGGACTTAGGCGCGACTTCGGAGCGCGCCCGCTAGGCGCGGAAGAAGCCATCTAGCCTAAATAGTAAAGGAGCCTCGGTGTCGATCCCCACGTGACCCTGTGAGAGCCAATCAGGTCAGGGGGAGGAAATGTTTGCCGGCCCCCTCCACAACAATCGGTAAATACCGTGGTGGACCGGGGCGCTGGCAGGGCAAGAATGGAAACAGGTAGGGGGCACAATACAATGTCAGGGGCACTGATAAGGAAAGCATATTTGAAAAATTAAAAGAGCCACAAGGAGCGTGATTTAAAAGCACCACATAGTAGTCATGTAGGTAACATTAGCAGCAGCAAGTCATTGCAATCATGGCTCGAGAACACACAGCAAAACATGAGAAACGAACCCCGTACTCTGTTCTTGCCACTACATGGACCACAGGCTTGCTTCGAGTCACGCTACTCTGTGAGGCAAACTGCAATTCAGAGGGACTCTTCAGACCACTACATTGAAAGAATATTCCGTAGTCACCAGCACCTCCAGAGTAAACAAAATGACACAACTGGCAAGCTCAAATTAGGCTTTTAACGGCTTCAAAACTAAGGGGCAGATTTATGATAACTGGCGCATCCCCAGGGATGCGCCAGTTATTTTGCGCCACTGCTCCGCCACCCATGGTGCGCCGCATTTACAATGCGGCGCACCATGGAGCAAAAACGGCACAGATGCGTGACGCATCTGTGTCGTAAAGGTGGCGCATTGCTGGAGTTGCGTCGCAAGCGCGACGCAGCTCCAGCAAGGCTCGGGGGTGCCCCATCTTTACAATGCTGCGTCAAGACCTACGCCTGCTTCAAGCAGGTGCAGGGTTTTGATGCAGCATTGGTCTGAAAGTGATTGAGTGAAATCTTATAGATTTAACTCAGCCACTTTTGCGAGGTGCACCTGCCCCGGAACGCCCATCCTGCGCCGGAACGCCCACAAGTGGCGCAGGGCTTTACAACGTGACGCATCTGCCTAGATGCGTCACGTTGCAAATGGGTCGTAGGGATGCGCCACGTTTACGCCGCAGTTGCGTGACGCAAACGTGGCGCATTCCCAACATAAATCTGCCCCTAAATCTCCCTACTTGTTCAGGAGCAGGTTTAACATTTCGATCAGACAGGCCCTCCTGCCGTATCAATAAGCATTACATAAATGATAGAGTAGGGTGGTTGCTATTTCTCCAATGAATATATTTAGAAATGAGCTTGATTTACCTACTTGCACGAATATCAAAGGCGGCGATTACACACACACACACACACACACGGGAAAGATTCATGTTCACAGAACGGCATCGCTCGCTCTTCTTTTTCAGTTTGCTTGAGATGCCATTTCGGTATCTTTTTCAATTCTTGGAAAGAGGGTGAACGCTCAGGTGATTGGCGGTAAAGGCGTCTTGCGGGGGTGATACAAGGTTAAATGATCAGGGCTCGTCATAGATGGGTCACTCTACATGACCCAAATAAGTCTAGCCAATTAGGACTAAAGAAAGGTGATTGCTATGTGCATTAGTGATAAAGTTAGAAACATTCAAAAGTGCAGTTTCTGTTGAATGAATATGGTATGGAAGCCCAATTGAATTGGACTAACTAGATTGTTAATTGAAAGGTTTTTTGTTAGACAACCGAAGATCAGCTGTCTGACTTTTTGGGGGGGAAAAGGGAAATTCTGACGAAGGTAATTCACTGGAAAAGAGGGATGGCATAAGCGATACGACCAAAGCTGATTTGAAGCATTAAGAGTATGTGCCAGATGTGCTACACACTCAGTCCCCGCACACTGTTTACTTAGGGCTGTGGTGCACACAAACATTTCTTAAACAGTGCTGTGCTGCACCTGTCACCTTTATTAGGCACAGAGGGTGAAGCAGGAGTCCGGGAGCAAGTGTGCTCTGAAACCTTGGCAACTCTTGGCAAAAGTTAAGGTGAGCCAGAAACTAAATCATAAGAAAGCCAAGCAAAAGCAGAAACAAGGCAGCCATTTCAATCGTTTCAATAGAGTGCTTTTGCTGCAGTAGTGAGCTACGTTCATCCCTCCTCCCACATCTATTTCTCATCACCCCAAACCCCACCTTTCTTTGCATAATGCCCAGGATTTTTCCACAACCCATCTCCCCAACCCTCAAAAAGAAACTCTTGTAAATTGTTTTAAAACATTGTATCGAATTAATGCGCTGCCTGCCTCCCTGTGGTCAGAGTATGGGCTGTTTGTGGTTTGTTGCAGGTTCTGTTTGTATTTACCAGTTCCTAAAACATCCAACCTTGAAATATTGTGCATGGACAGTTCATGAGGATGCTAAATCAGCGGCTCTCTTTAACAGGGACATTTTAAGGATTTTGGAGGCCCTGTTTTGAAGAGCTTTGAATTTATGATCCAGTTTCAGCTCTTTCATGCCCTCTTTGGCCAGGTCACTGACAGTGCACAGGTGCACTCGTATTTTATTTACAGTATATGTGTAGTACATATCTAACTATGTAAAACAGTGGAGTGCACCGCACAGTGAATGTGCAATATCATGGTGTGTGTGGTAAAAATAACGATAAAATGTTTTTATTTAAACACTTTATTTACTACATTTTGATTTGCCACAATCCTGTTTAAAAACGTTTGTCAGCACCGCTGCCTGCCAGCAGCGCCAGAGCAGAGTGCGCTCAAGAGGTTGCCTTAATTGCAAAGCCACATCTCACACGTTTGGACTTCTTTCACGATCTTTCTCCATTTCTCTTTGTACCTCTCTGTAAAAGTTTCATTGTCACTGCCTTGTCTCTCCTTCCACTTCTTTTAATTCTGTGCGTATCTCAGTCCCTCCTTGCATTTCAGTAACACTTAATCTCAGTGCCAGTTTCTCTTTCTCTCCCTCACTTACATTCTTTTTTATCTCTGTTTATCTTTATTCCTCCTGTTTCTCGCTTTCTGTGCCATTGTCCTTTTCTTTCTTTGCCAGTCTTTTTGCTGTGTCTCTCCTACTCTCGCTGTATGTTTCAGTCATTGGACATTTTTGCTTTCTTTACTTCTCTTTTATGTCATCCGATCTTTACTGTGCCGATTCGATTTTCCCCTCTATTTTCTTTTCATCCCAGTTATACCCTTTTCACAGATTCATTCCATCTCCATTTAATTTTCCTCCTTTCTCTAGCATCCTTTCTGTTTCCATATTATGTCCTCTTTCATTCGTTTGGTAGGTAAAATACATTGTTATTTACAACGCAACCTCTAACTCTAAAAAATGCGAGACCAATTTGCATTGCAAATGCTTGTTTCTGCCTGGTGTCCGTCATCACAGAAATGGATGTCTCTGGGCTGATGGAGGAGGATGCAGCTTTTGTTGCCAATGAGTAGTGTCTCCACATGCCCTTCTATGTGCCGTCAGGCTTTTCAAGTGAGGAGCCAGTGATTCTGCCAGCACGAGGAGTAATGTCCACTTAATCTTGCCTGGAGGTGTGAGGTGTCGACAAAGAATTGCAATGAACCTGATCTAGGGGTGTAAGGATACGAACAGCACTGAGGAGTGTTCAGGTAGACCCTGGCTTGTGTATATGTAAATGCATATAGACCTGCCAGAAACTACTTTAATAATTCCTGTCATGCTCAAAAAAGTTAAATCGGTTTTAAATTTAAGTTTAGGACCAAATGTATCTTTGTGATTAGGGTCTGGTGTTAGTATATTACAAGAGTAAAAGAAGCGAAAGGCAATCTCCGTTCTCTTTGAATATATCTATTCACTTAATGAAGAATTGATCGAGGCTAGATTTGAAGACAAAGTAATACCCACATATTTTATATAGTCTATATATATGTCAAGCGAGTTCTTGTGCATGTATACGTCAACACACCAGGCACAAAGAGATCCATTTTTGGGAGATAGAAACCCATCATCTGTGCCACTGATCTCTAAATTCACATGCCTCCGCCCCCCATAGTGAAAGACAGAAAGATAAAGAACTTTGAAACATTCCCAACTCACTGGGATATTCTTCAACTATTCCCCACTATTGATGCTATATAGGTTTTTGTAGAAGCAAATATTCATTGAGAATTTTCCCAGCATCGTAGGTAATGAGGATTCTCCACCTAATATTTATGGTTGCTAGCACACTGCTTTTTCTGTACTATATAACTCTATATAAGGACAGCAATGAAAAAACTATTTCTGTCAGAGAAATCTTCTAGACATCTATTATTGTGTGTTCTCCTCTGTCCACTCCATCTCCTGCGTTGCAGTATTAATGTCCCTTTGAAATGTGGTCTCAATTTGCATAAGAAGAAGAACTTTCACATCACTTGTGGCTGCTTAAGCCGTAGACACAATGCCATTGGCGAAAGTAGGGTAAACAAAGGTTTTCCTTTCTCATTGGCATAGCAAGGGTGTCCCGTATCCAATTCCAGCATGGAAAATGCCCCATGACAGTGCTCAATTTGAGTCGGTGGTTGCCATTGGGAAACGGGCGGTGTTAGTTCATACAACATAGTAAATACTTGCTTTTAAAATTAAAATCTGCCTTATTTTACAGAACCACTTTAAATGTTTGTCGTGAACTTTTAAAACATAGAAATGTATGGGTTAGACTGGAATTTCGCAAACAAAACGAGAATATGCTTTCAATATACTGTTGCGGTATAGCTAGCTGCAAGGTGGTGGTGTGAAAATAATGCATTCTAAACACATCACACAAATGCTAAACAACGTTGATTATGTATGCTTGTGCATAGAACCCAAGAGGAAAGAGGCAAAAAGGCTATCAGTGCATGTCTGGAGAAAAATAATTTTGCTTTAAAGCAAGGCGTTGCATCACATAAGGCTGCTAGCAATATATAAATAGATACACTCACAATGCCAAAGCATTAAGAGAAAAATGTTCTTTATTTCTAATGTAGTTTACAAAAGGATAGCAAAGTTAAGACATAACTTGGCATGTGTCAGGAATGCTGATGGGACTGCGTGGGGGAGATGTTGTCATGTCTTGCTACAGAATTTCAATATCACAGAAAGTAGACAGCCATCCTTCGCATTTCGGCTGCACTTGGCTGTCTAAACCACCTAATTAGCACAAAATGTACCGAATCATCTTTACGACAGAAGGAATATCTCCACTTGCCTGCTGAAAACACACTAAGATCATTCCTCTCAGAGAGCAAGACAGCGAACACCGACAAAGAGAACTGCTAAGCACCCAACAATGTATCACAAAGGGCATACACAACTGAAAATGTACCTCTATCTGATCCCTATAACCGAGGATCGCGTTGGACTACTTTGACGGTCTGTTCAATCTGACATGTTTAATTAAAATGACAAAAAACGAAGATAACTTTCTAATACATGTACGAGAAAGTGAGCTCTCACGCCTGACTCGTGCATCCTGAGCTCAGTCCAAATATGACATAACATCAAGGCGATGTTCTGCTCTGCACTGGGTTGCAGTTGCAAGTGCTTCACTGTTAACCTTCATCCTTCAGCCCAGATACCTATTCCCTGATCTTCGTTTTTCTCTCACTGCGATGTTGGTTGTATGTGAATCCTGGTTGGACTTAACAGCTTCTACGGAGGGACAGTTGTAGTGCCAGCCTAGATGAGCTACAACAGCTGGCCCGTATTTTATACTCCTTGCCTTGGATAGCCAAAAGAGGAGGTTGCTGTGCTGTCTGAACCGCGTCCAAATAATACGGTCAGGGCCGGACTGAGAACCAAAACCGGCCCTGGCAAAGTGCTCGGCCGGCCCCCTGGGGGTGCGACCGAGCTCTTTGCCAGGGCCGGTTTTCGGCCCGATTTTGTTACAGGGCCGATTTTGCAGCTATGCTGCAAAAACGGCCCTGTAACATAAATGGCCCCCTGGGCCCAAAACCGGCCCCCACCTGTGCGGCGCACCGGGGAATTGCCCGGTGCCCGCTATGGCCAGTCCGGGCCTGAATACGGTCTCTTTAAATGGACCAGGGAACTTGGGCACACGCGCATTACTATTGCATTTGAGCGTTTGAGGTCGGCGTTGGCGGTTTCTTCGTTTGTCAAGGTGAGTACTCTCGGTCTCTATTTCATACATACGTGCTAGTATCTATACATATATAGTAGCAAGGTAAACTAAAAAGAGCACCTTCTTTCTCTGATATTATTTTAGAGAACTCTGATGTAAGAAAAGTTCGGCTACGGCTCCAGTTAAAATATCCGGTGAAGTGACTACATCTTTTTTCTGTAAGTCGATCACGTCGCGTTTAAGTTATGGTATCCTTTTACACACCATAATTAATTTACATGTTAGTTATTATATTGTTTAACCCCTAGGAGTTTCCTGACTCGACATGAATTGATTGACTATTTCCGTCTTTTGTTTCAAACAATCAGATCGCGCTTGGGTAAGCATTTCATCATCAATGGCCAGTACACTTTTTAGCTCAATGATTGGGATATAAGGATTGTATTAAGGCACCGCAATTTTTGCTTTTTAGGATCTTATACTCCTCTTAATAGTAGCACATTTCTCAAGTTTCAGTTTTCTACTTCTTTTAACCCCTTCGATGCGGATGACAAAGCCAGCTCGTCATGGGCGTTACCTGCGCTACGCGGATGACGAGCTGGCTTTGTCACAAACCGCGCGTTTTTCAAAATTAAGCGCACAGCGGGAAAACCCGCTAGCGCGGTAGCGGTTAAAGAGTGCGAATTCCAATTGTATTTATATGTAACCAAATATAATTGTGTTGTAGATCGCTGTGGAGGACTGCAATCTTGTTCTAATCCTTATCGCAAGGATTCTATATTCATCCCCTGACGAAGGGTTCAGCCTAAAACCTGAAATGCATTGGGATTGTTTCTGTTTGTAAACTTACATGTATTGCACTTGGATTATGATAGAACTCTATCCCATGTATAATGTTGATGTTGGAAGTGAATTTTGAAATCAGAGCAGATTTCATTGTTACCGACATTGATATGTTGATGAAATGGTAATGAAATTGTTTTGAAATATAAAAACAATATGCACAGGTATAATTTGTGATACCATTTTTGTTTAATCATTATGATACACCTTGTGGGAAATGCAATGAGACATTGATTGTCCAAAAGCTGTGCTCTATCTAGGCTGTGGTGTCCCTACAGCCCTCGTGTGTATTTTGTTACTTAAAGAGTGGGGGGTCCCATCTCTTAATAAGGTAGATGCACGCACTTTTTCAAAATTTTTTAGTAATAACATTTTTTTAGTACTATCATTCATAAGTTAGGAGACGTTGAAAAAAACAAGGAGTGCAGTTACACTATTCACTGCAGTATTCTTAAACATTTGACATTCACTGGCACTGCTAAGATTTCGAGGGTGATGGTGCCAAGACTGTTGTGTAATAATGTATTTCAGTTTCAGCATGACACTAGCTTGACTTGGGCTGTGACAATTTTTTCCAATGAAATGGCAGCTGGGGTGCTTAATTTCATTATGAAATTTATGTAAGCTTCAGTCATCTTAGAATGGGTTCCAAGGCATTGTAGAGGTACTTGTGGAAAGTAGTCAGTAGGGTACTGATCTTTCCCTGGATGATGCACAATGGTGTAGTTGTACTCTTGCAATCACAGACCCCAACGCTCGATGCATGGAGGCATTTTTGCTTTTGGATTGCCAAAGATAGTCGACAATGCTTATGACGATCACAAGCGTGAAGGGCTTCCCATACAAGAATACGTGGAAATGTTTACAACCCCACACCATTGCTAAGCTTTCTTTCTCAAGTTGTGAATAAGCACGTTCAGTTTGGGAAATCTTTGGCTTGCTTGCACCACAATACGTCTTCGCGCACTTGGGTGTCTGCTGTGCTGTGCAAGGAAGGTGACCAACCTGACAGGGCGAGCTTCAACAACAACCTCAATGTGAAACTTTGGAACAAAATATGCCATTTCAATTGCGTTCTCAAAACTTGTTTGATTTTCTGGAAGCTTTGCTCGCGTTCATGTGACCAAAGAAAGGAAACATTCTTTATCGTCAATTCTATTAATGGTGCACTGACAGTGGGAAAGTATTGTATGTATCTAGAGCAATTGCTGACCATAACAAATTAAGATAGCTTTCTAATACATATAACAAAAAGTGAAAACGGGGCCTAGCTTCACGTTCCAGCACTAACACCTGACTCGGGCATCCTGAGCTAATCCAAATATGACATAACATCAAGTTGATGTCCTGCTATGTACTGGGTTGCAAATGCTTCACTGTTACTGTTTGACAGAGCAGACATTCATCCTACAGTCCAGATTCCTATTCCCTGATCTTCATTTTTTCTCACTATGATGTGCTCGTATTTGAGCAGTAGTTGGACTTACAGCTTCTCCCGGATATAAATTTGCAGTGCCAACCTAATTGAATGTACTGTGGAAACATCTTGTGGGGGTCTATCAGGTGACAACCAGTTGATAACCTTTGTACTTAACCTAGATCAGCTGTCATGCCCCATCAGAAAAGATATGGGCAAAGAATGTTAACATTTGTCTGATGGAACTCACATTTTTCAGCATTCAAAGTTAAATGACATCAGCAAGAAACTGATGCACTTGTATGAGAGCTTTGTCATGTTCTTTCAGTGTAGCTGCGAAAACCAATATGTCATCACTATAATTGAAAGCATTCATGAGAGGCTGCCTGACCCATGAAATGACATCATGGAATAGCTCAGCAGCTGATGACACACCAAAACCTAGCCTCTTGTAACGTTTCAGACCAACATGTCTGGAAAAGTTTGTAATGCACCTGAAATTCTCCTCAAGTTCCAACTGATGATATCCTTTATTAAGTTCCAAGCGAGAGACTACCCTAGCTCCATTCAAAGTGCTATCATGTCTGAAATTTGCAGACCTGGGTGTCGTTCTCTTTCAATGGTTTTACTCCACATACATTAAACGTTGATTCCGCACTGTGACAGAGGCACACATGGCACGCAATAGCAGTTTTCTGGACCATGTCCAACTCTCTGGGAGAGCACTGTCGATCTTTGGGCTACTTATCCTCTATTGCATTAGCAGTTGTAGCATCCTCCCCAGCCTGGGTACTAACCAGTGACTATGTCACACACAGAGCTTAGTATAACACATCTTTATTCTGTGGTAAACCAGGAACTCAGCATTCTAAACCTGCAGTCAGTTCACTATGCTCTAATGCTTACATCGCAGTTCTACAGAGTCCATCAGGAGCCTCAAAAGTATGTCATTACAAACTCACAAGACACCACAGTATGCAAAGAATATCATACCTTCTTGAGTCAATAGGTATTTCAAACTACAGATTGGCTTCCTCCCAGTTTTCACTCCCCTAATCTAAGTAATGGGGGTGAAATGTCTACCTTCAATAGCCCATGGTGCAATAGCCTTCAAAGATAAAATGATAACATGGTTGGATAGAGTACAGTCAGCCTGTTTCCGTAGAGTTTTCTTTTTAACGACTTCTACCTCCCATGAGCAAATACATAGGGATTCAACCTGTTATCACAAACGTGGACCCTAAAAGCCAGATTAATAGCCTACTGTCTAAAAGCCAAACAAGCGCAGGACAACATGCTAAAGAAAAACATCTGTACAATGATAAACAGCCGAGGTTCTACTGGGTGTGAATTTTTTGCACACTGTGTTGAAGTGTTGGAAGCTCAGGAAATATGGTCTGCTCCTATACCAATATTGGCAGCAGCAAGCGAAGATAATGTCGGCCGATAGTGACGCACAAACTCTGAAAAACATAAGTCATGAAAGCTGTGCGTCAAGACTCAATAACACCGGGGTTTTGCCACAGTACCTGTCTTCCCCTCTTAACACCAATAATGAAGCGGCAACTAATGAAATTACAGTTCAGCCTTGTCGAACTATTGGTTTACAAGTATGGACAAGGGTACAAAGAGACTGTAGCCACTCAGTGCTGAGCATGTGGGGGAGCAGAGGAATCCCTAAGTCACATAATGTGTACTTGTTAGAAACTATGCCCTTTGAGAATATGCTGGCTTCGCCCCATCTGGCTTATTTTAAATATACGGACATGTCAAGCTGTCCTGGGTGAGTGATTGAAAGGTGAAACAGTGCAGATGATGGCACGCTTCATGGAATACCTGTCTACAGTAAAAGCTGTCCTGGACTCCTACAATCATATAGAACTATAATCCACAATGCTGTGCCAAATGTTTTAAATCCTCTTGTCTATAGTTGCCTAAATGGTGCCTAAACCTTTTTAATATCCAGAACAACAGGACGACAAACCTTCACACATTTTTTTTAACATTGGAATTTATGCACTTTATAATGCTTTTAATATGTCTTGATTGCAATGATTTTAATTTCTTGTGTAATTATCTATCTATCTATCTATATATATATATATCTATCTATCTATCTATCTATCAATCTATCTATCTATCTATTTATCTATGGTGACACTGGTGTACACCTGTTTGGCATATTTGATTTACTTGTAAGTTTCTTGTAAAGTGGTAAAACATATACCTAGGGTCTGTAAGTCAAATGCTACTTGTGGGCCTGCAGCACTGAGTGTGCCAACCACATAAGTAGCCTCTCAAACCTGTCTCAGGATTGCCACTGTAGTGCTGTGTGTGCAGCTTGCTACCACTTTGACTTTACATTTAAAACTACTTGGCAAACCTTAAACTCCTCTTTTATTACACTGACGACCCCTAAGTTAGGGCCTAGGTAGCCCTCAAGACAATATGCTGTGTAGCTAAATGATAGGACATGTACTTTTATGTTTTGCATGCCCTGGTACTGACAAACAGCAGTTGTTCATTACTGTGAGGCCTACTTCTCTCATAGACCAGCATTGGTAATTCCTTAGTACACTTTTAAGCTGTAATTACTGGTCATAGAGGAGTACCGTTTTCATGTTTACATGTTTGGAGTGGTAATGATAAATCCTCCTTACTAGTGAAGTTAGATTTAACATTGCTCCAATATTGAAAAACCCTACAAAATTGAAATACCATATAGAACAGTATTGAAAAACCCTATAGGCAAAACAGATAAATCAGCAACATCGATAACGAATCAATCTAAAATAGAAACGTCAATTAGATTAAATGAAGGATGTATTTCAGCGGCCCTTCATGGGAGAAGTCAACATTGACAGAATAATCCTAGAATGCCCAAGGAGGGAAAATATAAATTCAGTGAACCCATAAAACTTTGCTCCTGGAATATAAATGGGGTACATTTTAAAACAATAAATGAATACCTAACCTCAATGTCAAACAACTACCAGATTATATTTTTACAGGAAACTTGAGCTACAACCTCAGTAATGCTTGAAGGTTACAAAGGATACTTCGAGCCGGCAATTAAACAAAATATATATGGATGCCCTATTGGGGGCCTAGCAACATTTATAGCCATAGACATGAAAGTGGAGCCCGAAAAAGTGGGTCTAAACTATAATAATCTCTTAATAGTAAGGCTTCGGTACATGGAAAATAATCAATTAAAATCATTATTACTTATATATACATCCTACAGTAAGCTCAAGGAAGAACATGGGTACTATTCTTAGTGGTTTTTTTATTACAGCAAATGAATAAGGACCCAGTCATCGAATACATTATCTCAGGGGACTTAAACCTAAATCTATTAGTGCCCTATTTAAGAGAGGACACAATCCTACAACAGGACAATT
The DNA here is from genome assembly GCF_964261635.1 of Lissotriton helveticus. Lineage (NCBI taxonomy): Eukaryota > Metazoa > Chordata > Amphibia > Caudata > Salamandridae > Lissotriton > Lissotriton helveticus. Next base: position 223,277,183 of record NC_136060.1, read on the forward strand.
TTTGGGCAATTCCTCAGCAAACATTACCTACAATAAATTAGTACCATCACGAAGTAAAATCGGACTAACCTTCCTTAAAGATATAGAAGGAATGGGATTAAGAATTTTAAATGGGAGGTTTCCATAAGATATACCTCCAGCATGGACATATCATTAACAAAGTAAAAAAAAAGAATTGATTACACAATAACATCTTTGAATGTTTTTTACAAGATACCATCCTTCTATATGGAGAAAGTGACCAATAGCGACCATAGCCAACACATACTTGTTATGAAGCAGCATTGTAAACAACAGAAAACATATGCAACTGGTCCCAGACAGACGGGAACAATTACTTATAGGGGACTAAAGAAGACTCCAAAGAATTTACCAATAAGCTGGCTCAAAAATTAGTTAAAGAATGCGTTGAAGAGGACTCTTTGACTGTAATTGAAAGATGGACATATTTCATAAAAAATTAGTTAATACATATGTGTCAAAACCCCATTATAAGCAATACCAAAAGAGTCAAAGTGAAGCGAGAAATAAAATCTTCGGAGACAGAGAAAAAAACGTCCAAATGATATGGTTTTACGTTCTTATTTAGAAAGCATTACCCATGACCTTCAGAGGCTTATCTGGGATGAAAAAAACAAGTAAAGCTTGATCTCTGGGCTCCTGGTCCCAATGGCATTCCATTTGCATTATATAAGGAAAATCCTGCTCTTTGGGCAGAATATCTCACAAAGGTATTTACAGAAACTGTCGAGACTTTAACAATACCTGCAAACATGGAAGGACTTGTTAATATCACAATATATAAAAAAGGTGACTGGGCACAGCCTGCCAATTATCAAATGTATCTGTATGGGCAAAGGAGAAACAGATAATTCCTCAGAATCAAATAAAGTTCCTACAAGGATTAGGTACCACAACAAATATATTAGTGTTATCAGTATTAATGGAAAAATATATTGAAAAGAAACAACCACTGTATTTGTGTTTTATGGACTTTAAATCGGCTTTCGACTGTGTACAAAGGCAACTACTTTTGCAAAAGTTGAAAGAGCAAGGAATTCCATCTTCCTTCTTAATATCATTCCAACCACTCTATTCAAAGACCTGGGTTGGAGTTCAGATGGGTGATGGCTTGTGTGCATCAAAGGAAATTCCTACTTCCATGGGCCTAAAGCAAGGGTGTGTTTTGGCACCATTTCTTTTTAATCTGTTCTTATCGGACCTAACACAAGTGATCGATGAAGTGAATGCCTACCCTCCAACATTAGCTAGTACTCAGATATCAAATTTGTTATATGCAAACGATGTTCTCTTATTAATCCAAACAAAGGTTGGGCTACAATGCCTGATAAATAGTATATCAAGGTACTCGCAAGTGAATGGCATAGTAATAAATGACACCAAGACCAAAAATATGGAGGTTAACAAAAACCTAAGGTCAAAGTATAAGCATAAATGGTTCCTCCAAAACTTGCAATTACAACAGGTAAGATTATACAAATATCTGGGAGTACTATTTGACAATAAAGGATCATTTCAACTACATAAGATTGATATGCAAAAGAGAGCTAACACCCGAATGACAGCATTTAGAACCTTGCAGAAGTCACTAGAAGGGCTAAATTGCCTACAACTTTTAAAAGTAATATCAGCCAAATCATTACCAACACTAACTTATGGTAGCGAAGCACTGTGTGGGAAAGACAATATAATCATAAAAAATGCTGTGACAATTTTAAAATTACTTTTTCATCTTCCACATAATGCATTACCTGCACAGATTAGATTGGATTTCCTCTAATTAATCAGCTAATTGCACAAAAAGGCCAATTCATAAAAGTATGAAAAAAAATTCAAATGGATTATGTAAATCAAATGTCCAATCTGTTATGGCAGGAAATCAAAACAAATCAGAAGTCTCAATTCTGGAAGTATTTACAAGCTGCTTTATATATTCAGCGCACGTGATCTGGGATATGCCAATATCTACAGATTCAATTAAAAATCTATCAATAACAAAACATCTATCACTGTTTATTGATAATGATTCCCTTGCAAAAAGAACACATGTATGGTCAATAATGAATGGGTATACAAAACTGAGAGTCCAATCATATTTAGAAACTCCATGCTCTTTGAAGCAAAATGTGTTTTTATAAAAGCTCATAAGCTCATCTTGGTGTTTTACCAAGCTTATGTCAAGTAATGCCCCGGCTTCGATCAACAGAATTGATACACTGGCCTTTATGCAAAACGGGAGAAGAGAATATTATTCATTTGCTGTGTATATGTGCAAAACTTAAAGTTGAAAGACAATCTTTATTTAAGCGGCATTCTAATTCTGAGAAATACAGACCTGTAGACAAGCACTGATAAGATGTGTACATTCAAATGACATTGCACTGAACTCAGCTTTCATAAAGTTCTGATTACCAATAAGAAGGGAATAAGACCAGTAAGATACATTTGAGATGTAATATAGGATGTATATAACATGTAATTTGTATTATGAAGTCTGAACTATTAAGTGTTGCTATATTTATCTACAAGGATGATTGATTTATCTATTAATGTATGTTTTTATACATTTGTTTAACGTGACTTTTATCAATATTATACTTTTAACAATAGGAATTATTGTATTGTATTCTGCAATATGTATTATATTGTAAGATTTTAATTAATCAAACAAAAGCAAAAAAACTGAATTGAATTTAACATTACTCTTTTAGAAAGGCGACATCTAATAAGCGGACATTTCTCTGCACATACTGCTCTATGTGCCTGATAGCTTGTTTCCAATACGTGTCTGGGGTGGGTGACAGCTAAACGTTATGCATTCCCGCTAGACAGCCACAAACATTGGAAGGTGAGGCACATCTACATTCTGAGCACTCATCTGTATTCATCTGCATTTTTATGGGTCTTCCTGGGCAGTGAGGAATGGGAGGGGCTGAAACTCAATTCAATAGTTAGTGTCCTGTCCACACACAAATCACTGATTTACCCCCCCAAAGATTGCCTGGCAGACAGGACTTGTGTTGAAAGGGATCCTTGTGCACTTCAAAGAGCTGCTTGAAGTCATCCCCTATATCAAAGGCACTCATGTGTATAAGTACTGGGTCTCTCACCCCCTAAAATTAGATACTTCTGGATCTTGAACTGAATCTCTACCAGAAGGACTGCTGTGCAGCTTAACAGGCTAGGCTCCCCTATTATCAGAAATCAGTGGCAGTGTGTAGAAATACATGCTGCTTCAGCAAACATCTGCACATACTAAATGCTGGTGCTAACAGAGCCATAACTTTTCAAAGCTTTCCATATGTCTCAGTCCATGGATTAATGGAATATGCCACACCAATTGAGTTATCTCTAATATTATGAACATTGTAAACCCTATTGAGGTGTAAGACATAATTTTGAGGAAGAAAGAATAATCATATACACATGGGTCAGCAAAAGGTTCTGAAAACAGCTTCTCTGTTGTGAGCAGATAGTCATGGAGTAGATCATCTGATCTGGTTATCGGGGAATAACATCACAGATATCATCATTCCAATTAGCAAGCGGCCCTGAATAAACTCTGCCCTGGCAGAAAATATTACCTCTGTGTATGTGTTCTACATTTAAAAATAATAAAGCAGAGGTAGACCATTGAATGAGTTACTTACAAAGGGATACCTGCACTCTTCATACCTTCTAATTGCTAAAAATCACCTAACATGTTATACACGATGAAATATTTTGGTATCGGTTCGACTCCACTCTCTTCAAGGATTTAGAGAACCTTAAATATAAGAAATTGGGTTATTAGTTGGGAGGGGTTATAACCCAATTCCAGTATTTATCACAATCCTTTCAGGGTAAACCACAAAGGTTACTAATAAAACCATGAGTGAGCTATATCTGTCTGTGACAGGATAGATCTCTTTTGAAGTTAATCAAGTGCCTCAGCACAGTCCCAGGTCAATCCTGCCAAGGGGAGGACATCACCTCTCCACACAAAAGGCACTTTGTCCCTGTCCTGAGAGCAATTTACACCTCACTACAGGGTAGCCATCAGTTACCAGGCTTCAGTTGGAATACTTACAGAAATGTTTTAGAGATTTGAGGCAGTTAAAAGACAAATTTTCAAAAGTACATTCTCTGTAATAGTAAAAAAAATCGATCTAGCCATCAAATTCGATTTTGTCTAACTAAGAAAAAAAAATTGATTCTGAATCAAACAGCTGTTTGATTCAGTATGCTGGGACACTAAACTAAGATGGCCCATCTCATAAATAACAATGCCACGGTAGATAACCCCAACTTTGACTGCGATATTTCACTTCGGAGGCACTTCCCTTACCGCTTCGTTTCAAGTAGTGCCAAAAACTTACAGCAAATTGGTGGGACAAAGTTTCTTCAGATTTCAACATTTAGGGGCACATTATGATGGAGGTTTCTCCGCATCCTCCGGGCCGGCGGAAGCCACCGCTGGCCCACAGGATGCGGAAAATCCTCTGCGGACCCACCAAAGACCCACCGCCACATTAGGATGGCTGGTGGGTCCTGGTTTCTGTCCGCCGCTTTTCCGCTGGGGTTGGCTTACAATCACGGCGGAAAAGGCCTAATATGGTGGCGGTGTCTCTCAGACACCGCCAGACATATTAGGATGGCTGTGCAAACATGCTTTTCCACTGCAGATTCTCCGCCGAGGAAAAGCATGTGGGTGAAGGGGGGGTGTGGGGTGCACATGGGGGTACCTATGGTACCCCCTAGCCTTTGCGTGCACGAAGCGGCAGGCACCATGCGGTGCCTGCCGCTTTGTGCATGCAAATGCACTGCTTTCATTTTTTACATTGCGGCGGGTGCTGCTTCAAGCAGTCACATCCTATTGCCATGGAGGGACCGCCGCTGCCCATGCGGACGGTCCCTCTTACACAGGGGTGGCGGACGGACGCAAGTCTGTCCGCCATCCTAATAGGGCCCATAATTTGGACCAATTACTTCAAAATCTGAAATTGATCTATTTTCTAAAGGTCCTTCATTCCACATAAGAATCTTTCTGTCCTGAAGATGGTCTTTTAGATGTATTACACAGCAAGACTGAAACATGGACCAGCATACCCATTTTCATCAATGAAACAATATCACTGAAGGCTGGGGGGGAACATGGCAGCCAGCTAGTGGCAGGTCCCAGAGGCTCCAGTAGTCAGAAGCCTTTCGGAAGCCTTTCCTGCTTCCATGCAGAAAATAGGGAATGTATGACGAGGAACTGAAGCAATCACTTACCAGTGACAGGAGCGATTCAAGAGGAGGAACTTTGATTTCACACCGCTTTTGACCACAGCGGCAACAGATTTAGAGGTGGCGGTGGTAGGCGCAGAACTAACTGGCCTGGACTGTCGGGATCTGCGGTGGTCCCACGTGGTGCTCGAGCTTGGCAGGGGGCGGAGAGCGGTCACGCAAATTCCTGTCCTGAGTAGTAGCAGCTGGGGCAGCACAAGTGCAGCAGGCTCCTCCAGGGAATCAGGAGGAGACCTGAAGGATTCCGAAAGCACTCTCACAGACACAGGTAGGGAGAAGAGGTCTCTGCAGGAGAGCAGTAGAAAAACCAAGGAGAGTGCTACCCTCGTAAAACATCTGAGTATAACTTCAAGGGGGAAAATGTAAAATCCCCTGGGAGGCACAAGGCAATATTTTGGAGTCAAAACCAAATGTAAAAGCAAATGGGGATACACTAGAAAGTATTTTACAACAAGGTAGATATGCTTTAAGAAGCGCAGTCACAGGGCCAGTCACAGGGCCTTCATTAATAGACTATAAAAGCATGCAAGGTAACCCAGCCCAGGATATTTGAAGAGTGAGAAAATCTGTAAATACTCCGATAGATCAGGCTGAGGTTGAGGAGTGGGTAAGCCCCAAGAGGGGGAAACCAAGGAAGGTAAGGGTGCCCCCTCAACCACATAAATTAAAGGTCACCCCCTCATTGAATGCCTTTTTTAAAGTAATACCAAAAACTTTAATATTGAAACATTCAGGTATCTGTTCCCCAAGTAGCACCCCACGATCTTCAAAAAGCAAGACTGAGACTTTTTTCAGCCCCAGTAGGTTCCAAGTTTTGGCGGAGGCCCTTCAGATCTTGGAAGGGGCAACCCATGATATGTAGATGGTGGATGGTGTGAGTCAGCATACAGTGGTGAGTCTCCCACCCCCCTAGATTGAAGTGCAGAGAGATTTACCATCATGGCATAATAGCCAGAGTCAGACATAAATTTCCTATTTGAGGATTGGACCATCAAATCAGACAGCACCTCAGTCAGTCTGAGACTTGATTCAGCTGCTGACAACAGAAGTCAGGAGCAGATCTGGGCTCTTGCAAACAAATCAAATGGAGATTATGTCAGCATGTGAGAAACTGGAGAAAAATCAGATATCCTCGCAGCTAGAACTTCAGCACTTGAAACAACAGTGAAGGAGCTAACTTCCCAAACTGAGGAAAATAAGAAAGTGATCATTCTGTTAAAGAAAAATAGAGTGGGCATTAAAGAAAAAGTGAGGTTCTCTTCCCAGTAATGGAGAAGCTTTTTTCACACATCTTTGAGGAAGGACAAGATATGCCAGCATCCTGGAAGGAAGCTATAGCCACGCTGATAATCAAACCAGCAAAACCGCCCAATGTTTGTGACTCTTACAGGTTCATTTCGCTGCTTAGTTGCGATTATAAAATCTTCACCAAACTTTTAGCAGAAAGATCAAATGGGGTGGTGGCAGGTCTTCTACACAAGGGTCAAAAAGGTTTTGTTAGGGGAAAGGGGATCCAGGATTTAACTTACAACCTTTTTTTTTAAACCTTTATTTTGAAATAGATGAAGCATTGCCCACCCATCACCCCTCAACATTAGCAAAAAAGTTACCATTCAGTTCATGTTAACCAGACATCGTACAATGGGGATGGACACTCATATGCAGATAATGCCCTTACTGATATACATGACATAAGGTAGTATACAATATGTAATGCACATGCGATCAATGGTCAGGTTCTTCATTCCACTCAGTCATATAAGAGAACCCGATCAATCAACATAATTCTCGTCCTCTGAATACGCGGCATCTTGCAATCGGAGATAATCCTGCAGCGGTCCCCAGATGTCTTTGAGCTTAGAGGCCAATGGCAGTAGTTCAGCATATGTGGTGTATTGTTCTTGACAATATGTTAAGTCCGCTATCCACTCCTTAAACTTTGGCGCTCTACCCCTGCCCCATCTACAAGCCACCCTGCATTTGGCTAGTAATAAGGAAAGAGTAACACATTTTCTATACTGTGCAGGGATCTCTGCCGTGTACCCCAGCAATGCAATCAGCGGATCCGGTTCCAATGTGTGGCCAACCATAGTACCCAAAGATAGCAAAACTTGCTCCCAGAAGGCACGAATAGAGGGATAATCCCAAGCGACGTGTAAAAACCCTGCTCCCTCCTGCTGACATCGGTGGCATCTATCATTGTCCACTTTGTTAAAGCACAGCTTCTTTGCCGGCGTGTAATACAACCTATGCAAGTACTTGTAGTGTATAACTTGCAACCTGCAGCTAGGGGAAATCTTTGCTGTCTGTAAACTACAGTAGTGCCATTGGTCGTCAGTGATCTGCCGCTCTAGTCCCTCCTCCCACCAGATTCTGGATCTGACATCTACTCCCGCCCTGAGTGTACGGATACTATTGTATAATCTAGACACTAGATGTTTCCCTTCAGTAGTGTTTAACATGTGATGTAAGGGGAAAAGACGTGTGGGTTTGTGTGGGAAGTCAGGCAGAATGGACCGCATCCCCCGTCTAAGCCGAATATATAGGAAGGTGTCTAATGGTGTAGGCTGCATCCCTGACAAGAGATGTTCCAAGGATCAAAACTCTCCATAATGAAAAAGATCCCCCCAGTTGACAACATGTGCCCGCGCACATAAGCTCTGAAAGCCTTTCTCTTGTATGAGCGATAACTCAGGATGGTATGACAACAGGAGCAAAGGGGAGTATAGGAGGTTCAGCAGGCTGGCAATCCGATGTCAGGCATCCACCGTACCAGTGACAGTCGTAGGCGGTGTCGCTCGTGTACTGGGAGGCTCCCATATCACGCCAGTCAGCGGTATTGGAGCAGCAAGCCAGTCTTCAACAGCCACCTGCGGCATATATCGAGGAGGATAGATCCAGTAGTAGGCATAATGCGCCCGTGCACTCAAATAATAAATCTCAAAATCCGGAACATCAAACCCCCCTACTCATAGGGGCGCGTCAGCATCGACCAGCTAAGTCTTGCCTGTCTCCGTCCCCAAAGGAGTCGAAGCAACTCAGTACGCAGCGCCTTAAAGAAAAAATGCCCTGGGTCGCAGGGGACATTAAGAAATAAGTATAGGAACTGAGGCAACACTATCATTTTGATAAGAGAAGTTCTCCTGGAGAGTGATAGAGGCAGTGATATCCAACGTGTAACATTAGCAGTGAGCCGCATGATGGCTGTCCCATAATTTGCACGTATAGTTTCATCTCTGTCATGGGTAACCTGTATCCCAAGATATCTTAGCTCCGAGCCACACCACTCGATCGGAAAATCGATCGGAAATTTCTTTACTGCCGGGGTAAGATGGAAGAACTGCAACTTCCCCCAGTTAATATTAATGCCCGACAATCGGCCACATTTTATAAACTCACGTAGGATGGGGATTAATGTCCTGTTCTGGATCTCTAATATAGAGTTAATATCGTCCGCATATAGCGAGATTAGTATCTGCGGCAGGCAGCATCGAAACGCTTTATCTTGGTGTGTCTGTCTCAACCTACACGCTAGGGGCTCCTCCGCCATGGCAAAAAGGAGCGGGGATAGCGGGCACCTAGAGAGAGTTAGGGGCTGCGACAGATGTCTGTTAACCAGTACCTGGGCCACAGGGCAATGGTACAGCAAAGCAATCCAGGAAAGGTATGCCTCGGGGAAACCCATTCTGCGTAGCACTCCAAATAAATAATCCCACTCCACCGAATCAAACACTTTGGTAGCGTCCAGGAAGACCGCGGCAAGTGGGAAATCTAGCGCTACATTTTGAAGCAGTGAGAACAAGGTTCTAAGGTTATGGGAGATTGCCCTACCCGGCACAAATCCCGATTGGTCGGGGAGTACCAACTTATCAAGGACTAGGGACAATCTGTTGGCCAGCACTTTTGCCATTATAGTGTCGCAGTTCATCAGCGATAATGGCCTATAGGAGTCACAGAGCTCTGGGTTTTTTCCCGGTTTCAACAATGAAGTCACGCCCGCCTCTCTCATAGAATTGGGGAGTATACCTATCTCTAAGGATTCATCATACACTTCCTTCAAGACTGGTGCCATGATATCAATATAGGCCTTGTAGAATTCAGCCGGGAGGCCGTCTGAACATGGCGCCTTACCATTTTGAAGCTGCATAATAGCTTCCTTGATTTCGTCAATCTCAAAAGGGATACGGAGAAATTTCTGTTGTGTGGGCCCGAGCCATCCGAAGGCAATATCCTTTATAAACTCGTTCAAATCTGTGGCATCCCTTCTCTGTGAAGTGTATAGTGTAGTGTAATGTTGAACTAACACCTCGAGTTTCTGTAGCGAGTCTCTATGTGTCTCCCCGTCTGGCTCTTGTATTTCCAGCACAGTGGTGTTGTAGCGAGGGCCCCTTTGTTAGCACAGCGAGCACTTTCCCTGGTCTGTCGCCTTCCCCATATTTACGGGCTGTCCAGTATTTCTCCCTGAACCTCACCTCTCTATGCACAACCTCTTCGTACTCAGTCAACAACGTGTGAAACTCAGTTTGTACCTGCCTCACTTCACCCCATCCCATCCGTCTCTCCAAACCTTTTAGGTCTTGCTCCAGTCTCCGAATTGTATTCTGAATATCTCGTAAAACCCCAAAGCTCTTAGACATACAGTATACGCGGATCGTCACTTAAAACGCCTCCCATATCATCTCAACGCTGTCCACTGAGCCCCTGTTTTGGGCAAAAAAATCTGCTATCTCTTCACTATGGGCCAGATGTAGGTAATTCATATTTACCGACTCTTAAATACCGAATTTTACCGATTCGGTATTTAAGAGTCGGTAAATATGAAGGGGGGAGATGTAGGTATTTCCAGATGTGGAAATACCGAATCGTTAAAAATAGGTATTTACCGATTCGGTAAATACCGAATCGGTATTTCCTATTGATTCCTATGGGCTGTGAAGGCCATAGGAATCAATGGGAAATACCGATTCTGTAATTACAGAATCGGTAAATACCGATTTTAGCAAGGGTGCAGGGGGTGTCACTTTGACACCCTCTGACACCCCAAAAATTGAAATGTGCGCCTTGTGGCACACAGACATGCCCTAAGGGCATGTCTGTGTGTCACATGGCATAGGTGTGCATGCACACATGTGCATGCACACCTGAATTCGGTATTTTAACACCCAATTGGATTGGGTGGTAAAATACCGAATTTGTAGGGCCTTTGGGACTCTGAAGAGTTGTTTCAGGTAGTCCTCCACCTGCTGTGGATTAGTAAAAAATCTTTGCGTCCCCTGGTGAGTAACACGTAGGCAGGCAGGGTAGAGCAAGGCATAGTTTATCTTAGACTGCCGGAGCTTTTGTTTTACTCCTAGGAAATTGCGACGTTCCTCCTGCACATGTATGGTGAAGTCCAGGTACATCGTAAAAGATATACCATCATACGTCAGCTGCTTTGTCTCACGAGCAATCCGCAGAGCCACGTCTCTGTCCCGATAATTTAAGAGGCTAGCGATGATAGGTCTGGAAGGGCCGCCAGAGGGGGATCTCGCCCCCAGCGATCTATGCGCCCTCTCCACCACAAATTGGGGAGACAACAGGTCGATACCCACCACAGTTTTAAGTAGCTTTTCAATGTACTCCTCCATCCGCCTTGTGTTTGTACTCTCATGAATTCCAAGGACCCGGATGTTGTTTCTGCAACTTCCGGCTTCAATGTCCTCATTCTTTGCCGCTATGATCTTGAGCAGCTTGTCCATCTGCGAAGTCGCCTTTTTAAGCTGGGTCGTAGTGTTCTGCCTCCTTAAGTCGCGTCTCATGCCCCTCAATTGTGCGCACTATGGCATCCATTCTGGTAGAGACTGTGTCGATTTTGTCCGCCATGGTCGCAAATCCCTGTCGGACTTCCGTGAGCAGCGATCTGAGGTAATCACCCGCTGTCTGCAGTGAGTCCTGCTGAGGGGCCTTCGCTCCAGCACTCTCGCCTTCTGACTGTGGTTTGTTAGACCTCTTAGTCTCAAATGTAACCTTCGGTTGTCGTGTATCTGGTCACCCCATCCTGGATATGGGCCCAGGTGTCCTCCTCAATATATCCGGGAACCCCTCTAAACGCGTCAAGACGGCCGTCTCTGTCCTCGCACCAGAATCGCAGTAGAGAGAAATTCTCTCAACCTCGTTGTTTGTTTTACTTTACCTTACTTTGCTATTTTAACTGTTGCAATTTATAACTCAATGCTTCCTCTGTTCTAGCGCTCTGATACCTACGGGTAAAGCCAGAGCTTTTTAATTCTTTTGATGTACCTACTAATGCAACGTTTCCCCTTGTTTCCCCTTGTTTCCCCTTGTTTTGCGCTCTGATACCTCCGGGTCTAGATAGCGCTACATAACCTTCGTAAATTAAATAATCTAAAACTGTGTTTTCCTGAATGCTGAGACCTGAGCAACATGCCTGTGGAGCTGCTTGACAGCTAATGTGGAGATGGGCCCTGGTTTCCCTCTTGACCGTCACCTACCCAGCCGGACAATGGGCATTGTTCTTCCTCGTCTCCCCACTATTACTCCTTCCTCCCCCCTCCTTCTAATTATTGAAACATTGTTTATGTGTACTATACTTTACTATGCTCTTTTAAGTGATGTAACCTGTGACGCAACGATTCTAAATGTAAAGCGCTCTGATACCCTCTTGAGTCAAGTTCGCACAATATAAAACTTTATAAATAAATAAATAAATAACGTCATTAATTTTGGCCTGAACTTGTGACTTTGGGCCAGATGTAGGTAGGCATTTACCGGTCGGTAACGGCCGAATTCGGCCGTTACCGACCGGTAAATGCAATTTGAGATGTAGGGCCCTGTATTTTACAGACTCGGTAAATTTACTGATAGGTAAATTTACCGATTATGTAAAATACCGAGTCGGTATTTTTACGGAATAGGGACAATTGATATGTAGGTGGGACTCTTCTGAGTCCCACAAGCATTAAAAAAATCGGTATTTTACCATCAAATACTATTTGATTTTAAAATACCGATTCTGGTGTGCTTGCACATGTGTGCATGCACACCTATGCCATATGACAGGCAGACCTGCCCTTAGGGCAGGTATGCCTGCCACATGGCACCCGAGCCTCTTTTGGGGGTGCCAGAGGGTGTCAAAGTGACATCCCCTGCACCCTTGTGTCAATCGGTATTACCGATGCGGTAAATACCGACCGGTAAATGCCCAATCATTCCTATGGGCTTCAGAGCCCATAGGAATGCATGGGCATTTACCGGTCGGTATTTACCGCATCAGTAAATACCGATTGTTTCCGAATCGGTAAATGCACATCTGCATTTACCTACATCTCGGTACTTTTATTTTACCACTTCTTAAATACCGAGTCGGTATGATGCGGTATTTAAGAGGTGGTAAAATAAAATTTACCTACATCTGGCCCTTTGTGTCTGATTTAGATATTAGTGGATGGGTTACTCCATCCAAACAGTGATGGATATCCCGTCCACCAAAATCAATATCCCATTATCCTATTGTATTTATATTTTGGCGGATGGAATATTTGTCACTGTTGTGATAGAGTAACCTGTCCACCAAGACCAAAATCAGGCCTTTTGTCCCAGTCTAGCATGGCCAGATACCCACAGTTATCGCTTTGTGATTTTAGGAGATACCTAAAAACTTGAAATTGCATATCTCTGATCCTACTGATTGGATTTTTATCATTCTAATCTGATTTTGTTTATGAAAATTATCCATATATGTCTAACGTGGCTTGGAATTTTTGTTGTGTTGCTTTTTCACTTCATTACTGTTTGTGTGCTACATAAATACTTTACATAGTGCCCCTAAGTTAAGCCTGATTGCTTTTATGCCACGCTACTAGAGGGTTAAGTGCAGGTTAATTTAGTGACTTTTGTTATTCTTCCTGACAACGACTGTGGATGTTGCATGAGAAACTTTTTTCACCCCCCCCCTCAGTCAAAAACCAATCTTCTTAAACAGTTCAATACTAAAAGGTTAATTCTCTCTGTGAAGGAGGGGATATCATTTTGGTTCCTGTATATCATACTATATTATATCATATTATATTATATTATATTATAATATATCATATTATATTATATATATATATATTCACTGAAAAAACCATAGGTTATAGACCATATATAGTTAGGAATTAGCATTTACAAAACCTTGAAAATTCACTGAAAAAACCATAGGTTATAGACCATATATAGTTAGGAATTAGCATTTAAAAAACCTTATTTTACTCACACAAAACCATTGAAATTCCATATATAGTTAGTTGCACTAACTATATATCGCGCACCCGCAATCCACTGCTGATCATGTCACATATTACATCATTCATGACATGGTCAGTGACATCACTGATGACATCACTGATGACATCTCAAATGACATCACTGATGACATCACTGATGACAACATCCAGTGACTGTATGTTTCTGTAAAGTTAAAATATGTCTTACATATTGAAGAATGAGTGGATGTATAAGTGTCTGGATGAAGGATTTAGTAGGTGCGTGACTGACTGTATGAGTGAGTGATTAAATGTGTCTCACTGAATGCATGGGTTAGTGACTAAACTGTCTTAATTTGTGCATCATTATGTCTGTTGTTCTGTAAACTGCTGCATGTGTTGATTATTAGCTATACGAGAGGCTATATGTGTTATTAATTGGTTGCCCAAGTATTTCTATGGGAGATTGAGTTTGTGTGGGGGTGGCTGGAAGGTGTGTGACTCTATGCATAGATGTGTGAGCAGTTTATTCACTAGGTGTATGAGTTCAAGAGTGCATGTGGAAACAGCTACATGGGCAGTTGACTGTGTGCATGAGTGTATTGATGAGTGAATGGATATCTCAATGCTACATGTCATAGTAAGTACATATGTAAAACACAGTACATGTGAGAGTTGGCATATATAAATAACTGTGCATGAGAGCCACTGAATGAGTGAGTGGTTGTATCGATCATTGTGAACTTGTATCAGGGATTGTATAAGAGAGTAAATATGTGTTAGTATATGTTTCAATAAGTAAGGTGTGTTTAACTGTATAGTTGAAGAAATGAAGGTGAGATTGTTTCTTTGCATGACTGACTGGGTGTGTGAGTAACTCCATGGATGAGTGGCAGTGTGTGAGTGTCTGTATACACTGAGTGTATCTAAGGTTATATTAGAGTCTGAAGAGGTTTATCGTATTAGCACAAGAATGATGTCAAATGAGATATCATCAGTGATGTCATCAGTGATGTCATTTGAGATGTCATCAGTGATGTCATCAGTGATGTCACTGACCATGTCATGAATGATGTAATATGTGACATGATCAGCAGTGGATTGCGGGTGCGCGATATATAGTTAGTGCAACTAACTATATATGGAATTTCAATGGTTTTGTGTGAGTAAAATAAGGTTTTTTAAATGCTAATTCCTAACTATATATGGTCTATAACCTATGGTTTTTTCAGTGAATTTTCAAGGTTTTGTAAATGCTAATTCCTAACTATATATGGTCTATAACCTATGGTTTTTTCAGTGAATTTCAATGGTTTTTTAATAGCAAATATCATAAGCTGTCGAATGTCAAGTACGTGGTAAGTGAAAACATTTTCGTGTTTATGCACACTGATCTGCTTTGAATGGTGTCCCCCCCCCTCATTTCTATTAGGAGTACTCTCTCTTTGCAGATAGTGAAAGGTAGTTAACGCAGGCCTTTGCCCCCGTTGTAATCCGTCGTGCCTGCTTCTCTCTCCATTTGATTGATTGTTATCCAAGTATTTACTGTTTTAGAATTAGTTCTCTTTGGTTCATTCTCTATTTACAAACAAACACAGAGTCGCAATACTCTGTTTAGTCTTTGCAGATAACGAAAAATCGTGTAAAAAAAAAGAAAAGGAATCGAGCAAAATCAGTAGGCCACTAATGGGATCTCTTTTTGACCTCGCTAAAATAGAAACATTAGGAACAACCCCTCATGACAAATACAAAACTAGTGAGATGAACTGAACTCCACACAATGATGGCTGCAAAACAGCTCGGCTCCGCCACCCACCCCGCCCAAAATAACGATAAAGAAAGGCTGCCATGATTGGTTGCGGAATGACCACGACGGAGCTACGAAATGGTGCTGCTCTCATGCTAACCCCAGCTTCAGTCTGAAACATCCAGAAACACTGTAGACTACCAATTCGATCAGTTCCGGTAGCGCCCCAATGTAACCCGGTAGAGAAGAACTAGCCCTCCCCTCTTTGACTGATGGTTCTTGTTGCCTGTCCCTTCTGTTGTCATTTAACAGAACTATTTAGCCTGCTGAAAGGGGTTGTGTTCCGACCGCTGGTTGGTGGAGACATTTTGACTATATTCTGTACCTGCGTTGTCGCGTAATGCGTCATATGACGCGCCGCGTTAGCGCATCCGGAAGTCATCCGGGGCGCGCAGCGCGTAACGTAAGCATAACAAGTCATGTGACTTGTTAATAAAACTTTTCATTGGTTCATTTTACTTTTCTTATTGTAATGATGAAAGGCTTGGTCATATGACCTAAAAATTACGCTTTTCATTACTTCCGAACATTATTTTTTCTTAAATATATGTTATAATGTTCCAGGCTAATGTACTTTCCCGGAAATTTTACAACTGTCCTGCAAGTAAAATATATTCTTTTTTCGAGAAAAAGAGCGTTTCTTCGTCCCATGACGGAGCCGTTGAGCAAAAGAGGGTCGACCTGCTGTCTTAGTCGCCGATACGCCTGAATATGAGATTCTTATCGATCACTTTATGTTGCAGGAATAGAAAACACAACAGCCCTTGACCATTTATCTTTACTGCGTTCCTTCGTATTATACCTTTTACCCTTCATGTAATTGGTCTGCTTTATTTCTCTTGCCTTTTAATGATTCTAAAACAGTCACTATTATTAAAAACTTTACCAATGTATATACTACTACCATGTTTTCTTTTAAAAACCTTTATTGTGAAAATTTCATTATACAAATACGAGCCTATAACCACGTGGGCCTGCCACAGAGCAAACTGTAATCGTATATGATGAATAGACATTTACACTGTAGAGGAACGTAACGGGCGGGCCATTAGGTTGCAAGAACTAAGGTGTCTAACAGTTACGGAATCGGTGGACGTACATTTTATAATTAAAATACGACAGGGCCAGTTACAATAAAATTATCTAGATATACATTTGCGGGCAAGTACCATGGGTGACGTTAATTCGAACTTTCAACAGTACAGTAATCAATAACACATCAGAACTTAATATCAATAGGGATGTCGAAATAGTCAATCAATTCTCGTCCCCGCCCGCCATGTGCTTCAAAACTGCATACGTATCTCGTGATTTCAAGGTTCTGCAACCAGTACACAACAAGGAGTTACGAGTCACATTTATTCCGGCGCCATTTTGGGCGAGGACGGGCAGGTCCAGGATATAGTCAAAATGTCTCTACCAACCATCGACTATGATGATGTTCATATGCTGTATTTATTAGAGTAACACTCATCTGTCCACATGAAATTAATTTGCCACAATCTAAACATGTCATTTTAATCTTTCCAAAGTTCTTCTAAATATTTGGGACCGTTTCCCTTGCCTCTGAAGCTCTCAGTGCCACTTCTTTGATGAATGTACTAGCAGGTCAGGGGTTCTCCTCCAAATCTCTCTTTTATGCAGCACTATAATTAATTGGTGCCACCTCTCCATATGACGATGCATGGTATAGTTACCACAACTATATTTTTTTTCGGTTCCTCTGGAGAGTTCATCGTGGCAGATGAAGCGTGTAACGTACCGGGCATTTACCTTTTTTTGCATGTACAGGAAAGGAAAAAAAAATCGAGCGTCCGAGTTCTAAGGTGTCCCAGGGCCATTTTAGTGGACCAGGCCCAAATCCAAAGAACAAGCCGCCATTTTGAGAGTCCTCTTGCAGCCGCCTGTCGCTGTAGCATCAAGAGCAGCCGAAACTCAGCTGAATGGCAACTGAAACGGTAAAGGGGCGCCCCACTACAGCAGACGAGCCTCCACCTAGGAAGGCCCATTCACGCTGGCTCCCCCCCCCTTCGGGCACCCCACGCCGTTATTCGGAGCAGTATTGTAGTATGGCCACACCAGTGCGGCAACTTGCTAGACATCACCTCGGTGGTAAGCGAATCTCAACGCCTTGTGGTGTCTTCTATTCAAAAAACATTGTTATGCTGCCTTCGACCTATTCGCCGCAAGTGCGCACACAACTCAACTGCATAGCTTGCTAGACACCACCTCGGTGCCATCCGGATCTTGGAATGTCAGCACCTTTTGGTGTCTTCTCTTCAGAAAATATTGTTGCGCTGCCTTTGGCCCCATTCGCACATCAGTCCGCTACTGACGCCATCTCACAGGCTAATGGGGCGCCCCACGCCGACTTTCAGCATTGTAGAATGACCACACCAGTACAGCAACTTGCTAGACATCACCTCGGTGCCATCCGGATCTCGGCGCCCCACTGCTTATGAAGTGCCTCTCAACTATGAAACCACCACGGTGACATCCGGATCTTGGCGCGTTGTGCTGCCTTCGGCCTATTCGCACATCGGTCCGCTACTGACGCCATCTCACAGGCTAATGGGGCGACCCACGCCGAGTTTCAGCATTGTAGGATGACCACACCAGTACAGCAACTTGCTAGACATCACCTCGGTGCCATCCGAATCTTGGCATCTCAACGCCTAGTGGTATCTTCCATACAAAAAATATTGTTACTCTGCCTTTGGCCCCATTCGCACATCAGTCCGCAACTTAGACATCACCTCGGTGCCATCCGGATCTTGGCATCTCAGCGCCTTGTGGTGTCAGTCAGAAAATATTGTTGCGCTGCCTTTGGCCCCATTCGCACATCGGTCCGCTACTGACGCCATCTCACAGGCCAACGGGGCGCCCCACGTCGACTTTCAACATTGTAGGATGGCCACAGAAGTGCGACAACTTACTAGACACCACCTCGGTGCCATCCGGATCTTGGCGCGTTGTGCTGCCTTCAGCCTATTCGCACATCGGTCCGCTACTGACGCCATCTCACAGGCCAACGGGGCGCCCCACGCCGACTTTCAGCATTGTTGGATGGCCACACCAGTGCGGCAACTTACTAGACACCACCTCGGTGCCATCCGGATCTTGGCGCGTTGTGCTGCCTTCGGCCTATTCGCACATCGGTCCGCTACTGACGCAAACTCACAGGCCAACGGGGCGCCCCACGCCGACTTTCAGCATTGTAGGATGGCCACACCAGTGCTGCAACTTGCTGGACACCACCTCGGTGCCATCCGGATCTTGGCGCGTTGTATTGCCTTCGGCCTATTCGCACATCGGTCCGCTACTGACGCCGCCTCACGTGCCAACGTATTTTCTCCGCATTTTATACCCTATGCCGCATAACAGGTCATGTGACTTGTTTATAAAACTTTTCATTGGTTCATTTTACTTTTGGTTTCCTAATGATGGAAGGCTTGATCATATGACCTAAAAACAACACTTTTCATTGGATGAAAACTTTTTTTTTCCCAAACGATGAAAGCCCCACCTTGTTTCTGGATGTTTCAGACTAAACTGGCGTCAGCATGAGAGCACCACCATCTCGTAGCTCCGTCGTGGTCATTCCGCGAGCAATCATGGCAGCCGCTCCCCACCAGAAGCCTGCAGGAGTCGGGGCCCCCAAAACTTTTGATGAATTCTCAAGGCGGAGGGGACGCTTTCGAGAATGGGGTCCAAGACCTAGCAGACAAGCGTCCGATTTCCAAGGTGTCCCAGGGCCATTTCAGTGGACCAGGCCCAAAAAGGAAAGAGCCTGCCGCCATTTTGAGAGTCCTGTGACAGCCGCCTATCGCTGCACCGCAAGAGTGGGCGCAACTCAGCTGAATTGCGGCTTTTGACACAGTGGACCAAAAACGGACGGAATGGCAACTGAAACGGTAAAGGGGCGCCCCACTACAACAGATGACACTCCACCTGGAGAGGCCCGTTCACGCCGCCTCCCCCGGGGCGCCCCACGCCGTTATTCGGAGCAGCATTGTAGGATACCAAAACCAGTGCGGCAACTTACTGGACATCACCTTGGTGCCATCGTTCTGCTGCCTTGGAACTATTCGCACAACAGTTTGCTACTGATGACCCACCCCCGCGACGCCCCACGCCGTTATTTGCTGGGTGGCAACTTACTAGACATCACTTTCGTGTCATCTAGATTTCGGCGCATTCTGCTGCCTTGGAACTATTCGCACAACCGTTTGCTACTGATGACCCACCCCCCGCGACGCCCCACGCCGGAAATCTGGACGTTGTGCTGCGTTGGGACTATTCGCACAGCCGACCGCTACTTCGTTGTTTTTCCCTAAAAATGTTTATATGTTATTACTATTTTTGTTTTCTTGTATATATTTATAAATTATTAAAGTTTTATAATCTTACTACTTTGTCGGAGTGCTATATATTTTTAATGTGACACATAATTGTAAAAACTTTGATGTACAAAGAGTCATCCCTGGAATCTTCCGCTTCACGCTCGGTCCCCTCCCCAATCACAATACAGGATGGTTTTCAGATAATAGCAACGCTTCTGCTGTGACGGATCTCATCGAGTGTGGGCCTTGATCTACTATAACTCCTTTGAAGAGGGGTGATTCTTTACAGCTGTGGCCATAAACTACATCTGCAGGGCTAGCTGATAGCCTAGGACCGGCCTGGACAATCGGACACAGAGGAAAAGGAGTGTCAGAGGGTGCGGTAGTTAATAGGGCGAAAGGGAGGTGTCGGGCGGGCACAGGGTGTGATTCTCAGGGAAGAGCAGCGCAGATGGGGGGAGGTTTATTACCCATGCATAAGACAGAGAGCGGGGGTGACCACTGCCTGGGTGAGATGCTTGCGAGGGTGGGGAGCCATGCTAAGGATCGACAGCGTGCACAGAGTGGGTCTGGTCAAGGCATCTAAAATGGCTGCCGTGCACGACAAAAGTGTGGCATTTGAAAAAAGACAAGATGGCGCAGACAATGTTTTTCAACACCTCCTGATTTCCTTCGAATCGAACGTTAACAGACGTTGGGGCATATTACCAAAGTTAAGCGATATTTATCCCTAACGATGCATTGCAAAGATTTTTTTACCGTCAGAAATTATCGCAGATAAACCTTGCTATTATCAAGGTTTATTGCAAATACGATAAAAAACGACCGCAATGCATTAATATCGCTGAAAACTCAGCGATATTCATGCATTACCGAGCTAATGCTCTTAGCCATGTTATCCACCTCCCATTGGATAACATGGCTAAGAACTGCTCAGGGCAGCTGTTACTTTTTGGAGATATTCGCGCTTATCTCGAATATTTCCAAAAGTTGATAATAGGAGATAGCGATGTTAGCGACTGTTTCCAGTCGCTAACATCTTGGCATGCCCACTTTGCATGTCATTAGTGATAAATATCACTCACATGCAAAGTGGGGCCCAAGATGGTCGCTATCTCCTACTAGCCGTCGCTAACTGGTGTTAGCAACAGCTAGGTAATACAGATATAATTTTATCTCCGCGAAGCGGAGCGCTGTTACAGATATATATCTTGTTTTTGAACGTTAATTTCTCAAAATGCACTGAAGCACATATATTGAGACCTAGCAAAGGCACATCGGGCTACCAGTCCCTAATATTTTACCAAGTTTCGTGCAAATCCATTCAGCCGTTCGATTATTATTATTATTTTTTTTTTTTGCCCCGCGGGGCCCTTTTAAAAAAACAGCGAGGATCTACTATGCCCCCTTATGGTCATTTGCCCCTTCGCTTTGGCCTCCTCTTGTCTCTCGATCCTACCGAGAGACAAGATGGCGGCCGCTACGTACTGTTTGGAATGTTTACAGACACCGGAGAGCCAATCAGCTTCGCTTCGCAAAGCTCCGTAACGCGAAAAGTACGCGAAGCGGTGCGCTGTTACAGATATATATCTTTTTTTGAACGTTAATTTCTCAAAATCCACTGAAGCACATATATTGAGACCTAGCAAAGGCACATCGGGCTACCAGTCCCTACAATTTTGCCAAGTTTCGTGCAAATCCATTCAGCCGTTCGATTATTATTATTATTTTTTTTTTTTGCCCCGCGGGGCCCTTTTAAAACCTCCACATCAAACCTAGGGGGTCAGCGAGGATCTACTATTCCCCCTTATGGTCATTTGCCCCTTCGCTTTGGCCTCCTCTTGTCTCTCGATCCTACCGAGAGACAAGATGGCGGCCGCTACGGACTGTTTGGAATGTTGACAAAGCTCCGTTGCGCGAAAAGTACGCGTCCTGGAGCGCTGCCCGGTCCGCTGTTACAGATATATATCTTTTTTTAAACGTTAATTTCTCAAAATCCACTGTAGCACATATATTGAGACCTACAAAAGGCACATCGGGCTACCAGTCCCTACAATTTTGCCAAGTTTCGTGCAAATCCATTCAGCCGTTCGGGCTAAAAGTGAGGCCAACCGCCCTATGGAAAACTCAATGTTAAAAGCACGTTTTGGGACCCCCCTTTTTTCTCGACCCCCCCTGGACGAACCCCCCCCCAATTTTCAGGGGCTGCTCAGAAACAAAATGTGCCATTTTCCTGAAAATTTCAGCCAATTCCGTCCACAAACGCCAAAGTTATTAGACATAGAATTTTCAAAAAACCCATAGAGAAAAAATCCTAACTATATATACCTACTGGCGACCGCCAGTAGGTAATATACATATATATATATATATATATTATATTATATTATATTATATTATATTATACTATATTATATTATATCATATCACATCACATTATATTTTAATATATTATATTACATCACATCAGGTTATATTGTATTACACTATATTATATTATATTATATTATATTATAATTGTATTTATATAGCACTTACCACCACTGATGAGGAGATTTTGGGCCTGATTATGACCCCGGGTAGGGGTCAGAAGCCACTATTGCATTGGTCTCGCACATGGTATAGTTGCAAACTCTCATTTCTCTATGGGAGCTTTTGTGTTGGTCAGAAACCAGCAGGGATTTACAGTAACTCCTGTTTGTCTATGGGAGCTCGTGCTGAACCATGACCTTCTGGTCTTGTGCACCGATCCCCCCGCTGTCGCTGATTTGCTCAATGATATTGTGCCTTGCTCTGAGATACAAGGCCTTACTGTTCGGACCTGCAGTCAGATGACCAAACGCCGGGTTTACTGGGCAATTGTATTTTTGATTTGGATCTGTGATCGACTATTTATACTTCTTCTACCTTATTTGGTATCTTTTAATTTGTTTTGTTTTATTTTGCAGTTGTGATTTAGTCGTATTTGGCATTTTTTCCTTTGTTTTGCCTTTTTTGTAACTTTAGTGGTAGTCACTGACCCCTGCCTGCTCCTGCTTTTTTTCCGCTCCATGCGTGCCTGGACCATTCCCAGAACCAGGAACGGTGGCTCTTAAACCCCCCCAAAGCTACACCACAGATGACCTCCAAGGCCTGGACTCAAAACGCATCAACAACTACTGCTGTCACACATCCTCACGTACCATCAGAGGACCATTCTCCTGCTGACACTGCTGCAGCACCTTCAGCACCGAAGCAACCAATGTTGTTAGAGACACTGCAAGTGCAACTGCATCCACCACATCAACTAAGACCACCACAGCACAACTCCAGTGCATCCTACTCAACACACAAGCACTTGGTAAACTCACTAACAGAGATCTTGGTCACAATTTCCTCCCTCTCCCCAGATGTCATCTTCCTTACAGCAACCTGGCTAAAGCCTGCCTACTGGAGACCAGGAGCAAATCGGTCTCAGACAGCTTGTCACCAAAACTTCCCACACCGCAGGGCACACACTCAACCCCATCTTCACCTCTAGCGACTGAGTCAGGTACAACCACTCCACACAAATCACCTGGTCAGACCACTACAGCGCCCACTTTACCCTTTCGGGACCCAACTACTCTGGCAACGTGCCCAACAGATCAACACGTAGAGACTGGAAGAAGTTATCAGAAGACCAGTGGAACAATGCTCTCTGCTCCCACCTACAAGACTCTACACATGATCCAGAACAAGCAGCAAAACACTTCTCCTGGTATATGACAGAATGTACCTATACCATCACCCCTCCAGTACAGCCAAGATCAATGGTCCAATCAAAAGAGCAAGCTGGGTCACTGAGGAATTGCACTCCACCCAAACAACTGCAGTGACATTGAAAATAAGTGACACACCAGCAAATAGAATGAATACCGAAAAACCTTCAGAACCACTCTTAACCTGTACCAAAGCCTTCTGAAACAAACTAATAAAAACACCTGAGCAGACCACAATGAAGCCAGCGCAAACCACAGCAAGGAGCTCTAAAACATTGTGAAGTAGTTTTCCAATCCCACAGCCACTTGAATGACATTACACTCTCCCAGGAACGGTCCAACACCCTTGGCCATCTACGAAACCTTTGAACCCCAACCCTCAAACCGCCAACAGCATCAACCAGCTCATAACCATGAACACAAACCCTGAATACCTGCTGAGTCACTGGGTCCTCCTCACCATGCATGACACCATCTCCATCATGAACTCTATGCACTCAGGAGCACCCATGGGCCACTGCCCCACCATGTCTTCAGCCTCAACAGCAAGACAATCGGTGACAAGCTCATGAAGGTAGTGAACACCTCCATCACTGCAATCTCCTTCCATGAGGTTTGGAAACATGATGAAGTGAGGCCATTCCTGAGAAAACCTCCCATGAACCTTTGAAATTCTGCCCACCCCTTGCCCCAACAGACCCTGCCCGCAATATCGGCATCATCCTGGACAGCAAGCTATCCATGACCCTTTGCATGCTCCACAAGATATTCAGGTGCCTCCCAGTAAAAACCAGAAGGACTGTCACACAGACCCTCATCACCAGCAGACTAGACTACAGAAACACACTCATCATCATCATCAATAAACTTTATTTCGGTCAATAGGACCTCAAAAGTACAATCAAAATACATACAAGTGAATTAAAATATAAACAGTTAAAAAATTACATCAAGAAATAATTAGATATTATTAAAAAAAATAGAAGAAAATCAGTATGTACATTATTGCCGAGCATTGGGAATACAAGGATTCCACACACCATTTGGAGAGTCCTAAAATCCTGAATTGGGGGACAACAGGATGATATCGCAGAGGGTTGTACTAGGCTAGAAACAAGGAGTCATCTAAGGAAAGTGCATAGTGCAAGTAAATAAATAAATAAATACGCTAGTTATAAAAAAGTTCATAATAAAAGATGACCACAATCTTAACATGCAACGGTTAGTTTAGTCCTCACACTGGAATTCCTCGCTACTACAGGTTACTTCTACACAAAAAGTTTTTACAAAGATTGTGGAAGTAAACTAATTAATTACCAGTTACCTGAAGCAGTGAGTAGGCTAGTTTTTGGCTGAACGAAATAACAAAACTAAGTTTAAAACCATCGGAGGTAACCATGGAGAGATACTCTACCCAGCTAATTGAAAATAAAATAATTACATTTCTACTGTGGGAACTTCTATCACTTGTAGAGGAGTTTTTACAAAAAGCCTGCGGGTACACCACATGGAGAATAAAAAACCTGCAATTGAATAAACAATCGGGGTTCTGGTGTCATGCTTAAGTATCCTAAACGCCTCTGAACATCGTCTAGTTTCAAGGTTCCTACAGATCTGCACCAGCCAGCATTTTCTTGCTTTAAGGTAGCCAGGACAATTGAAGAACACGTGGAGTACTGACTCTTCAAGGCAATCACATGCCGGCCAGTTCAAAACTTGCAAACCCCTCCATTTATATGTGAAACAGCGGAGTGGCAAAACCCCATACCTGAACTGGAGGTAAAGCTTTCTGGCGGCTGCTGGTTTGATAACATCTAAGGCCGGCTCAAAACGGAACCTATCTTTTATTTCTAGGAATGCTTAGGCTAGTTTGCCTATTCGGGGACAGCTATGATGCTGTGTCATGTTATGCTCCTCATAATGGTTCTTCAATTGTTTCCTGGTTATTGAGGAGCAGGCAAACTCAGGATCAGCCCAGAGTTCCCGTAGCCCCATGGTGGTAAGCGTGTGTTTAATGTATGCTAGCCACTGCATTTTACCAGCTCCCCACCGGTTCATTACTTCTGAAAGTTCCTCCCTGTAGGATGAAAGTTCTGGGGAAGTCAACAGACAACGCCAGTACATTAACCGCATCGCTGCGGCGGCTATTCTGCCGCAGCGCTAAGGGGGCGGGGCGGCCGCATGGCGGCCGCATGCTGGTGACGGAACCGCTCCGTCACCAGCCGCGGTTGGGCTGTGCTGATGGCGGAGCGGTTCCGTCATGGCCCCCCCCGCTCAATAGAACGCCCAGCGCAGGCGCGGCGGCGGCCGGGCCATGATGGAACCACTCCGTCATCAGCACAGTGCCACCGCAGCTGATGACGGAGCGGTTCCGTCATCAGCATAGAAAGGGTTAAGGATTTGAGGTTCAATACTTCTGAAATTGCCACAAGCCCCAAGTCTAATCGGAGGGGGGTTAACGGGGTGCTCTGTGGGAGATTCAACAACTGTCTAAGAAGGTTGTTCTCTACCTGAGGTTGTTGCAGGGTTTCTGTACTCACACAGAACTGTGCACAGAGGAGTGGAACCTCGGCAAATTAGGGTGTCCCAAAACTTACCTTAGCAACCAACTCACCCCTTACCGAGCTAGCTACAGTGTCTCATTGGACATATCAAACACCCAATGTTTAGACAAACCAGAACATGAACTTACAGTACCTCAGGGTACGTGGGACTCATGAACACTCTTTCGTTATATTATCATTACAAACCAGAACATGGAGTAAAGAAGACACATGTGCATTTGAAATGTTTATTTACTAATGCCGTCTTCTCAGGCGCAGTATCTTTGATAATACAAGTATACTTATTATCAGTAGCAAAATTATCAGCATAGTTACTAAGACATAAAAAGCGAATGGTGACAGCATGTTAACATGCTGTAATGAATAAGAGTTAACAACACTTATATCTCACCCTCCCTAACACATATATTATATTATTATCTAAGAAGGTCTCTTTGGGTTGTTTTAGGGCGGGCCCATACCTTAGTGTCTTAGCATGAAGGAATCACATCAGCATACACCAGCTCTCTCTGCATGTGCACCGCATCAAGTGTGTTAACAATTCTCGTGCAAAGCAATATCAATCCCGCCTCAAGCCCAAGTTGGCAAAGGCTGCACTTGTGTTATGACTATGAAGGCGTGGAGATCAGACCTCATAACAATTCCATATCGTGTTGCTCCTGAAACTTCAGCACTCTCCGTGCAGACATGTTTTATTAAACAAAGCAGATATCAGAGCAATAACATATTATTCTCACATTCACCACGGCAAACTACTAGGTTGAAAGCTAAGTCAACAAATGAGGGTCGTGTGCAGAAGTTGCAAGAAAGGAAAAATGGCGTTTAAATCTCAAACGTACCTATGCTAACTTAACACGATATAGGGATATATAGGAGTTATACAACACCCCCCCATGATCCGAGAACGGACTAAATAAGGTAACAGAAGTGCCATCACATGAGAGCAGAATCCATTTATAAACGAGCATGAATAAAGATTCAAACATAAAAATTAATGCTAAAAAAATAGCCCACAAATATACTGTGGCTCAAGCCAATAGGCAAGCAAAAAATAAAATGTCTTGACCAAAAGTCAATAAAATCAAGGAAATGCTATCAATCAGCATGTCAATTTGAGGCAGTGTCTATGATAAGACCGTATATGAAAAGTAAGCTGCAACAGCCTCCAGGAGGAAGTCACTGTCCTCATCAGAAAACAGTTCAGCCATCCAATTTAAAAGATGAAAGGAACATACGTGATCTTCCAGCACCGGATCCTCTATAACCATCAGAGGACAGCTCGGTGGGTTCTCAAGAAAACTTAGTTCCAAGAAATTCTGCGCTGCCGACAACACATCCCAGGGACCCATTAGTCCATGTGCCACCGCCAAGGCCATAACCCTTTCGTCAGAACAAACCAACTCGTGAGCAATGATAGGACTCATCAGTTGATCAAAATCGACGTCAGAAGATGCTGGTCCGCAGAGACACAAATCAATGGCCCAAAGGAAATCACAGGTCAGACAGCGAAATACAGGCTGGACACAGGTGAAATAGGAGAACCGAAAAGATAATCCAAACGCCGTGCTTAGAGTCGCTAACGGCAGTGTGCCATAGTAATCAAGCATGCGGTTGCGAAACCGCGTCAGTAGTAGCTGTGCGTGGTCTTGCACAGGAAGGGCATCCATATTTAAAAAGGCAGAAAACCACCAATGCGCCAGCCGCTAATGCAAGCAAAAACGGGAACCCTCCAAATAAGGATGAAAAAATAGAATGGAAGAATGCAGGGATGACTCCAAATATCTTCTCAAAGGAAGTCACGAGACCACCGCTAACAACTTTAAAAAAATGTGCTAGGCCCGTTGTGGAGGATGCGTTAAAGATAGAACGGACCATGGCTCCGAAATGCAAAGGCAAATCAGTGTTCAATAGAGCCTGAACCTCCGTACGGGTGTTAGCAATGTGAAGCACGAAAGTTTCACGGGCCGAGCTCAAGGCCACCTCTTTCTGGGACAATAGAGCTCTTATTCTAGCCATGCCGCTGAATTCTGCTCCCAAGGTCGGTATCTGTGGCCAAATGGAAGACTCCCTATGTTCACGTGTGGGAGGATAAAGAACATTTCTGCAGCAAATAACTCGCTCACTAACTGTTACTATGAAAGCTATACCTTTAATTAAACCACAACAGTTTTCATTATTGAGCATTAAATAACTACCATTCTCTAACAATTTAAACGTGGGGATGATAGCAGGAACTGGCGTGCCCTGTAAAACGCAAGCCATATTGGGTCGGTCCTTGTTACATGAACCGTGTAACTGTATGTGTCTGCACATTAAAGAATGATCTGGTGTCTCAGTACAATCATCCCCTGTTAGATAAACTTCTTGTTCATCCTTGAAACATCTGTATGTGTATGGGAGTGACCAGACCTCATGAAGAAAACCGCTACCTAAGGGTTCAAAACGACCTATTGGCACATATTTCATACAATTTGAAAACTTATATAAAGCAAAAGGCAGCGTTATTAAACCGTGGATAAGCCACGTAGCAGCAGTGGATTCTGCCACAGAAAAAGGTAAAGATTCCAACCTTTCAATACGTAGCATAGAAAAGGAAGCATCACGCATTGAAAGCAAGCGTTGTTTGTCTGTCAAATTAAACGGTGCAAATAAAGAAGAAACATTCATGTATCCCCAGGGAACTTTACCCATTTTCAGAGTCTGAAGTGTCCATGCAAACTGCATGATTGAACGTAATTGATTTTGACCATGGTATAATACAGATACTTCATCATGTACAATATCAACAACAGACGACACAATATTATCCAATGTGTAAATTCTTGAGGAAAGCACGTTAATGCTATTGTCAACAACTGCAAGAACTTTCTCAAGATTTGCCTGATCAATAGCCCTAAGGCGTGAAGCAGCCTCAATTTGTGAGAGTTTCCAAATTTCATTGTAAACACCATATAACCAGCGTTTCGACCTGCCACTAGCTGGGCCCTTAATGAAATCATTCAAATCCACGTCTGCATTCAGTTTGGAAAGGTGATACTTAACCGCAGGTAAAGTTGAATGTTTCAGCCAAGCTTGACACAACTTGCCCACAGAGTAAGAGGTGACAGTATGACTCAAATCAAAACGGGGATCAGATCTAACAGTCTTAAAACCGTCAGTTATATTTAAAAATCTTTTTTGGCAAGAATCAGCACTACGGTGCCAAAGCAGCCAACCCTTGGGATTCATACTGGAAATGTTAAAGGAGGAATTCAGAAGCAGAGCCTGTATTTCTCTAATGGACAATTCAGTAAAATTACTCCAATTCTCATATTCCTCCAACTCCGGGAAAG
This sequence comes from Lissotriton helveticus, assembly GCF_964261635.1. NCBI lineage: Eukaryota > Metazoa > Chordata > Amphibia > Caudata > Salamandridae > Lissotriton > Lissotriton helveticus. The sequence goes on from NC_136060.1 coordinate 223,306,501, forward strand.
ACGGGGTGTTTAACCTTTTAGATGTAGCCAATCCAAAGCACGTGGTCTGGGAAATGGTTTCATTTAAAAACCACATATGATTTGGGATGAGACATGCACGGTGCAAAGCCTCAGTGCCTTGTACCTGCCAGGCCCTTGAGCCCCAAACTGATTTAAGGTCTATGGTATCCTTCCATAACTCATACCCTCCAGTAACTAATTGATCCAGGAAGGCCTTTGAATATAACAATTTTGTATTTGTAAGTCGAACCTTGGACAGTGGCTGTTTGTGAAATTTAAAATAAAAGGACTCGGGATTGGACTGATTAAAGTCAGTGAAATAAGTATACTTTTTAAGAAACGTTTCTGAACTCCCTTGTGTTGGTGCTGGGCAATGTTCCCACTGAGTAAAATTAACCGCATCCCTACGGGAAGATGTCTTGTGTAAGAAGTGATTGCCATAATGTTGGTAACAGAACAATTCACCATAATTAGCAGATTCTAAATATAAATCCTCAGCATCAAAAGCAGCATAATATTTCAAATCAGAAAACAAACTTTCCACAGCATTAACATCCCAATCATCAGAACGAATGTTTTGTTTCACCACATCCCCCATATTAACTCTTAGTACATTAGGGACATTAACGACTTCCGTTGGACCATGAATTTGAAAACGAACTGCATCCCACGCGATTCCATCCAGAACAGGCCACGCTGTGATGTTAACCAAAGTCAAGTCTCTTTTTAATCTGTGTGTAGAATGTGAAGAGGAAAGTGGGGCCAAAGTTCCATTCAAATGAGTAATGCAAGTTCTCTCCTCGACATAGTGTCCATTCATAATCCGAAAAAAATAAAACACAAAACCAATTGACATAAAAAGGTAAACTGAAAAAAGGACCAGCCAAATGTATATCCAAGGAGGTATCAAAAAATGTTTTTTAAACAGGCTAGCATATAATGCAATTTTAGAGGGTTTTTTCGAGGCAAGGGAAGCAGAGTCAAATGAAAACCTGGATTCCGTGGCTAAACGAGCTTGCAGGTCAGGCATGGACAAATCAGTGGGGTATGTATAGTCTGTCTCATCAAGGTTAGTTCCTGGTAAAGTAGTCAATAATGGAGTGGAAACAGCAGGTAAATCGATGGCCACCTCAGGTTCATTATTAGAAGCAGTGGGCATAATTGAATTTCTCACAATGGAAGGACAGGAAACAGCCGGTGTCATGCTAAGAAGAATCGGCCACTCTGTGTATCTTGACATTGTCAATAGAAATAAACCTGTTTTCCTTACGACCTGGAAGTGGTGGTAAAATGACTGTTCTTGTGCCCTTCACTCCAAGCACTGGGACCGGAGCTCGATAGGAGGGACCAAACTCTTTCTTGTTGTCGATCTTCTCTCGAACCAGTTCTCCAACTTGGGGTAGCCAGCCAACTACCGGGATCTGCAACGCATCATCCGATGTGGAGGGCAAATGTTCCTTTGCAAGAGTGTCTCTCGTCTTTTGTAGATTCTGTAAAACATTGCAATGTTCATCTGCGTCAAAGGAAGTGGCGCGAACCACCGAGTCTAGACCGTCAAGGTCAGGGACGAACATCTTGATGCCAAAGAGCAATTCGTATGGGGTCCGCCCACCCAGAGACCTTCTAGGGAGATTATTAAGAGCACGCTGCACGCCATAGAGGTGAGCCAGCCAATTTCTGCCAGTGCCTATAACTCGGGCTGTCAAAGATTGCTTTAAATCACGGTTCATTCGTTCAACTACACTATTACCCTCGGGTCTGTAGGGTGACGAAAACTTGACTTGGACCCCCATCGAAGTCATGGCATCCTTATACGCCTTAGAGGCGAAAGCCGGACCCTGATCCGAATGGAAGGTACCACAGGCAAAAATCCCTATAAAGATACGCAAATCTCTGATGACAGTCCGGGAATCAGCGCTGCGATGTGGCCATAACCACACAAAGCGTGTGCATGAGTCAACTGCTACTAAGATGTATTTATACGCAGTATCAGATGAAAATGGACCGCAGTGATCTAAATAAACACAGCCTAGTGGTTTATTAGAAATGTACAACTGAGTCTGAGGCGGACGCGTAGCAGTTGAAGGTTTAATCTGCTGGCACATGTCACAAAGAAGGACATAATCACGCGTCTGTTTGTACAGTCCCCGCCACCAGAAACGTTGTTGTAGTTGCGTCACAGTGGCTGAGACGCCCGCATGCGCAGACGCCACACCTTCATGAGCCGCTGTAATCAAGTCTGTTCTGCGATCAGAGTTGGGAATCAGCCGTTCCCCAACATCAGGAATTGTCACAAAAGGAACCTTTTCGGGACTTAAGTGGTATTTATACTTCGAAGGGAAACCAGAAGGATGTTTACTTCCCTTCTCAGAGGCAGCAATCGCTGCCAAGATGTCGCTATCAATCTTGGTTTTAGACCTAGTAACTGCTGCAACTAAGTATGTAGATACTGCTGATTTCGCTGCTTCATCAGCAAGCGAGTTGCCAACAGCGTGAACTCCCACGCGCTGATGACCGAGAGTATGAATCACATAAACGAGTGGCAACATAGCCTTAAGCTCTGCCACTCGAACCCAGATCTTTTTATGTTTTATTGTGCAACCCTTGGAATCATGAAAATCATTTTGAATCCAAAAGAACAAGTTTTCATTGTAAGACTGGACACAGTAGTAAGAATCACTTACAATTAGAGTAGTAACACTTGGATCTGCGTACTCCAAAGCTAGTAAGAGAGCACGAAGCTCTGCCAATTGCGCGGTGCAATCGCCCAGGGGCAACGTGTGTACCTCCCTGGAAATGAACTCATCATTCAACATAGCACCGACCACAATGGCGCATGCGGAAACGTAGGCATGTTTAGAGCCATGCGCAACCTGCGCCGACCCATCAGTGTAAATGATGCAATGGAAGTCCTCCAAAGGTCGCATCGCCAGAGGAGCAGGATGAACGAATTCATACTGCAAGTACTCCTGCGACCGTAAGGAAGCGTCAAAAATAAACATGACATCCGAGGATGACAATGACGCAGCCCACTGAATCCACCGAGGGTGCAAAGCTTTTGAATTTGGTACACTCGCTTTCGTGACTGCCTCCAAATGAGGACAGGGTGTTACCACTAGCATGCGTTTCCCCTGTGACAGAGCACGTTCCTTTAGAATAGCCATCTGTACAGCAGTTAAAACCTTTTCTATGGTGGGAAACCGCATCTCAGCCGAGGTGTACAAGTGTGACTTGTAAGCAATAGGTACTGTGTCACCTTCATTAAAAGTGAGGTAAGTGAAACCCACCGTCCCAGGAATTATTCTTATGACCAGGTTGGTGTGGTTATCACGAGTCAGTAAATATTTAGAAGCGAGCAGATCAGCCTGCAAGGATTGCAAAATGGCTGAATGCTCAGGCAGCCAGCATGATTTTGAGAAAGTTGGTTGTATCAAAGCATACAAAGGCTTGATACGCTGGGCATATTCCGGAATGTAAGTTCTGCCGAAATTCAAAAAGCCCAGTAAGGATTGTAATTTTTTCAGAGTTGTTGGTGCGCGCAATTGTGCGCACTTCTCCAAGAAGTGAGGAGCCAAACCTCTACCTTCATTGTTGAGCTCATAGCCCAAAAACAACACTGTGTGTTCAGCAATGTGCGATTTTGCAAAGTTGAATTTGTAACCCATGTCTGCGAAGTTGCAAACAAGAGAATTTACTCGACACAGATGCTCCCAAATATCGTCGTCTGTGAGATATATGTCATCCACATACGAAAAAGCATCAGGGTCGAGTGCCTCCAGAATAGAGACAATTCGAGCGGTAAACACACCAGGACTATTCTTGTAGCCCATTGGAAGACGCCGGAATTGCTTTTGGACTCCAGCGCTTGTAAAACTGGTCCATTGGGAGCTAAAGCTGTCCAATCTGTGGGCATAAAAACCATTGGATATGTCAAGCGTTGTCTTGAAACGCTTACGCACGAGACTATCCACTAGGGCAGAGCCGTGGGTATTCTGTACTGCACAGTTACGGCAATGCGAGTTTAAATGCCGGTAATCCAAAACCAAACGATATGATCCGTCAGGTTTATTCACAGTAAAAAGGGGATTATTCATCGGTGACACACACGTTTCAATAACTCCCTGATATTCCAATTGTTCAAGGATTTCCGCGACGGAAGATTTTGCTTCACGCCGAATGGGATATTGAGGTTGAGGCTGCGGCTGAGACCGCAACGGAATTTCGTGGCAAGGCGACAATTTATCCCAACCACATTGGTTACGGTACAGAGCCGGCGCGAGAGCCCGAGCCCACTCTTCTGCAAAATGCTGCGCATGCTCTTTCGAGACAGTGTTCGCGAAACTGGGTAGGATTACCTCCTCCCCTCGCGGCGCCGCGAGCACAAAAGGTGGGGGCCAGTCAGCCTCCGAAAGTAAAATATCATATGTAGAAGACAGATTCTCCCAAAATACACCTTTAACGGTACGCTGTATGTCACCTTCAATTAACAGGACAATTTCATATAGTCTTTCAGGGGGAGCAAGTCTCGTATCCGCCGTTTCTATCACAACGTAGACATCAGTCGCTGTCACCCTCAGTAGTGGACGCAGCGCCTCTCTGACTATGGTTATCTCCGCCGCGCTGTCCAGCAAGGTCAGAGCCCACGTCAGATTCCGAAGCCGCGTTCTCACTATCTGTGGCATATCGATGCGCTGTTAAGGCTGCGACTTTCTTTTTCGCAAACTGCGGACGCCTAGGCGTAGAATCCTCCTGCTTCACTGCGCCGTCCGTCTGGCGGGACTGGCCACGTCCTTGTTGGCCACCACGTCCACGTCCACCCCCTCCTCCTCCACCGGTCTTCGGGGCCGATGTGTCCTGAAAGGAACGAGGAGAGCGTTGATCAGAACCCTGAAAACGATCAGGCGATTTAATCATCGCGCGGTCGCGCAAATCATAAACTTTTTCGGGTGGCGCAGGAGCTTGTATTGCAGGAAAAGTACCCTGAGTCTGCGTTGTCTGCTTCCCCTGTGTCTGTTTTTTAGGCCAATTTTGTTTCTTGGACTTGGGCTGGGCATCTGTCACTGCAGATTGTCCCTGTGGTCGTTTTTTCTCCTTCACTGGAAAATATTTCAGACCCCTACTTGTGCGGCCAATCGTTTTATAAGCGGCCACCACAATTTTTGCTAACTGGCGGGGTTTGTCGGCATCGGGCAGAGCAGCCAAAGCATTCGACACCTGAAAGTTAACTGCATCTCCTTTAACATTGGAGAGAATGAGATCACTTACAATCTCAAAAGAACCACACAGGCGCATACCCAATTCAACCGCTGCCTCTGGACCGTGATCATTCTGAACACGTCTAACGATTTCAGGCAGGGCAGTCATAGACGGGGTGCCGAAGCACCTTGTATAAACTGCCGCAAATGTTTTTCCCCAGCTGTCACAGTCAGCAAGTTCAGGAGTAATATCCTTCGGTAGAGTAATCGTCAACATTCTATGTTTATCAGCAGGAGTAGAATTCGGAAAAACCGCCTCCAGTTGATCAAACTTCTCTGCTAGCCAGAATGGGAAGTCATCGTTGTCAACCGGACGCGCACCAAAAACCGAATTTACCATCACTGGATTGAGACGCATTCCGCCTCGTTCCAGGGGAGCGGCCGCACCCCCCTGGGGACCACCAGGAAGATGTCGACCGATGTATTGCACTAAAGCACGAATCACGGAAATGGAAACTACATGCAGCCTGCGAATTTCTGCCAGGGTGCAAGCCCCGTGATTCGGGTGCGGGGTAAAGCCACCCAACGCAGGCCAATTAGTACCTGGAATTGAGAGTGGGCCTAACCTCGCAGGGGACATAGAGTGGGGGAGGGCGCCATCAAACCAAACTCGATGCTGCCAATGATCAATAGGTATTTCCAATGCCCTGTACGGCGTATATTCAGCCGGGACATCCGAGGCGGTGTAGGAGTGGAACAAACCAGAATTAGCGTCCACAGCCGGAAACGTAACCCAAGAGTAAAACAACTCGTAAGGAAACGCCGGATCTGCACATACCACGAAAATCACAGCCATCCCATCTACTGGGACTTGGTACGTCTGAAGATGGTTGCGTACCGCTACGCGACTATGCTGCGCAATAGCCACCGCTGCCGCCATTACAGAATTGGAAACAAGAAAACACAAAGAATACTTTGTAGCACAACTGGGTAGTAATTCAAAGAAACCGTTTAAGAAAGAATCAAGCTTGAATAAAGACCTATTTCAAAAAATAGGTAGGTTTCACCGACACCCCGTTTTCCGGAAACGGACGTGAAGGGGTTAAGGCATGAACGATAAACTACTCGAGTGTCATGATATAAGACCACCGAAACCGTTGGGCGCCATGTTGCAGGGTTTCTGTACTCACACAGAACTGTGCACAGAGGAGTGGAACCTCGGCAAATTAGGGTGTCCCAAAACTTACCTTAGCAACCAACTCACCCCTTACCGAGCTAGCTACAGTGTCTCATTGGACATATCAAACACCCAATGTTTAGACAAACCAGAACATGAACTTACAGTACCTCAGGGTACGTGGGACTCATGAACACTCTTTCGTTATATTATCATTACAAACCAGAACATGGAGTAAAGAAGACACATGTGCATTTGAAATGTTTATTTACTAATGCCGTCTTCTCAGGCGCAGTATCTTTGATAATACAAGTATACTTATTATCAGTAGCAAAATTATCAGCATAGTTACTAAGACATAAAAAGCGAATGGTGACAGCATGTTAACATGCTGTAATGAATAAGAGTTAACAACACTTATATCTCACCCTCCCTAACACATATATTATATTATTATCTAAGAAGGTCTCTTTGGGTTGTTTTAGGGCGGGCCCATACCTTAGTGTCTTAGCATGAAGGAATCACATCAGCATACACCAGCTCTCTCTGCATGTGCACCGCATCAAGTGTGTTAACAATTCTCGTGCAAAGCAATATCAATCCCGCCTCAAGCCCAAGTTGGCAAAGGCTGCACTTGTGTTATGACTATGAAGGCGTGGAGATCAGACCTCATAACAATTCCATATCGTGTTGCTCCTGAAACTTCAGCACTCTCCGTGCAGACATGTTTTATTAAACAAAGCAGATATCAGAGCAATAACATATTATTCTCACATTCACCACGGCAAACTACTAGGTTGAAAGCTAAGTCAACAAATGAGGGTCGTGTGCAGAAGTTGCAAGAAAGGAAAAATGGCGTTTAAATCTCAAACGTACCTATGCTAACTTAACACGATATAGGGATATATAGGAGTTATACAACAAGGTAAGTTCTTTGGACCAAAATGGACCCATAGTTCAGCACCATATAACGCCCATCCCTGGGCTCGCGCCTTATATATTTCAATAGCTGGACTAAATGATTTCTGGCTGGACTTACAGAAGACCTTCATAATCCCACCTGATGATTGAGCTAGTTTTAGGGATGATTTTTTAATGTGAGCCTCCCAAACCATGGTTTCTGTAATAGTGATCCCAAGGTAGATGAAAGAGGAAACTCTTTTGAGAGGTTTGCCATATAGTAAAAGGTTTGGGCGTGTTCTTTTTGAACTATTTTTTTCTTTAGGTTGATTTCTAAACCTATTTCTCTACAGAAAACTTCAACATTATTAAGAACCCTCTGTAACCCCATAGGCGATTTAGATACTAATAAAGTATCATCAGCAAACATCATTGCCGGAATCAAGCGGGAGGCTAACTTGGGTGCATCTAGATCTTTTTCTGCTAGCAAGGAGTCTATTAAACCATTTATATATAGGCTAAAGAGAATGGGGGCAAGCACAAAGCCCTGGCGGACACCACGCTTGATCGGGATGGGTGCAGTTAGCTTTCCATCCTTGCCGAACCTGATTTGCACAAAATTGTACTCATGAAGCAAACTCTTTTCTACATATATAATAGACTTTTCCTATCGCCTGTTGCCTTGCATAAGCTGCATCCAGATCTTCATTACATGTGCTGGACTTGCTCATCAAAGCATGCTGATTTAAAACATTTTCCTTTCACCTGTCCCATTGGTCGAGAGATGTCTTGAGTCAAATTAACTCAATTTTTCACTCCATAGTACCTTTTTCAAATATTAACATCTTCTTAGGAAGTTTATCTGATGATCAAAGCACTTACCTATTCAATATAAGAATATTGGACATGTTGCTAGCAGTTGCATTTCAGCTGATCACCAAAAATTGGAAAGACCTAACTAAGACGTTGATTAGGATGGCGGACGGATTTGCGTCTGTCCGCCACCCCCGAGGTGGAGGGACCATCCGCAGGGGCAGCAGCATTCCCTCCATCGGAATTAGGATGTGACCGCCACCCTGGCGGTCACATCCTGTATAGTTAACATTGCGGCGGGTGCTGCTTAAAGCAGCACCCGCCGCAATGTTAAATATGCATGCTTTGCATTTGCATGCACAAAGCGGCAGGCACCGCGCGGTGCCTGCCGCTTTGTGCTTGCAAATGCAGGGGGGTACCATAGGTACCCCCCATGTGCACCCCTCACCCCGACACCCTGGTTGCCTGCAACGGCACCCCAGAAGCAAATCTCCACATGCTTTTCCACGGCGGAAAATCCGCCGCGTTGAAAAGCATGTTTGCACACACATCGTAATTTGGCTATCGGTGTCTTGCAGACACCGCCACCAAATTGCGGTCAACACCTCCAGGATCAGCGGCGGACAGACCTGCCATCCGCCGCTGATCCCACCGCCATCATGATCTGGCGAGGGGTGTTTTCATGGTCCGCGGCGGTGAATCCGCATCCTCCGGGCCGGCGGTGGCTTCCACTGGCCCAGAGGATGCGGATTCACCGCAATCATAATCGACCCCCATGTTATCTTTCCAAGCATGGTGATATGCAGTATGTCATACTGATAGGCTAAACACATCACTTGTTATTGAAGCGTTTCATTTGCTGGTCTTCTGCTACAAATGTTTGGGATGCTCATGCAAAGCAAACTTATACACACACTCCTGATGAACAAAAAGTTCTCTAACCTACATAACTTTCCTCTTATTTATAATACCAATGTCTTATTATGCTTATTTTTCTTTTATGTAACCAATTACCTTTTCATATCTGTCACCTTCTCACTTTGCACCGTTTATCATTGTTCACCTTTTCACCTGCGCTGTCCACTTTGAGTGTCACAAGCACTTGTGTGCACAAAGTTCGGCAGGTTACTTACATATTTAATGTCAACAGTGCTGATACAACTGTTTTCGATTTGCCATTGTTTTTTCAACACAATGCTCTCCCTCACGTTTTTTCAATATATGATGCCACTGGCACATTGTCTAAAACAATGATGTTATAGTTCCTATAGGTACCCTATATAGGTACAGGTAACAATGCAACCTTTCACTTACATTGTTCCCTACATTACATACATAACAGTTCTTAGGGACTGACCTTTTACCTAGTTACGACACTGCATTCAGGACACAGGTTTTTCCCTAGTTCAAATCACTTACATTATGTATGATGTTTCTTGGAAGCACAGCAAGACTACCATCTCCTGTATAATATCTCTGTATAAAGTTGAGGCCCAACATCATTGTTTAGGCCGACACAGTAACACAACAAGGTAGGACCCCTGGGGAGATCTATGGGTATATATACATCACCTCTTCGTTCGCGAATCGACACTGGTCGAGCAGCCTTTCTTGTGCTGCTCGACATGTCGGCCGCGTTTGACACGGTCAGCCACTCGACTCTCATCAGGAGACTGGAGGAAGCTGGGGTAACGAGGCTGGCACGGGACTGGCTAGTTTCGTATCTTCACGATAGGCAGCAGGTGGTGGCATTGCCACCGTTTAGATCAGGTGTGCGGAAGGTAGGGCAGGGGGTGCCTCAGGGCTCAGCCATCAGCCCAATATTATTCAACCTGTATCTCCGCCCTCTAATTCAACTGATTAGCTCCTTTGGTATCTTGGTATTTAATCATGCCGACGATACTCAATTGATTTTTTCTCTGGAAGGTAAAGATGCCATTTCTCTAGAGACCTTCCACCGCTGTATGACAGCGACAGCGGACTGGTTGTATTCCAACTCACTCCAGTTTAACAGGTATAAAACGGAGGTGCTGTACTGCTCCAACGATCGTGTTCCACGCTCCCTGCCAGAGGACTTCTGGCCCTCTTCCTTCTCGGGGGTAGTGACGGCACAGAATCTGTCCGCAATTTGGGAGTTATGTTTGGCCCAAATCTACAACTGGATGCCTTCGCCAATAAGACCGTTGCCACATGCATGTCGTTGCTCCGTATGTTACGCAAAGTCCTTCCTATGCTCCCAGGTCAGGCCAGACCTGAAGTTGTGCGGGGGATTATTTTAAGCAGGTTGGACTATTGCAACGCACTGCTTTTGGGAGCACCTAAAACATTGGTTGGTACGCTCCAACGGATACAAAACATGGCAGCCAAGTTGTCTCTCTCTCGTCCGCGCACTGCCTCCTCCACTTCAACACTGCTTGATCTCCATTGGTTGCCTGTCCAGCAACGGATTCTTTTTAAGGCGTCGTGTTTGGTTTTTAAGGCGTTGCATGGACAGGGACCTGTTCTGTTGCAGAATCTTTTCTCCTGGCATACTACGCCTCGAACCTTGCGTTCTTCTTCTGCATACCTGGTAACGTTTCCCAGGTTCCAGAGGTCAAGAATGGGAGGTCGCGCTTTCAGCTTTGCCGCTGCTAGTCTCTGGAATTCTCTTCCGCTTCCATTGAGGAGCCAAAGCGAACTTCCATCCTTTAAGAGAATTCTGAAAACGTATCTATTTCCAAGAGTAGTGTGATCGCTGTGAGCGTGTGCCAGTTATGTTCTGTCAAAGCGCCAGGATACCCTTTGGGTGATAGTGTTGCGCTATATAAGACTGCAATACATACATACATACCTCTTGCTTAGAAGGACAGAGGAGACCAAGACTTCCCGGCTGACACACTGACCAGAGATGCTGAGGTTCCTCGAAGCAGACACTGCAGTTCGCAGTGGTCTAACATCCCTCACGGGGTGTCCTACTTGAGACGAGGACGGGGTCCCATATTCTCTCATTCTCAGGTAATGGGTTTGACTAGATACTAGATGGATTCTTGGCACAACACTGACACAGATGCTATGTACATTTAGGTACATCCAGTTAGGGAGGCATCATAGGAATACACACTTTTTATCATGTATTTTATGTACTTGTGTATATTCATGATTACTGCAAAATGATAGAACTGTACCAACCGTTTACTTTCATAGTACTTCTAATCATAATGGTTGTTGCAGCTCATCTATTCTACACTAGAATAACAACTGTTCAATAAATTCTTATTGACAAACACCCAGTATGTTTATTCTGTGTATCTCTGAGAAAAACTAAGTGAGCACACGTGACTGAGCGAAATGTAGTATATTGTTTCCACTATTTTGAGGGATCAGGGTTGTCATGTTCTGAGGATGCCAAAAACTATTATCTCCCAGATAAGCGGAGATTCTAGTGGCACTGTTATCTAGCTAATACAGACAGGTTAACATACCTGGTGGGGGTGGACGGAATCAGTCTGCGATCAATCCCACAGTTTATGTGATCCAAACACGCAGATCATGCATAGGTTATATAGAAACTACACAACAATGAGTCTCCATACTTGTCTTCTTTGTAATTACATGTGCATGTTTATTTACCAAAATAATACCTGTTGAGAATGAGATATCATTTTCTCAATGCAGCACCTGTTGTGTGGCTGAAAAATCAGAGCAGCCCGAGGCCCGAGCCTCGTGTCACTGATGTCTGGAACACCTGCCCAAACGCAACCCCTTCTTCGCAGCTGAAGAATCAACACATTGCCTGCTTTGCAGCAGTGAAATGGACACATGGTCTGCCTTGATGCCGCTACATTGACACAGTGTTTCTGGATTTTTGATGCATCGTACTTTGACGCTGTCTCTTCATCTATGTTGCCCAGCAGTAAGGAACCGGGCAGTTTATCCAGAGATAAAAATATAGTAAGAAGCCAATGCGTTACATCCCTTGGTAGTAAGGAACAGACAAATCACCTCCCCTGGGAGTAAGGAACCAATGCATCACTTTGCTTTTCCATTGCCTCACCTCCCCTGAGCCTGTTTCATCTTTGAAGTTTGATGAATCAAAGGTACTTTGTGATAAAAGAAATGCATCCATAGATTTCCATTGACTAAACTTTGAAAAGTTATATATTTAATTCTGCATGTTGGATTGTTTTGCTTTGATCTTGTTTTATTCAGAAAAATATTAGCTATATTTCTAAACTGGTGTGGACTCCTTTCGTAGTGTTTTAACTGCGTTACTGTGGGTGTATTACACATTACCTCTGAGATAAGCTTGACTGCTTGTGCCAAGCTACCAAGGAGGATAGCAGGGGTTATTTTAGGTGTGTGACTCTCTTACCCTGGCTAGAGTAAGGGTGCCTACTTGGACAGGTTACATACCACTGCCAACTAGACACCTCGTTTCCAACAAACATCCTTACACAATGAAGAACCAGCATACAACAACAAATGCCTGACCTTCCACCAACTGATCAGACATTGTTGATCCAATTTTCTCTCCCTCGCAGACACCCCACTGATCTGCCAGACCAACAACGAGGGAAGCTCTTTTTCACACCTGGCAGCCAACGCTTTGAACAACCTCCCTCTGCACCTCAGGGGAGCTGACTAGATACTAGATGGATTCTTGGCACAACACTGACACAGATGCTATGTACATTTAGGTACATCCAGTTAGGGAGGCATCGTAGGAATACACACTTTTTATCATGTATTTTATGTACTTGTGTATATTCATGATTACTGCAAAATGATAGAACTGTACCAACCGTTTACTTTCATAGTACTTCTAATCATAATGGTTGTTGCAGCTCATCTATTCTACACTAGAATAACAACTGTTCAATAAATTCTTATTGACAAACACCCAGTATGTTTATTCTGTGTATCTCTGAGAAAAACTAAGTGAGCACACGTGACTGAGCGAAATGTAGTATATTGTTTCCACTATTTTGAGGGATCAGGGTTGTCATGTTCTGAGGATGCCAAAAACTATTATCTCCCAGATAAGCGGAGATTCTAGTGGCACTGTTATCTAGCTAATACAGACAGGTTAACATACCTGGTGGGGGTGGACGGAATCAGTCTGCGATCAATCCCACAGTTTATGTGATCCAAACACGCAGATCATGCATAGGTTATATAGAAACTACACAACAATGAGTCTCCATACTTGTCTTCTTTGTAATTACATGTGCATGTTTATTTACCAAAATAATACCTGTTGAGAATGAGATATCATTTTCTCAATGCAGCACCTGTTGTGTGGCTGAAAAATCAGAGCAGCCCGAGGCCCGAGCCTCGTGTCACTGATGTCTGGAACACCTGCCCAAACGCAACCCCTTCTTCGCAGCTGAAGAATCAACACATTGCCTGCTTTGCAGCAGTGAAATGGACACATGGTCTGCCTTGATGCCGCTACATTGACACAGTGTTTCTGGATTTTTGATGCATCGTACTTTGACGCTGTCTCTTCATCTATGTTGCCCAGCAGTAAGGAACCGGGCAGTTTATCCAGAGATAAAAATATAGTAAGAAGCCAATGCGTTACATCCCTTGGTAGTAAGGAACAGACAAATCACCTCCCCTGGGAGTAAGGAACCAATGCATCACTTTGCTTTTCCATTGCCTCACCTCCCCTGAGCCTGTTTCATCTTTGAAGTTTGATGAATCAAAGGTACTTTGTGATAAAAGAAATGCATCCATAGATTTCCATTGACTAAACTTTGAAAAGTTATATATTTAATTCTGCATGTTGGATTGTTTTGCTTTGATCTTGTTTTATTCAGAAAAATATTAGCTATATTTCTAAACTGGTGTGGACTCCTTTCGTAGTGTTTTAACTGCGTTACTGTGGGTGTATTACACATTACCTCTGAGATAAGCTTGACTGCTTGTGCCAAGCTACCAAGGAGGATAGCAGGGGTTATTTTAGGTGTGTGACTCTCTTACCCTGGCTAGAGTAAGGGTGCCTACTTGGACAGGTTACATACCACTGCCAACTAGACACCTCGTTTCCAACAAACATCCTTACACAATGAAGAACCAGCATACAACAACAAATGCCTGACCTTCCACCAACTGATCAGACATTGTTGATCCAATTTTCTCTCCCTCGCAGACACCCCACTGATCTGCCAGACCAACAACGAGGGAAGCTCTTTTTCACACCTGGCAGCCAACGCTTTGAACAACCTCCCTCTGCACCTCAGGGGAGCAGTGTCACTCCAGCAATTCAATAGGGAACTAAAAACCTGAATATTCGATTGATTATACCACCATGCAGCAGTCAACATCTCCTGCACCGTGAGTTTCTGCACTTTATAAATGTTGATTGATTGATTGGGACTTTCAGAACTATTTTATAACTGAAACAGAATGTCCTGATGGCCACGGACCAACAACAGCGAAGGCTCATGTAGGTAGTAGTAGAAGTATTAGTTGTAGTATTAGTCGGTGCATAGATTACTTTATGACATAGGCATAGGGCCTTAAACATGCACTATGTTTGCATTGGAGCCCATTGCAGAGAATTAAGATGAAGGGAGATTATGGATGGCATAGTTAAACCAAGAGCAGAGAGTGCTTCAGCCATATTCTAGATGTGCTGTAATTTAGAAACCTTATTTGCAAGCAGGTAATTGTAGAGGGAGATGCAGTAGTTAGGCCTAGATAAAATAAGTGCTTCTCAACAGTTTTCCTGAAATGTTCAAGCAGAGTGGATATGATCTTTTTAATTATGCATAATAAGAGAAACAGGAGGAGGTGAGTTTAGCAATATGAGTATTGGAAACAGCTGACTGCCGAAAATAACATCCATGTTACATGTGGAAGAGGTTGCTTTGAGAGGAGAACCACACCCCTCCCACTATGCCATTGATCAACAGAAAAAAAACACAATGTCAATTTATTCAGTGTTAAGTCACAAGGGGAAACAGTCCATTCAGTTAATTGGTGACTGCATACAGTTTTGCAGAGAATGCAGAGGAATGGTCTCCATCCAGCCTGAGAATCAGAGGTGTGTCATTAGTATTGGGATAGAACTTGAAGCCAAAGGTAAAGGATGAGAACTGCAAGAGGAGAGATGTACATATCAAACAGAGTTTGGTTCAGGACAGAGCCCCACAGGGCTCAAGAGCCAATGTCCCCGAGGGAGAACTGAATGGAGCTAGTTTGAAGACTTGGGATCAACCAATGAGGAAGGCTTCAAACCAGCTAAATTATGACCCAGATTTTCCTTTTTTAGAAAGAAGATCTATCAGGATGCACTGGGGGTATCATACTAAAAGCTCCTAAATTGTCCTGCCCCTTGATATATCTCCATAACAAAATTGTTGTCCCGATATTTTCATTTTTAACTTGTGCATTTATATCATTAGATAAGTAATTTAGCATTGGTAGACATTGCTAATCTGGGTCAACTTTTTTCTAGATGACATTTTTAAAAATTTCAGATGTGTTGCAGTGATGATATACAATTTTCAGGAACCATGAGACCATGATACTTCGTTATGGGGGCCAACTAGTCTTATAGACACAGAAAACAACTCAGAGCAACTCCTACACCATTTTCCAAAATGGTGGCTCTATAATGATGTGTTTTAGCCATTGTATTGACAACATATGTTGATATTGTCTTTGTTTCAGGTTTTCCAATGATTCAAATACGTAAACATGAGCAAAGCTGGTGGTGGCAGGGGATCCTTACCTCCTGACCGAGTGTTGGTAATTACAAAATTTAGGGACTCCTTCTACAAAGACAAATGTATCATATACAAACTAATCTGGACGAAAAGTTAACATCAACTGTGGCTGGCTAGAGGAGAGTTTGAGATGCTGCCTGAAGAATGTGGCCAAACGGCTAGGGTGGTCAACCTCAGAGCTGGGGAATCGGGTTCCAGTCTCGGCAGGGACGCTCAGCATTCTGTGATTCTGGGCAAATCACTTAGGGCCTTATTCATGAAGGCCTTGCGCCCAGGGTGCGTCACTTTTAAAATAGGAAAAAGTGACGCATCGGCGGCGCAAGGCCTTAAAAAATAAGGCCCTTAATCTCCCCATCCCTAACAAAAATGAATGTGTGTCCGTATGTAACATAACTGGTACTCATGTAAAGTGCTTCGATACCTCCGGGTCTAGTTAGCGCAATATAAAACAACAACAAAAAACTTTAAAAAAAAGAAGATAAAGGGCCCGCTGTAGGTAGGCAAATACCGATCGGTAACGGCCGAAATTCGGTAATTTTGGCCGTTACCGACCGGTATTTGGAAAATGAGATGTAGGGCCATCTAAAATACAGATTTGGTAATTTTACAGATTTGGTAATTTTACAGATTCGTTAAAATTACCGATACAGTAACATTACCGAATCTGTATTATGAGATGTAGGTAGCACTGTAATCAGTGCTACAGAGCTTTAAGAATTTGTTATTTACCACCAACTAGAAGCTGGTGGTAAATAATGAAAAGCCTTGAAAAATAATTTTTTTTGCTTTTCAAACTCTGCCATGTTGCAGACATACATGCCCTTAGGGCATGTATGTCTGCAACATGTGCACCCATACACGATTGAGGGGTGCAACAGGGTGTCAAAGTGACACCCTGCCACCCTTCAATGTTTTCCCCAATTACCGAATCGGTATTTACCGATTCGGTAATTGCCATTCATTCCTATGGGCCCCAGGCCCATAGGAATGAATGGCAATTACCGAATCGGTAAATACCGATTCGGTAATTACCGAATCTTACCGATTCGGTAATTTAAAAAGAGAAATTACCTACATCCCATTTACCTGCTCTTAAATACCGAATCTGTATGATTCGGTATTTAAGAGTAGGTAAATCAAGATTACCTACATCGGGCCCAAAATATTTTATCATTGTAACAACAAGTACTACAATTCGTATACAATGGAAAAAAGTCTGGAAAAACTGTCAAAAAGTTGTAGGAACCAGTGAATCACTAGAGTCTGAATCTTCTGAGAAAGTGATGACAACCAAACCCAATGCCCATCCACTTAGAAGATCGATGGCTACCCCTTCCCCACCTCTAACAACTGATCAGAAAGCAGAGGATCGTCAATGTGTTATCTGTGATTTAGTCAGAACAAGAGCCAATGGGATTGATGAAAGAACAAATAACAGTATGTGAGTCTCAAAGGGCAAACATGTTTATATCTGCAGCTAGTTCCTTCCAAGATTAAGTTTTCAGCAGAGGAGCTGATCTGAACATCAAGATGAATGTATTTGCAGTGGATAGGATGCCCACACAAACGGCATGCGTGCATACATTAGAAAATATGAATGTACAATGTGCTCCCAGCAGCCACGTATCAGCCAGTCTTCAGTTAAGTTTACACTCTTTGAAAAAGCAAATGAAGTTTTAAAGCCACCCTTGAGTGCTGGCTATGGGTTCACACTCAGTGAGATCAGAGAAATATTGAAATATTTATGAAACTGTTTTGATCCATAATAATTCAACTAAGATTTTTCTGGTGAGAATGCACAATTACTAAAATAGTTTTTTTGTCAGTCTAAATGAGCCACTTATGGTGTTCTCAGCTGGTTTGACTCATGAAGTTTTTGCTGCCAAAATAAGATCACAGGATGTAGTAAACTCAGTAGGAACCATTTTAAGGTAACAATATTGCCTGATGTTGCTGCAAAGCAAAACTGTTACAAACTAACGTTCTTGAGTTTGAAACAGAAGCAGACAACATTGATGATGACTTGGAATATATAAGCGAAGAAGTGGAAGACAATACTATGAACTGACAGGCTTATGCTTTGCAAATGTACTGTCTTTACCAAATCATGTTTCATGAAGTACATCATGGCAAAAAGAAAACCTCCCTACACATAATGTCTACCCAAAAAATCAATGACAAGTCTTTCCTTTGCCTAGAACATCCAGCAACATGGTACTGCCATGGGGATTTTTCAAGACTGTACCAATGAAGTAGCTGCTTGAAAACAAGCTGTGTACGTTGTAGGAATAAATGAAGCTGCAAACTTATAACCCAAATACCTTGCCAATGTGTGCAAAACCACTACAAGCCATCAACAAATCCAGATCACCAGAAAGTTTCAAAGTGGCTGAGGACATGGATATTCATTCACCTGATACTGTGATCTACATAGCTGTTTTAACTGAATGTATCATATTGCTTATTTGGTGCGGATTGAAGGTTGAAGAAAAGCAAGGGCCTCATTTACAAGAAACTGATGCATCCTCATTGATGTGTCAATTTCCTTGCACCTGCACTAAATGTCCTTGGGACACCATGGATGCACTGTATTTACACTACAGGGCTCCATGGTTCAAGGTGTAACAGATGAGAGAAATTCTGACACATTTGTTGGCACGAAAGTGATGCATTGCTGGAGTTGGTCATAAAACTGACTCAACTCCAGCAATGCATCAGAAATCATAGGCGAGTCCCATTGTAAAAGCAGGATAACAATGCATGATAAGAATAACACTTCAGCCTGACAAAAACAATATCCGAATATCTACATACAGGTATGACTCCTATTTTGCCATTATCGACCTGCATATTTATCAGGATGATGGTATGAGCACATTAAAATAACAAATATATCTAAGCTCTCCAGTCACTTATTCTCTTATCAGTGAAAGCACTACCTGATGCAACACTGGAGATGTCCTAAAAGCATATTATACCAACTAGAGTTTCTCAGACTGTTCATAACTATGCAACATAAAGCATCAAATAAATAATAACACATTTTGCAAATTAATTTATGGGAGAAAGGGCATTATTAATTTGGGTGTATAGGAGTTAACAACAAGTAGTACATTCACTAATCAGTTGGTTCCAGGAATGGTTTCAGCAATGAAAACCTGAGCTCAATCTCTGGTGGCTATGGCACCGAACAGGCAGGTTTAGCTTATAGAAAATGCATTAAGGAGTACCAAACTAGTGAAAAAGTAAAACAATCAATGCAATGAAAATCCCACTCCAATTTTCAAAAACATTGCAAAATGTAATAATTATAATTAAACCATAATGACAACAAAAATCAAATAAAGACCGAGGACCCAGAGATAAGAATTGGTACATTTTAAAAAAAACTTGACTTTTTAAAGCACCATTGAAATGTACTGTTCGCTGGTGACTGATTTCAGGCTGAGAGCAGAGGAGGGCAGGTCAGATGTGCTAAGCCTGGAGATTTGACCTGTGAACCTAGGGCCTGATTTATAGTTCTGCGAATTGGTTAAGCCATCACACAAGTGACAGATATCCCTTCTGACATATTATAAGTGGCATAGGATGCACCAGAAACAGCAGGATTCTTATTCAGGCTTTCCTAACTTTAAAGTATGAAAATGAAAATAAATGAAAAACTAAAGAATAATATGTCCATGGGAATATTTTCTATCATGGTTGCATTTCTGTGAAATGTTTAGATTAACTCTACTTTGAAGGATTACCAGGTCAGAGGTTGTGCACATGTATCTGTTGTTTATTTCTCCCCCTTTAAACATATAAAGTATATTCGGGAGTACCCTCATTATAAACTTTCCTAATAGGACAGCCAGAGCCTGGCACCGTGAAATTAGCTTTTCAGGGCTTGTCACAGTATGAACATGATGACATTACATTTCTACATGCCCTGATTTTAAATACCATGAAGCCCACTTTGTGGGTTAAAAGGACTAAATAGGGGTGACTCAATAATATTTTAAACTGAGGATTTTGCCCTGTCAGAAAATGGGAATTTTGAGAGGTCGGACAGCAAAATTAAACTGCTTCAGTCATGCAACCATGGTCATTCCTATGCCATGTATTTCTTTGCCATACTAGTGGATTGCACAATAAGTGCTGTGGTTGGCGAGAAATATTTAATTTCCCATGCCTTGGGTGTTTTTCTGCAGTATATGAAATACATTTATAGAGAAAGTTACATATGTCAGTTAGATGTTTCTCAATTTTACAAGATTTCAGGAGTCAGTCAACAAGAAGGCCTGATGTTGTCTTAACATTTTTACATTATTGTTTGATGCCAGCAAAGCAAAACTGTTACAAACTAAAGTTCTTGAGTTCAGAACAGAAGCCACTGATGATGACATTGATGATGGCTTTGGAGATATGAGCAAAGAAGTGGAAGACCATCCCATGTACCGTCAGGCCTATGCCCGGTAAATGTACAGTCTTTACCAAATCATGTTTCATCAATTACATCATGGCGAAAAGAAAACTTTGCTACAGATGATGGCTGCCCAAACAATCTATGACAAGTGCAAAAGTAGAGAGCTAATCACTTCAATTAATAGGATTTGTGTATCAACAAGTTATAACAACATAGTACAGAGCAGGAACTTGTTATCAGCTCATGCTGTATAATCTTGTGAGTCCGACAGCACACCACTTCCAAGTCACTTTACCAGGTAAGGATTTACAATTGCTGCTCTTGATAACTTTGATTTTGAAGACAGCTTATGTTTGTCTGGAACATCCAGTAGACATGATGCTGCCATCGTGCTTTTTCAAGGCTATACCAATGAAGTAGCTTCTGGAAAACAAGCTGTGTCCGATGAAGGCATAAACAAATGAAGCTGCACTGAAGCCTGCTCAGCAGCAAGCAAGTGCAGAGAGTAAACCAAACCAGTTCCACCAGAACAAACAAAAATGCCATAACAGGACTTTAACAGAAAATAGTTATCAGTTTGAAAAATAATCAACGTAGTAAGAGGAAAAAAACAATCCTTCCATAGTATATTTTTGAAATAAGCCCTTATTTACCTTTTGTACCACTTTGTTCGCCATAAGTTAGCAGGGTATGCTCAGACGTGAGTCCCTTGCTCACTTTGCCACTGGATTCAAGCAAGCCGGGCTGAAGACGGCTGAAATGCCAGAAACCGGTCCTCGGAAGCTTGTTTCCGTTCCAGGGAAGGCATGGCTTGGCAGTTCGGGCTGGACTGTTCCCATGAGGCACAGGGTCAGACTGATTTGCATATGGCCATGTCTGAACTGGGGTGGCAGAGTGGGCTAAAGAACGGTGATGGATTAAACCCAGGTCTTTTGACTGGGTGTGAGCGTTTGATTGGTTCAGATGCTCCGTCCATCTCCACCCCCTTTTGTACCACTTTGTTCGCCATAAGTTGACAGGGTATGCTCAGACGTGAGTCCCTTGCTCACTTTGCCACTGGGTTCAAGCAAGCCGGGCTGAAGACGGCTGAAATGCCAGAAACCGGTCCTTGGAAGCTTGTTTGCAGTCCAGGGAAGGCATGGCTTGGTAGTTCGGGCTGGACTGTTCCCATGAGGCACAGGCTCAGACTGATTTGCATATGGCCATGTCTGAACTGGGGTGGCAGAGTGGGCTAAAGAACGGTGATGGATTAAACCTAGGTGTTTTGACTGGGTGTGAGTGTTTGATTGGTTCAGATGCTCCGTCCATCTCCACCTCCTTTTGTACCACTTTGTTCGCCATAAGTTGGCAGGGTATGCTCAGACGTGAGTCCCTTGCTCACTTTGCCACTGGATTCAAGCAAGCCGGGCTGAAGACGGCTGAAATGCCAGAAACCGGTCCTCGGAAGCTTGTTTCCGGTCCAGGGAAGGCATGGCTTGGCAGTTCGGGCTGGACTGTTCCCATGAGGCACAGGGTCAGACTGATTTGCATATGGCCATGTCTGAACTGGGGTGGCAGAGTGGGCTAAAGAACGGTGATGGATTAAACCCAGGTCTTTTGACTGGGTGTGAGTGTTTGATTGGTTCAGATGCTCCGTCCATCTCCACTCCCTTTTGTACCACTTTGTTCGCCATAAGTTGGCAGGGTATGCTCAGCCGTGAGTCCCTTGCTCACTTTGCCACTGGATTCAAGCAAGCCGGGCTGAAGACGGCTGAAATGCCAGAAACCGGTGCTCGGAAGCTTGTTTCCGGGCCAGGGAAGGCATGGCTTGGCAGTTCGGGCTGGACTGTTCCCATGAGGCACAGGGTCAGACTGATTTGCATATGGCCATGTCTGAACTGGGGTGGCAGAGTGGGCTAAAGAACGGTGATGGATTAAACCCAGGTCTTTTGACTGGGTGTGAGTGTTTGATTGGTTCAGATGCTCCGTCCATCTCCACTCCCTTTTGTACCACTTTGTTCGCCATAAGTTGGCAGGGTATGCTCAGCCGTGAGTCCCTTGCTCACTTTGCCACTGGATTCAAGCAAGCCGGGCTGAAGACGGCTGAAATGCCAGAAACCGGTGCTCGGAAGCTTGTTTCCGGGCCAGGGAAGGCATGGCTTGGCAGTTCGGGCTGGACTGTTCCCATGAGGCACAGGGTCAGACTGATTTGCATATGGCCATGTCTGAACTGGGGTGGCAGAGTGGGCTAAAGAACGGTGATGGATCAAACCCAGGTCTTTTGACTGGGTGTGAGTGTTTGATTGGTTCAGATGCTCCGTCCATCTCCACCCCCTTTTGTACCACTTTGTTCGCCATAAGTTGGCAGGGTATGCTCAGCCGTGAGTCCCTTGCTCACTTTGCCACTAGATTCAAGCAAGCCGGGCTGAAGACGGCTAAAATGCCAAAAAACGGTCCTCGAAAGCTTGTTTCCGGTCCAGGGAAGGCATGGCTTGGCAGTTCGGGCTGGACTGTTCCCATGTGGCACAGGGTCAGACTGATTTGCATATGGCCATGTCTGAACTGGGGTGGCAGAGTGGGCTAAAGAACGGTGTTGAATTAAACCCAGGTCTTTTGACTGGGTGTGAGTGTTTGATTGGTTCAGATGCTCCGTCCATCTCCACCTCCTTTTGTACCTCTTATGTAAATGAGGCACATTTTATCAACTATGTTTTGTTCGAGAAGTCATCTGCTTAAAGTCGTTTTTATCTTCCTGTAAGATTGTGTCTTCCTCATTATAGATGAGGCATTTATCCATTAAAGATGTTTAACATGATTTCATTATCTACGTTATACAATGGAAACTGACATAGTGAAACTTCTAGGGATTACATAATTCAATTTGCTCCAACCCATGCTTGATAGTTTAAAGAGAAATGCTGCCTATTTCCTTCAAGCCTGTCCCAGATTTGGGAATTTTGTTCTTTTGTGATGACCTGGGGAACCCTTCATGAAATTCATCATTCCACTAGCCAATGAAATTTAATGAGATTTAAAAATTCAAGCATGTATTTGTTGCTGTCATGAATGAGTATTGCCTAGGTGGGAATTGGTATGGTATGTTAGGACTTTTAATGAACTTTCAAATCTCTGCTTGTAATTGTTCCATTAACATATGTGGTGATGATTTCTGCAATTGTTTATGTGTTAACAGACGACTACATTTCACCTAATTACTTGACCTATTGAGTTTGCCCAAAGAGGAAATTAGATTAGCTTTTGGCTCAATAGAAAGCCTACGGAACAACTAAGCTGGTAAAACAGTCACTGGCTTTATTTAAATTGTATATCTGCCCCTCCTAGCCATGGATTTTAAAGTGATTCACAAATTGCATGTAATGGTATGTAAAGTAGTCCTACAGTAGTACTAATCATACTACAAAATACAAATCACAAAACATACAGTTGGAGACTTCTACCTATGCTTTGCTTGTCTTTTCTTTTGGGGGAACTCCGCAATGGTGGCGGAGATCTTTGAACACATTTGTATATGTTTTGGTAGTAAATGCGGGAACGATAACGGACTGGAAAATTTGGAATACGTATTACCAATGGGAGGGATTTAGAGAAACTGAAGGAGGGGTTTAGGGGGGACATGCTATTACAAAACAAACACCCAGAAATACCATTCAGTTCACATAATACACTTCTAAAATTCACAAAATACACTTCTTACACCTCTATGGCCATATGGGTGTTAATGTTGACTTTGAGTCGGTCAGGAACTACTGGCATTTATTGTAAACAATAATTAAATGAATTCAACATTTAAATATATATATATATAGCGGACACACACGTTGACATAGGTAGGATCTAGTTTCTGTAGGAAATGCAATTTTTTTGCTAATAACTTTGGTGCCATTTTTAAAGCTAGTGTGTCAGTCACTTCAGCTGCTCTATGGAAAGTTTCAGGGTGATCCATCAATGGGGATTCGAGAAATAGTGGGGGAGCCCAAAATGCATTTTAGCCATGCAATTTTCCATTGGGATTTTAGACACAACTAAAGCCTAAACTGCTGAATGGAATTATCTGCCAAGATCCTCTGCAGATCTGAGTGGATTCACAGATCCACACGAGAACAGGAAAGTTGTGGCCACCATTAGTGCATTGGGGTACAGTTCTTAGGGGGGAACAAACAGTGATAGAAGGGGTCAGGGTAGTGGTGCCCTAAGCCCAAGGGACTGATGGAGAGGCCTGTGGGGGACCCTGGGTAGGCAAGAAATTGTCCAAAGAATTTAGCGATCGAAATCCTGCCTGAATACTCAGAGATTTGGGTGAATGCAGGTGGATCTGCAAATCCAGACCCCAATAAAAAAAACACATACACTCACTCTCAGACCCACACACCTACTCACACATCCACTCACTCCAACACCCACACAGCCGCTCACATGCACATATAGCAACTTACACAACCATAAATTCACCCACACAGGCAGTGATACACTCATAGAAATTGCAATTGCATGTTTGTATTAAATGTGTAAAATTGTTTTAGTATTGAATGTGTGCAATATAACCAGCAGATCTCTTATTTGTCAGAAGATTCATAACAGATCCACGGATCCATAAAATTAAGTAAAAAAATAGAAAGACTTTATGCATTGCATGTAGAGAAGGGCTACATGATTTGCCTTACCCACATTTTTTAATTTTTAGTTTTAAAATATATAATAAGAATGAATGTGAGAATAAAATGTATTTCTAAACTTGTGAAAATGTATATTAGTAAAATTATTGGTAAAATCATAGTATAATGTATATTTAAAAAACCTGTGATATTATAGATAGGAGATAAATTATTAGAAGACCTTAGAAATTCACTGAAAAAAGAAAGGTTGCTGGGACGTTATAGATAGATTCAGATTTTATACACACAAAACCACAGAAATGTAGCAGTTAGAGTTTTAGTTATCTCAAGTAACTATAAATGGTGCCCTAAGGTAACTATAACTTGATCCCTCGCCATGCACTCCTAATTACCCAACATATTACTTAACTCGTTACATCTTCTATGGCATCATTGATATTATCAGTGAAACATATTCAGGGAAATGATTGCTGAGAAACCTGTGCATGGCAGGGCAAGAGTTATATTTACCCTAGGGCACCAGTTATAGTTACTTGAGATAAATACTTAAATTCATATCTTTTTTAAGTAACAGAGATGTAAGTTGAGGAGTTATTGTGCTGCAAAAATGTCTAAATAACTATTTTATAAAGATTTTCAATATATAAAATATATTTATAATACTAAACGTTATTACATTTCTCTATACTTTACTTTCAGGAGATATCATCTCAGTTTTGAAGTCTCCAACTAGGCGGAACATAAATTAGGTACATGCAGTGACTTCATAATTGTTACTATCATTGAAGGAGGCTTTAAACACTCATTGAAGAGGGTGTAGAAATGTAAATATACACAAAGGTATAAATCTCCAGTCAATAATGGTGATCAGACAAAAAATGGAAGTTATAAGTAGGACTAGTAGTAAATACACAGGTGAGAAAATAAGGATGTGCATATTTACTTTGTGAATTGAGCCCAATTCAAAACTCATTCATACTCATCTATCAATGTAGAGCTTCACCTGTAATATTTGACTAATGTTTATGAAAGTGTGAAATCAATTTGATGAGTTAAATGTGCATCAGAATAACTTAGTCCTCCTCTGTGTGTATGTTGATATTGTTGTTGATTGACAATGATAGCATTTTGAGACACTAAGGGGCCCCTGAGGATGGCAGTCGGAAAATCACCCCGACCGCCATGGAAGCGGAAAACAACCGCCTGCCGGGACTGTGGAAAAACCAGCAGTCAAATTAGGAACAACCGCCAAAAAAGACCGACCACAGTGGAAGCGGGCAAAGAAAAAAAAAAAACATCGCAGGCGGTGATGTCTAAAATCCAACTGCAGTGGTCAGAACGCAGCGGAGAATCTACAACCTGCCGCAAGCATACCAGAGACACCGGACAGGAAATTAGGATATCCCCGATGGTCCCACGGTACGATCTGCTGTTTGTGACCATCGCTGTTGCACACTTCAGAGAATGGGAGAGCCAACGGAAGAGCTGCAGCACAGTCACTGCAGCGGACGATCCATACAAAACATAGTGGACGATGCTAAAACCCCAGAATAATGCCAAACATTGCACAAATCAAAGTAGAAATGCCCCCCAAAGACACAAGAAACATCCCAATGAAACAAATACATGCCAAACTGAAACATACAATTCCCAGGACAACACCCACAACACATATGACAGCAAAACCCCATTTGGACACACCCACATAGCTGAGTATAACACCAGCCCCTTCACTGACCACAATCCTTTGCAACACCCCAGAAGAGAAGGGCACACATCGGATCTGATAGGAGAGGCAAAAGAACAAAGCACACTCAACACCACCACCACCACCACCAGACCAACACCAACAAGCCCCCAGCACATAACACACCTCACACACCAATAGCACATAAACCAACCAAACCCCTGCAACCACAAACACTTTGCACACCACACACGAATGAATGAATGAATGAAGGATTTATAGAGCGCATGGCTGCCCTTAGACTTCCCAGTGCTTGCCATTTGATACTGAACTTGGTCAGGTGGAACCCTACAGATATTGCATGAACAGCCATGTTTTAATTTTATTACGGAATTGTGGCTCCCCCTCTATTCGCCTCACTTCCAATGGTAGGGAGTTCCACAATTTAGGGGCCAAATGGGAGAAAGATCTTCCTCCCCATTTTTCCCTACAGACCTTGGTTTGAGTTAGCCTTTCTTCTGCGCTAGCGCAGCTGTCTCTTTGGAATGTAGAGCGAGATCAGATTTCTTATTTTTTTGGAGCCTTTTTTTTGTCGTGCTCTATGGGTAATGACCAAGGTCTTGAACTTTATTCTAGCCTGTACAGGGAGCCAGTTAAGTTTCTTCAGATGCATTTTCACTGATTCCTGTACTGGGATGTTGCACAGTAATCTTGCGGCTGCATTTTGGGCTATCTGCAGCTTCTGGATGACATATTTGGGTGCCCCTAGGAAGAGTGAATTTCCGTAATCCAGTCCCGATGTGACCAGCGAGTGGATCACTGTCTTCCTTAGTTTAGTGGTTATTCTGTCAAGAATTGTCTGTAGACTTCTAAGAAGCCCAAATCAAGTTGCAGTGACTTTATTGGCTTGTGAAGTCATGGACAGGTTTGTTTCTAGCCAGAACCCCAGGTTTTTCACTATCTGCTGGTGTAGGAGGTTTACCCAAACATACAGGCCCAGTTTATTATCGGTCTAGGTATTGCCTTGTTTCCGATAAGTAGCAGCTCAGTTTTTTCACAGTTTAGCTTTAGGCAGCTTGCCGTCATCCATTTCTTCACTTTAATCAGACATGATGACAGTCTCTCACCATCCCTGCAATTTTTAGGATCCAGGGAGATGATCAGCTGCGTATCGTCAGCATACGAGGTCATGGAGATATCAAATTCCAGTCCAATGTTGGCGAGTGGCTCCACATACACTTTAAAAGTGTTGGACTTAGGGATGAGCCCTGAGGACCTCCACATTTGAGTGACATAGTTTTCGAGCAAGTGTTATTTTCCTGTACTTGAAAAGAGCGTCCATCCAAAAATGAAGTTAGCTACTTAAGTGCCACTCCTTTTATTCCCTTATCCAACAGACTTCTACATAATATACGTATCGAAGGCTGCGCTCAAATCTAGCCAGAGCAATGCTGCAGGTTTTCCTCTATCTAGTGACTGTTTTAACTCCTCCACCACTATCAGCAGGCAAGATTCAGTGCTATGTTGTGTCCTGAACCCAATCTGGGAGTGGTGGAGGCAGTGGTTAGTCTCCAGAAATTCTGTCAAGCTCTTATTGACATGTTTTTCCAATAGCTTGCCAGCTTATGGCAGTAAGGAGATAGGGCGATAATGTTCTGGTAATGATTGGTCCACATTGGCTTTTTTTAGTAATGGTTTTATCACAGCATGTTTCCACCGTGGGACTATGCCAGTGTCTAGAGATTGATTCATAATTTTCCTTAGGGTAGGTATCACAGTTGGTGCTACTGATTTGAGGATATGGGGGGGGCTGGATCTAAGGGTTAGCCCGACTTCACTATATCTAATAGGGATTCTAGGTCCTTTGTTCCATATTGGGAAAATTAGTAATGACCTGTTGTAAGGGTGCCCCTATAAGTTCTTCCTCCTTCTCAGTTAGGTGGTCTATATCTGTTCGATAGCCACCGTAAATATCCGTCACCTTCGTGAGGAAGTATGAAACTAAGGTGTTACATCTGCCCTCTGAGGATTCGGGCAGACTACTATCGGTAGATGGTTTAGTCAGGGTTTTAATTATTGAAAACAGGACACCATGTCCTCACATAAAATGCCCAAATTCACAGAGAGTGAGTTGACAGTCATGGTAAATGAGATACTCAGAGTGGAACCACAACTGTTTGGTAGCCTGGTCCAACAGACACCATTAGCCACAAGCACACAAATGTGAGAGAGGATAATACAAAGGGTCAATGCAGTAGGGACCACCCCACGATC
The DNA here is from genome assembly GCF_964261635.1 of Lissotriton helveticus. Taxonomy (NCBI): domain Eukaryota; kingdom Metazoa; phylum Chordata; class Amphibia; order Caudata; family Salamandridae; genus Lissotriton; species Lissotriton helveticus. The sequence continues at coordinate 223,335,283 of NC_136060.1, forward strand.
CAAGGAGGAGATCATGAAGTGGTGGCATGATCTGAAGAGGGTTGTCAAAGAGAGGAGGAGCAAGAACTGGGAGCTGGCTAACCGGACTGGTGGTGGCCCTCCATTCCCACTAAAAACATTCACACCATGGGAGGAGAAAGTGCTTACCATACTGCATCCAAAGAGTCTCACAGGAGTATCTTGGGGAGTGGAGGCTGGTAAGTACAAACAAATATTAACCAACACACTGATATGTACTGTCTTGCAAAACCAAAAACTCACACCTCCCAAGACAAATCCCATACATCTGCAACACACACCCACAAAAACCTGTCTCACAGATCCAACAGCCACTCACTATCATTTACCCTAAACGTAGCTACCAACATTACCATGGGAGCATGAGCAAAGGCAGCCTGCACCACTACTCCCACCATGCCCCCTGTCCCACACCCCAGCATGATGGAGCACTCCCCCACCCCACCTAGAAGCATGGGCCAGCCATCACACTACCCTCATCAAACTCACAGGTAGGAAGCCATCTTCTCTGAGAGGGCTGTCTGGGGGTGGGAGACCTGCACTACTACTCCCACCATGGCCCCTGGCCCACACTCCAGCAGGATAGAGCACTCCCTCCCACCCTCAAACAGTTGGAAGCCATTGCAGTGTTCACCCTCACCTAACAGGTAGGTAGCCATATTCCCTGGGAGGGCTGTTTGGAGAGGGAGTCCTGCACTACTACTCCAACCATGCCCCCTGGCCCACACCCCAGCAGGATGGAGTACTCCCTCACCCCACCCAGAAGCATGTGTCAGCTATCACACTACCCTCATCAAATACACAGGTAGGTAGCCATCTTCTCTGAGAGGGCTGTCTGGGGGTGGGAGGCCTGTACTACTACTCCCACCATGACCCCTGGCCCACACGCCAGCAGGATGGAGCACTCCCTTCCACCCACAAGCAGTTGGAAGCCATTGCAGTCTTTACCTTCACCTAACAGGTATGTAGCCATCTTCCCGGGGAGGGCTGTTTGGGGGTGGGAGGCCTGCACTACTACTCCCACCATGCCCCTGGGCCCACACTCCAGCAGGATGGGAATACTCCCCAATCCTACACAGAAGCATGTGTCAGCCATCACACTACCCTCATCAAAGTCACAGGTAGGTAGCCATCTTCTCTGGGAGGGCTGTCTGGGGGTAGGAGACCTGCACCACTACTCCCACTATGCCCCCTGGCCCACACCCCAGCAGGATAGAGCACTCCCTCCCACCCACAAGTAGTTTGAAGCCATTGCAGTGTTCACCTTCACCTAACAGGTAGGTATCCCGTATGTGCACCCACACATTTGTCACTAATGAAATGCTGCCATATGGCAACACCATCCCTCTCATTGCACAAAAAGGCACACCTACCCCACTTGGCACGCATAGTGTGCACACAGGTAAGAAAAGGGAACTGTCACAGATACCAAAGAGTCACACACCAATGTACATGCACAATAAAGACTGGGCACAACCATGCACAACACACACTGATGAGTGCATTGCCATGTGGACCAATCAGCAAGGACCATTTCAATTTTTAGGAAGCATGTGTGGGCTTATGATTCAAAATATGTACATGACATGAAAAAGTCATGCAGTACAATACAATGCCGAGTAAATGGCCAGATGTGACGTCTATCTAAACAAAAAGGAATCCACTCTGGTGGTGTCGGTGATCCCTACAGTGGTGGGGAGCATGTAGTGTTGTTTTAAATACCCCTCACACACCACCAGGCCCCTTGGTGTCATGCTTCATCATCGCGGTCTTCGCAAACCTCTACGGGACGCGGCGTGCTACGACTCACGGCTATGTAGGAGCACTGAAGGTGAACTATGTGTTGGTGTGTGGGAAGTGATTAAGTGTGAGTGGTGAGGTGGTGAAAAGTGATGGTTAAAAGATACCTGGCCCGTAGGAGAAAATAACAAAAACTTTTTATTAAGCCCTCGGCTGGTATCGTTAAAAAGGTGCAGGTGAGGTTGTTAGTTACTGGTTAGGGTACGTCAACCTCGAAAGTGCGTCGACATGTTTCGGAGTTAAAGAACTCCTTCTTCAGGACGAGGATATGCACAGTTATCCTCACCTTACTCACATGAAAATGTAGATGTCAAAGTGTGCTCTACAAAAAGTTAAAAGGTGAAATGTACCTAATCGTGTTTCAATGAATGGAGTCTGTTGCGCCCAATTGGCGTTAATATTACAGAACCTGTGAAAGAACAAAAAACAACATGAAGCGTGAATTCATATTCAGACACTAGTGTTTCAGAAAAACCTATGCTGATACATAGGAGGGTAATGATGAACCCAAAAATGGGGTCCAGGAACCCTGTAAAAAAGGGAAAAGGACATGGACAAACATATAGACAAGGACACACATTGATTAATATCATATAGTCTCCATTGGATTCCATAGGATTAGAAAATGGAATGAAAAACACATATTTTTATAAATGTACATTGCTTACTTATGGACAAAGACTAATTAGCCTCATGAGCCACTGCGTAGTATTGGGGGTTCTTTGGTTCGTGCTCAATCTAGCAACCTGTAGGATGTCAAAAGAGCTAGGTTTAAGGATCTGAGAAGCCAATTCCTAACAGAAATATAGATGTCTCTACTCCCCATCACCAAACTCACGGTTACTGCAAAGCCTGATCAGCTGTCTTCCCCTCAACGCAGCACCGACGGTATGTCGAGTCGTTCTCGTTGCCACGTACCTAAGGGACACTAAAACGGTCCTCCAGCTTCTACAAAACCAACCGTTTAATCCAGACTCGCAATTGTTGCTGAGCCTCGATGTGGAGAGCCTCTACACCAGCCTCCCACATGATAAAACCCTCCTAATCATCGAGGAGGTGCTCTATTCCAATTCTTGGAACTATCAAACCCCGCGAGGAGTAGTAATGTAGTGCATTTCCATAGCACTTACTAAGAACTTCTTTGAGTATGAGGGCACCTTGTATCTACAACGTCACGGAACTAGTATGGGGAGTACTTTCGCGCCGAGCCTGGCGGGCTGTACGTACACCATCTGGAAGCTACCAAGATCCTCCACCCCAATAATCCATTTAGGGGCAAAATCCGCACCTGGCGGCGTTACATTGATGACGTCCTGGTTATCTGGGAAGGGGATGGTCAATCTATCACAGATTTCATGCATTGGCTTAACACACAGAATGCCTTTCTGAAGTTTACCCACCAAGCGTCTAATGAGTCAATGGTGTTTCTGGATTTGAACATTTATCACGAGGCAGGGTCTCTGAAAACAGAGACACATTTCAAACCCACAGCGAGGAACTGCCTCCTCAGGTTTGACAGTTTCCATCCACGTCACCTGAGAGAAAATTTACCATACGGGCAGTTCCTACGTCTACGCCGCAATTGTAGCGACGTGGCAAAATACAAATCCAAAGACCTAAGTGAGAAACTGAAACAGAGACGATACCCTGACAGAGTCATTAAAAATGCAATGAAAAGGGCTCGTAACAACAACCGGGAAGCTCTGTTGGAAGACAACACTCCGAAAGAAAACACTAACAATAGAACAGTCTGTGTTACAACATACAGCTAAGGCTCCAACCAGGTCTCTAAGTTGGTGAATAAACACTGGCGCATTCTGACAAGTGGCACTCTGGATTTAGAGAAACCTCTGTTTGCCCACAAGAGAGGAAGAAATCTTAAAGACATCCTGGTTCATACTAGACCCCAAACCACTGTGATTCAACAAACTAGATTACAGGGATTACATGGACACCACCCTTGAGGTAATTGCAATAGTTGCCATTTGACTAAAAAAAGTTTGACCCTCACTTTTCAGAATGGAACCAAGTGGGAACAACGAGCGTTCACTAACTGCAACAGCAGAAATGTGGTCTACCTCATCACTTGCCCATGCGACAAGGAATACGTGGGTATGACCACACGAGCTGTAAAAACCAGAATAAACGAGCATAAAAGCAACGTGAGATGCAAAAAATCGACTACCAAAATGGCGGCACATTTTTTGGAGGCACAGCACTGTGTAAATGAACTACACTGGACTGTGATTGAACAACTGCCATCTGATGTCGGTCTTTTTGAGAAGGAACAGAGGTGGGTGTTCCGTCTGGGCACGGACACCACCGTATTGAATGACTCCATTCCATGGAGCCAACTGCGATGATCAGTTGTATCTGTTTAAAAATATACACCCTTTGATAGCAGGACAGTGGATCTATCCTGAGACTATTGGATCCTTTAACAAAACCCTATTTTTATTTTTGTTTATAAAACTGCCATCATTCTCCCTGAGATTTCGATCTTACTTAATTGGGCTTTGTTCACAAATGTGGAGTACAACAAACTTTCCCTATTGCATCTGATATACCCCCGTGGGGCCTAATCATAACCATCTTCCCCCTGTTGTATAACAGCTCGGGATACCCTTTAATCAGTCCGGGAACGCTTGCTGCGCATGCTCCAGTAGCTAGCATCCACGAACGGCTCTCATTGAGCACTAGCGCGAGGCTCGGACGCCTCTCCTCCGCGCATGTGCGTTTCTATCACGCTACCCTTTCGCGCATGCGTTCTTTCGATCAGGATCACCCTGCATGCATACGCAGGACCGGATTTGAATCTAAGGACGATGTCCTTGTTTGGGCAGATTCCGTTTTCAATTTGGCATCAATTTAAGCAATAGGGGCACTATATAAGGGAATGTTTTAGAACGACTCGACATACCGTCGGGGCCGCGTTGAGAGGAAGACAGCCGATCAGGCTTTGCAGTAACCGTGAGTTTGGTGATGTGGAGTAGAGACATCTATATTTCTGTTAGGAATTAGCTTCTCAGATCCTTAAACCTAGCTCTTTTGACATCCTACAGGTAGCTAGATTGAGCAGGAACCAAAGAACCCCCAATACTACGCAGTGGCTCATGAGGCTAATTAGTCTTTGTCCATAAGTAAGCAATGTACATTTATAAAAATATGTGTTTTTCATTCCATTTTCTAATCCTATGGAATCCAATGGCGACTATATGATATGAATCAATGTGTGTCCTTGTCTATATGTTTGTCCATGTCCTTTTCCCTTTTTTACAGGGTTCCTGGACCCAATTTTTGGTTCATCATTACCCTCCTATGTATCAGCATAGGTTTTTCTGAAACACTAGTGTCTGAATATGAATTCACGCTTCATGTTGTTTTTTGTTCTTTCACAGGTTCTGTAATATTACCGCCAATTGGGCGCAACAGACTCCATTCATTGAAACACGATTAGGTACATTTCACCTTTTAACTTTTTGTAGAGCACACTTTGACATCTACATTTTCATGTGAGTAAGGTGAGGATAACTGTGCATATCCTCGTCCTGAAGAAGGAGTTCTTTAACTCCGAAACATGTCGACGCACTTTCGAGGTTGACGTACCCTAACCAGTAACTAACAACCTCACCTGCACCTTTTTAACGATACCAGCCGAGGGCTAAATAAAAAGTTTTTGTTATTTTCTCCTACGGGCCAAGTATCTTTTAACCATCACTTTTCACCACCTCACCACTCACACTTAATCACTTCCCACACACCAACACATAGTTCACCTTCAGTGCTCCTACGTAGCCGTGAGTCGTAGCACGCCGCATCCCGTAGAGGTTTGCGAAGACCCCGATGATGAAGCATGACACCAAGGGGCCTGTTGGTGTGTGAGGGGTATTTAAAACAACACTACGTGCTCCCCACCACTGTAGGGATCACCGACACCACCAGAGTGGATTCCTTTTTGTTTAGATATATTGCCAGGGGAGACAGAATCCACTTCTTCCTCTCCCTCCCCCCTCTTGTTATTTTCTTCAGATGTGACGTCTGCCAGGTCAGACAAAACAACACAGAGACAACAAAGACAAGATGTTGTGCTGGTCCCTACATGTCAACAGGTCCAGGTGAACATGATTCCATTATGATTTGCATGGTATGCATTGATACCTCACAACATGTACAAGTAATGTATGTACCTCTTTACCATGTTAGGAGGCACAGTAGTGCACATAGAAAATGATGTAATGGTCTGGATATTGTGTAGTGTACAGACAGTGGATGACACACAGCTAAAAGAATGCCTGAAGAGTACACAACAATGACCATCCCCCATCTAATCCACAGGTGACAAAGAACCTACTGCTGAGGACAACATCAATGAGCAGCAGAGCCAGTCTCCCCCCGGTACATGGACTCTCGGATATAGACTCCCAGGATTTTCAGGACGATGAGCTCGAGGCCGGCCCATCTGGTGTGACAGGGAGCAACAGGTCCCAGGACCCCATCCTCCCCACCACCACGTCTGCTGCAACACCAACTGCATAGCAGACCCCTGCTGTTACGGCCTGTGCGTCCACCGCAATCACCACCACCACCACCAGTGCCACCTGCAACACCCACCATTTCCCAGGGGATGTCCACCCCACACCAACAACTGAGGATGGCAGGGAGAGTGTGCGTGGACACACAGTGGCGGGGCAAAAGGTCCTTGGCAGCAGGACAGGTGGGAGGGCCAAGGTCACCCTCAGACACAGGAGGCTTGGACCCCATTCCTGGAACACATCACCAGAGTCCTTGGGGCATACGAACAGGCCCGGGGACAAACTGGCCATTTGGACGATCTTTTACTCAAGTTCATCTGGCTGATGAGGTCCATCGACACACGGATTGGACAAATGGTGGACCCCATGGGCCAGCAAGTGGTGTTACTGAGCGACAGGCCTGCGTCCCAATCAATACCTCCACCCCCTCTGTTTTGCCGCAGGATGACAGTTCACCATCCTCCCCTGCAACCACGGAGACGGGTGAGTCCTCAGACACCGCTGGCACCACAGCAGGGCCCACCCCAGCCAAGCGACCAAGGGGCCATCCGTAGAAGACCCTGGGAGTCTCTGGAGGCAAAGCACCAGTCAAACGCCAGTTACGGAGCCAGCCCTGATGGCAACCCACTTCCCCACCTCATTGACTGTTTGGACTGTCCTTCCCCACACTGCCTTGTGAATGGCACCTGTCTGTTGGACTGGGTCACCACATCGAAGTGGTATCTACTCTTACATCTCATTTAGCATGAATGTCAACTCGCTGCCCCATCACCACCTGCATGTAAATCTGCTCACCCCCTCACATATCAACTTTGTAAATAAAATACTTTACACGCTGTTTTTGTGTCAGATTTGTCTTTAGTGCAGGGTGTACAGCCTTCAAAATGTCCATAATGTATCTGAAGTATGTACTGTATGTAGGCAAGGATAATTCTGAGGCACGTAGGGAAACACAACAGAACAACATTCACTGGTGTGAGTGTGGCATCACAGACATTACACTACACCATCTATCTACATAAACCAACACGCAGACAACACAATGAGCAAAAAGTGTCAACATACACGTCCCATATAAGTTCACAGATGACATGTCACAGTCACATATCCACACACAGGTGACTTTACATCTGTCTGTTTACTCAATTCGCACATAGCCCTTCACAGCAACAGCAATCTCACCAGACAATGTATATGTTGGACTACGTCACCCATCTTCAAGTGAAGTAGCGGGTGATGAGCTGTTGACGCATGTCACCACCTTCCTCCTCTCCACTGTCCTCATCACTAGACTCAGGTTGTTGTGCAGGTGGGGGCCTTGGGTCCTCATCATCATCCAGGAACAGGGGAATATGCTTGTGAATGGCCAGGTTTGTGGAGAATGCAGCATGCTACTACGATCTGACACACCTTCCTGGGCGAGTATGCCAGTGCACCTCCAGTTTTGTCCACGCAGTGGAAACGTGACTTCAGCACACCAAAAGTACGCTCCACCACACGACGTGTCCCCCCATGGGCCTCATTTTATTGGATATCAGCCTGGGTCCAGGGATTCCGCAGTGGGCTCAGCAGCCATGGACGGTTGGGATGTGCAGAGGTACCTAGGAATGAAAAATACACATTGCAATGTTGCATAGGCAGAGGGCAGCAGGTCACACACCCAGCACACCATACAACTAGGCATACTCACCCACAATCCATGCATGCTCGGGAAGCAGATTAGCCATCAGCCAGGGCACAATGCTGATCCTCAGGACGTAGTAGTCATGGGCTGACCTGGGGACTCTGGCACACACATGCGAGATGATCATATCTGTCAGGCACACCACCTGCACATTGATGGAGTGGTAATGTTTTTGATTATGAAAATTGTGCTCACTTGCCTGTGGTGGCAAAAGAACGCCATGTGTGCAATCTATGGCACCAACAACATGGGGGATGTGCCCAAGGGGTTAGAAGTCTCCCTTCACAGCTGGCAATTCAGCACCCCTGAGGAAATGTATATATCTGTCCTTGTAGATCATCTTGGCGGACAGAGCATTACGCAGAACCATGCTGAACATCGGTTGAGGCATCCCACCAGCGCTGGCCACGGTCTCCTGGAACAATGCAGTGACAACAAAATGGAGGGCTGACATCACTTTATAAGTTGGGGTGAAAGCTGTTGGAAATGTCCAGCAAGGCTGCAGGTGGGGCTCCAACATATCACAAAGGGACTTCATGGTGGCTCTATCTAGACGGAATTTACTAATGATCGCCACATCCTCCATGTCCTCCAGCAGTTTCAAGTGATGAATCAGATTTGGCCTTCTCCTAGTTGAGATGAAAGTGGACACATGTCAATGACATCCATCATGAGATGGCGACAGCATATCCCGTACAGGATGACACAGAATAAACAAAGACTGACTTGACAATTGAGTGACACAGCAGGTCACATGGGTGGACGTTTGAGCCACACAGTGGGCACACCTCTCTATTTTCAATACACAAGTGCCTCAAACACCACATAGGTCAATGTGAATGCATATAGTTTCAGGGCCACATTTCACATGTGCACGCCTGGGAGCGTGGCATCCAGCCAATGTGCAACAAATCAACACCATTGTCTCATACTCATACTCATCTGCTGTACCTGTCACACCTCAATGCATCATTCAAACTTGGCACACATCCACAACACAATGACCACAGTTGGCGGTGAAGTGACAATTGCGTATATGAGCTGACAGAAAAGCACAAGTAAGTAACTACATCATACAGTGAGACAAGCCTTGCCAAGGTCATCACTGCCCCACAACACATTGATATATGTACACATTGTAGAGTCCACTACAACACTGTCCTGCCTCATCAACCATCTAATGCCTTTGTGGTATGTTAGGGACTACAGACCAATGTACGTCACACATACACAACCATGGCATGTGTAGGCACCTGTGGAGTCAATGGAACATTGTGTACCCGATAATGTGCCCTTCAACATGTGGCCACTGTGCACCGTTGAAGTGTTCCTGATGGACAATGCCATTGTATGTGCCCCAAATCCCGGTAGCTACCACCTGGACACAACGGTGTCTCACTGGCACCCCCTGACACAGGTGTCGTACTCATTGGCATATAGGCATGCCCAAATGAAGCTTGGCATGCTCTGCCATCTAAATCGCTGTGCCTCACAAGCATTGTATATGCCCCAAATCACGGTAGCTACCGCCTGAGCATGGCAGTGTCTCACCAGCACCCCCCGACACATGTGCGGTAGTCATTGTCATCGAGACATGCCCAAATGGCGCATGGCATGCTCCGACACCCAAATTGGGGTGCCTCATGCCATTGAATGCCCCTCAAATTGCGGTAGCTACCACCGAGCGACAGCGGACATTGGATGCTTTTGAAAGATGCACCATCGCAGTAGTGCACCCCCGGCCCCTACATTCCACAGGGATGGCAAGGACAGAGAAGATCCGTGCTAGTCCATTCACAAGTAAGGAGCTGGAGGTCCTGGTGGACAAGGTGCTCACACAGTACTCAAGGCTGTATGGTGCCCCAAATTTCGTGGTAAGTAATCAGAAACTGAGGTGCAGGGCAGGGGGGGCACACATGTAGTTGGACTGCTGCCGTATATGCCTGACGTTGTGGGCTTGTGTCATGCACTGAAAAACAAGCTATCTCCAGGGGGAAGGAGTGTGTGTCCCAATGTCACAGGTTTCCCTGCCTGCAGTTGTAGGTCTGAGTAAAGTGTGATGCATTGTCAGCCATGCAGTGACGCAGTATGTTGGCCACACAGGTGCCAGGACAATCATTGCTTGGCTGAATGGCTATGTGTGCCCCTGTTGTCCAACTCAGTGTGAGCCCAGATACTCTGCACAGTGCCCACCCACCAAGACGAGATCACATCACTGCACTTACTGTGCCCTTACTCTTGTTTTTTCACAGTGAAATCCAACTATGCACCATCTCATCCCTGCATAATTGCACACGACCACACTTGTGTAGTTCTATATTGTGTTTGTGAGTCCATGTCCCCCAATGCCACACACATGACATAGTGATATATTCACAGGGCATGCACATTGAGTGCTGCACAGTCTTGCACACAGTGAGTCAACCCACAGACACAGCTCGATATGTGATGTATGTTGTGCCCAGACAGGCATAGGAATGGAGATATGTGCTTGCCAAAAACGGGGTTCAGTGCTGTCATCCTGCATGTGTGTGAGATGTGCAGGGACTCTGTACGCCCTTATGAATGCAATCACATCAGCTTAGCCCATGCAGAGTGCCCATGTGAGATGTACCCCAGGGTGGGATGGACAGAGATTAGAACAATCAATCAATCAATCAATCATTTGTAAAGCGCACCACATACCCGCAAGGGTCGTTCTCAAGGAGCTGGGTGGCAGTTACTGATTACTGATCGAACAGCCAGGTCTTGAGTTTCCTCCTGAAGGTCAGCAGGCTCAGTGGGAGGGTGTTCCATGTCTTGGCAGCGATGTGGGAGAAGGATCTCCCACCCGTGGTTGTTCTTTGGATGCGCGGGAAGGTGGTGAGTGAGAGGTCGGCGGAGCATAGCTGGTGGTTGGGGATGTAGAAGGAGAGTCGTCTGTTGAGGTAGGCTGGGCCAGTCTTGTGGAGTGCCTTGTCTGAGCGGGTGAGGAGCTTGATGGATATCCTCTTGTTGACGGGGAGCGAGTGCAGGTTTCTCAGGTGGGGGTTGATGTGGCCGTGGTGTGGTACGTTGAGGATCAGTCACGCCGAGGCGTTTTGGATGCGTTGTAGACGTTTGATGAGCTTTGTCGGGGCTCTTGCGTAGAGGGCATTTCCGTAGTCAAGTCTGCTGCTGACGAGGGCCTGGGTGACTGTCTTTCTTGTATCTGTCGGGATCCATCTGTAGATCTTGCGGAGCATGCGAAGGGTGTTGAAGCAGGAGGAGGAGACGGCTTTGACTTGCTTGGTCATTGAGAGCATTGAGTCGAGGATGATTCCCAGGTTGTGTGTGTGGTCGGTGGGTGTCGGAGCTGCCCCCAGTGCCGTTGGCCACCATGAGTCGTCCCAGGCTGAAGGGTTGGAGCCGAGGATGAGGACCTCCATCTTGCCTGAGATCAGCTTCAGACGGCTGATCTTCATCCAGTCGGCGACAGCCTTCATTCCTTCGTGGAGGTTGGCTTTGGCTGTGATGGGATCCTTGGTGAGGGAGAGGATCAGCTGAGTGTCATCGGCGTAGGAGATTATGTTGAGGCCGTGCTGTCGGGCTACAAGAGCGAGCGAGGCCATGTAAATGTTGAACAGCGTCGGGCTGAAGGAGGATACCTTGGGTACACTGCAGATGATCTCGGAGGCTTTGGAACAGAATGGGGGAGGCGGACGCTCTGGGTTCTGCCAGAGAGGAAGGAGGTGGTCCAATCCAGAGCCTTGTCTCGGATCCCTGTGGCGTGGAGGCGTGCGCATAGTGTGCTGTGGCAGACGGTCTCGAAGGCAGCAGAGAGGTCTAGGAGGATGAGTGCTACGGTCTCGCCGTTGTCTAGCAGAGTCCTGATGTCGTCGGTGGCGGCTTTGAGGGCAGTCTTGGTGCTGTGGCTGCTGCGGAACCCTGACTGGGAAGGGTCCAGGATTCTGTTTTCTTCGAGGTATCGGGTTAGCTGTCTGTTGACGGTTTTCTCGATGACCTTGGCCGTGAATTGGAGCAGAGAGATGGGCTAGAAGTTCTTGAGGTCTGTTGGGTCTGCCTTAGGTCTTTTGAGTAGGGCGTTGATCTTGGCGTGTTTCTAGATCTCAGGGAAGGTTGCGGTCTCGAGGGAGAGATTGATGACATTGCGCAGGCGGGGTGCGATGGTGCTGCTTGCTCTGTTGAAGATGTGAAGACGTGGTGCAGGAATGGGTCTGATGGAGAGCCGCGGTGGATTGAGCGCATGGTCTGGTAATGAGTCTGTGTCTTGCAACTGTACTGATAGATGTTGGTACTTGATACTGTGTCACTGATCATTTCCCCCTCTTGCCTCCCATGCCTGCAGCTCAAGGTACACCAGCATAAGGCTGTGTGGAGGGCCATTGTAGCAAAGGTGCAAGCTCTGGGGGTATCTAACCAACCATAAGAGGCGGGACGACAGCAGCCGGCTGGCATATAACGTGGCAGAGATGACCTTGGGGCTGCTTCCTTGCACTGGGCGGTTGGCACGGCGCAGCATGACACCACTGATGGACCGCATCTTTGCAGTGACTCATCCTGAGCTGGATGCACGTCTGAAGGAGCAACAGCAGCAAGGCAGGGGTGAATATTTGGGGAGAGTGATTTTGTCTGGGAGCGGATGCATGTGTACAGGGCCTGTGCCAGTGGTGGCCTATGTGATGTTTGTGGAGTGGTGCAGTGCATTGTCATGTAAGTTGCTGCTGGGATGTGTGCCAGTGCCATGCATTTGCCCAAACTGTTCTTACAAAGGTGATCCTCCCTGCTGTGTATTCCCATTGCTGTATGTGTTATGCCCTTCATGGTTATTCAGCATTGGGGTAGTCTGGGGAATCGCTTTGGGAGAGAACAGCAGTATTACCAATCTGAGTGTGACTACATCTATGCGTACATTACATGAACCATGAATGTTGAGGCCTACACATCTGACAACAATGTGCACTAGTCTTTGGGCCCCAGAGTACAAAAGGGTGTTTGGCATGCACTATTAGCCATTGTGAACTGTCATGTCATAATAGGTGTCTGTGTTGTCCCCTCCTGTTCCCTCAAGTCAGTGGAAACAAGTGGTGTGCCCACATCATGCCCATAGGTGTGGGCATAGCACGTTGTGTGTCTGGTAGACTTCAGGAAAAATTGGAAGGTTCCCCTGGTTCTTGTTACAGGGAGGGGAAAAAGCTAAGCAAAGTGGTGGTCCCTGTTTAAAAGAGTTTTAATACTCTCACTCCAAGTAATAGTTTAAAGAATCTAAAGGGCAGCCATACTATCAGGTTTAGGCAGTACGTGAGACACACTATAAATTACAATCACTAGTGTGATTAAGTATTGGCACATCTGCGACAGTTTGAGATGAGTAAAGTTCAAGTTTTTATTGAAATACCTCCCGCTCGGGTTACAATCTATGCATATTTATTAAAAATTGTTAAAAACATTGGTTAAGAAATCACACAGTGTGAAAATACCACAAATAAAACAGAATAAAAAAGTCAAAGTAACAGTCGACGCGTTTTGGTGCTTCTATGTATCTACACCTTCTTCAGGACAATTCAACACAATGACTTGCGGATCTAGAAATTAAAAAACAACATTTAGGTATTTCGCTAGAAGTGTTTTACTTATCTTTTTATACACTCTTTATTGCCATAGGTTATTACATTTTTATCACTCTTTGTTACTGCCTTTCTGCCCCCTTTAGTCCTACCAGTTTATTTTTCATACTCGATTGTCTTTAGTTACTATGTATTAGCATTAAATAGGTTCTTGTTCTACCTTGCCTTGTGGGTGTCAGGCCTTGATCCTCTTGTTATTAAAAACCTTTGATGGGTTAGCGAGTTTCTATTTGTTTCCAGTCTCGCGATAATGTCCACTAATAAAAGACACAAAAGTATATATAACCATTCAGGTTATGTGAAATACAGCCCCTTTCACTTATGGACATGCTATCTCTTCACATCCCTTTACCTTATTTTAATTCTTGGTGGAGATATTTAGCGAACTCGGAGGAGCCACCGTAGTACAATCAAGATGTTTTTTTCTTTTTTGTATGAATTATGTTCCTATATGCATGGGAACAATACAATAACATTAGGAACTACAAAGAATTTTTACCAAGTCTCGCTCCATTATAGGTCTGTTGTTGGTTTTTGTCCTACTCACCAATATGTTGTCTGGCAGGATCTAGCAGATGCTTAAGGTTTTTCAGTAATTATCCCTTCTTGCTGCTTGGGGTTGTTGGCGTTCTGCAAGGTCAAGGGGATGAACGGAATTTTTATTCTCTAATGTTACTCAAATTGCGTTTTTCAGAGCTATACTTAGTTTCTATTCAAAGTCTCTAATGTTGTCCCCCTGTCCATTCTCGTATTTTGTATTTTGTACCAGGACACTCTTTATCGTGTGCATGTTTATAATTATCATTCTTTCCCTATGGCTTGCCTTATGTCATATAGCTAGCCTTGAAACTGTTCAATGTGATTAATAAACCACCCCGAGGCTCTGCAATACATAACTCCGGGACCAGGTAGCAGAATGGCCAATATCATGTAGTGCCGAATGTGCTGCTATTTGTGATTCTACAACTCGAGGGGTTTGTGATGCTATAAGATCAATGTCCCGAATTGTCAACAATATGGTGGTCGGAACTTTCGTTTCCCTACGTAAGGGTGATAGGCTCCCTTGGATATTTTGCCCACATTGTTCTATGTCATAGCTTTCAACACTACGAAAGCCTAGTCAGTTGCCGTCTATTTTCCTGAGCTGATTTAAACAATATGAGTACTCGGGTTTGAGAACCGAGACCCGAGTTAAGACCCCACTTTACAGAGATGTCGCATACCTTAAATATAGAAGTCGGCCTCCCTGCTCCTCCGTAGTTCCTCGTGGTGATCTCGGTTTTCATGCGATATCGCCATACAAGAAAAGTCTGGCGTTTTTAAGCCGGCTCTACCCCTATCGACCCGGAAGTAGATATAGCGATATACCGAGCTTTCGATGTTTTGTACCTAAGCTAATCCTGTATATGAGCAATTCGTGTTTTCAGTCACATGCGCGTATCCATTTCTTTGTGGTGTTCACTTTGCACTCACTATTTTTAATTTCATAAAGTCGGTATTTTTACACACTCGGTCATGACCCGGAAGTTCTTAAACGGGTTCGATATTGTCTTATGACTTTATATATATTCTTAAAATCCATACATTTCCTTTAATTACATATTGCATGATATTAAATCCGCCCATTTTCATTGTACTCTAAGCTTATGGTAAACCTCTTATATTTGTAGAGGATATATGGTTCAATAACGGCGGCCATCTTGGATAGGGGCAAAAATCTCGGGCGATCCATTATCGCACTGGTTCCATTGGTTAACGTCGCTACAATCTATTGGTTGTTTCCCTTAACATGAATAAAGTCCCGCGTCGGCTATATTTTATATTTTGTTTCAAATCATGATTATTAACATGTACTTGTTTTTACAAAAATAAAATAAAATAAAATAATAGCCTATTCATGCAAGTCATTTCAATGAATGTTGACGTAATTTTGGGACATTTCACACATATCTTTTACATTTTGCTTTAAATCATGAATATCAACATGTGCTTGTTATTTACTAAATAAAACGATAACATATTACATTCAAGTCGTTTCGGTGGATCTTAACATAGTCTTGGGATCTTTCATACATATATCGTTTTGTTTGAGGAACTTATGCATAAACCCTTTAATATCGACCCCCTTCAGGTTGATGAGTCCAACACATGTTTCTAATCGGCTAGTTATACATTCAAATCAGGGTGTAGAATGTGCCTGTAGCTCATTGGATTTTAATCTATTGTCATGAATGTAGTCCTTGAAATTAAAAAGAACTTTATCAACATCCATTATTCCTTTCTGGATACCATGATTACTCTATTTGTTGGCTTATAACAGCCTAATCTATACATAGTTTCATAACAAGAACAATCTAGTCATCCAATATATTCTATATATCGCCTTCTTTAATTGTTCACAAGTCATATACTTGTTATACAATGCAAAACTCCACTGGTTGTTCATTAATGGATACATGATTCTCAGAGCATCCTCACTAGCATAACTCCATTATCATAAATAACATAAGGGTAACTTATTATTTTGAGTAGTTCATTACAGTCTCTCTGGGTATAAGTTACAGTATCAATCTTTCCCATTCTTCCCTATTGTTAAGGCCCGTCCTAAACGTATTGAAAAGGGACATATAAAATTGTTCTCTTTTCTTTCTTTTAGTTTCAGAATTTCCTCCTCTTATGGTAGACTTCAGCCACGGGCAGGGTGTTGTGCTGTGTGGCCTTAACATGGCTCAGTCATGACAGATGATCAGGGTTACATGCACTGTGGTGGTCTATGTAGTGAGTTGCTGCAATGTGATTGCAGTGTGGTGTGCAACAGGTAGATTTGGGCATGTTTTGTACTGCATCGATTGCATCGATTGCATTGATTTGTCCTGTTGATGCCACTAACCTGACACTGCATCTCTCTTTCATGCAGATTCACCTGTGGTCACGGAGGGACAGGAGCCGGACACCAGTGGGGATGAGACTAGCACTACAGCTGCACAGGAGCCCAGTGACACTGAGGTCATCAGTGCTTCAGAGGGGGACCGGAGAATGCAGGAGGAATCCCTGCCTGAGACACAAAGTACCACATCATCTGATGCCAGCAGGGATGCATCCATGTTGGCGGACACAGGGAATGGAGAATCTGCATCATCTTCTGCCACACAGTGACCAATGCCCTCCCTCCAATGCACTTCCTCTGGTGCTGCCCTTGTCCATGTCAGTAAGAGGGGAGGACGCATTCACACCTGCCACCGCACCCCCATCACCTGCCCCCTCTGCTGCCCTCAGTGCTGAGTCTGTTCAGCTTCAGCGACAGCTTTGTGTGGGCCAGACATCCCTCCTTAATGTCTTCAGTGACCATGACAAAAAATGAACCCAAGTGGTTGTCTACATGGAGGGCATACACTCCGACGTGGGTAGGCTGCACCGTACTGTCCAGGCTTTGTCACGTCTGCCCTTCAACAGGCACATACTCCCATTCCTGCTCAAGGGCCTTTGTCCACTCCCCAGTTAGTGACCACATCTGATGATAGTGACCACAGTTCCCAGGCGTCACAGTCACGATACAGCACAAGAAGCACCACCCAGCAGAAACAACCCAAGCTGGCCCGTCCGCAGACACCATCCCCACAGAATAGCAATGCCACCCCTGAATACAAAGACAAGAGCCCATCAGGGAAAAGCAAGTCCCAAAAAGTAAAGAAGCAAACTTCAGGCTCACATGCCTCAGAGGCATCCCCAGCTAAGGACTTTCATGTCCCTAAAACTTCACGCAAAGCAAGGCATGCAGTTTCTGTGTCCACTGAGGAGGTGTTGTATGGCAAGGGTACACCTAGGAAGGGCTCAGAGCCACATTCCCCTACCACACCGACTCCCATTCCAAGTCCGGTGAAGCAGGTGAAGGAGAGCACTGTAGGGGGTACCCCTGACAAACAGGGGAAGGAGGGCCAGAGGCAGAGCCAGACAAAGCGTTTCACAGGATCCAGCACATCACCAGAGGGAGTGCCAGTGTCTGCACCTGATGCGGCTCTGTTGGTGTGTGTGCCTGTTGTGTCAACATCAGTTCCCATTAACCCCTGTACAGGGAAGCCATTCCTTATTCCCAAGAAGTGGAAAGGCACCCCTCAAACCTCTCCCACCCACACAGTGTTTCAGATCTGCATGACTCCATCTCCACGTGCCACTACCCCACCTGGTACAAGCAGGCCTCTGGCTTGCCAAGCCACAGATAGCCCTACCTCACCAGGGCCGCTCTCTGCCCAAGCAGGTGCTCCTGATGTCCCCGACACACAGCCAGCTCCCAGTCTGCCGGATAGCAAAGTGTGAGTGCTAGTCCCCCTCAAACACCTGTCTCTCTCACAGGTGGGCCTGTTCTGCCCACTGACTGTGTTGCTGCCCATGGAAGGGTACAGTCGCACACACTCCCTGTGCATATTCTCACGTACTTGCTCCGCACTTAGCCATGCCCACTGGCCCCGTTGCGCTGCAGTGTTGGACTATTTCCTGTGCAGCCTCTCATGTACTTGCTGTGCACCCTGAACTGGCCACTGGCCCTGTTGCTCTGCTGTGTTGGACTATTCCCTGTGCAGCCTCTCATGTATTCACCCTGCACTTTGCCATGCCACCTGGCCCTGCTGCTCTGTTGTGTTGGATTATTCCCTATGCAGCCTCTCATGTACTCACTCTGCACTTTGCCATGCCCACTGGCCCTGTTGCTCTGCTGTGTTGGACTATTTCCTGTGCGGCCTCTCATGTACTTGCTGTGCACCCTGAACTGGCCACTGGCCCTGTTGCTCTGCTGTGTTGGACTATTCCCTGTGCAGCCTCTCATGTACTCACTCTGCACTTTGCCATGCCCACTGGACCTGTTGCTCTGCTGTGTTGGACTATTTCTTATGCAGCCTCTCATGTACTTGCTGTGAATATTGCCCTGGACACTAGCCCTGTTGCTCTGCTGTGTTGGACTATTCCCTGTGCAGCCTCTCGTGTACTTGATGTGCACCCTGAACTGGCCATTAGCCCAGTTGCTCTGGTGTGTTGGACTATTCCCTGTGCAGCCTCTCATGTACTTGCTGTGCACCCTGAACTGACCACTGGCCCTGTTGCTCTGCTGTGTTGGACTATTCCTGTGCGGCCTCTCATGAACCCACTCTGCACTTTGCCATGCCACCTGGCCCTGCTGCTCTGCTGTGTTGGACTATTCCCTGTGCAGCCTCTCATGTACTTGCTGTGAATTTTGACCTGGACACTGGGCTTTCTGTTCTGCCCTTGCCTGTGCAGCTTCTCATCGATATGCTGTGTATTTTGTGCCTTTCTCTTCTCCACTGTTGGTGCCTATCTATGTAACATGTGAATAAAGACAGTTACTCCTGTTGTCTGTTTTGTCAGTGTCCTTACTGAATGAAGTTATTTTGGTGTGTGCATATGTTTGGCTGTGCCCCATGCTCTATGTGGCACTTCAACATTGCCAAGGTCTTTGCTTGCTTACTCTTTTTTTTACAGGGGTGACAGGGACTTCAGTTCTTTCTGACAATGATACTTGTGGCATCTGTGGTGTCAATTTAACCTGTGTTGCAGTTCTCATTTTCCAGGTTTTCAATTGTTGGCTACATTGTTCACATGTCAGTTTGGGGGACACTGCCAGCACACAGTGTGACTCCGTGCACAGGGTTGCATGCAGGCTGGGCAATGTCATCATGTATGTTGCTTATTCCTTTATGTGTGCCCAGATGTGTATGTCAAGGGTCATTTTGTAATGGCCCGTCATCCTGGTCCCATGGCCTACATAAGATGTGTGCTCTTGGGTTGTCAAGAGATGTGCAGTGTGTTGGTATGTCCATGCTGTTCTGTCTGACTCCTACTTGTTGTTTTAGACACTTGTGAGTGTGCAGAGTGTCTGACTGGCACATCATTGTCGTGTTTGTTTGATCGTCCATGTGTCTTGATTCTGTTTGTGCAGACTGTGCAGACCTGCTGCTACACACTGCGTTTGTGTTTCTCAGGCATTGCAGGCACATGGTGCCTTTTATCCTCCTGTATGGCATGGTGTGTTTGGTGTAATTCAACAAAAACCGGGAGAAAACTGGTCAGACTATGGCGAGACTAAGAATCTAGAAAAACAATAAATCCAGTGTAAAACAGTATGAGTTCAGCTCCAGCATGTTGAGATGAATCCCATCAGCCCACCACACTGGCGGAGCCTCATCATCTGGGAATCAGATTAATGAATCCAGTGCAGCCCACCCCTAGTCAGTGGGAACTAGCTCTCACTGCATTCAGAGAGACGACTGGTCCGCCCAAGTATGATCTCAAAAGAGTGGTGCTGAAAAGAGGTTTTTTGCAGTGCAGAACTAAGTGAAATTAAAAATGACTACCGGTGAACATAACCATATTTTATTAAGTGTTAACCAGGTGTCAAGACTAAAAAGGTGAAAAACTGATAGTTCGAAATAATAACTATCTTATAGCAATAGGATCAGGGTCGACATGTTTCAGCCAAATAGGTATTTCTAACCTGGCTTTCGTCAGGACCTAGTATGAAAAACGCTACTGCAACAGTATTAGAGGAAATGTGCAAAAGTGAAAATGCGAATAATAAATATTATCAGTCATTGTACGATACACCCTACCATAACCTGGTGGACAGTTCTCTGTCCTGGTATCCAATAGATGTAGGGTGCCCATCCATTCTTGTAACAACAATAGTAACAATAATAAAAATGTATATGATTACAAAACTAGCTCTTAGTCTCTATATATATCTTTACTGTAAAGATGATTTTCCAGAAGCCAAATACCCCCTCAGGTGGATACACATAGTATGCTGAGAAAATGTTCTACTAACACTGTAGATGTACTCACCCAGCTTTGTGTGGGAGTGGACCTCACCTCATCCGGCAACTGCTCGGTAGTGGAGGCCCCGCTCTATATGGGGTAGAAGGAACACACCCTTATCAGTACAATGTGTGTTCTCTTTACCTAAAAAAACCTTATTTGTTGACATAAAAATGCAGACCAACTGACCTCTAACACAGGATCTAGAAATAATAATGAACATAAGGTCCAACAGCTGACCTACTGGATCAGAATCCAGTATATCTTTAGATACAGTCAATGATGTGGAAGATGTGTGTCCAGGATGCAGAGGGGTGACTTGGTGGCAGGTGGGTCATGTGTGGGTGCCCTTGTGGATGTGTTACTGCCCTAGAATTCTGGTTTCTCGCTCCGCTGTCGTGCTTCCGCCATCTCTGATTGTGCAGCATCTCAGCTGCGGTGCGTCTGCTTGATTTTTGGGCTTCCTAATTAGTGGAGCGGGGTGGACGTCATTCCGCGTGGCGGGAGTCTCCATTGGCTCACTCTGCCGCGGTGGCGGGCGCACTTTGATGGAGGTGCGCGTTGCACTGCGGAGGACTGGAATTCACCTATGTTTAGCAATACAAAATGGCGGACGTGTTTACCGCTGCTCGTGGGAGGAAACATGTGTTTTTCGGACCGCCATTACCGAGTTGCCACCGCCCGACATCCTAATGGACTCCTAAGATAGAATGTCTATTTTTAAAGCTCAAATGAGGAGGCTTATTCTTATCTCACTTTGAGTTTGGGGGTGTGTGCTGAATATGGCAATTTAGATATAGGAATTCATGTTTGTTTTGTAATGAATATATTTTGTCCCTTTTTCAAATTAGTGATCTTACGTCTGAGGAATGAAGAGTTCAGAGCATTAACTATCTTTTATCTAATATATTTTCCATAAAATGATGGTCAACAAGCCATACTTAACAGTCTAGTGTTCTGTTAAAATAATGTAACAGAAGGGTATCGAGTGAAGACTACTACATAAGGCTTTCTATATTTTATTTTGATCAGACAATAAGGGGCAGATTTATTATTAATTCATGCAATGTAGCAAGCCACCTCATTGCACTGCATGAAAGGGAAAGTGCAGGATACGTATTTAACATGATACGATGCACGCCTGTCCTTTTCTTGCACTGACACACACTGTGCTGCCAAGCACCAACACAGGCACCCTTGTGCTGTGGTGTAAGGGCGCCTGCGTGGTGTAAGGGTACCTGCATTGAAGATTTTTTTAAGCAGAAAGGGACACCTTCTTGCACAAAAGCAATCCTCTGAGGCTTTTTTCTCTTTCCATGTGTGGTGCAGAATGTACACACAAAGAAGGAGGAAGAAACAAGGATAAATAAAGATATGTATCCTTGTTACGCCTCCACTGCAAAGGCATAGCATTTTGATGCATTCCCAGGTCTGCCAGTAATGGTAAGTCAGGAAATACACTAAACTTCATGGGTGATTGCATGGGAGCACCCATGCTCCACTTATTGAACCCCTTCCTGGAATAGAGTAACATAATGCAGTGGCTTGCACTGCATTGTGTTACTAAAGTTTTATCAAGCCAAGCAAGGTGGTCTTGCATGGCTTGATAAATTGGACTTAGCAGTTGCACCGCCCTTGGCGCCCCATTGCGTGACTCAACGGCAACATAACTCAAGATAAATCTACTCCTCAATATCTCAGTACCATGCCTTTGTTGACATCGCTTTGCACTTTACTGTATTGTCATCATATTTATGTAGTTCTTCATGATTTTTATGAGGCACTGAATTCCATTAGCATGCAGGTAACAATGTTCTGCTTGGGAGTGCCATAGATGAAAGAGTGTGGGTTTGTGACTTGGTCAGCATCTTGCTGTTAGTTTCTCTGGTATACACCAAGAATTCCATCAGTAGTCATTTGTTCACATTCGTGAGCCTTTTTGCTGAAACTGTCTCATGCTTTAGAATTAAGAGTTAAAAGGATTAACTTTCCATAATATAACAGATTTTCCATACACAGAGAGTACCGGCTAGCTGTCTGTTGACAATACATGACGAAGGGCAGTGATAGAAAATGCTACACTATTAATTTTGTTTATTTTGATCAGGCATTTACAGGGCTATTCACAAAGGTAAACTACACATAATTTACACATGTCACTTTACTCTTATACGTCTGAGTAACTGTTTCGCAAAATCCAAGTGTAAATGTATTCAGAAGTGTAGATTTACATTTCTCCACCCTCTGAAAAAGCAGTTGGAGCCTAACTTAAAAGTGTACATTACTTCAACAACAACAAAAACAGTGGCAAGTATAGCACCAGAAAGACCTAACCCTAGAAATGCAACTTCTGTATAAAACAAGCATTTGCAATGCAATCGGTCTCGCCTTTGGGACCTGATATGTATTTAGCTATGCAGCACATTAGCCTGGGTGCTGAAACATCTACTGATTTTAACATGGAGGGAAAGTAAGCACCAAACTGCGTGACACGCCAGGTATGGGAACACATGGAGAGAAATACTGCCTTTTAGCAGGAAGTGGTATATTCCAAAGCTCTGTTTTTAATATAAAATCAGGATCACTGAAAATAGAAGATTTGAAAAAAATATTATTGTCTACGGGTGCTCGTGGAAGACAACTTCTATGGACTGGAATCTGAAGAATGCTAAAGTGATTCTACTATTTTACTGACCTCTGCTGGTCGTTTTGTATTTGTATTTGTATTTTGTATTCAGTATTTGTAGAGCGCAGCTGTCGCTCCGAAAGGAGCATCCTGGCGCTGAAGAAAAGTACAATACCATTATCATTCTGGGAGCTAGATAGCAGCCATTACGAAGGCATCTGGTAAATTAAACATCCAGGTCTTTAATTGCTTCCTAAAGGCGATCTCTTGGTCGAGAAGTCTGAGGTCTTTGGGCATAGCATTCCAGGCCTTAGAGGCCAAGACGGTCATAGTCTTCCCTCCCTTGGTTTTATAATGAAATCTGGGAATATCAATCAAGTTTCCCCAGATGACCTCAACTTTCTGGGGGGATTATAGCGAGTGTATCTCCTAGCAAGGTACCTCGGACCTGTGTGGTTTAGGGCTCTATCAAGAAAGTTAAATAGAGGCAGTTGCCAGAAAAATTAAAAAAAAGAAAGTCCCTCAGCAAAAAGCAATTCTGCTATTTTACTGACCTCGACGGGTCGTCTTCTATTAAGACAGTTAAATAGAGGCATTTGAACAGAAAAAAAGTCCCTAAGCGGAAGCAGACAAGTCCTAGGGCGGATCTCCAGAGCCCACAATTTATATACACATATAAGTATATACTAAAGTATATACAAGAGGTCTCGAATGTTCAATCTAAAAAATGCAGGCACCTTACATTAAAACTAAATGCAAGCTAAATTAATCTGCGGGAGATGCATTATTATGGAAGCAAAAACTGGTTGTTTAAAATGATTACTTAAGATATCTGTGTGTATAACTGGTTGGGACACTGGGAACTATTGACTTGTGTGTCTATAGATCTATGAGTTCCCAGCTTGGGAGAGAAACCATTGTGAATCTGTACTTTAGTTAAAAAGAATTATTACACACAGTGTATGGTAGGATCTACACAGTATAAGATAGGTTGCCACAAAATATGCAAAAAGACTTAGGGGGATATACTAACACTTTTCATTAGGTTTGCATCACAGAAGTGGTGCACATCCAGGACAAGGTGTTGTGTTGGAAAATAGCCTAATGTAAGCCGGGCCGAAGACGGCTGTAATGCCAGAAACCGGTCCCCGGAAGCTTGTTTCCTTCCCAGTGTAAGAATTGGCTTTTGTAATTTGGTTTGCCCTGTTCCCATCATGCACTGGGACAGGAACAGACTAATTTGCATACAGCCAGGTTCTGAAACTGGGATGGTGCAATGAGCTAAAAAACGGTGTTGGATCTAGCCCTGATCTCTTGACTGGGTGAGAGTATTCTGCTTAATTCAGAGACTCTGTCCCTCACCACCCCTTTTTGTAAATAATTTATTTTTCATTGCCACATAGGTAATTTACATTTTCGTCGCCTACAACCTTATGAGGCCGGCTCAACATTTGTACGATGCAGTGAGCGTGTCGCTCTTCATACACAGCCCATCAGCCGACAACCATAGGTTCGGCGGCGTTTACGTGAAATTTCTGACATGTGCGCAATTAGACAATGTAGCAGGCTGGACCCTGAACGTTTTCTTTCTTACTTTTTTGTTCATTATATATAAAACCACAGTAAACTAGAGTAACAATTTAATAAAACCCCTAAAACTTAAAGCACTGTGTCACAGCATTCTTCCCCCTCCATTCCACGTCAAAAACCATACACATTATCATGGGGCCGGAGTTAGCTCAGCTCTTCAGAAGCATCTCGGTCTGATGCGATTGTTAACAGGTACTGTCTAAAGGGTGCCCAATAGTCTCTGGGGCGTGAACCTGCTGGCAGCTCCTCATCGTATGTGGCCAGTGTGTCACAACAGTATGTCAAGTCCTCCAGCCATTTTTCAACCTTTGGCTTCATCTTACTGCTCCAATGTATTGATACTCTCCTTTTTGCCATCAATAGGGCTATCACACACAGTTTACGTTTCTGCGCTTTTAGTTGCGGCACTATACCTAGCAAACATATTTTGGCCGTGCATTGCAAAGTTGCCCCCAGTATGTCGTTAATGGCATGTATCACTCGTTCCCAGTACTGCGCCACCGAGCCACAGTACCACGCTAAGTGCATAAAGTCTGCATTGTCTTGTCCACATCTTATGCAGTTGGAGTTGTCCCTTAATCCATACCTGTGTAACCTGTGCGGTGTGTGATACATCTGGTGTAGGTATTTATAATGGATGATTTTTAGATTGCCATTCGGCGTCAGTATACCCGTCAGTAGACAGGAGGTCTCCCATTCCTCTTCTGTGAGTATATCGTCTAATGCCGTGCTCCATTTTTCCCGTGCCCTTGCAGTGCTCCCTCCAATGTTTGTTTGCGCGCTGTTGTACAATCTAGATACCAAATGAGAGGCCGATGGTGTGGTGAGTACCAGTTGCAAAGGGGCCAGTGTCTGTGGTTCATCTGGGAATGTAGGGAAGTATTCTCTCATCGCCCTTTGTAATCTATAGTAGTTGAAATTAAACAGCAGTGTTCGATTACATATATAATCTAGTTTATCTAGCGTTTAGGAATTTCCCATCCCTGTATAAATCGCCCAGTCTGTCTATGCCAGCGTGTTTCAACAGGTCCATCCCGACCCGCTCTTGTGTAACTGACAAGGCCGGGTGGTGTTCTAACGGGAGTGCAGGTGCGTATAGTGGCATACTTTGTGCAACTTTGCCCAGTAGTCTCCATGCGTCGATTGTGGTATTGACCGGGTTGATGTCATGGTCATGTAATCTGGGTCTTTTATGTGGCAACATACTCGTCAGCGGTATTGGAAATGCGTCTCCCTTTTCCACCGCTACATGGGTTAGGAAAGGTATCTCGTGGTACCAGTAGTGCGCGAATTGCGCCTGGGCGCAGAGATAATAGAGGTAGACATCTGGGACCTTAAAGCCGCCCCTAGCGTACGGAAGTGTCATTGTTTGTAAATCTAATCTGGCTTGTTTCCCTGCCCAGATTAGGGTCAGCATGAGTGATTTGATGTTACGGAACACCTCTGCCGGGGGCTTGATAGGAATATTGTTGAACAAGTATAAGAACTTAGGAAGCAGTACCATTTTCACTATAGCTATTCTATCAGCCAGGGACAGCGGTAGTCTAATCCACCTCTTGATCTTGTCTTCCAGTGAGGATATGGCTCTCCCGTAATTAGTTCGGATAACCAGTTCCGGGTCCCTGTGGAACCATATTCCCAAATACCTTGTTGGTTCGTCTTGCCATTCCAGGGGATAGTCCAGTGCAGTAGGTCGGGTACCATCTGTTAATGACAGAACAAGGGACTTGGTCCAATTGATCTGCAGTCCCGAGTACTGGCCGAATTTTATATACTCACGCAGCAGCGGGTTAAGATGCTGATCTGGGTTTTTAGCATATAGTACCATATCATCAGCGTACAATGAATTGTGTATGGGACGCGTTGGGAGTTGTATGGCCGAGCAGTGGTGGTGTTGTCTGATCTTGCAAGCCAACGGCTCAAGTATGAGGGCGAACAGCATAGGTGACAGTGGACATCCTTGCCTGGTGCCACGTCTAATAGCTATTGGATCCAAGAGGTGTTTGTTTATCCTAATGCACGCCGTTAAGTCCGTATATAGCATCGTTATCCAGCCTATAAACAGTGGTGGAAAACCCATTCGTGTAAGTACTGCATGGAGAAAGGGCCAGTCAATCGTATCAAACGCTTTGGCCGCGTCCAGTAAAACTGCCACCGCCCTTATATCAGGTGCCAGAAAATGCGCCAGGGCAAACAAAGTGCGGGTGTTATGCGTGGTCGATCTGTCCGGTATAAAACCGGATTGGTCAGGTCTAATCATCAGCGGCATGAGAGGTTTCAATCTATCAGCCAATAAGCTCGCTATTATTTTAGTGTCCACATTTATAAGCGAGAGCGGACGATAGGAATCGGCCTGTTCCTCATCCTTGCCTGGTTTGAGCAGTGCTACTATGAGCGCTTCTCTCATCGTGGACGGTAATGTTCGAGCTTCGTGAGCCGACTCATATAGCCTTACTAGATGTGGAGCAAGTATGTCCGCAAACGTTTTATAAAATTCGATTACGAAACCGTCTGGTCCCGGAGCTTTTCCGTTCGGCAGTCGTCTTATGGTGTCAATGACTTCTTGGACTGTAATGGGGCGGGCGATGTATTCCCTATGACCATCAGACAACCACGCTAGCTCAACATCTGCCATGTAGGCCAGCATTTCGTCGTGCGGTATGACTGGTCGCGCCTCATATAATGTCCCATATGTGCCCATGAACTCTCCTATTATGTTCCTGATATCATGTGTGAGTGTGCCCGCCTTAGTTTTAATTGCTGTGATGTGTTGTGGCGCTCTGCCTGTGCATATCTTTTCAGCCAGGGCCCTGCCCGGTCTGCCCCCCTCACCATACCTCCTGGCAGTTGTCCTCTTAAAAATATATTTTAGCTCATCCTCCGCAAATTTGTGATGTTCTGACAGGAGTGCCCGTATGTCGCCCAACAGGGCGGTGTTCCCAGTTTGTGTGTATTGTTTTTCCAGCTCTTGTATTGCCTCCTCCCGCATTTGTAGTTGCCGGCGTATGTCTTTTAAAATGCCTGAGGTCGTGCTGATGCATACTCCTCTTATTGTTGCTTTGAAAGCTTCCCATAAGAGGCACGGATCTTCTGTCGTGGGGGAATTTATTTCAAAATAATCAGTG